>NC_141698.1:1079676076-1080276076 GCF_964263255.1 Lissotriton vulgaris | reverse complement strand
AGCCAGGCTATGGACTCTTTGCAGCCAGGCTATGGACTCTTTGCAGCCAGGCTCTGGACTCTTTGCAGCCAGGCTCTGGACTCTTTGCAGCCAAGCTCTGGACTCTTTGCAGCCAGGCTCTGGACTCTTTGCAGCCAGGGTCTGGACTCTTTGCAGCCGGGGTCTGGACTCTTTGCAGCCGGGGTCTGGACTCTTTGCAGCCGGGGTCTGGACTTTTTGCATCCGGGGTCTAGACTCTTTGCAGCCGGGGTCTGGACTCTTTGCAGCCAGGGTCTGGACTCTTTGCAGCCGGGGTCTGGACTCTTTGCAGCCAGGGTCTGGACTCTTTGCAGCCGGGGTCTGGACTCTTTGCAGCCGGGGTCTGGACTCTTTGCAGCCGGGGTCTGGACTCTTTGCAGCCGGGGTCTGGACTTTTTGCATCCGGGGTCTAGACTCTTTGCAGCCGGGGTCTGGACTCTTTGCAGCCAGGGTCTGGACTCTTTGCAGCCGGGGTCTGGACTCTTTGCAGCCAGGGTCTGGACTCTTTGCAGCCAGGGTCTGGACTCTTTGCAGCCAGGGTCTGGACTCTTTGCAGCCTGTGATGACATCTTTCGGAGACTGGTGTGGATATTGCAGCAGTTCTGATGCGCCGTGCCCTGGGTTTGCGTCAAGTCCTTTGGGGATAAGTCTGAGGAGGGACAGGATTCACTGTAGGAGTAAAAGTTGAAAATGGAATCAACCACTGAGCTCACTGTGGCACAGGGCTAAAGCTGTACCTCACTGACCAGAACTAAGTTGGTCAAAACCAGTCGAGGAGCTGCTTGTGTTCCCATCTGGAGAGGGTAGTCCAGGATGGACGGTTCCTATTGGAGCAGGACCAGGGCTGATTTGCATCTGCTAGGTCTCAGTCTATAGATGCATTGTGGTTAAAACATGATTACATGGAATGAGGTCCAAGCTATCGCCAGTGGTGAGATTAATTCATCTGTCCCTTCCATCACCTTGTTTGTAACACAACACAGCGCTCTAGCACCGGTAATGTTAGACTCTTCCTCCATGTTTTCAGGTGGGATTCTTGGTTCCTTTGGCATCCATTTGAAAGAGCACCTAATGCTGATCAGTTATTTGTGGCAGGGGCCAATATCAATCAATCAATCAATGAAAACATTTGTAGAGCACGCTACTCATCCGTGAGGGTCTCAAGGTGCTTGAGGGGGTGGGGGATGATGCAGCTACTGATCAAACAGCCAGGTTTTGAGAATTCTCCTGAAGGTCAGCAGGTCCTGGGTCTGTCGCAGGTGGATGGGAAGGGTGTTCCATGTCTTGGCGGCGAGGTGGGAGAATGACCTGCCGCCGGTGGTCATTCGGCAGATGCATGGAATGGTGGCGAGGGCGAGATCAGCGGAGCGAACTTGGCGGTTCGGGGTGTGGAAGGTGAGTCGTTCATTGAGGTAGGCTGGTCCGGTGCTGTGGAGAGCTTTGTGAGCGTGGGTGAGGAGCTTGAAGGTGTTCCTCTTGTTGACCGGGATCCAATGCAGGTCTCCCAGGTGGGCGGTGATGTGGATGTGGCGGGGGATTGCAAGGATGAGGCGTGCGGACGCGTTTTGTATGCATTGGAGTCGTTTCTGGAGTTTGGCCGTGGTTCCTGCGTAGAGGGCGTTGTCGTAGTCCAGCCTCCTGCTGACAAGGGCTTAGGTGATCATCCTGGTTTCAGTGGGGATCCATCTGTAGATCTTGCAGAGCATACAGAGGGTGTTGAAGCAGGAGGAGGAAACAGCGTTGACTTGCTGGGTCATAGAGAGCGTTGAGTCCAGGATGAACCCCAGGTTGCGTGCGTGGTTGGTGGGTGTCGGGGTAGCTCCCAGCATGGCCGGCCACCAGGAGTCGTCCCATGCAGAGGGTGTGGAGCCAAGAATGAGGACGTCTGTTTTGTCAGAGTTCAGTTTCAGATGGCTGGTCTTCATCCACTCTGCGACGACCTTCATTCCATCATGAAGGTTGGATTTGGAGGTGGCTGGGTCCTTGGTGAGGGAGAGGATCAGCTGGTTGTCGTTGACGTATGAGATGTTGTTGAGGTGGTACGCTCGGACGATGTCGGCGAGCGGTGCCATGTAGATGTTGAAAAGTGTTGGGTTCAGAGATGATCCTTGGGGGGACGCCGCAGGTGAGTGTGTTGGCTTCGGATCGGACCAATAGACACCTCCCTTGATAAAGCGCTGCGTGGATGAATGAGCAGGGTGGGTTCATGGCACGAGGTGCGACTACACACGCAAAGTAACAGAAAAACAAGCTCCAGGTGAGGCCCCAGTCCAGGGCCGGACTGGGAACCAAAACCGGCCCCGGCAAAGTGCTCGGCCGGCCCCCGGGGGAGGTCTGAGCTCTTTGCCGGGGCCGGTTTTCGGCCGATTTTGTTGCAAGGCCGATTTTGCAGCTATGCTGCATAAACGGCCCTGTAACAAAAACGGCCCCCAGGGGCCCAAAACCGGCCTCCACCCTTGCGACGCACCGGAGGATTGCACGGTGCCCGCAACAGCCAGTCCGGGCCTGCCCCAGTCTGAGTAAAGCGGTACAAAAGGGGGTGGTGATGGACGGAGCATCTGAACCAATCAAACACTCACACCCAGTCAACAGATCGGGGTTTAATCCCTCACCGTTCTTTAGCCCACTCTGCCACCCCAGTTCAGACATGGCCATATGCAAATCAGTCTGACCTTGTGCCTCATGGGAACAGTCCAGCCCGAACTGCCAAGCCATGCCTTCCCTGGACCGGAAACAAGCTTCCTAGGACTGGTTTCTGGCATTCCAGCCGTCTTCAGCCCAGCTTGCTTGAATCCAGTGGCAAAGTGAGCAAGGGACTCACGTCTGAGCATACCCTGCCAATTTATGGCGAACAAAGCGGTACAAAAGGGGGTGGTGATGGACGATCTGTTGACTGGGTGTGAGTGTTTCATTGGTTCAGATGCTCTGTCCATCACCATCCCCTTTTGTACCGCTCCAGTCTGAGTAAGGCAAGTCACACTAGAAAGAAAGGAGTGCAGGCAGAGGTTGAAGTGATCGGGATCTAATGGGAACGAAGGTTCTAATTCAACAAAAACGGTTCCCGGGGTTTAATGCAGACCTTCGGATGAGTGAAAGGAGTGTACTGTACTGTGAAGCAAAGGGGGAGGCAGACAGCCAAGGAAGAAAGAAGTCTTATAGCCAGAATGCCTGCAAACTCAAAGAAATGTAAATGTGTGCATTTAGCTAATCAGCAAATCTAAAGGCTGCTTGGAAGCCTGGACTTTCAATTTTATTTTTAGAAAGAAACTATAAACCTACCTCTTCTCTTAAATGTCTTCAGTTCTGCGACTATCTGGCTACATACCTAGATATCTGCAGTGATTGCATCAACCAACTGAGCTTTCACAAGGAAAAGAGAGGGGCATATTTACAATGTCTAGCGCATCTCTGCAAATCAGCAGGGATGCGCCAGAACAGATGCGACACGCAAGTCTCCCCTTGCGCCACCACGAATGCATCGCATTTACAATGCGGCGCACCGTGGTGCAAGGATCGGCAGATGCGTGTCGCATCTTGTGTCGTAAGGGCGGGGCATTGCTGGAAGCACAACGCAACTCCAGCAATGCCCATACCTAACGTGGTGTGCCACTCCTTACACCTGCTTCAAGCAGGCATAAGGTTTTGTCGCAGCGGCCTCGGAAAAGTGACTCCGTGAAATCTCAATTTTACGAAGCTTTCCTGCGTCGCAGGTTTCATGTCACGCATGGGGACACTTGACGCATCTCCTTAGATGCGTCACATTGCAAATAAGGCGCAACGTGGCACATGGTTTACGCAACCGCTGCGTCACAGAAGTGACGCAACTGCAGCGTTAACGTGTCGCAAGGGGCTTGTAAATCTGCCCCATAGTTTTTCCTACAGATTATTTTTAATTGAATTAATTTTTTCATTAAAGGTCTGTGTGTTATATTTCATATGGATTTACCTGACGGAGAAAGGCCAACACAATAGTTACAGATTATTGTGTTCTTTTTAGCCACTTCTCGGGGAGCGCACTCACTGACCCCGCCCCAGGGCACTACGAATCACTGTACACAAACATTCTATGCACATAAATCTAACCACGCGCACAGTCAATGTTTACAAATAAATGGCCATTTGATGTGGGAACAAAAAACAAGAACATTTAAAATGACTTTGGGCGCCTGAGGTACATCTAATTTCTCCAAAATATAATTCCACGAAGAAACCGTTAACTCCTAGTAGAGCTGCGAGTCTGGAGCGCTTTCTAGCGGTTATTCTCCATAACTACCTATGCATAGCATTTTTTTCAGCATAATTAAGTATACGATCGAAACATAACTTTCGTTTATCACAAGCTCCCTTCATCAATGTAATGTTAACACTCATTTTGCGGAAGAAACGGCCTGATCTAGCGCCTAGACTCATACATTTCCGCAACGGTTAGCCCCTACGCTTTTTTTGCACGAAGAAGTGGTTTCACAAATATAGCGCCTCCAGTCCAGTGCTTATAATTTACAAGCATTTACCTAGGAGGACGGGGTTAAACTCTGGGCCTCTGATATCAATTGTCAAGACCGTTTTATATAGAATGGGGGCTCTATTAGAATAATCCCAATTTCACCTTCATATGGATTTATTAAAATAATGTTACCCTCATATATAGATAATAATCGAAGCGCCCAGTGGCTGCATCACCGTAAGTGCCTTCTTTTGATGAGTATCTTTGTGGCACGCGAGTATTTTATGGGATGTAAAACTGCGGGACGTTTCTTTTTTTCAGAGGCGCTCAGGCGCACAGCGCTGCGAAGCGACCCCCTCTTCTACACCGCCACACCCACACAGCATAACACACTACCGAAAAATTAAATTTTATTATCTCAGGAGCCTCCCACCACCTCTGTCATCAGTGGGGGTACGAAGGAGAGCTGAAAATGATGACGCCAGACGATGAGGAGCCACGGAAACATCCTTCGCTGGAACAAGCATTGGCAACACCAATAGGTTTCGCCTAAGCAAGAATTATTGGCGCTTTCAATGTTTGTTAAAGATGTTGAATAGAAGACAGGCTGCTGCGAAACACGGCTCACAGTAAACAAAAACAAGCATTGTTAATGCATCGGTTTGACCTTTGTGATGAATATTAAACGTTTGTTTTTTTTATCAATCGTCATCCGGGATGAAGGAAAGGGCTCCTGACTGCAAGTATCACCGGAGAGGAGAGGATATGGCGCAGAGGCCTGAGCTGCTGACTTCAGAACAAGGAAACCCGGGGCCTCATTTATGAGGCCTTGCGTCAGTTTTGCGCTGCGGATGCGTCACTTTTTGTGACGCATCTGTGGCGTAAAACATGCGCCTTGTTGCGCCATATTTAAAAAGTGACGCATCTAGGTAGATGCGTCACTTTTTAAACCCCTGCGCCACATTATACCTGCGTCGGGTATAATGTATGCAGAGGGGGCGTTCCCCCGCAAAAAGCCTCGTAATAGTGACGCAGTGAAATCTATGAGATTTCACTGCGTCACTTTTAGGATGCTGTTGCGTCAAAATCTTGCGCCTGCCTCACAGCAGGCGTAAGACTGACGCAAGCCCTTTCACATGGGGCTTTCCCCATGTGAAAGGACGCATTGCTGGAGATGCGTCACTTTTGTGACACACTCCAGCAATGCGTCACTTTTGCGGGGGGGGGGGCGGCCAAGTTGCCTTATATAAATCTTCTGCAAGACGAAAAAGCATAAAGAGGGAAAACCTTTTGAAAAAATAGTTACACTGACATAGTATTTTTAGTGCTGATGATGACACAAATCTTTGGTGTGAATATTATGGATAAATGTCCCAAAAACGCCAATATACTTTATGATAGCAAGTTATAGCCCTATTACCAAAAAATCTAATTAGAGTTTATGAAAAATTAATCAAGCAAATAGGGCTGCCCCAATATTTAGCCTGTCTTCTGCCATGCAGCATATACCATGAATTCTGACGAAAATTGAGTGTAGGGGCCTTTTATTTTTGCTATTTATACTCTAGAATTGATTTCTTCTTGATCCTTGGAATTTTTAATATCATCTACTGTCTTTAAATTAATTTTCATCACATGTTTTAATCAATCCATTTATTTTTTTGTGTTGAATTAATAAAATAAACTAATAGCTGTTTGATTAGGAAATACAATGAAATTTAATTGGACTGTAGATGATTTTTTTATTTAAAGGAGTGAGATGTTAGCAATAATGGAATATAAAAAGTACACATAAAAGGCCCCCACACTCAGTTCCCTCAGACTTTGTGAATGCCCGCCTACTCTGTACTGAATATTAACATTTTGCGTATGTTGCTTAATACAAAGGATATCAAACAACAGAGGATTTATCTAAAGTAGCTGGTAGGTACATTTGGAATCTTTTCTATTACCTAATATATTGTTTTTCCCAAACACCATCCTTTATCTACCAAGATATTTATGATTTAAAATGATGAAGCTGCGTACCAAAGGGCCTCTCCAGGGTGTTATGTTGTGTATATTTCATTTATGCTGTGCACGCTCTGTCTTTCACTGCGCCTTGTGGAGAAGTGTGGCTCAATGGTTAGAGCGGCAGACCCAGATGCAGAGGTCTGGCCCGGGACCAGGGTTCAATTCCCGACGCGGCAGGGTCTTGGGCTCAATGTCAGCGGACTCGATAATTCTTGCCTCGGCGCCTACTCTAATCATGGGTCCCACGCTGCAACTCTGGGCAATAGCTTGCTTAATCTCCACAACGGACCCTACAACACTGGGATGCCTGGCTTCACCTTGGGGGTGCCCAGGAGGGGCATCTCATAGGGAGAGCCAGGAAGGGTTCCACAGCGTTATACAGCGCCGGGACGCCCCGGTGATGGGCAGCTGTGCGCTTTACAAGTATCCTACATTTACATTTGAATGTGTGCATGCTCGCTCAGTGTTCACGTTCCATAGAACATGGAACGTGAAGCCAGAGCTAAGGGACAGTTCCTTGTTATTGAGTGATAACGGTGTACAGTTTTTATCTGCCAAGGCAGTAGATTACTTCAATAGACTTGGTATTAGACACAAAACAACATCTTTGTATAAGCCAAACAGTAATGTATGGTCGAGCGCTTTAACCGCGTTATTAAGAACACTATTCAAATGACTGCCATTGATGATGATTAGGAAACCCAGGTTCTTAAAATGGTTTGGGCTTACAGGGTTT
This sequence comes from Lissotriton vulgaris, assembly GCF_964263255.1. Lineage (NCBI taxonomy): Eukaryota > Metazoa > Chordata > Amphibia > Caudata > Salamandridae > Lissotriton > Lissotriton vulgaris. Next base: position 1,080,268,865 of record NC_141698.1, on the reverse strand, counting down.
CTATTTGCGATGCCACTGGATATCCTCCTTTTGTTCTTATGCGTGGGAGGAATCCGAGGACTAAGTTCACTCCTGGTTGGTTATTTAAGTCTAGTGTGGTGAATTGGTCGAAGGATTTAGTTAAAGATAGAGGTGAGACTGTTTTTGCTAGCAGTAAAGAATGGTATGATCGTAAACCTGGTGCTGGAAGTGTTGACATTGATATTGGACAATGGGTTAGAGTAAAAAAACCTGGTAACGTTTCTAAAGGGGTCAGCCGTTTTTATGACCCTTTGCAGGTTGTTGAAGTTATGAATAATGCTGTATGGCTCTCTGATGGGAAGGTTTGGAATCTGAAGAGGATTGCTAAGTGCCCTGCTCCTTTGGAATTGCCTGATAGAGTTCTGCACTCTTTTGATTTTGATGATCTTTTTGAGAATGATACTTCTTCTGGTTCTGGTCAGGGTGTGCAGGACTGTTCAGTTACTTTAGCTCCTGATACTGTTCCGGGCACTTTGCCTTCTGGTTCACAAGTTGATGGTTGATAATTTAAGTGTTAGTGATCAGAGTAATTTTGATAGGGTGTCCAGGAATTCCAAGCGTGAAAAGAGACCTCCTGTCTGGCTTGCAGATTATATCTCGGAGAGTTTTCCTTTGTAATGAATGGTGATGTTAGCATCTTTTTTTTTGTTTTTTTTTTGTTTTGCATTTTTATTAAAGATGGGGGATTGTGTGTATTCTTTGTATTTACATTTTTTTCATTGTATTGAAAGGGGGATGTGTTATGTTGTGTATATTTCATTTATGCTGTGCGCGCTCTGTCTTTCACTGCGCCTTGTGTTCATTTGAATATGTGCATGCTCGCTCAGTGTTCACGTTCCATAGAACATGGAACGTGAAGCCAGAGCTAAGGGACAGTCGGTTGCACTTGGACATTGGAGCTGACTAGTCCTATCTTGGTACCTGCTTGTATTTCTTCAATAAATGAATACTAACTACTCAACTTGTTCCTTCGTGATTCAACCCTACACAGGGGTATTCATTTATTATCATTGAAACACGCTGCTCGATGAACATGCATTGGTGAATTACCAGTATGACGAAATTATTAATAATTACTGTCAATGCCATGAGTTGAGCATGTTACTCAAACCATGACTACCAGTGAGCTGTTAAGACAGTGGCAAGATTTCAAAGGCAGAAGAGTGCGTCTCCTTAGTTAATAGAAACGCTCAAGTTAACCCTGTAGTAAAGGGGCCATCCAGTGAATGATGTCACAATACATCTCAGAACCTAACTAGACGTCATCACGCAAAGCAACCATCTGCGATGCCTATTGTTCGTGATTGTTAGACACGATGGCCTGGGAGAAGAGAAGTGTGACTTTAATTTCTCTACACTGGAATATTTGACAAAATGCAGCTTGCTTAAAAGAGGGAAACACCATTTTTGAAAACGCCCTGTGTCCTACGTAAATAAGTTTGTGCAACGCTAACACAATCAGACATAAAAAAATTATAATAATAAAGTGACATTAAAAAAGTGTAATATGTAAGACAAACCATGTAAATACATTGAATATTTATATCCTTCGTTTCCATTGTGCCATGTCATATTTCTGGGAAAATGCGCAGGTAGACACTCCAAGACAGAAGATCATGGGGCGTGGAAACAAATCATAGCCCAGAGCTTTGCAGCGCTTCCTCTACATAAACAAACACCCAACAATGTGAGAATTAATGTTCAAAAGAAAAGATTAAGTCGCCCCAATAACAAAGTGCAACTAATTCAGTCAAAAAGACTGAATCCTAAATACAAAATGTATTTTACCTTCATCAGTTTCAAATAAAGTTTTCCATCAATTTCCATTAATTTGATACTTTGTGTTTTTAAATCCTTTAACCAAACTCAAATGATAAGAGAAAACCGCAGACACGTGTTTCGCAATCCTTTGATCTCTTTCTCACGGTTTCATGCCAAGAAGTCCATGTAATCCGAAGTATGCTTTGGTTGGCACCATAGACCCTACTCATGATATTCCTGTTAACATGGCCAAGTGGCGTCACAGGAATCACCAATAAGTGATAAAGGGCCCACGGCACAGTTCAAAAAGTGTCCAATCTGGAAATAAAACCCAGTGATCATAAGCCGCATTGGAAGGCCAATGCTAATGTCCAAAATCCATCAGAGCTGGTTCTGGTGGCAGAGTGGATCCCCGACCATGGACTTTATGATCGCACAAATCCTGGCAGGATCATTCAGGCTTTCATCCTTCCGAGGTAGATAATACAAGGGCCACTGAGCCGTGTAACTGTAAACATCTGTTGTTCAACACCATCATGGAATGGAATGGAATAGAAAGGTATTTGTACTTTAGGCTCTCGGCTCCGCCGACCTTCCCACTTTGCTTCTACATCCTGCAATTTATCCTGCACTCAAGCCGAGTTTTTGGGACGGGGAAGTGACTCTGATCTCATTGGTGTGTCCCCCGGCTTGTTTCCAGCGGTAGCGGTGGCAAAACGTCCTCGCTTCTTCCCCGGCCCTTAATGGCTGTGAGACCGGGTCTTTGTGCGTGAGGGACGGCCACCCCTGCCACAACAACAACGGCCATCGAAGACGGGGAGGAGTCGGCCGGCCGGAGAGATGTTACCGCACTGCGCTTCCCGCTGCAGCAATCCAGCCTACTCTGCGATTCTGTACGCCTGAGAGGCATCGCAGATCGGGAGAAATTACATTGTATCTCTTCCCCGCCCGTGAACTGCCCGGACAGTTCTTTCATCTTTCCCTACGCTGTGGTGGGAGCTTTGAGCACCGCGCACTCTGCGCTTGGCACTGAGGGCTCTGTATTGCGACTGAGGGTCCAGGTGATTGCCGAGATCGCATCAATACTGCAGGTGGTGACGGTATGGAGTCTGCTGCCCCTGTGCTCCCGGCCCGATTGTACCTTGGAGAGTGTCAGCGGGGTGATCAGTTGGACGCATGGGATTATGACAATCGGTCTCGAGAGCTACTACCTGCCAGTGAGCTTCAAGTGTGGAGGAATGCTGGACCCTTTATTTTTGGGGCACCGCCGGGGATCAGTGATATTCTGGTCGCTCTGGGCGCTTTGCGGGCTGCCCTGGATTGTAGTGCCCAGGACCTGGGGAGTCGGCTGGATGCTATCGCTCCTGCTGTGCGCTCGACTGACCGTGATTGCTTTCAAGTGCGGGACGCAGCGCCATACCCTGCACCCGACCGCGGTGAACTGCCTACCCCGGTGTATACGGGGGTGTCGGAGGCCCAAGATCTCGAGACTACCATGGTACTGACAGCTATAGTCGGGAAGAGGTCCGGTGTTCGTGGACTCGTACAGTGGTTGGAGAATCGTCTCCGGACGCCATGTCGGCAACTCATTTGTGGTCTGATGGCGTGACTCCCCCTCCTTTCCTGGATCTGATACTACCGGACTGGTCCGCCGGCTTTGGGGGATTACTGTTGTGTGTTGATCCTCCTCACATCGTCATTGAACACACATCATTGGTCTTGGCTGACTTTGGTGGGCAGCTTCCTATCCTATTATGGCCATCCCGTTCGCCCATTCCATCTAAGATGGTGGCTGGACGGCTGGACTCCGTCTACGCACTTGATCGCATGGGGCAAGGTTGAGGTTGTTTTCTTGATTGCTGTTGCTCGTACGGCTGGGGACTATGAGGGACAGGAGGCATATTGACTGATTTGAATGTTGGTTCTTCATCGGTTTGAGGGTCGGAGGGTCGGAGGGTGGGTGGCTGGGAGCCTGCACACTGATTATTTTCTCCTCCTCCATTTCCTTTCTTTCTTCACTTCTTCTCTAACTATATTTCGGGCCTCCTATTAGGGCGACGGGCACACTCCTGGGGGGATAGGCCATGGCCTTCTGCAGGGGTGCGGGGTGGGGGGTTGGGGGTTGGTTTCTGCGTATCTTGTTGTTTCCTCTTTGGTTCTATGGCCCTTTTTCTTTATTCTTTTCTATCTTCTTTTACGGGAATTCTATGGCGTACTCAGTTTTTGTGGGGTGGGGCAATGGTTTGTCCTCTATAGTGACTGTGCTGATGGCTGCCCAATATTGCTTACTCTGCCCCCCACTCCCACTTTAATTGTTCAGTTAGTTGCCTTTGCATAATTTGAAAGCCAGCTGTAGACTCTGTAAAGATTGCTTGCTATCTATCCTGTATTCATTAGAATCCCAAAAAAGAAAAAAAGAAACCTCATCCATCCTGGTATCGTTTTTTGATACGGACATTATCCTGAGTTACAATGGGGCATTTGGGAGATGTAATGCTGCATCTTTATGGTCTTATTGCTTTGCTTGCCCATGATTGTATCTGCTATATGTACAATAAAGGTTTACCAAAAATGTATTTTAAAAAAAGAAAGGTATTTGTAAAGCGCATGGCTACCATCAGGCCTCCCAGCGCTGAAGAACTGATCTGTCGGTACACACTTTAGCTGGATGGAAATAACAGTGTCATGCCGCTCAGGGTGAATGTGTACAGTTCAGATGCACGTCATGCTAAAGCATTGGGGTTGTTTAGGGAGTTTTATGGGGGATGTTGGCTAGGACGGGCCCTATATGTACCATGCTGACTCCCTTTACAGTCCAACACCTACATCTTGGTCAAACCCATGTCGGTGAGCCAGAGAAGTGAATCAGTGAAGAGCAAGACATTCTCACACCTGCCGATTATGCAGCAGATGATGGGTTATGTGGCAAATGCAACAAGCCGATAATTATGCGAAAATCGCCGCAGCTGCAGAACCGCATAATTCCAGTGACCCTGATTATGAGTTATCTCCTTTTTTCCGGAGACAACATTTGACGGGACTGGCGCTGCGAATATGTCCTCGGAAAACCCCAAAGACACCTACATTCCGAATTCTTAATTCTGTTGTTAACGCCCGTTACCAGACACAATTGTATGTATGAACGACCAGGGCCTAAATCTCCTTATACAAGAGCGCCCTCTAGGGTAAAACTCTCTAATGGCATCCTACAGTAACTGTTCAGTGTGCCAGCCTGAGTTGCTAAAGTTTTCCCGTGTCCTACCACGTGATGGGACTCAGTCCGTAGTTGTGAGTAAATGGATGACGTGACTCCTCTCTCCACCCAGGCTCATGTCTCTTGGTAGATTTTTAGGTTTTGCCTGCAAATGCTCACGTAGTGAGCATTCGCTAAAAAACCTATTGAGTTCTATATATGATCGATGACCCGCCTCTGCCTCTCATTGGCTAGCTCCATAAATGGAGGCTAGTCATTGGGAGACAGAGGCTGTCAATCGCGCTTTCTCCAGAAAACGCGATTCGGGGGCGTTTCGCGGTGTTTTTTTAAGCCCCGCCCCTTTGTCCCGGGCCGCGCTGCGATTGGCTGCCGGCCCGGGACACCCCCGTGACGTCATTCCCGGGCCGCGCTGTGATTGGCTGCCGGCCCGGGACACCCCCGTGACGTCGGCCAATCACAGCGCGGCCCGGGACCTGACTTGTCTCTCTGTGAGTCATCTTTTATTTCGACACTCCTCGTTGAGTTACACCTGACCTCAGCGCTCCAGCTCCCAGCCTGGAAGCCGAGGCAGTGGCGTAACGTAAGGCCCCGCAGCCCATGCAGTGTGGGGGGGCCCCCGGAGCTCCTAGTCACGTGGGGGGCCCCTCAGTGTCAGTGGTACTTTAGTTTATAGCTTTACTTTTGGTAGAACAGCCTGCCCTGCCCATGGTTTCCAAGGGCCCCCTGGTCTTATGGTCTTTGTCAGTACGCCGCTGGCCAGTAAATATTAATAATATATGTATTAATATACAGGCACTTGGAGCAAAGTCGACATCCATAGAGGATCGAGAACGTTCTGAAAGTAAGGTTCCATCTACTTCCTCCTGCCTCAGCGCCTGGGTGTCTCCTTTTGGTAAAGGCGGGGCAGGGAGGGTCGTGTCATGGTCATGCGCAGTGTGAACTGCACGTGAGGCCATTCGCACGGCGCGAGCCAAAGCAAGGCATTAATGTGAGTACAATGCCATTTCCATTATTATTATGGCACATTATCATTGTCTTTTGCTCTATTTGCTTAGTTGTGGTGCGGGCACGGCCCCCTCGTAATGGCTCTCTCCTATTGCGTGCCCCCCAGGCCCACCCCCCCAACCCGCCCCCGACCGCAACTTTGGCTCTTCTCCTTTCCTTCACTTCGGAGCCCCACAACTGTGACCCGGTGCGGAGTGGTTGTCAAAATGCCTAAGAGGCCCAGGGTATTTCTTTCTTTAAACATGAATCGCTACGGATTAGTACAAAAGGTGAACCGATTACACATGGCATGTTTAAAGAAAGAAATAATACCCATTTTTGCATTTTGACAACTGCAGGGTGGATGGATGCCTCTGGGAACCCGGCGTACACCAAACAGCCCTGGCATCCAATTAGGGGCCGGTCGTCCGTCAAAATGCAAAAATAGTTTTTCTTTTGTGGTATCGCTTCGATTTGTGTGCTAAGTTGAGGTGATTCCTTCTGCCATGTTTAAAGGAGGAAATAGCTGTTGTCTCTATGAAGCTTAATTCATAGGAAGGATCTTACTGTGGGCATCGATGGTAGGTGAGAAGAGAACGTTACATAATTAAATTACTTCCTTGGTCTTTTGAAGCCAGTGGTATTTTACTTCAGGAAATGCTGCCCGTTTACTTACATTTGACATTTCTATGTCTCAGAGTATCGTGGCTGAAGCTTTGGCGGTGACTATAGTTCTTTTATGTGAAGTGCGCCTTAGTTCAATGCTTCAACATCATTTCAGACTGTAGCACGTGGGCAGGAGTCAGGAGGGTAATGTATGCATGCTGGCCAATGGTTTTTGCTGAAAGTTAAGTTCAGTGGATGTTCCTGTTTGTTTATCCCCCCATGAGGCTAAAATTGTTTTCTCGCTGCCTTATGGTGAAGACCAATTGACAGCATAATGCTGGATTTATATTTTGATGTTTTCGAATAGTAAACATGTATTGCCCTCCGAGATCCATGCAATCTACAGTCGTGCCATGACTAAATCCAGGCTTGTGTTTTCGCACTATCCTTTGAGTAAAACGCCACATGTACTTGCATCAAGCGAGATGTGGCAGACCAGAGGGACTTTTGTTAATTAGGACATGTCCTGAGATGTGTTAAATAGCCAGACAGATGGCTCAGTGAGTTACACTGCTTCTGAGACTCACGAGTTTGAGCCCTACCAAAATCAACTACTTCACATTCTTCTGAGGTCTATGAACTTAATACAATTACTTTGGATAGTACGAAGACCTGTGCTGCGCTTGGAAACATCAGATATGAACACAAAAAAACAAATTATTATAAAAGTGGTCTCCCTTGAAGCTAGTCGATGTGGAGCATTTTTAGAATGTATGTCTGGCATGTCAGTGTTTATTTGTATGCACAAGGGATAGATACAGGAAGATTTTCCTTCCGTGGATTACTGAAGGCACTCTAATGAGGTCGTTAATATCAACCTGCAAGAATGTTGCATCCATTATATCAACCTCTCACTGTATTGTAAAGTAATTATATATTTGCTGTTCTGGTCTCCACCCATACTTACCATAGGACATACACATAAGTGGAATTATGAATAGTAAATATATATATCCTTACAGTGTAGTTGTAAAATTATTTACATGCAATATACCACATCTGTTATAGTGGCCCACCACTGGCCTATCTCTTAAGCATGTGCCATAAACTAAAAATGGCAAGTTCCATGTGAGTGCACAAGTGTCAGAGGGGTGCAAGCAGTCCAATGTAAGTGAATCACCTGTCTTTGGTTTGCCTAGCCAAGAAAATGTACTACGAGTCTATCTGATTACCAATATTGCAATCGCTTCTGTGATTGATTTGTTCATTCGGTTTGTCTCTTTTAAATGTGTAAAACATATTGCCAGGTGACTACGTTGCACTGCTCAGTGTGGGTGTGTGGTGTCCTCAGCTGGGGTTAAGGTGTTTCTCCTCATGGGGAGATGTCTCACACTACCTCACCAAATTATATAATTTGTGCCAAAGTCTGAAAAAATACCTCGATTCCATAAGTTGTATTGATATCTAAACATAGGCAGCACAATGTCACAGACAATGAATTGGAAGGATCGTCTGAGCCTGCCCTCAATGCCTGGCCTTGGTTTCTTCTTTGGTTCAGGGTGGGGTGAGCCATGTCATAGTCATAGTCATGCACAGTGTAACTGTACGTGAAATCTTTCCCATGGCACGAGCCACAGCGCAGCCCACTGCAAGTCTGAGTACTATAGACACCATTTTCTCCTTCTACTCTAGACTCCACTCCTATCTATCTATCTATCTATCTATCTATCTATCTATCTATCTATCTATCTATCTATCTATCTATCTATCTATCTATCTAGGACAGGAATGTCATTTAGGCGTCACCAGGTGTTGCAGCTGTGACCACTGGCTCTGGCTTGCTCTTTGTGATCCCTGGCCTCAGTGATGTCAAATAATAGTGCCAGGAACACCGGAGCTGCTTGTCCTTAAAGCGTCAGTTGGGGCTTCACTCCCGGTTTTCTATCGATTTGTTTTTCTACACTAATAGTGAATAACAATATGTTATTCACTATTAGTGTAATAAAAAATGGAGTGCAATTAGCTGTAAAGGGACCTTCTCAGAACCTAAGGTAGGTAAACATGTTTTAAATGTATGTTGTGCAACTGCTTGTGGGTGAGAGTGTTTGTGTGTGAGAGAGGGTGTGTGTGTATCTGTGTTTCTAAATATTAATGTGAGAGTGAGTGAATGTCAATGACAATGTGTGAGTTTGAGTGTCAGTGAGTATGTGTGAGTCAGACTGCAAGTAAGAGTGAATGCAAGTGAGAGAATGAATAAACGAGGGAGTGCTAGAGAGTGTGAGAATCAATGTGAGTGAGAATGAGGAAGAGAAACAAGGAGCGAGTGAGTAAGAAAAAACGATTTAGAATGTGTTAGTGAAAGTATGACTGAGTTAGAGAAAGTGAATTTGAGTGAGAATGTGTGAGTCAGTGAGTGAAAAGTGAAAGTGAATGAGAGTTATAAAGTAAGAGTAGAAGTGTGTGCAAGATACTGAGTGGCAACGAACAAGTGAGTACAATTTGGTGAAAATGAATAAGTGAGTGTGAGTGAGCATAAGTGGACGTAAGTGAGCATGAGTGAGATTGTGATAATATGCTTGTGACTCTGCTGTTTGCCAAGGCATACCAAAGATAATCGTTGATGAAGGCACCCCTGGCAAAATGCTGGCACTGGCATACTGGAGCCAATTCTTAGCATGACAGGCATATGTAATAAAGTTGTGGCATGCTGGAGGTAGTTGTTGGCATTACAGTATAATGCTGGAATTGATATGATCAAGGTAATTAGTTCTGAGGGTAGTTCTTGACATAATGATAAAATACTGGTAATGGCTTATGAGATGTCATTGCTGGCATATAGGGCACCTGCTGGCATACTTGAGGACATTCTTGAAAGGGGGAACCTTTAGAGAAATGCTGGCCTTGACATACTAAGGTAATTTTGGACGTAAGTGTCACTCATGGTTTATGGATGGAATTAACAGCAACAATTCTGGCTCTGGTATATTGCTTGTAATATTTGGCATAAGAGGGCATCCATGACAAAATGCTGGACCTGGCACAATGGAGGTATTTTTTGATATATTGGGACACCCATAGCACATTTTGAAAAAATGGTGTCAACTCCAGGGGAGTGTCTGGTTCCATTGGCTTGGCACACCATTCAAGGACCTGAATATTTAAAGTGTCCTTTCGGAGACTATGGCTTTGCAGCAAAGTTATGTGAAAGTTTTTTTTAAAAATGCACTACTTGACCCAATTTTCTCCAAAATGTTCTCAGGGGCAGCCCCCGAACCATCTTAGAAGAAGTCTGGCTCACTTGCTTTACTTGGTCACTACTCTTCAAGGTTAATATTATGCCCCACAACTTTAAAAGATCATGTCACTACCCTAATATATGTGGTATCTAGAATAGACGTGTATGTGTTGCGTTGTTATATAGTCATGTAGCAATTTTAGAACGTCAGTAATGTCACTTATTGTGATGTCACCAGGTTTACGGGCATGTGACATGATCACCTGGGAAAATTCAGACACAAATGTTGTATGATATCACTACCTGTGATTTCATTAGGGCCAAAGGGTGTTTCTCATCATGTATGGGTGACAGAGCGCTTTACGTCACATACATATTATACAAAGACAATACATCGTACAAGTGTGTACAATTAACATAAAGGAAATTCTACATAAGACAATGAGGTCTAAAAGATGTCGGAGTCAGAGTCACTTGTTTGTCAGGAATACTCATAGATATCATATGTTAAGATCCCTTGGTCTAGAGAAACACCAAATCAGGTGTTAAAACTCAGGATTAAAAACACGGTGGTTGGCGAAGTCTATACTAATGAGAATTTATAGGCTACTTTTAGAGATTTGGGAAGGATTGATGAAAAAACAGTAAATGTCTAAGCCAATGCTTCCAGTTTGCACATATCTCTTTAATACTACTTAATAGCTCTGTCAACCCTGAGTGCGCGGGGGGGCCCCCTCCATGTATTTTGCAGGGGGGCCCCATCAGGTTTTGTTACGCCCCTGAGCCGAGGCAGCACGTGGGCGCGCTTTTGAGGTCTGCAGCAGCTGGAGTGGAGCCCGTTGAGGCAAGAAGCAGTTCCTCCTTTCCATGGCCGCCGCGCACTGTCTCTGCTATGAAGGCTGCAACTTCTTCCATCAAAGGATCGTGCTGGCCAGTTTGAGCGGAAAGCCAGTTAAGATTCGCGGTATCCGGGCCAAAGAGGAGAGCCCGGGCATCCGAGGTACAGCAGCAGCGTCTGTTTCGCGGAGGCACGTGTGCAACAGGCGTTCGTTCATGTGTGCTGCCGAGGGCGTGGAGGGAGGTTCAATATCTGCCTATTTTGGGACTCTGGGCTGTGTTAGAGTTATCAACGACAATGAGTATATCATGCTGGGTGTTTTGCATGACCCGAGTTAGTGAGTAGTAGAAACCTCGTGGAATAATTAGAGAAACATGCTTCGCGTGAAAAGGGAATGTGCGATGATGGACGTTAGATCCGCATACCCCGGCGCGGGCGGGAAGGTGGTATTCTGTCCTCGTTGCGCTCACACTACTTAATTTAACAATGTTGGGTATTGTCATTCATGTAAGTTTCGAAATATCTAAGTAATGCAAACGGTGTGACGCTGTACTCGCAGGCACAAACGGAGCCTACGCAGGCAGTGATTTATCATACTGTACGTACGTTGCTGTTCTTGTTGCGCCCCCTTTGTCGCTCTCCATCGCGAACAAACTCTTTTCTCTTTCGATTGTAAACAAGGACACGTTGTTTCGTGGTCGCTCGGCTATACTGGGCATATGTTTGAGAACATGTATCGTTTATTCGCGTTCAATCGATGGCGTTTCCCGTCGAACCTCCTCCATGTTATTGTTTGCAGAATTGGGTACCCGGGTCCAGGGGGTTACTCGTGTTTTAAAGTTAGTTATTCCTTTATTCTCCCACTAGGCTCATGTTTAAAACTGTACAGGGTTGCCATTTCTAGAAGCAACCCGTGCTGGCTCAACTCCATAGTCTGTGTTTACCTTTTCATAAGGACTCTACCTCCATAGCATTGCTCTGTTCCATGGATGTACCCGATTCGGAGGTCGACATGGGTGGCATGACATGAACTGCTTGATACAACCCTAAATGTTACCTTTCTGCGAGGAACCTTGTGTTTTGAATTTCGAATCTGCCTTAGCGGGGAACGTCTGTCAACAATTTTTTTTGGCAGCGTCATCATATTACAGTGCTGCAAGCTATTTGGACAGCATTTTAATTGAGTACACAAGGCTCTGTTTTAACCAAGTAGACAGTTTTTTTTCCAGCTGCAGGATGCTTCTGTCATATGACCATCATGTGGTGTTTGCAAAACCGTGCTAAGATTGGGAACAGGCTACCCAACGAAAGGTATTTTGCCCAAAAATCCACAACATTGGATTGAACGCCTTACACGCTCCCAGCATAGATATGACATGCTCACAGCAGCTTATGCCCGATCTAATGCTTTAAACAGCACCAACTACTTAACTGTTTAACATACTTGCCACTCGCCCTTTAAAAAAAAAAAAGGGTCCAAATAGACCAGTAGATGGGTGTAATATCACCTGCTCCACTACTACGTCCAGTTAACACATTCCCATACTACATGTTATGGGCAAGACAGATAACCTAGATCAGCGGGTTCTTAACCTTTTGACTTCTGTGGATCCCCGCTTAATTATTACTGGAATCCGGGGACCCCTACTGGGTCTTTATTAGAAGCTGGCGACCTCCGGCCTAAGCAATTATTTTTAAACCCTTAGCGAATGCACGAGAACTGCACAATGAGATGTAAACTTGAGGCTAAAGTGAGCACGTATTATACATTGGACAATTCACACTTTACTTAATCAGAAGTACCATGGCTGTGTATTGTTGCTTGCCGAACGAGTGCCGCACATTGAAGCTATGAACTGCTATCGAAGCACTAGATGCAAACCGCATGGTACAGGTATGGCCAGTAAATAGCACTAAGAAACACTGGGCCTCAGAGGCGGACCAAACCATATACTAAAAAAGTGGTATAAGAACCACGACCCAAGTGGGGCTCTGTCTGAGTGTGTGTGTGGGGGGGGCTCTGTGTGGGTGTGTGTGGGGCCTGTGTGTGTGTGGGGTGCTCCGTGTGGAGGGGCTCTGTGTGGGGGGGGCTCTCTGTGGGTGTGTGTGCGTGGCATTTGCGAGAGATTAGGCTATTGCCATTATAAATGACAATGCCATTTATTTATCTGTTTTCAAAACGAACACATAAATAAAAATGTTGTCATTTACAATGCCAATAGCTCTAACTTCTACAAAGGCAAAACCGTTGCATTGTAAATGCTTGTTTTAATTGTGGTGAGAAAAAACCTTGTCGAACAATAATATTTAATACTTAACACACTTGAGTAATCACTCTCTAAGCATTAATATAACAAGTGTTAATTATTAAGAAACTCAGTAATTTTTATTTCATCAACCCTAGAAGGATCACCTGCTGAGTAGGCCCGATGGCATTTAAACCTGCCATCTTCTGTGTGTACTGAGGTGTACAGAGGTGTCTATAATTTGGATGTTATCCACTTAGGAATCCTACCAGGTAGTCATGCTGCCTAAAATAGTAATATGTGACACTTCACAAGTGCGTGGCTACAAATTATTGTTGCACAGGACGCCTCACCTTCTAAAGTAGGTGGCGTGAATGAAGACAATAACTGATGCTGTGCACCCTCACCCTATTTGTGTTTCATTAATAATTGTTTTCTAGGGTGTGAGTGCTGCCAAAAAATTGCTATTGTGCATGGTGACCTGTCCGAATGTTGCCACAATTGTTATGCTCAGATGCGTCGCACTTGTGTGACTTCAACCGATCAATGTTACTAATATTGTGCCCAAACCTTCAACAATAAATGTTGTTGTGCACATCTCACCTGTGTTTGTCACCAAGAAGAACTCGTGGTCCACATTTGGGCATACCTGTCTCATTTAGGACGTTTCCCTGAGGAAAACACAAAGATGATTGATGCATTGTGTGCAAAAGTCTCAGAGGTTGTAACGACTTGCATTGTAATGGAACGCGTGGTAAAGACACGTTCGTTGCATTGCCCGCATTGTAAAGGCATGTGTTGTAAAAGCATGCATGAATACGTCATACATCCCTCCCTATAGTAGCGAAAAGTAATAACATTTAATTATGATGTTAAAAATATTTAACGCCTTAACTGCGGCGGCAATTCCGCCGCAGTACGGGTGTTCTAATGAGTGGGCGGGGCTGCGACGGCCGGTGGCCGTTCGCAGCACTGGGGAGGGAGTGCTCGGAGCACGGAAGGGGTTAAATGTGAAACAAACACATAAGCTAATTTAACATAAATGTTTATTAGCCAATAACTAAAACAATAAAATGTTACAGCACAATAAACTCATAAATGAAGTGTTCAATAAATAATTACATCAATGAAATATAATCCGACCTCAGTATACATATAATGATCACTTAGAAAATGTCTTTGAAATGCTTTATTTAATTTCTTATTTTATGAAACATTTATAGTTTTTATTTTTAAACAAAGAAGTAAATGTTAATTTATTTAATTGTATATATCCACCCTCAAAAGACTAAGGGCCTAATTTCAGCTTTGGAGGTGTGAGAGAGGCTGCCACACCACCTCCCTGCTCCCACACTGACAAAGTCAACGTCCGCCCACGAGATTACGAGTTTCCTCGTGGTCTGGAGGGTGGTGCTTTGGGGGTCCCGCAGCAGTGCAGTTCTAAAGCCTATATGTGAGCCTTAGAACTGCAGTACTGAGGGAGCGCCAAAACCCGTTCCTGAACAGCATGGATTGTGCAGTCCATGCAGTGCAGGAGCAAATGGGGTGCATGGGCACAGGGGGGCACATGTGTGCCCCCATGTATGCACCTCCATGCACAGGGCCCTCTATAGGGCCCCCTTACTTTCCTGACCACCACACTTTTCATGGCGAGCTCATGAAAAGTGTGGAGGTTTGGAAAGTCGTAATATGCTTGGCGATGCCGCAGTGGCACAGCCAGAGTATTGCTGCTCCAGGCTTCCACGCCAGCACATAAGGATTGTGGTTCCCCAGCGGTTGCAGCAGTCCCATGGCGGTCCAACTGCCAAAGTTGGAATACAGCGGTCAGATCGCCGGTGCGGTCGGAGGCGCACTTCCACCGCTGTACCACCACAGTTTGGTGGTCCACGGACCACTAAACTTAAATTCAGGTCCTAAGTTCTTTCCTATTCACAAAGTGCACTTTTAAAGTTGCTACACACAAAGTGGACCCACAACAGTTGCAAGTATACTCCAGCACTGAGCTGGAGTAAGTCCAGCAACAACTATGTCGGACCACTGGTATTGCAACATCTTCCTGAAGAAAACAAGGGCGGTATGGACTTAAATTTGAAACCCAATAGGAAATAATGTTAAATTAAATTAAATTATTTAAAGTAGCTAAACATATAAACATATTTAATTAAATGATAAAAAATATCGCTAAATAAAATATCTTTTATTTTAGTTTAACATTGCAATAACCATTTATAAATATACCCATTTAAGCAACATACTTTTTTAATAAAATACATTTACATACATTTTAAATAATTATAAACATTACATCTAATAATTTTTATTAAATAATAAAAAAATACATATGTTTTTACTTTGGGTGGTAAAAACATTTTAATTTAATTTAACATATTACAAATAATTACATTTTAAATTTAATTTAAATTATTAATGCTGTAACCTTTATATATCCATCTACAATTAAAATACAATTACGATTATATATTAAATGTATAAAATTAATATTTTTCAATTTATTTACATTTAAATATTTGTTTTAGTAAATTTAACCTAGTCACTTTTATTTTAAATATTTATTAAATAATTTAGATTTTTTTAATTGTTAAAGATATATTTAAAAAAGTCACCTAAATTAAAATGTTCATATTTACTTATTATTTAAAAAAATACAAAATCTTATATATTGCATTGAGATGAATTAATTGAAAATCATTTAATTTTATTTTAAAAAACATTAAAGTTAAATTTACTTTTAAATAATATGTATCATTTACTTTAAAAAAGATGATTAAAATAGTATATACATTAAATCATATGTATTTTTAACATTCAATATATTCTTTTATTTTAAAATAATTTTCCATTGGTTTCTCTTTTAAGTTCCTGCCTCCATTATTTGCTATGAAACAGTATTGCAGTATTAGTGGTTGAGCATGTGTGGTGCTGGATTGCACCCTTTTGGCTGCAGTAACTTTACACTCATACATTTGGCTTCCCCCCATTTCAGGTGGTCGTACATGTAAGTCTATATTTTTTAGTAATCATCCTGCCTAAATTATGCTACTTGCTTACTAATA
The DNA here is from genome assembly GCF_964263255.1 of Lissotriton vulgaris. Lineage (NCBI taxonomy): Eukaryota > Metazoa > Chordata > Amphibia > Caudata > Salamandridae > Lissotriton > Lissotriton vulgaris. The sequence continues at coordinate 1,080,252,886 of NC_141698.1, read as the reverse complement.
TCCCCTACGCCCCTAGTCGACATTTTTTCAAAGCCCCCAAAACTCATCTCATACATCTCACGTGGGGAGGGAAACATGCTAGGCTGCAATGGGACACTCTCACACGCCCCTTTACGGAGGGAGGCTTTGAAATCCCAGACTTGGAACTATATTTTAGTTGTGCCCAGGCTCATTTTGCAGCATACTGGGTAAACCCCCTTCCTACATGCCACACCTCGCAGTTGAAGAAGGCTATATGCTCCCGACCCCCTTCTCTGCGTTTCCCAGCACACCTCCCATCTCTCGCCGCTTGGCCTCCACTACGTCTAAAACACCTCCATCTCCACGACACTGATGGCTGCAACCGCTGTGGTTGTGAGGGGCCTGACTTTTGACATCTAGCGTGGGACTGCCCTGCTATATGGAGCTACTGGCCGGAAGTACTGACGGGCACTTGACCAAAGGACTGACCTGCATATACCCGAAGAACCTCTAGTGACGCTTTTGGGACACATGGCGGCACTAGCTACATCGATGCAACAATACATCTCCCTGGCGCTCCTTCTCACAAACAGATGGATCACTTGCTGATGGGGTAGGGGACGGGCCCCCAAATTTAAAGACTGGTTGCAGGACCTTCTATATTGTCAGGAACAATTGCACATGTATGCTGACCTTCTGCCACTCTCTTCCCGCCCACCTGCTATTTGGTCCCCTCTTCAATCATATCTCCTAGCGCACACAATTGTTGAGGACAATACTACTGACCCACGCTCTTCCGAAACTGACCGACATACATAAGAAGAATGTATGACGTTACAACGCATACATTCACAACGCATACCATCACAACGCAACTTTTACAACGCAGGATCCATTACAACGCATGCTATTACAACGCAGATGCTATTACAACGCATGCCATTACAACGTAAGTATAGGTAAGTATATCATTTTATTAATATTAATTTAATTTTAATTTAATTACAATTTTTTAAAATAATTTATAAAATACATTTTTATTTTTATTTAATAAAATTAAATTTACTATTCTAAATCCAGGGGGGTGTAAAAGTAGGGTAAGTGTTGGATAGTGTAGGGGTTAAAATTACTATTCTAACTCCAAGGGAGTCTAATAGTAGGGTAAGTGTTGGATAGTGTAGGGGTCAAAATTACTATTCTAACTCCAGGGGGGGTGTAATAGTAGGGTAAGTGTTGGATAGTGTAGGGGTTAAAATTACTATTCTAACTCCAAGGGAGTCTAATAGTAGGGTAAGTGTTGGATAGTGTAGGGGTTAAAATTACTATTCTAACTCCAGGGGGGTGTAATAGTAGGGTAAGTGTTGGATAGTGTAGGGGTTAAAATTACTATTCTAACTCCAGGGGAGTGTAATAGCAGAGAAAGTGTTGGATAGTGTAGGGGTAAAAATTACTATTCTAACTCCAGGGGGTTATAATAGTAGGGTTAGTGCTGGATAGAGTAGGGGTTAAAATTACTACTCTAACTCCAGGGGGTTTAATTAAAATACATTTAATTTTAATTATTTAATTAAAAAAACTAAATTAAAATATTAAAATGCATTATTATAAATTAAATTATTTTAAGAAAATCAATTTAAAAATAAATGAATATTATTTTAATTAAATACTTACCCATACTTATGTTGTAATGGCATGCATTGTAATAGCATCTGCGTTGTAATGGCATGCGTTGTAATGGATCTTGCATTGTAAAAGTTGCGTTGTGATGGTAGTGCGTTGTAAAAGTTGCGTTGTGATGGTTGTTTCCCCATGAGAACAACACCACGTATGAGACCGATATGGGGTCAGGCTCCAGGGCATCTGGTCGTCAACGAAAACGGTGCTTCCATCATTCGACTCAATACCAACTGTCACACCTTTTACATGGTCTATCTAAAATATAATTATGGTAAAGTGGTCCTGTTTATTTTTGAATGTATCTCTCATTACAAAACTCAATAAAGAAATGTTTTAAAAAGTCTAAATTTTTTAGTAACTGTACATTTGTAGATGGTGAATAGTTAAAAGTACTAAAGTTACTCAAAAGTGAAAGAGTAAACGTACGCGTATAGATTTACTCACCTATAACAGCACCTTTGTGAATATGCCTAAATGTATGCATTTTTTTAATTTGACAAAAAAAACCCCCCTAGTTTATGTTAAAAGGCAACTGTCCAAGGGCGGGTAATTCCGACATTTGAGATGCCTCAGAGGAAGTGGAAGGGGAGAGAGACTCCTGAGCTGTGAAGCAGAGGGAGGACAGGCAGCAGAGCAGGAAGCAAGCCTTCTTGCCAGGACACCTGCTGCCTGGAAAAATGTAAATGTGTGCTGCTCGTTAATCTCCAAATGTAAAGGCTGCTTAAAAGCCGGTATTGGCTATGATTGATGGAGTCACTTAAAGAGTATTCTTTTTGAGAGGCATTGTAAAGTGACCTGAAGAGCTGTGGAGAGTGTTTGCTTTTGAGGGACACTTAGACAAAATGCTTGCACTAGGTACACTAAGATCTATAGTTTGAAAGCACTTATCTGAAACCAAATCTTTTTGCGCTCTTTGTGGCAGCCTGTGTAATGCTGTACACATTCACAGTGCTTTCTGCTACAGGCTGGGACTACGTAACACTAAAACACGTCACTATCCCCCACTGCACCAACTAGACTTCAATTCTGTGGCTCTCAGGTTACACACACAATTACTTGCAGTGATTACATTAACCAATAGAGGTTTCACACCATAAACAAGCATTGGTAAATCCAATAGGTTGGTCGCGTGAGGCCCACCTTCTGGCAATTCTTGTTTAGTTTTGTCATGGCAAGCACACACTACCATAGTACTACCAGGCAATGAAGGTTACTACTTTGTGTGTGGATGTGCTCCTTGTGAAAGAGGGACATGCTGTAACTCACAGGAAAGTCAGCCAATGGCTAAAGTAGGGTGATACACTGCACCTTGATGCATGCTGGAGTGGGTGGATATAAAATTAGAATGACACCAACCACAGTCTAATTTATGATGTCATTCTGACCACATTTGTAAGTAACTGTTGTACACATCATTTTAGTAAAATCAAAAGGTCTTGGTTAACACAGACCTGAAAAGGGCAATCAGTCTGGTGCTTGCTGGAAGCTGCTTGCCTTTAAGATAGAAAGAAAGAAGATAAGAATGAATGAAGGCAAAAAAGAAAGCTGGCATGAAGAAAGCAATGAAGCAAAGAAGGAATGAAAGAAAGAAAGGAGTAAAGAAGGTAAGAAAGAAAGATGAACAAGGAAGAACAAGAAGGATGGAAAAATAGAAGAAAGAAAGAATAAAAAATAAATAAACAAAGAACGCAAGAAAGAAATAAAGGAAAGAAAGAAGTTAAGGAACGAGGGAGGGAAAGAAAGAAGAAAGGAAGGAAATACTTAAAAATGAAAGGTGGAATGATACATGGAAGGAAGGAAGAAAAGAATGAGTGAAGAAAGGAAAGAAAAAAGGAAGGACAGAAGGAAAGAAAGAAGTAAGGAAAGAAAAAGGAAAGCTGGAATGAAAAAAGGAAACAAGGAATAAAATGAGAGAGCAAAACAGTAAAAGAGGATAACTTAATATAGAACAGTTTCACATGGACGTATCTGGTATGCTGTGAAACAGCAGCAATCAGAAAACAAAGGTTAATGTAGAGTTATATGTAAGTAAGCTAGTAAAATTTTAAGTTCCATTAAAAATCCTTAGAATCTCAGGTTCTTCCCAAATTTACTACTAAAATGTACACCACATGTGCACTTCTGCAACTGTGGTATAGATCGACGCATAGAAAACTTAGGAGAGTCAGGTGGAGGTCTCCACACATACGTTTGTGAATAGCATTTTGTAATACATGAGCACTAAACATACTGCAAAGTGCAGTTTGTGAACAAGCCTAACTTTTTGTACTATACGTACCTGTGTGAGTGTCAATAAATATTGTTGTACTCAGTACCAGGCGTGGGTGTGTATGTGTGTGTGTGTGTGTGTGGGTGTGTGTGTGTGTGTGTGTGTGTGTGTGTGTGTGTGTGTGTGTGTGTGTGTGACAATGAGACCAAATGTTGTTTTCCATGACCCTAACATATTGTATGGGTGTTGCTAGTAATTGTTGCTTTGGGCAATATCATGGGTCCCATATTTATCCAGGTCTTGCCTCACCTTTGTGCCACACAAGGGTGACATAAAACCTGAGCAAGATTTATCAAGCCACACACAGCCACCTTGTGTGTCTCTGCATGGCTTGACAAATCTAGAGTAACATCAGGCAGAGCAAATCACTACCTTGCATTACTCTGCAGCCGGGAGGCGTTTCATGAGTTGACCATGGGTGTTTCCACGCATCCACCCATGAATTTTAATGGCAGTGATTTTAGTGATTTTGTGGTATGCCTGGGAATGCAGAAAAATGCTACGCCTATCAAGAAATATAAACTTGGAGGCATCTCTCTTCGCTTCCGGATTTCTGCTATAAGAATGTGTTGGTACGCAATAGTTGTGGTAGAGCATGTTAATACTGTGTTGCAATATGATATGTATAATTTTGTCTAAATGCCAATAAAAAATATATACCTTAAACAAATGCTACACCTCCCCAGATGAGGCATAACGAGGTGAAATATCTTTATTTCTCCTTGTTCTTTCCTCTTTGTATGTGTGTTGCATTCGGCAGCACACGTAGAATGAGGAAAAAGCCTCCGCGGGTCGTTTTTGTGAAGGAAGATGTCCCTTACTGCAAAAAAACAATCCTGCCTACAATGCAGGCCCCCTTGCACCATGACACAAGGGAGCCTGCATTGGCTGGGAAAGGGCAGGAATGTGCGGTATAATGATAAATACAGCGCATTCCTGCATCCCCTTTCATGCCGCTCTGCGCAGAAAAGCGGCTTGCTGTGTTTTGTAGCGTTAATGAATAATTAAATATGTCCCACCCTGTATGAGTCTCAGGAAAATTGTTCTCTGGGCAACATACTGCCTGTATGAGCTTTGCCAAAAAGTGGCAAACATTCTACTAAAAGAACACTCTCATCCACAATTGCCTACCATTTGTAAAACCTAGATGGCATAAAAAAATACTACTGTCCAGTAAAAATTAAATAAAAGAAATAAAATCCAGAAAGTAAATCCATGTATAAAGTGCTTCCAAAGTGTTCTCTATTCTGGTGCTGGGATACCTTATTGAGGCGCTCTCCCAATTCACATTTCATTAATGTATTTCCCTAAATCAATAAAACCAATAGTTTCTGCGATGACTCTACATCCACAAAACAAGAACTTGCATCTTTTCCCTTGCCCTGTCTCCTAAGCTAGCAAACCCACCAGCAGGAGCTCGCTTGCCTGAACTTCTCAAAAGTTTACCGGATTTGCTGAAACCCAAAATGTATGAACATTCAGAGAGTTTGGATTTCCATACATTTAACCCCTTCGCTGCGGGGGTTATTGTCCCGCTGTGCTGGGGGGAGGGAGGCGCACACGGCGCCCGCATGCTCATGACGAGCTCAGCTCGTCATGAGAAACGGCGCTCCTGTGCTCATGAGGAGCTCAGCTCGTCATGACCACACCGGTTCCCGTGGAACGCTCAGCACAGCAGGGGAATTATCCCCGCATGCGAGCGTTCCACGCCTCATGACGAGCTGAGCTCGTCATGAGCACCGGAGCGCCATGGCTCGTCATGAGCATGGAAAGAGTTAAACAACTGTCAAACACTTATGGGAATCAATGAACATGAATAAAGATTAAACTTAAAAAAATATGTGGGCTTAATGAAAAAAGATTCTTATGTTTCCCTAGGATATTGCTTGATTATTTTAGCCATTGCGAACAATACGCACTCTTATTGATAAATCCCTTATTCTCTCACATACAACTATTTTCGCTAACAGACGTAATTTCTTCTTTGATCTAACACTTTCTGTACAGTTACATTTGACCAACTACACTGTAGCTTTGGTGTGCAGATATGTGTAGAACATATTTTATTTGTACATATCTTCTGAGTTATCAGAAGAAGTTACTTTTTTATGGACTTTATTAGACAACTCACCCAAGACTCTGCCCACAAGTGAAATTTAAGAGTAACTGATTCACTGTAACTAATCTGGTGTCATGTTTTACTTGTTTAATGGCGTAGATTGAGCATCTACTTTGTAGTCCATTTAGTTAAATTAGCCTTAAAAACCGTGAAAAAGATGAACACAGTTTAAGTTTGTTGTTTCTATCCATTGTTTTTTTAAGTTGTATTTGTATACTTTTCTTTTACAATAGTATCTTTGTTTTTCATTTACTCATTTAACATATTTATATTTTTGTATTTTTATCATTTTTTTCTTCTGTTGTATATATTACAATGGTACAGCACGTTGGGCTATGGTTTGGTTTCGCTAAATAAATCTACCTTAGGGTATATTATGAGATTTCTTTACTGATTCTGGAATAAACACATTGCTATTATAGACCTAACTGTTTTCTTCTTTAGGACCCTTATGATTGCAGACATGAAATTAGTTCGGATTTAGGAATTTATTTGACTGTCGTTTACAAAAGCGAATATTTCAGACTGACTTTTGATGCAAGTCTTACTGACTAAACTTAAATACACACTAGGATACTTTTCTCAGCCACCACACTTGGGGATCAAACCCTCTTTTGAAACCTCTCTGGGCCTTGGTGATGACTGGTCATCAAGGGCCTCGGGAGTTCCCTTGGTTGGGAGAGCGGTAGGCGAAGGGAGGCTTGTTTACAAAGTCTGGCGTTGAGGAGGAGAGGTCACGTAAAGAATTATGCCTGGGCTGAGAAGGAGAGGCCACGTAAAGAATTATGCATGGGCTGAGGAGGAGAGGTCACGTAAAGAATTATGCCTGGGCTGAGAAGGAGAGGTCACGTAAAGAATTATGCATGGGCTGAGGAGGAGAGTTCACATAAAGAATTATGCCTGGGCTGAGGAGGAGAGGTCACGTAAAGAATTATGCCTGGACTGAGGAGAAGAGGTCACGTAAAGAATTATGCATGGGCTGAGGAGGAGAGGTCACGTAAAGAATTATGCCTGGGCTGGGGAGGAGAGGTCACGTAAAGAATTATGCATGGGCTAAGGAGGAGAGGTCACGTAAAGAATTATGCCTGGGCTGAGGAGGAGAGGTCACGTAAAGAAGCATGCCTGGGCTGAGGAGGAGAGGTCACGTAAAGAATTATGCCTGGGTTGAGGAGGAGAGGTCACGTAAAGAATTATGCCTGGGCTGAGGAGGAGAGGTCACGTAAAGAATTATGCCTGGACTGAGGAGGAGAGGTCACGTAAAGAATTATGCCTGGGCTGAGAAGGAGAGGTCACGTAAAGAATTATGCATGGGCTGAGGAGGAGAGTTCACATAAAGAATTATGCCTGGGCTGAGGAGGAGAGGTCACGTAAAGAATTATGCCTGGGCTGAGGAGAAGAGGTCACGTAAAGAATTATGCATGGGCTGAGGAGGAGAGGTCACGTAAAGAATTATGCATGGGCTGAGGAGGAGAGTTCACATAAAGAATTATGCCTGGGCTGAGAAGGAGAGGTCACGTAAAGAATTATGTATGGGCTGGGGAGGAGAGGTCACGTAAAGAATTATGCATGGGCTAAGGAGGAGAGGTCACGTAAAGAATTATGCCTGGGCTGAGGAGGAGAGGTCACGTAAAGAAGTATGCCTGGGCTGAGGAGGAGAGGTCACGTAAAGAATTATGCCTGGGTTGAGGAGGAGAGGTCACCTAAAGAATTATGCATGGGCTGAGGAGGAGAGGTCACATAAAGAAATATGCCTGGGCTGAGGAGGAGAGGTCACGTAAAGAATTATGCCTGGGCTGAGGAGGAGAGGTCACGTAAAGAATTATGCATGGGCTGAGGAGGAGAGGTCATGTAAAGAAGTATGCCTGGGCTGAGGAGGAGAGGTCACGTAAAGAATTATGCCTGGGTTGAGGAGGAGAGGTCACCTAAAGAATTATGCATGGGCTGAGGAGGAGAGGTCACATAAAGAATTATGCCTGGGCTGAGGAGGAGAGGTCACGTAAAGAATTATGCATGGGCTGAGGAGGAGAGGTCACGTAAAGAAGTATGCCTGGGCTGAGGAGGAGAGGTCACGTAAAAAAGTATGCCTGGGATGAGGAGGAGAGGTCACGTAAAGAATTATGCCTGGGCTGAGGAGGAGAGGCCACGTAAAGAATTATGCATGGGCTGGTGCGAATGGTGGGTGCCACTGAATCCCCACAGACAAACTGGGAAAATCCCTGGAATAAGGGAGGTGCAATCATGTAGATACTGTGCAAAAGGTACCTAAGGTAGCCATGAAAATGGATCCATTTATGCAAGAACTAAGAGCATCCTGCGTGCTTCTCGCGGGCACAAATATCATCATAAGCCATGACCCGTATGGAGTTAAGAAGAGACGCCCTAGGACTGAGGTGAACCATTGGACTGCAGATCTCTGAGGAGTTTTTGTGGGCATGAGTGTAGCTGTATTCTGATGTGAGGAGTAACTGGCATCAATCAATCAAGCAGGTTTTATAAAGCGCTGCTTGTGACCCGCGAGGGTCTCTAGGCGCTTGCTGTAGGTCTCAGTCGAAGAGCCAGGTCTTGAGGCATATAAACTAGGCAGTGGCACTGTAACCCCCATTTCTTTAGGGAGCTGTAGATTGTTGAGGAAGCCCACAGGGTGCTGGAAACAATTGTTTAGGTGACTGAATACAGGTTTATGGAGCAATGGAGGCGTGGACGTCACAATAAGCAGGGCTCTTTCAGCTGCAGCGGTCATTCGCAATTAACAAGGAAACTCAAGCATGAATGAGGTTGTTTAAGAAACCTTTCTGTTGAGTTAGCTAACCTATATTTTACAAATAAAAACATTGTTTTAATCTTCTCTCAATCTCCCATTCAAACAAAGATTATGTGATGTATTTAGTTGATAGACTATTACTGGCGTAGTGGCAGGCAAAGTAGCAATTTCATACATGTTATGCGTTGACATAAATAGTAGAAATCAAAAGTAATCAATAGTTTTCATGTGATACTATAATCAATTCATCAACTCCATACATTTCTCGCCTTAAATCCTATATGTCCAAAACAAAAACCCAGCACATCAGCATGAATCTACTGGCAACATGAATAAAGTTTATGAAACTTTCCATTTCTATAACAAATAACTTTAATCATTATAATCAAATGCATGTTTTAAAACTAAAGATAACTGTGGTATGTCCTCGACTGGGACAACTCTTGCCAGAAGAAAGAGGCACAAAGAACAATGTGTTACACGAAATTCTAGCTAGGGATATGGAATATAAAAATACAAATACATTTGTGGCTCAAAAACGAACACTGTGTAAATGAAATTAATTATTGTAGTGAGTCAAACCTAAATTGCTTCTATGAAGATAATGTATAAACACATAAATGTGTCCAATAGCAGATGGTGCATATTAAGACCACTGTCTTCTAATACAGGCTATTTTTATTTGTGATGAACATTTCTCTGTGGCTACTCAAATAACATAATGTAAACGAAAATGGCCTTTTCACAGATTTCACCCTAAATACATTTGGATTTTTATTAGGTTTATATATTTTGGAGCTTCAGTGGGGTGTGTAAACTATTTTAATTTCTGTGTTTGGAATTACTAACCACCCACTCCTTGAGATTAGGTATGAGAAGTCCAAGATATTTTGTAAATAATCCCTCAATTTGATAGTGGTGCTTTTTATGTAGCAAAGCACGACTTCTGTGCTACTCAGTAACAGCAATTCCCAATTAACCAATTCAGCCCACAAGCAATGAAAGTAAAAAATGTAATAAGATTCATACATGTAAGGCAGAGGATGTAGCCTTGAGAGACAGGAGCTGGAAAGACTTGTAATTCATCAGATTACAGCCTATTCATCATACGGCATTGGTCAAAGCTCCCTGCCCTGTGCCTGATCTTACGTCTGGCAACACAAAGCTGTGCTCTTCTCTCTGTGGTTAAATGGGCCTAACAGCCAGAGACAGATGGTCCCTAAATTTAGAAAATTCATCTTCTCACCAAGTACACTGAAGGTTATAGACTCTAGATTACTGTTATTTTGCCCTTTAAATACAGCACATTCCTGCCTTTTCCCAGTGGCCCCATCCCTAGTGCCATTGCCATTGACTTCAATACCCATTCTCTTTCCTATTGGGCCACTCTGGTCAACCTCTCCCTCTGTCAAGGCTCCCTTCCTGTCTCCTTCAAAACTGGGCAGGTCACCCCTCTGCTTAAAAAACCCACTGCTGATGTGAATGACCTCAACAACTTCTGCCAAACCACTAACCTACCCTTTCTTGTGAAGATCACAGAAAGATGTGTAGCGAAACAACTCTCTCGTCATATCAAGGACAATGATCTTCTTGACAATTTTCAGTCCGGCTTTATCCAAAACCGCAGCACTGAAACAGCCCTGCTGCAAGTGATTGATGACGTGCTGCGGATACTCGATTCGGGGGGTCTTGTCTTCTAATTCTCCTGGACCTTTCTGCAGCCTTTGACACTGTCAATCACAACACTCTCCTCAACACTCTTCAACAGAGAATGGGCATGGAGGGCACTGTACTTAAATGGTTTGCTTCCTTCCTCTGATAGATCCCAAATGATCAAAATAGCGAACAGTTTTTCATCTCCTTTGGCGGTAGATCAAGGTGTTCCTCTAAGCTCTATACTTGCACCCACATTGTTCAATCTCTATTTAGAACCACTGGGAAATCTCCTAAGTAAATCCAATATCCACTATCATCTCTATGCAGACTCAAATCTACCTCAAGGTTGCCTCCACTCACGATCTCTCCATCCTAAGCTCTACTCTCGACTCCATTCAAAACTGGTTGTCAACTCGTCAACTGATTCTGAATCCCTCCAAAACTGAATGCCTCCTCCTCTGCTCCTCACTTTCTCCTCCCCCAGTTCAATCATGGATGGATCAGATGAATCTACTTAACTATGAATCCATCATTGTCGACAGCGCAAAATCCCTTGGTGTCATACTCGACAAAAAACTCATTCTAATCTCCCACATCAATTCCATTGCAAAGTCTGCTCGATACCAACTGCATTTTCTTTGGGGAATTTGTCGCTTCTTCCCGGGGCAAGACCTTAAAACCCAGGTCCAATCGCTGGTCCTCTCTAGACTGGACTACTGCAATTCTTTTCTTACTGGCCTCCCCAAATCCCACCTGTCCCCCCTTAAATCTGTTCTCCATTCAGCAGCTCGTTTCATTTATGGGGACAAAAGAAGCGACCACATCACCCCCATGTTATCCACCCTCTGCTGGCTTCCCATCGAGGCAAGATCTATCTACAAGACTGCCTGTATCACCCAGAAAGCCTTGCACTCCTCCTCTCCTCGCTACCTGGTGAATAAACTGAAACTCTCTGGAGGCTCTAGACCATCACGTAATGTGGAAAATTTAATGCTTGAACCTCCCACTTTCAAGAAGGAAAGATCGATGGCCCAATCCTTTTCAGGCAACACGGTGAGAATCTGGAACTCACTTCCGCCTCAGCTCCGGACCACCACCTCCCCCCAGGTCTTCAAAACTGACCTCCATTATAGAAAACTCTACTCTCCATGACTATGGAAGTGCCTTCCCAGTGTGTTCTTGTGGTACGAGTGTCTGCCATTTATTGCAGTGTTATCCTTCTACCTGTGTTTGGTACTCTTTTGTAACATGCACATGTCACTTTTCTCTTGTAACACACTGTTTGCTACCTCTTACATTGTGTTTGCTTTAGGTACTTGCACAAGTGCCACCATTGCCTACGTAACGTTTGTTCTTGTGTTTGAGTGTCTGCCATTTATTGCAGTATTATACCTCTACTTGTATTTTGTACGCTTTTGTAACTTGCACACATGTCACTTTTTCCTCCTGTAATGTACCGTTTGCTACCTCTTGTATGTTGTTTGCTCACAATTGTCACTTTTGCCTCATGTATCTTAACGTTTGCTTTTGCAATTTGTTCACTTGTAATTTTCTCCTCATGTATCATTACTGTTCCTATTGTGAAACGCTCTGACACCTTCGGGTAAAGTCAGCGCTATATAAAAACGCATGAAAGAAATAAACAGTGGCATACCTAGGGGAGGCGGGGTGGGGAGCGGTCCGCCCCAGGAGGCACTCGTTTGTGGCTGGCAGCTGCCCGGCCCCGGCACTTGTGGCGGCAGCCTTTATAATTTATTTGGGGACACTGACTCACTGACACTACTGTCAGTCAGTCAGTGTCTCCAAATAAATGATAAAGGGTGCCGGAACAGGACGCCAGTGCCACTCGGCCCCCCATGTTGAAGTGCAAGGCCAGCGCACGCACCAGCTTGTACAGGCTGCCTGCAGTGACGTGGTACGGTGCTCAACGTACCGCGTTTGTGGGTCCCGTCAGTGGTGTCACTAGGGTTGGTGTCACCCGGTGCGGGTAACTCATGGTGTCACCCCCTCACGACTTACCGCATGGACCTCCTCTGCTCCGAGTCTGCGCAAGTATTTCAGCATCCAAATTGTCGAAGCATCCACAAGTTTCCTTCAAGCTACAAGCTTGTCTGGCTCCTGCTGGCTACGCTACAGATACCGAAGCAGACAGGCCCTGACCGCCGGCCAGCTCCTCACATCGTGGTGCTGCTATTTCAATGGGAGTTTTGAGTTTGGCACACAGTTAGTGCCTGGACATCATGGTGGTGCCGCCTGGGATAAGCAGTGACCTTCAGTACCAATTCCGACCCCCCCACGCCCTGCATTTAACCGAACCACCAGAGGCGAATGGCGATTCGTTCTGCCCTTTTTAGGTTTCGCCTGGGGCACTGAGGTTCCATGACGATTTGAACCCGTGTTTTTAACATTGTCGTAAACACATAATTTTGGTACCAATGAACCGCAAATGATCCATTTAGCATATCCTGGTGTTTTCGCTATGTTACGAGCAGGAGCACTCCTGTTATAACCACATTTCTGATACTCCGATGGCATCCATTTTAGATCATGGCATCCATCTTGTTTCCTTGCCCTCACATAGTCAATGGACACGCAGTGACCTCTGATCAACCCATTTCGTTTAAGGACACGTAAGCTTTAGCCGGCGATTCACCTTGCTAGTGACACGTGCACTTTAGAACAGAAACGCTGTGGCCGCATGACTCGACAAAAGCTGCCTCCCCAGCCTGAGGCCAGTCCTGCTATACTGGTTCTCGTGTTCGTTGGCCTGATCATGATTAGGCGGCCGAAGCTGGTAGCCTTGCCCATTTACGACCCACAAACATCTCTTATCCTGCTTTTCTATCTCCTGCACCTGGCTCTGCTCCTTTCCTTCTGGGCCTTTATTAGGGGGAGGTAACGAAATTTACGATGAGGCGGTCCGGCTCTTGAATGAAAAGTTGACATGAGATTATGATGGAACAGTGGGAACCCCTCGTTCGTAATGTTTTGACATCAGATATTGTTGACGATTCTTGTGTAACACCAAATATTTATTGTTTAGGACATGAAGGTTTAGAAATGTACTAGCATGTGAAGAATGTCGCCCCAAGCTAAAAATTTAGTATTTAAGGAGCAACCCACTTTGTACAAATCGAACAGGCTCCTAGATTCTGCCCGTGTGTAGTATCTGTGACTTCTGTGTCCCTGCAGTAATAAACCTTTGGTCTTTGACGCCACCATCGAGAAGCCTGTGTTTCTGTTTATTTGTGCACCGAGACAGGTAGAACTCCGGGGTCTTCGGGTGTTGTCCCTGACACCTCTGGACGGAACCAAAAAGTCCAGAACTCCAATTGGCGCCCAACGTTGGGCGACGTCATTCGGTACCGGTCCAAAAGCCTGAAGAGTTCGAGAAGCTTCGTGTGAAGATTCCAGAGGGAGGCGCCCCACTTCATTGATCCCGGCATATCGCAAAAGTGGCCCGACGTTCTCTTCCACGAGGGTTCCCGTTCAGACGGCTGCAGTGGTCCGCTGCCTTGACTGTCGCCCTGTCTTGGACCCGAGGTGCAGACCTTAGTACGGCGAGACAAGACGGGTTTCTCCTTGGTGACGTCTTCAGTGCCTCAGTTAAGTATTAAGTGGTTGCTAGTTGTTTGGTTACTTCGTAAGGGTTTGCTCCTGTTTGGATAATCCTTTTAGTTCTTGGTTTGGTTTGGTTTCGTAAGATTATCACTGGTTGTTCTGGTTACGATAATCATTTGGTTTAGTTTGGGTATCGATACATTTGTTCGCTTTGGTAGGCCTAAGTTCTTGGTTCAAGTGCGCACCTTTTGTTTGTGTCTGTTTGTGTTCCGGATTATAAAATGGTAAGTCGGAAAAGTTGTATGTTGTCTTGTTTTGGTTGCAACAGGGATTCCCAGTTGGAGGACTCATGTCTGGTTCCTCCGATTGGAACTCCTCTTTATGATCTTTATTGCAAGTTCGGTGTGGGCCCTATCTCTTATAATGAGGTATGGATCCGCTACACGGAAAAAGACGGTGTCCTTAGTTGGCCACTGCAAGGTAGTTTTGAACCTGAAATTCTTGACAATTTAGAAGTGAAATTGTTTAAGAAGAAAGCCCGGCCGGCAATGTTTGATTCTTTCCGTTATTGGCGAAAAGAATCTAAACAGAGAGAAACTAAAAAACTGAAGAAAGAACAGAAAGAACAAGAGTTGACTTTAGAACAGTCTGTCAAGCAGCTGCAACTCAATGAATCTGAGAAAGCGATGGAGGTGGCCAATAGAGAGCGTAATCTAGCGATAGACAAGTGCTACCCTGCCTTGCCATCGAGTACAACTAAGATATTAGAGGACCCTGAAAAGGATCCTCTGTTGTCTTACTTGTTGAGGTCACCCCCACCATATGTACAAGGTGCTACAGCTCCACCTTTGCCTAATGTTCAATTACCGGTTGCTGGACAGCCTGGTATTCCTGCTCCCCTGAATCAAGCTCCTGTCGTCCCTGCGGTTATCAATATTCCTCCGGCACCCCCTCTTCCAGGGTTGCCAGCTCCAGCTCCTCTGCCTATAACTGTACCGCTGAATCCTGTTGTTTCACAAGCTACCTTGCCTGCTACCCCTACTGTTGCTGTTTCTTCTGTCCCGACAACTACTCTTCTTCAAACTTCTGCAAGCTATATGACTCCGCTTTCTGTTCGTCGGAGAATCACTGATTCTGTCGCTAATATTATATCTCCCTTTTATAAAACTTTGATCAGGAGTCCTGTCTCTGATTCTGTTCAGAGACGAAGTTAGCTTCCTAGTAGTGAAGAACGTGGAATATTAGACTCCACTGCCCTTAGATGGATTTCGAAGATGGGAAGATATAGTGTGCAAGATGTATTAGATACATTTATGCAATGGAAGGAACCGACACAGCGCTATGTGTTTGATGTCATGTGTTCCCTTTTACGTGAAGAATGGGAAGAGAGCGAATCTGAACAAGTACCGGATGAAATAATCCAAATTCAACAAAAATTTGCTGCGGGTATGATAGTTGGTCAAGAGATAAAGGAAGCAATGGAATTAATTTTAGATTTTAGATTCGATCCTTCCCTTTGTTCACCAAGAGAATTAGAGAAACGTAGTACGAAACAAGGTCGACAATATCCTATGAGAGAGGTTCCTCCAATTTGGCGCGAAGCCGTTCAAGCTGATGTGAACCGTGGTATTGCAGCCGCTCCGGCCCAATTCCAGAGAGTGTGGATACACATTCCGTGGAAACGAGCTGAAGTGCTAGCAGTGAAACAGGCCTTGCCAGATCCGCGTAAAAATCCAGCCGGATACTACAAAGAGTTGGCGCAAACAGTTGAAGCCTGTGTAATGAATTTAGCGGACATTGACATGTTATTTGGCAATGTAGTACCGCAACCAATCTGGGCTAAAATTCGTAAAGAAAATCATCCAGTTGCCCTAGGTGGTGATTGGGCAGCTATAATAACGGCAGATGGTCAACAAATAGGTGGTTCTAAACCCGAACCTCTAATTGCTGATTTACCTGGTAGGATAATCGAATTAATGAAAACTTTGATGCCAGCATTGCGCGTTAACTGGGACAAGTTATCCGCAAGCAGACAGAAAAAGGACGAAAGTGTCTCCGACTTTTTCACAAGGTTTGAAGAAACTTTCGTAGATCAAAGTGGTCAGGATATGAGCACAGAAGGAGGTCAGAGATTATTCGTTGATAAATTTGTGCACAATCTGTTACCAGAGCTAAGTAATAAATTAAAAGATTCCGAAAGTGCGTGGGCTGTCTCTACGACTGCACAAATACTTGCAACTGCTCAGTACTATGAAAATAGGGATAAGGAAGAAAAAGAAAAGTCAGATAAGAAGACGAAAGATTTAAAAACTAAAGTCCTTTTGCAGCAGGCATATCCGCCTCGCACGAATCAGAATAATCAGAATAACACACAGCAAGGGCCATATCAGAGGACAGATTATGGTTCTCAGAGACCACAATATCAATGGAATCAGTGTGCTTACTGCAAGAAGGAAGGTCATTACAAGAATGAGTGTCCTGTTTTAGCACAAAATAATGCTGCAGCAGCTCAGAGAGGTCGTGGTGGTTCTATGCAAAATTCTAGAGGTCGAGGACGAGGTGCTATGCCTCCACAAACGAATGATCGCCCTTCTAATTATTTTGATCAACGAAATGGACAATCTACTCAACCAAATAGATCTCAACAATATCACGTTGAGGACTACTGTGAAGTTAGTGAGGAATTTCAGCAAAATGAGTACTAGGACAGCCATGGACAGAGAGAGGGAGTAGTATCAGTTCCAGTAGATCAGAGTGGGCCTTATGTCGCAGTAGCAACATCAGGTGTAGTCGAACCGTTTCTGTTGGATACTGGTGCAGCAAAAAGTTCTATCATACATGCGAAACTCCCTGGCGCACCTTTGTCTGGCTTAACAAATGTTTCAGTAGGTTTTTCAGGCGCCCCTGTTCACTACCCCGTGTCTGGTCCTTTGTCTATTTCTGTTGGACCCTGTCAATTGAAAGCACCCCTGATTTTGACGACTGGTTGTAATGAAAATCTGCTTGGTTTAGACTTGTTAAAACGCCTATATGCGACACTGTACTGTTCTCCGGCAGGAGTACAGCTTACATTAGGTAAGAGAATCATCTCCCCGATGTACTTGTCAATGGATGCGCTCCCACCAGAGCTGCGTTCTCTCCCTAATACTCTTTGGGCGACTGGTCCTAACGATGTTGGTCTTTTAGAAATTCCACCATATGTAGTCACTTTGAAAGCAAATGTCAAATTTCTAAGAATCCCTCAATACAAGATATCTAGTGAAGGTGAACGAGCGCTTTTATTGATCGTGCAAGATTTGATCAAGAAAGGCGTAGTAGAAGAAACTAGAGGAAATGTCTGCAACAGTCCTTTGCTGCCGATTCTGAAACGCACTGATCCTTCTAAGCCTCCAGTCTATAGGTTTGTAATCGATCTTAGAGAGGTTAACAAAATTGTGATTCCACAGTTTCCTGTGGTTCCAGACATTACTGCATTGTTAACGTTGATTCCTGCTACAGCCACATGGTTTTCAGTCATCGACTTGAAGAATGCCTTTTTCAGCATTCCGATAGCCGAGGAAAGCAGAGATATTTTCGGCTTCTCTTTAGGAGGCCGAAGCTTCAGGTTTAAACGTGCTCCACAAGGCTATTGTGAGAGCCCATCCATTTACAGCCAGGCATTAAAAAGTCAGTTAGATTCTTTTGTACTTTCTACTGGTTCTGCTTTAGTGCAGTATGTCGATGATCTTCTAGTGGCTGCCGATGACAAGGAAACTTGCAAAGCAGCTACAATTTCCTTATTGCATCATTTGTCTGATTTGAACCACAAAGTATCTCCTTCCAAGATGCAATATTGTTGCCAAGAAGTGACCTACCTAGGTCATCTCTTGTCAAAGGAGGGAAGAAGATTGACCCCAGAGAGAATAAAAGCAATTACGCAAATGAATGTTCCTAGCACACAAAGAGAAGTACGTGCCTTTTTAGGTATTACCTCATACTGTAGGCAATGGATCCCAAATTTTTCTCTTTTGGCAAAACCATTGGTGGCTTTGACTGGGAAAGGTGTTCCGAGTCCAGTGCCATGGTCCGCCGAATGTCAGCAAAGTTTTTCTGAGTTACGAAATGCACTGTGTTCAGCTCCGGTATTGGGTACACCCGACTACAGTAAACCATTTACACTCTACGTCCACGAGAGAGAAGGTTGCGCGTTGAGTGTTCTGACGCAACGATTTGGTGATAAACAACGCCCTTGTGCGTATTTCTCATCAACATTAGATCCGGTAGCCAGAGCGTTGCCTAGTTGTTTGAGAGCTACAGCAGCAGCTGCAGCGTCCATTCGACAATCTGCTGGTTTGGTCATGAACAACATGCTAGTGGTCATGGTTCCTCATGCTGTGGACACACTCATGAACCGAACCAAGACACAACATCTTACCAGTGCTAGATTGTCAGGCTATGAGCTGACACTGCTAGCAAGTCATATTCAGATTAAAAGATGCAATGTATTGAATCCAGCAACATTGTTGCCGACTAATCAGGAGTCGAGTGATTCCTAACCACATGACTGTTGTTTCAGAACCGAGGAAGAGACAAAAGGATGGATTGATCTTAAGGATACTCCGTTACCAGATCCAGATGGCACGTTGTATGTTGATGGGTCTTGTTTTTGAATTGGAGAATGGTGATGTGACAGCTGCCTACGCAGTAACGACTTTGAGCATGATTGTAGAGACTGCAAGAGTGAGCCAGAATTCTGCCCAAGCTGCAGAATTAATCGCGTTAACGAGAGCGTGTGTTTTAGCCAAGGGAAAGAGAGTGAATGTTTTCACAGATAGTCAGTACGCATTCGGCGTTGCCCATAGTTTTGGACGATTGTGGAAGGAAAGGGGTTTTATTACGTCCCATGGGACTAAAATCCAACATGGTCAGCTAGTCAATGACTTGTTGGAATCTCTAACCTTGCCGACTGAAGTTGCGATTGTGAAATGCAGTGCTCATCGAGCAATCATGGATGATGTTGGTCGTGGAAATGCGTTTGCTGATGAGATAGCTAAACAGACAGCTAGGAGTACGATGAGTAGAATGTATGTTGCAACGTCTGCAAGATGGATTGCTGAATCGGGAATGTGTGAGGATACAGTGGAAAGTGTGAAAGCAATTCAAGAAGAAGCGACTGAAGAGGAAAAGCTTGCATGGAAAGAGAATACGGGTAAATTAGACTCGAATGGGTGTTGGATTGATTTGTCGGAACAGCAGCGTTGGATGTTGCCTGATGCGTATGTGGTTGCGGTAGTAACGATGGCGCATGGAGCAGCGCACATCAGTTCTAAAGGGATTTGTAAGATGTTGGCTCCAGTCTGGAAGAATGATGGAATTAGTAAGTGTGCAGAAAGAGTGGTGAGAAATTGCATGATATGCTTGATGCATAATCCTGGCAAGGGAATCCCCACACCCGCTGGTCACTTCGCTCCTCCTTCCTGCCCCTTCGAAGTGATCCAATTAGACTTTATTCACATGGAACGTTGCAACAACCTTAAGTACGTTCTAGTGGTAGTCTGTGCTTTTTCAAGGTGGATCGAAGCATATCCACTAAAGGACAATACTGCCTTGTCCCCTGCCAAAATCCTTCTCAAGGAATATTTCCCCAGATACGGCATGCCACGGATTGTATGGTCAGATAATGGAAGTGAATTCGTAGGGAAAGTTATGCAGAGTGTGTGTGCAGGTTTGAACATAAAGCAAAAATTTCACAGTGCGAATCATCCCCAGTCTGCTGGTCTAGTTGAGGGCTACAATGGCACCCTCAAACTGAAACTTGCCAAGATACAGGCCTCCACGGGCTTGTCTTGGCCAGACGCATTACCTTTGGCTCTGTTATCCACAAGAGCGACTGTACATTCTCGAGTAGGGCTTAGCCCTTACGAGATTGTATTCGGTCGACCTGCGAATGTTTGGGGGGTACCTAGACCGAAGGAATTTAAGCAGCTGGAATATCCAATGCTAATTGATTACCTTTTTGACTTGACTGCTAAATTGAGTCTCATTCACCAACAGGTTTTCGATGCTTTGCCAAAGCCACCAGAGAGTCCAGGTCATCAGCTGAAGCCCGGTGATCAAGTAGTCATCAGGAACTTTGGACGAACCAGGAATCTCCAACCCAAATTCGTCGGACCATTCCAAGTCCTGTTGGCGACGAGGACTGCTATACGTGTGGCTGGCAGAAAGAACTGGATCCATGCGACGCACGCTAAGCGTGTACCTCTCCCACTTCCTTACGATAACTGGGTGAAAAAAGGAATTGGTGCCTCTGAAACCCAACCAGTTCCTAGATACATTCCTTTCAGTGATGCAGAACTAATTACTGATCCACCGAACCCTGAATCCACTTCTGAAACTGCTCCTCTGAACTCTGAACATTTGCCCCCTGCATCAAACGAACACTTGCCATCTGCGGACTCGAACATTGTAATTCCTGATGAAAACAGTCTGTTTCCAGATCAAACAACGTCAGGAAAACTGAGATATAACCTCCGTTCTCATTTTATGGACAAATAAAGCAGGAAACTGCCTATTTTTCATATTTCAATTTGATACATTGCCTCCAGCCAGGAAGTTTGCTAATATTTTGCATTTCTTTATGTATATTTTGTTGTTTTAATTGCCTTGCCGTCTGGGTAGCCGTTGGGTCGTGGCCTTGTGCCTAGTTGAATCTGCGGGGGCCAGACACAAGGTCGGTCTTTCTGTCAGTTCTGGGAACTCCCAGGGCTGGTAGAGGCATTTTCAACTACGTACATACCATCAGTGGTCGCGAGCGGTTGTAGAAGATGGAGCTTCCTGAGCTGCACCGAGAGAATGTAATTTATGTCCGCAGAAATAGACTCTACAAGATTCTTCATAACAAATGTTTTCTGATACAATGTGCATTTACGTTTTTGATTGTTTTAATAACGTTGGTGGGTGGAATCGTCCTTGGAGTACATCTAATTTTTGCACCGATAACAAGTACCGTACCTCCCCTTGATCTTGTTTCTTCTACTGTTGCTTCCTATCATTCCTTTCACCCGTTCCCTGAACATGAGCAAGCTCGACGCTCAGAATTCATAAATAACACTTTTGTACAACTCTTGCATCAACACCAACTGGTAGTTAACACAACAGACTGCTGGGTATGTGGACTGATACCACACACTATGGATAAAGGCATTCCCTATCTGGTCTTGCCTTTTAGCTATAATGGATCATTTCAGGCCTTCCAGACTATATTTGTCTATGCCCTTGAGACCTATCCTCTGCGTCCACCACGTTCCGCTAAATATAACTCCGCTAATAAAGCTTTAGTCAAGGGAATCATTGACATGATTAAAGACGTCAATAACACCCCATCTTATCCTAGGGATGAATTACGAGTATACCTGAGTTGGAATTCTACAGAGTATCGCATTAGTTTTGGTGAAAGCAAGCGTAAGAGCTCCACTCCAGTTTGGGTCGTGCCTCACCGAGGTCAAGTCTGTTTGCAAGGTAATGGGAGAAATCCAAGAGCTCAGCTAGGGAAGAGTGAGTGCGTTGAGACTTACGTATATCCGTCGAACTCTTCCCCTGCCTTTCTTACTGCTAGGGGTACCTACTTCATCTGTCAGGACAGGGCATATACATGGTTGCCTGCTGACTTTTCAGGTTCATGCTATATTGCTCGACTATTGCCTCCAACGTACACTGCTTCCCCAGATTATCACAAGACCAGAGTAGCAAGAGGTGTTTTCAGCAAAGAAGATACCGCTGGTCAGGAAGCCGGAGATTTCCACAAAGGTTTCCTACCGTTCTGGGGGCCTATGGCCAATAGTAGAAATCTACGTCAACTAACACGGGTAGTTGAATCTACTATTACAGAAACTGCTGGTGCCCTTAGTAACTTAACAGCTGAGCTCCAGACGGATCGTCTCATGACGTTGCAGAATCGTATGGTTCTTGACGTAATACTTGCAGATCGAGGTGGGGTATGCAGAATGATCCAATCGAGCTGCTGTGTTTTCATACCCAATAAAGCTCCGCCTGTATACAAAGCGATCTCTAAGCTACACAAGATTTCCGACTCTATTTATGTAGACAAGGGAAACTGGTCCTTAATGGAGTGGCTTTGGACTCTACTATCAGCGTGGGGATGGAAGGTTCTGATGGTCATTGGTATTATCTTAGTATTCCTGTTCTCGTGCTGCCTTATTATCCAATGTGGTCCTGCTTTGTGTAGTCTCTGTGCTGCAACCTGTCTTAGAAAACCACCTGTGTTTGGAGACAAGGTACAAGAAAGGATGATGATACAACAGCATGTCACTGACCTAATGAACATCGAGATAGACTCTGACATAGACTGAGTAATTGCCTATGTAAGGGCAAAAGGAGGGTCTGAGGTTCCGTGACGATTTGAACCCGTGTTTTCAACATTGTCGTAAAAACACATAATTTTGGTACCAATGAACCGCAAATGATCCATTTAGCATATCCTGGTGTTTTCGCTATGTTACGAGCAGGAGCACTCCTGTTATAACCACATTTCTGATACTCCGATGGCATCCATTTTAGATCATGGCATCCATCTTGTTTCCTTGCCCTCACATAGTCAATGGACACGCAGTGACCTCTGATCAACCCATTTCGTTTAAGGACACGTAAGCTTTAGCCGGCGATTCACCTTGCTAGTGACACGTGCACTTTAGAACAGAAACGCTGTGGCCGCATGACTCGACAAAAGCTGCCTCCCCAGCCTGAGGCCAGTCCTGCTATACTGGTTCTCGTGTTCGTTGGCCTGATCATGATTAGGCGGCCGAAGCTGGTAGCCTTGCCCATTTACGACCCACAAACATCTCTTATCCTGCTTTTCTATCTCCTGCACCTGGCTCTGCTCCTTTCCTTCTGGGCCTTTATTAGGGGGAGGTAACGAAATTTACAATGAGGCGGTCCGGCTCTTGAATGAAAAGTTGACATGAGATTATGATGGAACAGTGGGAACCCCTCGTTCGTAATGTTTTGACATCAGATATTGTTGACGATTCTTGTGTAACACCAAATATTTATTGTTTAGGACATGAAGGTTTAGAAATGTACTAGCATGTGAAGAATGTCGCCCCAAGCTAAAAATTTAGTATTTAAGGAGCAACCCACTTTGTACAAATCGAACAGGCTCCTAGATTCTGCCCGTGTGTAGTATCTGTGACTTCTGTGTCCCTGCAGTAATAAACCTTTGGTCTTTGACGCCACCATCGAGAAGCCAGTGTTTCTGTTTATTTGTGCACCGAGACAGGTAGAACTCCGGGGTCTTCGGGTGTTGTCCCTGACACCTCTGGACGGAACCAAAAAGTCCAGAACTCCAGCACGGAGCGTAAGCTCCGCACCCAGAGAAATCTCTAGTCTTCAGTTAGGGACTCTTGAATACGCCCCTCTGTTCCATTGGCTAGCTCCATAAATGGAGGCTAGCCATTGGAACAGAGATCTGTCCGTCAAGGCCGGACCAGATTCGGGGGCGTTCCCGACATTTTTTCCCTCTCCACCCACTTCTGTTCGTCATCACGGTGGTGGGTGTGTGTTATTTTTTTTTTGGAGTCCGCCTGTTTTCTTCTTTTGCTAAGTGTCTGTTGTTGGAGTTGGCTGCAGGATTCGAGTTCCCACGAGGCGATCAGGTAAGGATCATTTTGTTTAGAAATGTGCGTGAGCCGTGATCCTTCCCCCCCTCCCGCCGTCCGTGTCCTCTCCCGCCGTTCGTGTCCTCTCCCGCCCCCCTCCCGCCGTCCGTGTCCTCTCCCGCCGTTCGTGTCCTCTCCCGCCCCCCTCCCGCCGACCGTGTTCTCTTCCGCCCCCCTCCCGCCATCCGTGTCCTCTCCCGCGCCCCTCCCGCCGTCCGTGTCCTCTCCCGCCCCCCGTGTCCTCGTAGGTGCTTGTTTCATTTATTTGAGGACCAGTTGCCCAGAATAACAGGCTGCTGAGCCAACGCCGAGGCTCGAACCTGGTTCACCAGCTCTAAAGTCTGCAGCTCTGCCCCCAGGGCAGCCATACTAGGACACGAGGCGTCTTCCCGGGCAGGGGGCTGGTGACCAGTGTGAAGAATGAGGATCTATGAATCGCTAGACTCGAAGGGAGGGGTGTACATGTCCGGGACAGAACAAATGTAGAATGAGGATTAAGAGATCAAGGGCGGTCGAAAGCCCTCACAATTAAACGTAACAAAGTGAGGGAAGAAGGAGGAATAAATATTGGTATGGGGGAGGGAGGGCATATGGAAAGCAGACGGAAAGCGGACTCGAGAAAACAATGTAAAATAGGGTATAATAAAAACAATATGAGAGACGACATCCAGCTATACCATTAAATTAATACATATTCGCACTTTAAAGAGGAACAATGTAGGGGAAAATAAATCTAATGAACGAGCTAAAGATATGAAGGACAATGGATTAGATAAAAAATACACGGAGTGAGTTGGGATTTGGTGTGACGGAAACTCGTTTTGGAAAGAACAAGAGGAGAGGGACAGAAGGACGAATGGAGAGTGGAATAAAATAATAGGGCAGAGTGGGAGGCAAGAAGAGAAGACACAATCAAGTGTAACGTGTAAAAGCGAGGGAAAGAATCAAGGTGGAAATGGAAAAAGGGGGAAAGGAAGTAAGAATGTAAGGAAAGCTGGAATAAGAAAATTGGAAAAATAACGGAGGGGTGAAGGAAAGAAGGACGAGCAAAAGAAGGGAGGGGGCGAGAGGTAGGGGGAAGAGGAAATGGGAAGGAGGAAGAGGGAACGGAGGGGAAGAGGAAAGGAAAAGTGAAGGAGGAAAACACAAGTGAGTAAGGAAGAAAGAAAGAAAAACAGGAAGTAAGTGAGCGTGGGTATGGAGTAAAAGAGAGGAAGGGTCGAAGGAAGACTAGAAAGGAATGAAAATGGAAGGAAGAAAATGAAGGAAGAAAGGAAGTAAGGTGGTATCAAGGCAGGAAGAAATGCTAAAAGAGTGGGGAAGGACGAAAGAAAGGTTTTGTTCGTTGGTGAGGTATAGAAATGAGTGAGGAAATGAAAGTAAGAGTAAAAGAAGAGGACGAGGAAGGAAGGACATAAGAAAGAAAGAAAGAAAGAAAGTGAGAAAGAGAGAATGAAAGAAAGAAAGAAAGAAAGCAAATATAAGAACATTATTTTTTAGAGAAGTAAGGATTGACAAAGTATGGGTAGTGGTTACACTAGCCATGCATTCACACTTTCCTAAAGGAGAACGTTCGGGAGCCAGGGCGCCCATTCGCAGCGTGATTTGCTTGGGAGTCACATCGGATGGGATTTGGGCTGTCTGCGCCTTGTCAGGGTGTGCTCTGAGCCCCGTCACACCAATGTTTGCTAACAGGCTTAGAAGTATTGGCAGGTGCCTATGCCCCCGGAGTGACAGCCGTCCGGCTCCTGAGCACATTGATTTCCACAGCCTCGGCCGAGGATTTGCCGATAAGCATCAGGGGCCGGTGAAGTTATGAGGGCTCGCGCCTGCCGAGCTGACAGGTCCTGTCACCGGCTTCCGCCTTACAACATGTCCCGCTGTCTGAGGGCAGCCCGCCGGTTAACCGAGGGGGTCTGTCGGGCGATGACCGGGAAAATGGAACATAATCAGGGAAACCGGTTCACAGCTAAACTGTTATTGTGATTTAGCAGCCTCTACAGGGTACTGCCCGTAAACGCACCTTAGCTGTGTGTGCACTGTTGCAGCCTTTGCGCTTCGATCGCTGTACACCTTTATCTGCACGAACACTTTAGCAGTCTGTGCACTTAGATCGCTGTACACCTTGAGCTGCATGAACACTTTAGCAGTCTGTGCACTTAGAGTGCTGTACACCTTAGCTGCAAGAACACTTTAGCAGTCTGTGCACTTAGATTGCTGTACACCTTGAGCTGCATGAACACTTTAGCAGTCTGTGCACTTAGATCGCTGTACACCTTTATCTGCACGAACACTTTAGCAGTCTGTGCACTTAGATCGCTGTACACCTTGAGCTGCATGAACACTTTAGCAGTCTGTGCACTTAGATTGCTGTACACCTTGAGCTGCATGAACACTTTAGCAGTCTGTGCACTTAGATCGCTGTACACCTTTATCTGCACGAACACTTTAGCAGTCTGTGCACTTAGATCGCTGTACACCTTGAGCTGCATGAACACTTTAGCAGTCTGTGCACTTAGATCGCTGTACACCTCTAGCTGCCTGAACACTTTAGCAGTCTGTGCACTTAGATCGCTGTACACCGTTAGCTGCACGAACACTTTAGCAGTCTGTGCACTTAGATCGCTGTACACCTTAGCTGCATAGGACCTTTGTCTGTGCCCCTAACTCGCCTGCACTTTTCTCATGTATGTACACTTGAGCAGCCTGTACGCTTAGGTGCCTGTACACTTTAGCAGCCTGTGCACTTACACAACAGTGCACCTCCGCTGAACGCTTAGCTGCCTGCCCTGGACTCCCTGGCCGGCCCTACGTCTTGGATCCTGTTCACTCTAGCGCCACGTGCGCCTTGGTTAGTTTCGTATTGCGCCCCTCCCAGCCCCACCCTCCTTTACATTCCAATTAAGACTCGTGTTCGCTTTCAACTGTTATATTTTAAGTTAAATTCAGTAGTCTATTGGAAAACTTCCATAACGACGCGTACGCTTTTTTCATTTACCCCGCCCCATTGTTCTGTCAATATTCGAAGTCCTCGGCTTTGTCCCCGAGGCCCTTGAATCACAGCCCTGACTGACATCCGATCCACGAGGAATGACTGCTGACGTGAACCCAGTAGCTACAATGTAACCGCACTATTGCCGTTTGCAAGTACCGTGCTGAGTTGCAGGACCTCTCTCTGTCTTTCCACGCGTCCACAAGACAGAGAATATCCCACGGGCTCGTGCAAGCAAAATGCACTAATCCCACGGTGTAACGAGAACACGAGAACCCCCAACGTGTGATAGCGTGGCCCGCTCTGCTTGTAACTTGTTATGTTCCTGGAGGTCCGCCCCCGGCGCCCCGAGGGCTGGACGCGTTGGTCATGTGACTCCTGATAATAAAAAGAGGTCTAGCACGTGCGCGGGCGTTCAGAGAGAGAGACGCACAGACCGAGCAAGCAAACTTATTCCCAGTGTCCGTCTGAGTTTATTATAGGGCCACGTGTTAGGCCTAGTTGGAATTAGATGCCCCGGAGTGTAGGTCCCAGAGTGATCTCCCTAGGGCAGTCCTGTTCCCGTCACACGACACAACAATTGGCGACGAGGGTGGTTGTCGATCCCTCGCTCAGGGTGTGTGTGTGCCCCGGCTGGGGTGAGGCGGCTGCGGGTGCTCTCAATTGCCCGCGGTGCTCGTGCCTTGCTACCACGCACACCCCCGCACTGCTCGCCTGGAGGAACTGCTCTCATCCCTGGCTATCTGCAGGTGAGCGGCGCTGGCTTGCACCTTCCTGCTGCGCACAGGAGATCGATTGGTCGCGCGAGATCCTCCCACCATTGACCCTCCATGCCCGGTGCCGCACCGTGCTTGGCTGCACGTGCGTGAATCGCACCTCGGCACGCCTGGCGAGGCGTTTCGGTCGGCGCCCGGTCCTGCCCAGCTGCTCGAGGGGACGCGGGGCCGACTTGTCCCAGGCCTTCACCCTGCCACCTGTCTCTGGAGCGCAAGGGCCATCCATCGCCAGGCCCGTGGAACTCGTCTCGCCTGAGCGCATCCGCCGTTCTCTCTGCGCTAATCGGAGTGCCCCGTCGGATTGTCCCCCGGCTGCCCTCAGACCTGCTCCAGAGCGTCCCGGGCGATGGCTACCATTCCGCCCATTGAACCGTTTGTGGTGGAGGGTGCGCCCTCCACTCTCGCACCGAAGTGGAAGGAGTGGGTGGACAGGCTCCTGATTTTCTTCGAGGCCACCAAGGTCCACAAGGAACAGAAGCGCGCCATGGTCCTCCATCTTGGTGGCAAGGACATCCACTCCATTGCCCGGACCCTAACGGAGGCGACTCCCAAGACCCATCACACTCTAATCAATGCCCTTAACGCGCATTTCGAACCAATGGCCAACCAGGACTATGAACGATTCATCTTTCGGCAAGCACGGCAACTGCCAGATGAGTCACTGGACGCATATCACTCCAGGCTAAAGAAACTAGCACTGACATGTGGCTTCCAGGACGCCACGGAAGAGATCAGGGGCCAGATCATCCAAGGATGCGCCTCCGCTAAGCTGCGCGAGAGAATTCTGGAGGAGTCGGGGAAGCCTCTGCCAGACATCCTCACGCTGGGTCGCACAAAGGAGCTGTCCAAGGCCAGGGCAGCCCACATGGAAGCGGCACTGCAAGCCAACATGAAAATGCAACCAGTTAACAAACTACAGGTCCGACCACCGCCCAAATGGGCCAAACGAACAATAACCCCTCAGGGTGGAGCTTCAGCGCAGTCATGTGGCTACTGTGGTGGCCCGAAACACCCGGCGCCAGAATGTCCGGCACGCGGCAAGAGATGCTCAGGTTGCGGAAAAATGAATCACTTTGAAAAAGTGTGCAGGTCCAAGAAGTTCAGCAAACCTCGCCAGACAGTACACACGGTCGCTGAGCACGAAGGGGCTGAAGGAGAACACAGCAACAGTGACATGGACGATGACGAGGAGGAGCGATCCGTACACAAGGTGCACATGATCGGCACCGCCACGAGACGCACCAGGACGTTGCCACAGTGCTCCATACAGGTGGCTGATCAGGACATCATGGCGACAGTCGACACGGGCGCCTTGATAAACCTCATGAGCGCATCCCTCTACAGGGACATGGCTACTCCTCCCAGCCTCCGCTCCACTCCGATCACCGTTTTTGCATACGGTCAGGACGTTCCCCTCCGCATCCGCGGAAAATTCAAAGCGACAGTCCGACACGGCGACAAGGTTACGCGAGCCAACATATTTGTGTCGGAAGAAGGCCAAGGTATGCTCCTGAGTTGCCGGACGGCAGAGGACCTGGGGGTAGTCACATTCGCATTCGGTGTGCATGAAGAATCGGTGTAACAACTAATTGTGGACTTTTCTGATTTATTTGAGGGAATTGGATGCTTCAAGGGCCGGGAGATACATCTGCACGTGGACCCCACGGTTCAACCGGTAGCCCTACGACACCGTCGCGTTGCGTTCCACTTGAGACCACTGGTTGAGGAAGAGCTGCAGAAGCTGGAAGCGACGGGGATAATTGAGAAAGTGTCCGGCCCCACCCCCTGGGTGTCGCCCATTGTGGTCACGAGGAAGCCAAAACAGCCCGGAGCGGTCCGGATTTGCGTTGACATGCGCCTACCCAATGCTGCCATCAAGAGGGAGCGTCATATCACCCCCACGATAGACGACCTGATTGGGGAAATGGCTGGAGCCCGTTGGTTCTCCAAACTGGACCTCCGGGCGGGGTATCATCAACTCGTGCTGGACAAGGAGTCCCGGAACATCACAACATTCTCCACCCACATTGGACTTCGCAGATACACCAGGTTGAGTTTTGGAATCTCCAGCGCCGCCGAAGTCTTCCAAAATGTTATCCAGGAACTGATTGCTGGCATACCGGGAGTAATAAATGTCAGCGATGACATCATGGTGCACGCACGAACAATCCCAGAACACAACCAACGTTTGGCGCAGGTTTTCCGCAGACTCCGAAGTGCGGGGCTCACCCTGCACCGAGATAAGTGCGAATTCCTACGGAACAAACTGGGGTTCTTCGGATACGTGTTCTCAGCCGAAGGCGTCAACCCTGATCCGGACAAAGTTAAAGATATCAAGGATGCACCACCGCCCACAACGGTCACGGAAGTCCGGAGTTTTCTCGGAATGGTGAATTACTGTGGCCGTTTCATTAAAGACTTGGCCAACCTGACTCTCCCCCTGCGTGAACTAACCAAAGATTCCACCCCATGGAACTGGGGACCTGAACAGGAAAAGGCCTTTCAAGACATCAAGAGTGCACTCTCCAGCAACACCACGCTGGCGTTCTTTGACCCACGACACTCCACTCTCATTGCGGTAGATGCCGGACCGGCAGGACTGGGAGCTGTTCTGATGCAGAGGGCGCGAGACGAGATAGACTGGTCCCCTGTTGCCTTCGCTAGCCGGTCCCTCACGGACACAGAACAAAGATATTCCCAAATTGAGAAGGAGGCCATTGCAATACATTGGGGATGTCGTCACTTCCATTTGTACGTCTATGGCAAGCCCTTCACGGTGGTAACAGATCACAAACCGCTGCTGGCTCTGTTCTCAGGCACCTCATCCAAGCCACCCCCAAGAATAGAGAAATGGATCTTACAACTGCAGGAGTACAATTGCAATATTGAATATCAGCCAGGGGCGAAGAACCCGGCGGATTACCTGTCCCGACACCCTAGGCCCGCAACCCCTGAAGAGATGGATGAAGCAGAAGAGACGGAAGCATACGTACAGTGGGTCGTGGCCAGATCATGCCCGCGCCCCATATCATTGGAAGAGGTTGTGAGCGCCACGGCTCAGGATGCGTGTATACAGCGAGCCAAGGACCTTCTCCGAAATGCCAACTGGCAGAAGGCTAAGGAAGGCTGGAAAGTACTCACCCCTGAGGCTCAGAAGATCATGGACAGTTTATATCACGTGAGGGCTGAACTAAATGAAGATACGGCGGGATGCCTCCTGCGGGGGCATCGCCTAGTAATCCCAACAGCTCTTACGGGACGAGTGATCCAACTGGCCCACATAGGACACCAGGGGATGGTCAAGACGAAGGCCCGGCTGCGGACGAAGGTATGGTCCCCGCTCATGGATGACATGGTGGAGAACGTGGTGCGAGCGTGCGAGGCCTGTCAAGTTACGGGCGACAACCCCCGTGAGGCCCCCATCATCGTGGAACCCCGGCCACAAGGACCCTGGGAGAGAGTCAGTATGGACTTTGGCAGTCTCCCGGATGGAAGACACACGCTGGTACTGATAGACGACCACTCAAAGTACCCTGAAGTCGAAATCGTCACAAGCACAAGTGCAGACTGTGTCATCCCCAAAGTGGAGAAGATCATTGCCACTCATGGAGCCATGAGAGAACTCAGAACAGACAATGGGCCGCCATTCCAGGGTCAAGACTTTGCTGAATACCTGTCGTCTCTGGGAACACGTCACAGGCGCATAACGCCTCGATGGCCTCAAGCTAATGGGGAGGCCGAGAGGTTCATGAGGACTTTGAACAAGGTGATCCGTATTGCTCACGACAAAGGGCAGTCAGTGGAGATGGCCATCTTTACGTTTCTTCGAAGCTACCGCCAGACCCCGCACTCCACAACAGGGGTGGCCCCTGCACATCTCCTTCTAGGAAGGGTGATCACCGACTCCATCCCTCATCACCCCCAGTGGGCACCGGAAATGATAAATGAACACGCAGTGGAGAAGAAAAGAAATTCTGCATGTGAAAAGATCAGTCAGAGACGCCGGGCTGTGGCCTCACAGTTCAAAAGAGGTGATGTGGTGCTTATCCGAAATCGTGCCATCGGGGGCAAATTTAAACTTAACTACGAGAAGCGACCATGGCGAGTTATCGGAGTGAAAGGCACCCGCCTCACGGCCATTCGAGGACGAGATAAGGTGACTCGCAATGTGTCTCATTTCAAACTGTATCATCATTCAGCCCCCGAGTCAGAGCGTCAGCAGGGCAGTGGCCAAACCGAAACTGCAACCAATGTGCCAGCCGTTGAATCAACAACTCGTCACGAGGTCAGGCAGAGCAGTGAGCATCAGGTTTCCAGCGAAGAAGTGGGAGGTGACGTGGAGGCCCTGAATGAGGCCCCAGATCCGGAGGAGGCAGACAGAGAGGCGCCAAGTCACGAGTTGGAGGTTGAAGCGGAACTGATGACTCACCGGGGGTCACAACGTCAGCTACGTGACAATCCCACCCCCTCCGGCTGGCTGAGAGACTATTTTACGTAAGACTGTTCCCACTTACATATATGCAAGTGCAGTTTTGAACTGAGTGGATGATAGTGTGGCATGGCAGTTAAAGGACGCTGAAGGCATCGGTCCTAACGATTCACGAGAAAGGAAAAGTTACGGTTAAATGTGTTCATTGTTTGCAGTTTTTGGTTTTTCCTTATTTTAGGAGGAATGTTATGTTCCTGGAGGTCCGCCCCCGGCGCCCCGAGGGCTGGACGCGTTGGTCATGTGACTCCTGATAATAAAAAGAGGTCTAGCACGTGCGCGGGCGTTCAGAGAGAGAGACGCACAGACCGAGCAAGCAAACTTATTCCCAGTGTCCGTCTGAGTTTATTATAGGGCCACGTGTTAGGCCTAGTTGGAATTAGATGCCCCGCAGTGTAGGTCCCAGAGTGATCTCCCTAGGGCAGTCCTGTTCCCGTCACACGACACAACATAACTGATATTCAGCCAGCCACGTGTAAACAATTCTCAGAGCCAACTACATGCGTTCAAAACTGTGATCGTCAACTTTAAAATGAAGCACACTTAAGCCCCCATATGTAAACATACATAATAATATGCAGCTTCCCTACATTTAAACCAAGTCTACATCTCACTCTACGTATATACCTATCCCTCCACATATGCTTATAGAGTACAAAAAATCCACATGTATCTGCTGTGATCTTCAGTTGCACACACGATGTACACACCCATCATACCACATGTACATACAATATATTATATACAGAAACACTCACATTCCCACATACATGTCTCCCTGCATTCATTCTCAATATATAGATTTCTCCAGGTTTAGGCACAATGCACAGAGATGTCTCCAGACCTCAAGTAAACACAATATACAGAACTCAACACATGCAGACACGTTTTGCAGATCGTATGCAAATCTAGTATACAAAAACCTCCACGATATGTACACACACAGAAAGCTTAACAAGTGCACACAATATAATATACAGATCCCTTAAATGTGTGTACGTGAGACAGAAACCTACATGCATAGACACCCAGACCACATGTAACCTACATGCAGAGGCACCCAGACCACATGTAAACATAATATACAGTAACTTTCACATGTGCACACAGTGATCGCAGGACATGTAATCATAATGTGCAAATTCCGTCACTTGCAGACACAATATACAGATCTCTCAGACCACAAGTAAAATAAATGCACAGAAAACAACACTTGCAGGCGCAGAATACTAATCCCTCCAGACCACATGTAAACGTAATATGCAGAAAACTCCACGTGCACACACGTACAGAAACCTTCACAATGTCTCAGAAATAAATACAGAGCCCTCCACGTTTACACGTAAGACACAGAAACCGACAGCCACAGAGCCGTCTACACTACACAGTATACAGGCAACTCTTTGAGTAAACGTAAAATAAAGATCTCACCGAAATACGCGACCTATTGCATTGCAAATGCTATAGGTCTCGCATTTGCGAGAGATTAAGCTATTGGCATTGTAAATGACAACGTCATTTATTTATTTATTTTCAAAACCAACACATAAATAAAAATTGTCATTTACAATGCCAATAGCTCAAACTTTTCAAAAGGCGAAACCATTGCATTGTAAATGCTTGTTTTTATTGTTTTCTAGTGGTGACATCTGAGGCTGGTATTGATAGTTACTTTGATGGATAAACACCCCCCCCCCACCCCCCCCCCCCCCCCCAAAAATAAGATCCAAGGATCATTGCTGAGCTCTATCACTTAACTATGTATACTATGAGTTTCTTTAAACAAATGTTTATCATTCAAAATTGACATGCAGTCCTTTGGCTCCATGTGAAACAAATACTCACGGATCAGGAGACGAACAACTATTTACAATCAAAGTAAGTTACTGCAGTAAGGATTCAGGCCATCCAAAGTCATCAGAGGGTCAGGCCGTGTTTCCTACCCAAGATGCAGCAAAGAAATATCAAGGACAATGGGCTCCCAATCTAAAGATACCAAGAATTGAGATAAGGATGGAGGAAAAGGAAAGGGGCGCTTCATTTCTATTATCCAGGTGGCGCTACACACACAGAAATTGTTACCTGTGGGTTCAGGTTTCTACTACCGATTTGCTAAGGGGGCCCATCTGGTAATCAAACACATGCCCTCAAGCTTCCACCCACGCCTCCTTAGAGAGCTTAACTCACGGAACTAGTATCTTAACAGTATTATTGGTTCCTCAACTGCGCTGCCGCCCCCTCGTTTGAAAATATCGGGACAACCTAAGGCCAATCCATTTCACCAGTGAGCCATACATGAAAAACGGGACCAAACTCCCATCCTAGAAAAAGCTCCGAGTCTGCCCCCATCGCTAGAAGTACTCTGCCGTGCACTCCCTCACACCCCAAATAATGTGTCCTACAACGATACTCTGTCCTCCTCTCGACCCTGTAGTAACAATGTTATATGACTGCTGTAGCAGGCAGCCACGTCCTTATCACCTGTGTCTCTTGATCTGCCCAATGGATTATGCACATGCTCTTTGACCGCCCTATGCCCTCATTGCCTTGCATGCCTCACGCCGTTCCCTTTACCCTATTACCCCCTCCCATGTCCACTCAATCATCTCCCTCAGTCACCTCCTGCGGGTGAATACGAAGGGCGTCGCTTTGCGCACTCGTGCCAAGCTGTGCTCGGTGCCACTCCCGCACTAGCAGCAGTGGAAATAAAAAGCAACCATCACTGGCAGCAGAAGAGCAGAGGAGAGGGCGAGGCTGAGGCTCCGGCTGCACCCCACTGTGCAGTGCAGAGCGAGCCAGCCAGCGTAACCAGATTGGTGTCACCCCATGATAGGGTGACACCCGGTGCGGTCCGGCAGCATGGAGGGCACTCAAGCCGTGTGGCGTACTCAAGCCGTGTGGCGTTTCCTGAATGTAGCTCTTTATCCAGCGCTCCTCGCATACGTAGTCAGGGATTTACAATTTGAGTCAAGACTTTACCGCACACAATCACAGGACTGCGGATGCAAGGGACGGTAATCTGAGGGATAGCCCCGGGTGCCACAAGCTCTAGCTACCCCTCTGTAAATAAATAAATAAATAAAATAAGGTATTCAAAAATATTAAATGCAGCTGCTCTGAAGCTCAATTCACCATAAACCAGCAGGTGGCAGTAGAGCTGCATGAATGGTTAGTATTCTGCTGCATGAAACAGAGAAAGTAATGTCATTGTTTGTTTCCTGCTGTAGGTTGCAATGGATGTTGACAGTTGTCTCCATTTATATTTATATCTATGCCACTCTACGCCCCTCCACTCTAAGGCACTCTACGACAGCTATACCACTCCAATCCACTCCATTCCACTCTGAACTCTACACCACTCTATTCTATGCCCTTTCACTCCACGCCCCTAAACTCCCCTCTACACAATCTACCCCACTCCAATCCAATCCACCCCAATCGGCACCAGTTCACTCCAATCTACTCAATTCCAGTCTACCTCAGTTTACCCCACTGCATTTCAATCTACCATATTCCTATATACCATAATCTACACCTCTCCACACCAATCTATCACACTTCAATCCATCTCTACCTACCCCACTCCCCTCCAATCTGCACCACTCCACTCCAATCTCTCGCACTCCAATCCAATCCACTCAATCTACCACAATCTACCCCACTGTACCTCAATCTACCCCACTCCAGTCTACCACAATCCACTCCACTTCACCCCAATCCAACCCACTACACCCCAGACAACCCCAGTCTACTCCAATCTACCCCACTCCATTCAATTCTACCCAAATCTACCCCACTCCGCTCCAATTTCCCCCCAACCAACCCAACCCACAGTGGTGTAACAATAGCCCCCGCAGCCAGCGTTGTGGGGATGCCGCCTCTGACAGGGGGCATCCTCAGGTTTTGTTATGCCACTGTTAACTCCACTCCAATATTCCACATTCCAACCCAGTCTACCCGACTCCACTCCAATCTACCTCAATCTACTACACTCCAGTCTACCACAATCTACCCCACTGCACTCTAATCTACCACACTCCACTCTAATCTACTCCTACTCCACTCCAATCTACACCCACTCCACCCAATTCCACTCCACTACAATATACCCCAATCTACCACACTCCACTTTACCTCAATCTACACCACTCCATTCTACCCCAATCTATCCCACACCAATCAACCCAATCTACCCAACTCCCCTCCAATCTACCCCACTCCACTCTATCCCAATCTACCCCACTCCACTCTAGTCTGCCCCACTCCACTCCAGTCGACCTCAATCCACCCCAATCTACACAAATCCATCGCACTCCAATCTACCCCACCCAACCCCAGACTTATATTCCCCACCCAACACCAATTTACCTCAGTCTGCACCACTACACTCCAATTTACCCCAATCCACTTCTCTCTGATCCAATTTACCCCAATGTACTCCATTATAATCTAACACAATCTACCCCACTCCACTCCAATCTACCCCACCCAACCCCAGACTTATATTCCCCACCCAACACCAATTTACCTCAGTCTACACCACTACACTCCAATCTACCCCAATCCACTTCTCTCTGATCCAATTTACCCCAATGTACTCCATTATAATCTAACACAATCTATCCCACTCCACTCCAATCTACCCCATGCCAACACACTCCAAGTCACTAAATTGTAGCCATGCTGTACAGCAGCCATTCTGTGGTATATTATTTTTAAAAACAGATTGCCATAGCCAAGAGCTATTGCATAGGCGGAACCTATTTGCTTTTGCCAATGCTTGCGCATCCTATGCCCTGTCTTCACTCTTTGGGGCATATTATCAAGAAAGGCGATAAAATTATCGCCGCTTGAGTGGCAGGAAACTGCTGCTAAAGCGGCGATAATGGCCTTGATAATATGCCCTTGAGAATTCCCATAGCAGCCCAGGTTCTGGTGTTAACCTGGGCTGCTATGGGAATTCACAAGGGCATATTATCAAGGCCATTATCGCCGCTTTAGCAGCAGTTTCCTGCCAATAAAGCGGCGATAATGTTATCGACTTTCTTGATAATATGCCCCCATGTTTTTAGTTTGATGGTGTAGCTGTTCTTTGTCCTCTCATTTTCCTCAATACAGTAGCACATTTGTTTAATTTTATGATTCTTTTTATGTATTTAAATAAGTAACTGCTGTACAGCACCAGCTACTTTCACGTTACGCGCTGCACTTCATACATTATAAAATAAATAAAAATGATTTGCTAAATGCCTTTTCAATAGTGCTGTGGATGGTCCGTCACTGGCACTGCTGCACACCCTGTATGTCAGAGCAGAGGTGCTTTGTGGGAGCTCTGCAGTGCCTGGTACTAATCAGAGTAAATATTAACTACAGAGCACTGTGAATGTCTCCCTGCTGCCATGTCAGGGTCCTTGTGAATCGGGACAGACTCCCACACAACATCCATGGATTTTGGAGGCATTTCCATCAGGGCCAGACAGGTAACTCAAATGTGCCCTGGCAATTAAGTTGGGTCGGCTGGGGGGGTGGTTGCTGGTGGGACACTCTGCTGCTGCTTTTTGTTTCAGGGTACCTATATTGAAGCAGTGCTGAAAACTGCCCCCCAGTAACAACAATGGCCCCACACATCCAGAACCTACCCCCACCCTTCCGGTCCATGGGAAAACGCCTGGTGCCTGCTACGGCCAGTCTGGCCTTGGTTTCCATGGGTGTTGCGTGGGAACAACCCACGCAATATCCATGGTTTTGGACATTTTCCCTGATTTACAAGAACGTACAAACCTGCGAATGAGCCAAAAAGATATACCTCCCCAGTAGAGGCGTAACAAGGGGAAATATGTTTATTTCTGCTTTTTTTTCCTCTTGGTAACACAGCACACATAGAAAGAGGAAAAAGCCTCTCAGGATTGTTTTTGTGCAAGATGGTGTCCTTTCCTGCTAATAATATATCCTGTCTGCAACACAGGCCCCGTTGTACCACGGTGCAAGGGTGCCTGCATTGGCGTTAGCAGCACATTCTGCACCAGCGTTCTGAAAGCGACAGGAATGTGGGGTATTACCTTAAATACAGCCCATTCTGCCCTTGCCAGTGACACAGCACAGACAGGTGACTGGCTGTGCTGCGCCTCTTTTTCATGAATATGACCTGCAGTCTTTGAAACGTCAGGTGTTCGAAACTATTAAATGCAGCTGCAATGAAGCTCAATTCGTCATCAGCCAACAGATGGCAGCAGAGCTGCATGAACGATTGATATTGTGCTGTATGAGACAGAGACCGCAATGTCATTGTTTTCTGCTGCAGGTTACAATGGATGTTGATACTTGTCTCCATTTATATTTACATTTATTTTTTCTGTTTGCATGCGGGAGCTTGGGTGTTTGACGTTGCTTGAACTTCAGGTATCATTCAGGATAACACTGACATGCAAAGTTTTAGGCTATGGGCAGGGCCACTGGAATAATGCGGCTAAGGAGGGCTAAATTATGTGGCAGAATGGATAAATTATGTGGCAATAAAATACTGATTTTGTGGTCTAATACAGTACATTTCATGATGGCATTACTTCATTATTTTGTCATATTTACACATGGAAACTCTGTATGGGAAAAGATTGACCTTATAAGTACCAATTTAACCCCTAAATATAGCAATAATCAATTGAAAAATGACCAGTCAACTTTTGCAAAGGGCCTTCCATTGTGTGGGCCACATATCACCACATCTTTGGGACCTTTTGATCCATTTGAGCTAGAAACAACATTGTTTTAGTTAAACATGCAGATTATGTAGCAGATGATGGATTGTGTGGCAAACACAGGAAACCCATAATTCTGCAGAAAACACTTTGGCCACAGGTTCACAAAATTCCAGTGGCCCTGCCTACCAGATTATATGCGTAGATTCACTAAAGCTAAAAAGTGAGAAAGAGAACACTTACAGCTTCGGTTAGTACCTTCGTTCTCGGGCAAACAAAATGCCTTTCTTAAAAATATGGAAAAGGATACTGTTGTGTAGACAGTCACACAGCTTTTGTGCCCTGCAGTGTATAAATGGCAAAACAATGTAAAGAAAGGGCTCACAGTAACAAATTGGCAGCAAGGTGACCAGTGGCGGTTCCTCCGATATGGCGGAGGAGCGTCGCCCCCCTACTTTCAAGCAGTGCGAGAGGAGGAAACATAACATGATAATAACTCGTAGATATTATCATGTTACGTTTCCTTTGCGGGTGGAGGGTGGGTGGGGTTCCTCTGCTCACGGAGCAGGGCAGTGGCAGAGTGGTTTGCCCTTTCGGGCTGCCCAAAGCAGTCATGCGCACTTCCCTGTTCTCCATGCTGGCTGCATTACAGCCTGCATGAAGAACATGCCCACCCCTACAGCCCCTGGCTGAGTGCTGTGTCCCATGCAGTGCAGCGTTGTGATTGGCTTTTGGGAGGGAGCCTGGCTGCCTTTTTCCTGTTCCTGGAAGCGGACTCAGGAGAGCAGGAGCACAGAAGATGCGGGACCCAACTCGAGGTACGTTTTTTTTTTTTTTCTAAACCCAGCTTCCCCCCTGACGCGACCCCACCACGCAACATCACCTGCGACCCTCGCAGCCCTTGGACCCATCCCCCACTCTCGAGCCATGCCAGCCACCCCATACGGTGACAAGAAATTGGACTCAAAATAGCACCAGTATTGAGGGCTGGCTCTAGGGCGGTGAGATTGGTGCCACTGCACCAGGCCCTGACTTTGAGAGGCGCCGTATTTTCAAGTACAAAATGGCTCTAAAAGCAACTGCGGCCGTGTTCCTTGCCCTCAGCAATTTGCAGGCAATCGTAAAAATGTCAAGTAACTCTGGTGATTGGTGGGCCTACTCTAGAGAGATCTGCATTTTGTCTAGTGGAAGTTTTGACTCATCATAAAGTAGCGCAGGAGGTTAAAATGCCTACTGCAAAGAAACGTGTATCATGCAGATCACAGAGTGTATGTAATGTAAATAGGTCAGTGGGTTACTGCTTCTGTCAGAGAGCCCCTTTTGTTACTTGTAGTTTATAAGTTTAAATCCAAATGTACAAGAGCTATTAACTGTCATTAAAGAGCTGCATGCACACTGCAAGGTAAATATTAGAGCTATATGTTTATTGCGCAGTATTTCATTATCCTAATGTTGCAAAAAGGGTTTACTTGGGTAGAAATCAATTCTAATTAGTAAAGCTAGCCCCAAATGTTTTTACGTTGTTACGTTTTAAATTCTGAGGTAGTGCTTCTCCAGACCAGGCACTCCTTAACTATACTGCCTACCAGTATGGATGACTTGACTCCTACACCTTTTAGTCCTGTCTGGTGTAACATTTCCTCTACACTGATTTACACACATATGATTGTCTCTGTGAAATGTGTGTGTGATGTAAAGTGCTCTGACACGTTAGACTGATTTGAGCAGCCGCGGTCGGTAGTGGGTGTACCTGCAGGGTGGTGACGTGAGGAGGGGGAGGGGCCGGGTGGGGGGTGGTAATGTATGGATTACGGAGCTTTACAGGTAAGTAACATTTAAATAAATAAAACAAATGTTGTTGCGCGCACTGCATCGCATTTAGGTATGCAGTGCATAGGTAGATCAGGACACCGAAGGCACTCATTTGCAAAATGACACTTGCTAACCACGATGGGTTGATGCGCATGCTGTGTAGGAGTTGAGTGAAGATAATATGTTCTGGAACTGAAACGATCCCAAACTATACCTTATCCAGAATGGTGAGGAAATGACCTTGGTGTGACGGAATGTTGTTGTTTTGTTAATTATATGTTAAATACGCACTATACCGTTATCCATTATGTAGGCCAGGAGAGCCGAGAAAAAGCTAAAATGAACGGATGAACACATGGACACATGAATCCATCGAGATATGGTAAAAGTTGGGTGACAGAGACAATTGGTATCCAGCCTATCTGACATACAAAACGTACTATAATCACTGTATGTTAATTGTGTATTGGTGCACGTTTTTCATCTAGCAAAACGTAATTGGGTTGTTTTGTCTCGTTACAGACCTATAAGCATGTAAACACCTTTAGGTAAACGCCAACATATATATTGGACTTCATTACATATGTAAACGGTAACCTCTACTCGAAACGCAATTAAAGAAATTCAAACAACAAATTAAAAAAAAATGTGTGGCGCTATAAAACAAAGGGCATGAGAGAGAGAGAGAGGTTATGGGGACTTGAGGGGCACTGTCAAAGGGTGGTGATGAGGGATTCAGTGGAGAAGGAGGTCATTGGAGGGCTCCACCAAACATTGTTGCACCGGGCACCACCAGCACTAAAGCCAGCCCTGCCAGTATTGGCACAAGCAATAGGTCTCTGTTAAACATGACAACACGTGTAAACACAAGCATGTGCAATTATTTTTCCATCAGATAGCACTATAAAGTCAGGCTTAAAGGCTTTGCTAATCCATGCTAGTAGTGGTGTTGGTGGAGCTTCTTCAGTGGTGGTAGTGGCCTTGGCGGTGGTATTAATTGTGATGGGGCTGGAATATGGGTAGTGCTGTGGTATTGTTAGTGGGGGTGGTGTGATAGTTGTGGTGGTATTGATAGAGGTGTGCTGGTGGGTGGGTAATGGTGGTGATATTGCTGATTGTGCTACTGGTGGTAGTGGAATTGCTGGTGGTATTTCTGGTGGTGGCGGTGGCTGGTGCTGTGCTGTTGGTAATAGTGGTATAAGAATTAGTGGTAATATTGCAGGAAGCATTGGTGGTGGTGGTGATATTGATTTTGCTGTTGGTAGTGTCTGCTTCTCGTGGTGTAGCATTGTTATTAGTGGTTATGAGAGTGTGGGTTTCGACCTGCTTCAACCCCATTTTATTTTTTGTTGCTTTTTGACCCGTGTGATTTGGACCTCTGTAGTTATTGAGTCACACACACTGTGAGCTCCTGTAAAACGGGCATGAGTATATACTGCCAGTGCCCGCCTTTTAAAATAAGGGCCAGTGCTGCTCAGGTGGAGTAAGAGGATCTGTACTGGTTACATGTCAAGAAGCATCTGTCAATGTTTTGAAAAATGTGTGTTTTTGCTGGATATAATGTGTTAATATTTAAAATATGTTTTATGCAACAATGTGCATTATTATAAATCACATCTTAAACGTGAAAAGCGTTGTAAGGAAATTAAACACGGATTCTAAAATGTGTGATTCTGTTGAGGTACATTGACACTCTAGATTAGGCTTAACAGGACATATATAGTGTCATCAATGATTTAGAAGTAGGCAGGTGAAAAGGGCCAGTGTCCACCGCTGACTGGTTTGTTTATCCAAGAATTATACACCAGAGTCCCACTGATTTTCAAAGCCAGCAGTCAGCGGTTTAGCACAAAGCAGTCGTGCGGCATGGCTCACGGGTGGGGGGCGGGTGCAGGGATGCGCGGGGTGGGGGGGATGGGTGAGTGGTCGCAAGGGAAGAGGGGCACGCAGGGAGCGGGGGTTAAATACAAAAAAAAATGTAAACCTTACCTTTCCCAGGTTTCACGTCTTCACTGCTCGGTCTGCTCCTGCTTTCCTGCCTCCACAGGAACAGGAAGCAGGCAGCCTCCTTCCCCTCCCATAAGCCAATCACGACACTGCAATGACAGCGTTGTGATTGGTCAGGACGCCGACCAGACAGGCGCCTGTGGGGAGGC
This sequence comes from Lissotriton vulgaris, assembly GCF_964263255.1. Classification (NCBI taxonomy): domain Eukaryota; kingdom Metazoa; phylum Chordata; class Amphibia; order Caudata; family Salamandridae; genus Lissotriton; species Lissotriton vulgaris. The sequence continues at coordinate 1,080,210,312 of NC_141698.1, read as the reverse complement.
CATTTTCTCCATGTTGGCTGCATGCAGCTACATTGAGAAAAGACAGTGTTGTATGACTGGTTTGGTCGGCCCTGGGGTTGATCAAACAATCAGCGCCCACAACAGTGGGCAAGCCACTCCTCCCCTGCCCTGGAGCAGGCCTGCCCACCTGCCCGCCCCAACCAAACCCGTCTGCTTTCTCGCAATGTGAGAAGCAGAAACATAAAATGGTATTTATAATACAATTTTATGTTTCTGCTTCTCGCACTGCGTGAAAGCAGTGGGGCAACGCTCCTCCACCCACATGGAGGAGCCGCCCCTGGCGCAAAGTGAAGGCCCCCCACTGCAGAATTTGATGAGGAGTCTTAGGGTTCATTATCCCACAAATATATATTGGCCTTTGGCTGAATGGCTCCCCTAAAGAATTGGGGGCCCTTGAAATGTTACTCCCTACTACCCCCATGCCCCAGGGGCTGCAGGATCCTATAACAGAAGTGGAAAGTGTTTTTCACAGTCTAATTTCAAAGAGTAATTGCAAGTCATAGACCTGGCTGAGATGGTCAAGGTATGTTTGAGGAATAACTATAACATAGGGGTTGCCTATTACTGCTTGAGAGTGTGTGGAGAAGTGTGGCTCAATGGTTAGAGCGGCAGACCCTGATGCAGAGGTCTGGCCCAGACCAGGGTTCGATTTCCGCCTCGGCGGGTCCTGGGCGCAATTTCCCCGGACCTGATAATTCTTGCCTCCGTGCCTATTCTAATCATGGGTCCCACTCTGCAACTCTGGGCAATAGCTTTCTTAATCTCCACAACGGCCCCAGCAACGCTAGGATGTCTGGCTTCACCTTGGGGGTGCCCAGGAGTGGGCACTTCACAGGGAAAGGCTAGGAAGGGTTCCACAGCAATATGTGCACAGCGCCTTGAGACCCCTTCGGGGGTGATTTGTGTGCTATATAAAAGCACTACATTTACATTTACTCATGCCATGATCCATGACAACAGGAATGTACATGTTACCTGAGGTCATGTGAAGGTCCAGAGATAAACGACGGTGAATCTCGCCTGCACAAAGAGAAGTCCAGACACTAGTGGTTGTATAGAGAGGTAAATGGCTCCTTGTGTGCCCTTTGTGCATTTCTATTAGTACGTACACAAAAGGCTAACAGCAGGATGAAGTTATGAGCCAACATCAGCCGGGCGCTGTTGCATAAACAGTCTCTGGCTAAGGTCGAGCTCAGATGGCTCACTGTAAAACAGTCAATCTTCTCGTGTGACCTGGAAGTGCCCAACAGCTTTAGCATTTGATGGTGCCTCGGCCTTCCGGTGAAGGTGAACGTGCATGGTGAGCCTTGCAGACTTTGATGCTCCTGAGATGCTCAGCAGCCAAGAATTCCCTTAGACCTGGACAACTCTAACTCCAGCACCTGCAAAATCCTCCCTCTTCTCCCTGAAGGGAAGGAGTCTCTGAGGACTGCCCTGGTGGACCTGTTGAGTTTGCACTTGATTGATCTAGGCGTGACTGTGGTGTCTTTGTGTTAAGGGCTCCCTTGACCTCAGACTCTCCCAGGACTGCTTGAGAGCGACTCAGCACTTACTTCCGCCTACTCACTTCTGCCTTTCTTTGAGAAGCACTCATTCCTGTGCGATAGGCAGTGGTACTTCTATTGTCATGGGATTCTATGTCAAGCGGGGGAGTAGTTATCGCTTGTGCAGCAGGCGCAGTGGCACCAGGACCCAGATGCCTCAGGGATCCACTGATCCCTGATCATTATGATACTTGATTCTAAGGGAGTCAGTTTCCTTCCTTGCACTGGGGACTGCAGCGACCTTGCTACACCACTGAGGTCAAGTTAGCTTCTAAGGATCATGATCTCTTTATGAGGATGTAACTTCATGCCCATCTATGTGAACACAGCGAGGGCTACGTGTAAGATTAATTACTTGTAAACATCTTGTGTGGACCCAGCCAGCAGGCTGGTATTGTACATCAATAGCTGCATTGGGTCCTCTGGAGGAACCCTTCAGAAGGAACTGAGAGATCGTCCTGCAAAACCTCTCCTTGCCTAGCAGGAAGCCCCTGAATTGTGACACTCGTGCTTTGAAGAAGGGGAGGTGGGAGGGAACCCCTGAATCCCATCACAGGATGCAGTGGACTATCAGCCAGTCCTACAGAAGAAGATGGTCCAACTGATGCACACGGGAAAAAACAACCTTTAGACAAGCTAAGGTTTGCTGAAGGTATTGAATAAAGTGAAGACAACCCTTAATGAGTCCCGGGAGGGCCGTCTGGTCCTGATCCTTGGGGTCTTCAGACTTCGGGGGGATTCGGTGGTGCTTAACACCCTCTTACCGAAGGTGAGTGACTTCAACTACTCAGTAGACATTAAAGCTGCCAAGGAACACCACTGATGCTCCATTAGACCTGGCTCAACAATATCTCCTGATCCAACCTGTGGCGATGATCTTTTTAGCCACTTGCCAGGCCAATGAGAGTGAGCCCCACCAGACCAGCTGCACGTAGCAGGAGGGAGTAACACCTCCGACCTGACTCCGACAGAACCAAAAGCCGGAGCAGCTCCTCACAGACCCACAAACTGATCCTGGACTGGAACTACGAAAGCAATACAAAGGACAGTCTTGGTTTCAAGAGCCAGGTATAGAGGATGCCAGAGGAACTTCAAGACTGCATGTATTTATTTATTTGAAATTTTATATAGCACCCTGGGTGTCAGGGCACTTTACATAATATCAGTATGTTTCTGACTACGTACAAGCAGTTTACAATGAAGAGTTTCAGAATAGTTATTTAAGCGCATGAACCCCATTGTAGCCTAGAGGTAAGCGCTTGCAGCTGTCGAGTCCTCCCAGAAATCATAAGCTATCCAGGTCATTTGACTCCTAAACAAGGGTTGATATACCCGGGTCTTTGCTTTAAATACCAGGGACTCAATACAGCGACCAGGATGGATGCCACGCCTATCTGTGTACAGCCAGGTTAGTGGGAAAACTCTACAGTGCTAAGTAACTTTGATCTGACCATAAGCTACTGGAAGAGGGTGCTCGCCAAATGGACCAAGGAAAAAATGTCATTCTCCAACCTTGAGGTCCCATCTCCACCCTTGAAGTCCCATCTCCACCCTTGAGCTCCCATCTCCACCCTTGAGGTCCCTTCTCCACCCCTAAGGTCCCATCTCCACCCTTGGGGTCTCATCTATACCCCTGAGGTCCCATCGCCACCCCTGAGGTCCCATCTACACCCCTGAGGTCTCAACTCTACCCCTGAGGTTCCATCTCCACCCCTTAGGTTCCATCTCCACCCCTTGAGGTCCCATCTCCACCCCTGAGGTCCCATCTCCACCCTTGAGTTGCTACTGCCAGTTTAAACTGAGGATCATTAGTTAAAATAAATGCCGGAGTCACATTCTAAAGTGTAAAGCTGTGCCTGCTGGACAAGAGAGCTGCTTTTCATCAACACAGACTCAAAGGGCAAACTATACTTTCAATAAAATAACTTGAATATCTATGTAACTATATGGAGAAATTATGAAATAATTGATTCTATACAAGGACACAAAACAAATATAAAAAGATGTATATAAAAACAAACAGGTTGGTAAATGGGTGACACAGTGTTAAAAGTCAAAAAACTCATATTTTTACATATGATCATACATGTTTCTTTCTCTATCTATGAATAGATAGAGAAACAAACCCAACATCTCCAAACACAACTTCCAAGAAGGAATGGAAGCAGTTGCCAGTTGGATGAAGAACAGCTGCCTACAACTAAACAAGCGTTGGCATAGCCAATAGGTCTCACCTTTGGGACCTTATAAGTATTTAGATATGCAGCAGGTCCCAAAGGGGAGACCTGTTGGCTATGCCAATAGATGCCACAAGAAAGACGCGAGCAAGTCCGCAGCCAAAAGGCTGTCGACGTGTCCAGTCATCAGCGCACACGTCTACGTATGAGCCGCGGCTCCCTTAGGTGCAGTATACTGCACAAGATCCTTCCAGATGCCGGGGCTGAGCAGTCATCCCACAACATTGCAGCGTGCGCAAAACGGCAGACTCCAGAGCCAGGAGTTGCCTGATGGTAACCATACACTTAACAGCAGCAAGGGAACTCTGCACAGCCCACGGAATCCCCCGTTACCTTGGCCGCCGCACACGAGGACTTATGGCACGTCTTGCTGCTGGAGCAACCCATTTTCCGGTTCCAGTGCCCGCTTCGTGACCACCGGGGCGCACAGGTGGCGGCAGCACCGGTGCCCTGGCTGGCTCTGGCCACATTCACACGAGCGCCTCTGAGAGCCCCATCTCATTCTGTCCGCACTGCAGGTTACCGTAATCCTTGTAGGGTGAGCCATCCCTCCCTGCAGAGGCAGGCACTGTAGCTCCTGCTGCTGGCAAAGGCAGCCAGTGATTATTACTTAAAGTCACAGCCCCTCGCGCACGAGCGCCGAGGCAGGCATTAGGCAGATCGATGGCCACTTACTCAAATATCATCTCCACAACGCGGAGAGCCGGCCGCCACACATAATGGCGTCAAATTTTAGCCATTTCTCTATGACACCACTGATCCAATAGCACATATTTGCACATGGAAAAACAAAGTCACCAAGTTTCAACCAGAGCCTTCAAGCATGTGCGATCCACATAACATGCATTCTCAACATTTTCTGTGAAGAAAAGGTTACAAGTTATGTGCAACAGTTCCACTGATGTTTACACGAACACATCACCTGTGTTTTGTTCAGTGCGTAACGGCTCAACAAAGGGGCAGCAGGGAATAATAAGTTATAATGTCTGGCTTCACGCAATCACAATAAGAAAAAGGGCGCATGCACGCCTTGCGCAGCAGCAGAGGGAGGGGAGAGAGGAGGGGGCCAAACGTGCATGCGTTGCCATTGGAAGCAATGCAACGCATGCATGTTTTTGTCTGCAAAGGTGTAGCGATGCCTTAAGGTCTTTTTCCTATGCAGTGCATGCGCGCTGCGTAGGCGAGACCTAAAACGGACAAGACTGAAGTACTCATTATGGGCCCACAACCGAACACCTGAAACGACACCTGGTGGACCCACGCCCTTGGGAACCCACCCACCCTCACAGACAATGCATGCAACCTTGGAATCATCCTGGACTCTGAGCTCAAAATGGACAGCCAGATCAACTCCGTCACATCCTCCTGCTTCCACATCCTACGCCTCCTACGTAAGACCTTGAACTGGATTCCTCTCGAATACAGGAAAACTGTCACCCATGCCCTCATCAGCAGCAGACTGGACTACAGCAACGCACTCTATGCCAGAATAAACAAAAACCTCACCTGCAAGCTACAAAATGTCCAGAACGCCTCCACCAGACTAGTCCTCAACCTACTGCGCCACTGCCACATCACCCAACACCTGCGGACACTACATTGGCTTCCCGTCAAGAAGACAATCACCTTCAAGCTTCTCACCAACGCCCACAAAGCCCTCCACAACCCCGGACCTGCCTACCTGAACCACCACCTCTCGTTCCACACACCCCAAAGATCCCTACGCTCAGCCTAGCTCTCCCTTGCGACGTTGAAGCGTATCAAGAAGCCCAGAACGGAAGGCCATTCCTTCTACTTCCTCACGGACAATGCATGGAACACCCTCCCCCTCTACCTGCGACAGACGCCAACACTCTCCAAGTTCATGAAGGACCTCAGGACCTGGCTCTTCAGCGGATCACCGTGAACTTCCGAGATCTGTCCCCCCCCCCCCCAGCCCACCCCAGCGCCTTGAGATCCATTCGGGTGAGTAGTTGCACTTAATAAACCGACGATTGATTATTGATTAATTGTTGGTCTCTCGAAGGTTGATCTGAGACGAGAATGGTATAACGACAAAGTCCTCACACTACTGGAAAGTTGTTCCCTTCTTCCGATTTTTATTTTTTTTAAAAATCATAATAATTCTCGGCTGCTCAGTTTCATTTCCAGATTTCTTCAGTCCCCAAAGACCGCAGCGCTGTGTCGGTCCGGCGCCTGAGCCTGGCGCGCCGCCCATCTGCCCAGAATGAAACCAGTTATAGGTTTGCCCTCTCCGGAATCTTACTTTGGCAGCCATCTCTAGTATTCCTTCCACTGAGTAGCACTAACTACACACTGTCGGAGTTTTGTAAACATACGATGCTGGCCTCGAGCAGGGCCGGCTCTAGGCATGTGCAAGCTGTGCACCTGCACAGGGCCACCAAACCCCAGGGGCCACCACGCCAATATATATCCTTAATATATTAATTCTCTGAGGATGGATACATATTTGCGTGGTGGCCCCTGGCAGGGATTTGGTGGCCTCTGGCTCTGTTCCACTTCTAAACTCCCTGACCCCCTCCCCTCTTTACTGGCCTGCGCGCTCCGCCCCGCCCGGACCCCCTCTTCCGGGGCCCCCTACCTACGCTCCCTGCCCAGGGCCACCATGAGCCTAGAGCCGGCCCTGCCTCGAGCCACATTCCACTCCGAGATCCGTTGCGCTCTGAAACCACTGTTTGGTGGTTAGCAGCGCTTTACAAAAACCTTAAATAAATAAATAAACTGGTGTCCTTCGCTTGCCCATGCAAGTGAAGGACACCAGTTGTGTGGTGTGCAACTGCACCAATGGTTGTGAGGTGTGCTTATCTGTAAAATGTATGACACTCAGTATGGGCGTCGTCGACAGGCCGATTTAGTAGCCACGGAGGGGATGGGGGTTTTGATGGTCGTCTTCTCTCTGAAAGTGCAGGCAAACTCTCATAATTAACGGAATGAGGTGGGAAGGTGAGTGAATGGAATGACGGAAGGATGAATGAAGGTTGGATGGATGGGTTAGTGCCCGGATAGATGCATAGAATGAGTGAAAGGATGGATGTATGGATGGATGAGTGAAAGGATGGGTGGATGTGTGAACGTATGGAGGGATGGATGATGAGAGAAAGGATGGATGGAGTGAAAGGGTAAATAAATGGATGGATGGCCGGGTTGAAAGGGGGATGGATGGATGAGTGAAATGATTGATGGGTGAGTAAAGAAGGGATGTAAGAACAGATGAGTGCATAAAGGGATGAATGAATGAAAGGGACAACAGATAGATGGCTGGATAAAAAAGTGGGCAGATGAATGAGGGAAAGGTTGACTGGATGGATGAGTAAGTGAAAGGATGGATGAGTAAAAGGGTAAATGGATGGATGGATGGATGGATGCATGGATGAATGGATGGATGGACTGAGTGAACAGGTGGATGGGTGGGTTAGTGAAGGGGTGACTGGATAGATGCATGGATGAATTAGTGAAAGGCTGGATGAGTGAAAGGGTAAATGGGTGGATGGATGGATGTGTGTGTAAAATGGTGGATGGATGGGTGAGTGAGAAGGTGGATGAATAGATGCATGGCTGCATGAGTGAAAGGATGGATGTAAGGATGGATGAGTGAAAGTGAGGAAGGATAGAAGGATGAGTAAAAGGGTGAATTGTTGGATGAATAAGTGAAAGGGTGGATGGGTGGATAAGTGAGCATTGGGATGGATGGACAGATGAGTGGAAGGATGGATAGATGGTCAAAATGGGGATGGACGAGTGAAAGGCTTAATGGCTGAGGGAAAGGGTAGGTGGATGGTTGAGTGAAAAGGAGGATGGATGAGCAAAAGGACAGATGGATGGATGTCCTAATGGATGGATGGATGAAAGGGGGATGGATAAGTGAAAGGATGGTTGACTGAGTGAAAAGATGGATATGTTTGATGGGTAGCTTTGAAGATAGATGGATAGGTTTGGATATGGACGGATGGATGGAATGGTGACAGACTAAATGTTGGATTAGAGACTGAATGGATGACAGATTGTAAATGGTAAATGTTGGATATCATCGAGTGGATGGAACGATGAAAAGATTAATGAATAGATGCTTGAAAGGAAGAGACAAGCAGGCTCTTCTGGCAGAGGGTCGCAATGACGTGCTTTGCTAGCTTGGTGCCAAAAGAGCTTTGGTTTATAGGGGGGGGGGGGGGGTATTTTCATTTTCTGGGTACTCGCTGAGTGAATGGGCTCCTTGTGCGGACAAAGTGATAGCATCACAGAATGGAGGTTCACTTCCGGTTGTCTCCAGGACGCAAGGCTTCCGGCTGCAAGCCCTGTATTGTGTCTCCGAGGTTTAGGGCATCCCCAGTTGTCCCTGCCAGGTCAACTCTGCCATGACAGGTTGATCACATCTGTCTGGCTGCATGGACACCTCTGTTCCCAGGATGTCGGGACTGAGGGTTATGAATACATAGTACATTCTGCTGACCTTTTGCTGCTTTCCACTCCATTGCTGCTTGGAAATGCTGCTCAGATCAGTGGTGTAGCCTTGGATGTTGTGTTGCCACATGTATATGCTGTATCTTTCATTAATTCTCCTCGCGCTTCCTTCCCTTATGCAACATGCTATGCACAGGGCGGCTGAAAGGATGGTACTAGAAGGAGGCAGGCTTTCTCGTTGACCTCATCCTACCACCACTGCCCCTGACCTGGATCAGATCCTCCCCGTCAGAGCCAGTTTCTTTTCAGCACAAGGTCTGCAGCAACACCTGGTAGAGACGTTTAATCAGGAAAATGTCCTGAGAACCTGCTCTTTCCATAGCGCTTATAACAAGTATTTGCAATGCAATAGGTCTCGCATTTGCGAGAGTTGGAACTATTGGCATTGTAAATGGCAATGCTTTTATTCATTTGTTTTGAAAACCTGCAAGCGGTGCATAAACACGCACTTTGTACGTATACTCCTTGCTTACGAGAAGCAAGGCTGGCAGTAAAAAAGACTGCCAGCCTTGCTTCTCCTAAGCAAGGACAATAAGAACAAAGTGCTTGTTTACGCACAGCTTGCAGGTTTTCAAACGCATAAATAAAAGGCATTGTTATTTATAATTCTATAGCTCAAATTCTCGCTAATGCGAGACCTAATGCATTGCAAATGCTTGTTCTGACTACTGCTCTGGTTTGGGTCTACCCTTCAGAAGACTCTCAGCCTTTTCTAGGAATATCCTTGTCATCCACTCCACATTCGCTAGGCACTCTACTGATAGCTTGTGCTTATAGGTGTCATGCGAGATTGCACAAGCTTGCTGAAACAACATGTGCTTCTTTTTTCACCCTCTTACACAGCTGTTTTTTAGGTCTCGCCTATGCAGCGCACATGCGCTGCTTAGGAGGACCTTTAGCCGTCGTTCAGCTCTTTTTTGAAGCACATACTCATGCTTGTGGCGGCATACACCTTTCAGGAGTGCGCAGCGGCGAGCCTCAAGCACAAGTATGTGCTTTGAAAAAGAGCAGGCTGCGCCGCACACATACATGCACGCACCACTCCTGGGCCAGCAAACACATGATTGTGCGTGACTTCATTATCGGTGTGCTTCCCCGCCTGGCCACCCCCTCTGTTATCTGTTTGCTTCCCTTCCCGCTCGCCCACCCCCTTCATTATCTGTGTGTTTCCATGCCAGCTCCACCCGCTTTGTTATCTTTGCCTGTCTGATTGTATTACTGTTAATTGATTTTTTTGAACTTTGATGATCCCCGTGAGCAGCGTTTAATAATGCACTAACTCTATAACTAAAATCATGCGCAACTTCATGATCTTTGTGCTTCCCTGCCCAGCCGCCCCCTCTGGTATCTGTGTGCTTCCCCACCCGCTCGCCCACCCCCTTCGTTATCTGTGTGTTTCCATGCCAGCTCCACCCCCTTTGTTATCTGTGTACTTCCCTGCCCGCCCAACCCCTTTCATTAACTGTGTGCTTCCCCACCTGCCCACCCCCTTCATTATCTGTGTGCTTCCCCACCCACCGCTTCATTATCTGTGTGCTTCCCGGCCTGCCCACCCCCTTTGTTATCTGTGTGCTTCCCCGCCCGCCCACCCCCTTTGTTATCTGTGTGCTTCCCCGCCTGCCCACGCCCTTTGTAAATGTAAATGTAAATGTATTTGAGCTTATATAGCGCACAGCTACCCACAAAGGGTTTCCGGCGCTTGCTTAGGGAACCCGTCCTGGTATTCCCCTGTGAGATAACCCCGGCAGGGTATCCACAAGGTGAAAGCCAGGCATCCCGCCGCAAGGGGCCGTTGTGGAGATTAAGCAAGCTATTGCCCAGAGTCGCAGAGTGTGAACCCGTGAGTTGAGAAGGCACCGGAGCGAGAATTATCGAGTCCGTGGAATTTTTTGAGCCCAAGACCCGCCGAGGCGGGGAATTGAACCCTGGTCCAGGGCTGATCTCAGCTTCCGGGTCTGCCGCCTCTAACCCCTGAGCCACACTTCTCCACACTTTGTTATCTGTGTGCTTCCCCGCCTGCCCACGCCCTTCGTTATCTGTGTGCATCCCGGCCTGCCCACCCCCTTCGTTATCTGTGTGCTTCCCTGCCCGCTCACCCCCTTTGTTATCTGTGTGCTTCCCCGCCCGCCCACCCCCTCTGTTATCTGTGTGCTTCCCTGCCCACACGCCCCCTTCATTATCTGTGTGCTTCCCCACACACCCCCTCCGTTATCTGTGTGCCTCCTCACCAACCCAACCCCCTCCGTTATCTGTGTGCTTCCATGCCAGCACAACCCCCTCCATTATATGTGTGCTTCCATGCCCGCCCAACCCCCTTTATCTGTGTGCTTCCCCACCCACCCCCCTCCATTATCTGTGTGCTACCCCGCACGCCCAACCCCCTCCATTATCCGTGTGCAACACCGCCTACCCCCCTCCATTATCCGCGTGCAACCCCGCCCGTCCACCCCCTCCGTTATCTGTGTGGTTCCCCGCCAGCCCAACCACCTCCATTATCCATGCGCTTCTCTGCCCACCCACCCACCTCCATTATCCATATGCTTCCCCGGACCTCCATTAACCATCTGCTTCAACCCTCATTATCAGTGTGCTTCAACAATTATCCGTATGCTTCCCCGGACCTCCATTAACCATGTGCTTCAACCCTCCATTATCCGTGTGCTTCCCCCCCCCTATCCACACCCATTACTGTGGTCTGAAGAACTGTATTTACATGTGGTAGGTGCCCGAATTACAACAAGAAACAAGCATGTCGAGGGCAACTGACATCTGCTGAGAATCAAGAGGCACATACAGGCCTGTTGTCTGCTAAAGACAAGAAGTGTACGTTTCTAATGAATACACAGGGTCTGCAATTGTATTCCACTATCCCTGTACTTTGCTGATTTCACATCCCTCTAATGTCTAAGATAATTATACTATTTTACATTTGCAGCTTCCTTTGTCTGAAACCAGCGCTACTTTAATGGAAGATGAATAATAAATGCATGTCAGTTATAGGTGCACTGTTACAGAACTTTTTCCTTTTGTTTTTCAGAGCACTATTCCTATTGGACATGATATCGTAGAGATGTGCACATTGGGATACGTCATTGTATTACAAAAAACAATTAACCAATTTAAAAAAAATGCACTTTTAATTGGTTAGTGCTATCTGATTTTATTACACCCACACACAGTTGGAGTCAATATCACCCATTTGCTTTTGAAAATAGCAAATCGTAACAATTCTTTAACAATCATTGGTATAGCCAATAGGTCTCGCCTTTGGGACCTTATAAGTGTTTAGCCATGCAACAGTTGATGTTGTTGCACTAAGGTTATTGTGCTGCATAACTGAATACTTATAAGGTCCCAAAAGCGAGACCTATTGGCTATGCCAATGCTTGTTCCCATTAGCTCCATTAACCAGCACTTCTTTTTGTGACTGTTACTGAGTGCCACTGCCTCCACCCTGCTGCCGCCCATTTTAAATACCCCATTGCACAATTATTTCTGTTAGGCGGACACCTCGGCCAGCTTTGCCGCTGGCACCGGTGTGCTGTGGTCAAACTTGTTCCAGCCTACTCAGGCCCTTGCCAGATGAGAGTGGATGGACTCCCTGCACAGGGCCTTGGCCTGGGACACCAGCTCCTTGTCCCTGGGCGAGCGGTCGAAGGCTTCCAACACCTTATCTGTGAACTCTGAGGAGCGCCGCAGCATCTCCATTCTAGGGAGGGTGGCACCCCCGTCTTCAGGGGTGAGGAGCCACGGACCCAGAGTGGCCTGTCCCATAATCCAAATTCCAGAAATCACTAGTGCTGTGAATGCCGACACCCTGTATAGGGGGCGCGTCTTCTTGCTACCAAAGAGTACCTAGCATCTAAATCATTCATGTATTTGTTGTCTTAAACACACAGCACATGTCTAACGCTGCCCGGCTGTTTAAGCATCTTTTCCAGGTTTCTGGTCTATCTCAGAAAATCAGAGTTGTCTTGCGTCGGTTGTAGCGAACACCACCAACAGGAAGTGAAATACACGGACCCAACCTCCGAAAGCCCTTCTGTCCTCGAGTGCCCATCCCCGAGTCCTGCCGTTCCAGTCCCCCCAGGCCCGACTCCTCTGGACCCTAAGTTACTTTGTCCCCAGCTGCACTTCTTGCTAGAGGGGTGTGCCCGAGTCCCACTGTTTACAGGACCCACTGGCGGCAGATCACTTTATATCTAAATTAATCTGTTTCCTAGTCTTGACATATTGCACTCCAGCTGTGTCAGAATGCACATCTTCCAGTGTCCTCACCCAATGCCCTGGAGTCCCTCAGTTATGGAGTGCTGCAGTCTCTGGGTCCCACTCTCCTCCAGCCCTACTCTGCGTCCTCAGATCCCGGTGTGTCACACACCTCAGCTTCGTCGGCGGCGCCTCACTCGTCCTCTCTGCGCAGCTCAGTGCTTCTCATCTCTCACTGCCCGCTTCCAAGGGAAAACGTGGGGAGGTGGCAGCAGGTGGTCGTACTCGAGTACTGCCCTCCCTGTCCCGTTATGAATCCATCTTTCTGGTGCTGGACAGAAGGGTCCGTCCACTAGCTCACCAGTCAGTTCTGAAGTGGGCTAATGGATGTCACTGCTGTTGAAATCAAGCTGTGTGAGTCCTGCAGTCAGGGTGCGAGCACGAGATCATTGCAGAGTTGAAGGAAGGTGATGCGGGCGCGGCAGCAATATACGCAGTGGCCATGCCTGAATGGTTCACTGGTGACTGGTTGAGCTAACAGAATCCACGATTCGGAAATGAAACTAGCATTTAGGTGTTACTGTTACCCAATTTATCAGCTTCGTCAGGATGAAAGGATTCAAAGTTGTCACCTACAAGAAAACCCTTGTTTTATCAGTGAGGGTTCAATGTAGCGGGGCGCCCTGCCGGCCAACAGAGCAGAGGCAGAGCTGGAGAACCCCATCCACTGGAATCTATGGGATGATGCTTTAGGAAAGTAAGCACAAGGCGGAAGACACGCGTTGTGCCGAAGGGAAAGCGCGTCAAGCGCGTGTTGTGCTGAAACGCTGTACGCGTGCACTTCTCCTGTCCGGGAAGGCACGGCAAACAGGAGACAGGGAGAGAACAAACATGCCTCCCTTCCAATTAATAGCACGTATTTTGGACGCGTGCCAATCAAAAGCATGGGTGGAGCTTCCAACCCACTTCTGAAGCAAAACCCATGACAATAGATCTCTCAAGCGTGCAGCACATGCGCTGCATCGTTAGGCGAGACCTTAAAAGGGGCATGGCTGTGTAGAATGTGCCCCAGCCGACATTGCCATTCAATCAGTGGCCAGTGGCCAAGTAAATGGTTGTCAAGTTTACTGTCTTCAGCTAGTTCAAGCTGTTTAGAACTTTCGATTCTGGGACTTGTAGTTTAGATTTTACTATTGTATGCTTTGGCTTAAATAACCCAGCATGCAAAAGTGCCTTATGCTTGTAGAGTTAACTAACCTGATATCACTTACCAGTATAATGTTCTTTTTTATCAAGCATATACTCGGCAGGGGCGTAACACAGGCCCCCGCAGCCCCCGCGGTGTGGGGGGACCCGGGCTGCTGGGGTCCCCATCAGCACAGTACTGAGGCCCGAGAGCTGCGGATGAAATCCGGAGTGGTGGCCCCGGATTCATTGAGGAGAGCAATCCATTACAATTACTAGCCTGCATGGAAATGAGTGACTGATAAGGGGGCTTTTAGCAGCGTTTAGTTTAGTACCAGAGCTGCTTTGCTTAGTTAAGAACCTGGGAAGGTAGCAGGGTGGGTTGTGCTCGCAGCGAAGACGGCCAAGAGGAGCCCTCAAGAATGATGTAGAGAGAAGTGGAGCTGGGAGGGGAGAAGTCTTCAATAGTGCACGAGCAGAGGCCTTCGAGAAAGAAGCAACATGCAAGTGAAAGGAACTGATCGAAGGAGGCCTGGAGTTCACAACATGAGAAGGAATAAAAGTTAGTCCCTCCTGAGGTCAGAGGTAAAAATTCACAGGATTGCAGGACTGGCCCAGATTCCACTTGTTACAAAACTAAGTCCAGAAAGTCGAGGGGCACTTTCAGGACATGGCAGGAACAGGCAGAGGCAGACAGGAGCAGGCAGGGGCGGACAGGAGCAGGCAGGGCCTGACAGGAGCAGGGAGGGACAGACAGGAGCAGGCAGGGGCACACAGGAGAAGACAGGACCTGATTGGAGCAGGCAGGGGCAGACAGGAGCAGTCAGGATCTGACAGGAGCAGGCAGAGGCAGAAAGGAGCATGCAGGGCCTTACAGGAGCAGGCAGAGGCGAGCAGGGTCTGACAGGAGCAGGCAGGGCCAGACAGTAGCAGGCAGGGCCTACCAAGAGCAGGCAGGGGCAGACAGGAGCAGGTTAGACAGGCAGGGTCTGAGAGGAGCAGGCGGGCAGGCATGGGCAGACAGGAGCAGGCGGGGCAGGTAGGAACAGGCAGGGCCTGACAGGAGCAGGCAGGGCAGGCAGGAGCAGACAGGAGCTGTCAGGATCTGACATGACAGGAGCAGGCAGGGGCAGAAAGGAACAGTCAGGATCTGACAGGAGCAGGCAGGCACAGCTTGTTCCACACAGGAGACAGTTAGCCAGCCAAAGGCTTCACACAGGCTGTAGGGCTGAGTTCTGGGTGCCGCTGTCTGTCTCCAGTGATAGAGCTAACTTCTAGGCCATGTTTTGCAGGGGGCTGTGGAGCTTTGCAGGAACTCTCAAGTATTTCCAGCCAAACTGCAAATCCAGTTGAGAAAGGTATTATTTTCTCTCGCAAATGTTTGAAGTAGCGTTTCAATTAACTGACCCAGAATGATGAGAGAGATTGGACTGAAGTTATTAATATCCCGAGGGTGCAGCAAAACTTTTTCAGGAGGGGTTTCACAGCGGAACTTTTCCAGGCAGCGAGGAAGGTGCCTTGTCCTAAAGGAAGACTCAACAATTCCAACAAGGAGATCTTGAGAAGCAGAAACCAAGCTCCTTTAGCCTCTCCGGGTCGAATCTGAAGGGGTCCTGTGGGCGCAGCCTGCAAGGGCGGCATCATGGTTGGTTGCATCAACAGGTGCACAGGAGGTATGATATCAAGGATGGTTGCATCAACAGGTGCAAAGGAGGTACAGGTGGTAAGATCTTAAAGAAAGGTTGTTGGGTGTAGGCATTATTTCAGTCTGGAAGTTTTCACATATTTGTTTAATCTTAAAAAGAAAGTACCAGACCTTAGCAAAGTTGTTGAGACTTTTAGAGAGTACCTGAACAAATATTGGGAGATTGCAATCCCTCCAATTAATGAAATGACACTTTTGAAAGGTTCAGAGCTGGGGAGATGCAATCTAAAAAGCACTTGGGAGAGTGTCTCTGCCACAAATAAGTGACTAGAGACAAAGATGAAGGCCTAGTGAGGGAGCAGCAGATTGAATGGCTTGTTCAATTAATGCAAATTCACAGAGTCTACGGCATGTGGACATGTAAGAGCTGCGCCATCAGGAGACTCCAGCCATAAGCTGAGGTCTCCTGGGACCATCAGGAGACTCTAGCCATAAGCTGAGGTCTCCCAGCACCATCAGGAGACTCCAGCCATAAGCTGAGGTCTCCTGGGACCATCAGGAGACTCCAGCCATAAGCTGAGGTCTCCTGGGACCATCAGGAGACTCTAGCCATAAGCTGAGGTCTCCCAGCACCATCAGGAGACTCCAGCCATAAGCTGAGGTCTCCTGGGACCATCAGGAGACTCCAGCCATAAGCTGAGGTCTCCTGGGATCATCAGGAGACTCCAGCCATAAGCTGAGGTCTCCCAGCACCATCAGGAGACTCCAGCCATAAGCTGAGGTCTCCCAGCACCATCAGGAGACTCCAGCCATAAGCTGAGGTCTCCCAGCACCATCAAGCTGAGGTCTCCCAGCACCATCAGGAGACTCCAGCCATAAGCTGAGGTCTCCCAGCACCATCAGGAGACTCCAGACGTAAGCTGTGGTCTCCTGGGACCATCAGGAGACTCTAGCCATAAGCTGAGGTCTCCCAGCACCATCAGGAGACTCCAGCCATAAGCTGAGGTCTCCTGGGACCATCAGGAGACTCCAGCCATAAGCTGAGGTCTCCTGGGATCATCAGGAGACTCCAGCCATAAGCTGAGGTCTCCCAGCACCATCAGCATGTGAACATGTAAGAGCTGCGCCATCAGGAGACTCCAGCCATAAGCTGAGGTCTCCTGGGACCATCAGGAGACTCCAGCCATAAGCTGAGGTCTCCCAGCACCATCAGGAGACTCCAGACGTAAGCTGTGGTCTCTCAGGAGCATCTGTGGACTCCAGCTATAAACTGAGGTCTCCTGGGACCATTAGAAGTCTCCCGCCATAAGCTGAGGTCTCCAGGGACCATTAAGAGACTCCATCCTTAGCCTGAGGTCTCCCAGGACCGGGAGATGTCCTTTCTGGAGGCCAGAATAGAACGTTCCTCCACCACGGTGGAAAGAGTGGATAGAGGGTGCTAGTCGATGGCAAACAAGGAGGAGGTTAAGAGGAACATTCAGACCTCGGCATTGCCATATCATATATTTGTAAAGACCGGGGGCATATTTGTGAGAGCCTTGTGGGAGTGGCGTAACAAGGCCCCCACTGTCTCTGCAGTGCAGAGGGCCCCCGAGCTCCAAGGGTCCCCTTCAGGTCAGGGACCTGGCTTGAAAGCTCCTGAGTGAGGCCGGAGGGCGGCCCCTACATGCACTTTGTAGGGGGCCCCTTCATGTTTCTTACGCCACTGATACTCGGCGCTATATTACACACATTTATTGTAACCCAATTCAGTGGTACTCATTTTATCAACCTCGGGAAGTGAGACCTTGAGGGAACCCCTCGGGGTTCGAGCCTCTAATCATGGCAGTGGACACAGATACAAGCATTGGAGCACTGGGCCTCTGGACTATCAGACCAGACGAAGCAGCTGTGAAGCAGGGAATGGTGGCAGCTTTGGTAAACGTCTATCCACAGCTTTGTTTATTATTATAAACAAACTACTGCACAGCACCGATTATTTTCACTGTACTTATGGGAATGAAAAAATGCAAGAGAAAAAGAGACTTAGAAGCATCTTTTTAGCAAGTCTTTTAATAGGCACTGCATTCATTGAGGGTCTAAGCCCCCCACCAACCCCTTTGCACCCGTTATTAACACCCACAAGACTTTGTTAAAGAGGAGCAAAGTTACCTAGGCTAACTGCAGTCATGATAACTCCTTATGGTATATCATATCCCAGTCCAACTCGTCCTTCTATAAAACAATCTACAACTTTAGTCCAATTGGTTGAATTGAGGTAAACCGGAACTACAATTCACAGAATGCAATGGGGTGCTGAATTAAAGCAGAGGGCTGGAGCACGGTGACCCTGATGAGTAAAGTTCTTTTGCAGCAGCTTCGGGGTAAAGGTTTTCAGAGGGCCAGGCAAAATGACCTTTTACCTTGAAGCCTCTGTCCCTCCCATAACAATAAGGCCAATTCTGAGCCCTTTTGTTTGTTGTTTTTCCTATTTGGTACTTGCAGTCTTGGTTTTAAAAAGGCATACATATAAGCTGAAAATGCACAGAAACACATTGACTAAGGGTGTACTGAGCATTGGCCTGAGAAACTTGAAAGTACAGCCCACTCTCTGCTCATTGGTCGAACCCCCTGCAGTCATGCGTAAGGTCCAGTCACATCTCTTTGATATCCTTTCAGGTTCAAAAAAGCTATTACAAACTCAACCAAATTCATTATTTTCCTGGAGGATTCAATGCAAAATCTTTGAATGAGTAAAGAAAGTATTTCGTTATAATCAAAAATGTATTTTGGTGAAGGCTTGCATTTTTTCATTTCTAATAAAATTGATATTAGTTTGAGTCATGTGTTTTGAATTTACATTTATTTTGTGTTCTTAATCCCTGGAGGAATTTGTGTGGGAAACTCTCAAAGTGTGGAGAGTTTATACAACTCAGAATCCCCGTGTTTGCTCCCCATCAGCCGCGGCCGGCACAGGTAAGCGCGGTAGGGCGGGGTGGGCGTGGGGGGGGAGTCGACCGACAATGGAATATAGAATAGGTTTTATTTATTTATTTATTTATATGTATTCCGACGTCTGTCGACTTCCATCCTCCCACCCCGCCGCACCATGCCTCAACGCGCTTACCTGTGCAGGCGGCTCCCAATATTAGATTTATTATGCTGACCTCAGAATGAGGATCTAGGACCTGATGTACAAAGCTATTTTCTGTCTGCAAACTGCCCTATTCGCAGAATTGGGCAATTTGCGAATGAAAAAGGACAATTTTAAATGTACCAATCCCTATTTGTGTTTGGTAACCTATTACCGAATCGTTAATACGGGTATACGATTCGGTGTTAAATGGGCGGGTTTAAGGCATCCCTTCCTAATACTGAATTGCAGTGGTATGTGAAAATGTTTGCGACTGAAATGCGGTCGCAACACATTCGCACATTCGCTCTTTAGTACCTACTTCAAGTTGGTGGCAATCCATTCACAAATGGGAACTGGTCCTTAAGGGACCCCTTTCCCTTTGTGAATGTTCGTAAAAACATTTTTGAAGAGCAGGACCACTGCTTACTCAAAAAAAATCAAAAGAGAACTTTTCATTTTTCTTTTTGAATCGCATCCCGTTTTCCTTTATAGAAAATGGGCTGCATTTTAAAAAAAAACATTGCTTTATTGAAAAGCAACCACAGACCTGGTGGTCTGTTGACCCCAGCAGGCCACCATCCCTGTGATTTGAGTGATTCCAGTGGGTCGCAAAATGAGACCTGTCCCTTGAGTATTAATGAGGTAGGTCTGTTTGCGACCCATTGGGACTTGCAAAATGTGTGACAGACACATTTCTACATGTGTGTTTGCGATTACCAAATAGTGAATCGCATATATTTTGTACTTGGTAATCGCACACCATTCCCTACATACATCTGGCCCCTAATGTGTTTCCGTTCATATAGTTAAAATGGCAGGTCCTTCAAAAAACATTCACATTCATCATTGATTAACGTGCAGGGCCAATATGTCAAAATTATATGGATACAGTTCCCCTTATAGGTTCCCATGATGAGAAACCTGGTGCAGCTTCAAACAGACTGTGTGAATGTTAACAAACCTCCTTAGCTCCTTCTGAAACGCGCCCTGGGTGTAATTGGCAGTGCTTGCCCCAGCCAAGGAGTGACACTTCAGGTACTTAGAGGTATTGTGAGACAAGACGTTGTGGCAAACTTTCATTTTATGTCCCCAGGACAACCCAGTGGTCCTCTTTCTGACCCAGGGTTTAAATACTCTTTACAAGTAACTTCCCCATATACCTGGGATTAATTTGCTGCTGTGCACAGGATCCGGTGTGAAGCTGTGCCTGTAATGCCAACCGCGCAGCGCGTTAACATTCGCGACATTAATAGAAAGAAAGCCCACAGTATTCCTTTGAAGTCATTCAGAAGCCAGCATGTAGGTCACAGTGCTCCTTTTTAGGTTTCGCCTGTCGAAAGCTGCGCAAGCAGCGTTTCGCGCAGGCGAAATCTTTTGTTTAGAGTATGTGTGTGTAGTCCCGCCCCTCTGTTCCATTGGCTAGCTCCATAAATTGAGGCTAGCCATTGGAACAGCGATCTGTCCGTCAATGCCGGAGCAGATTTGTGGGCGTTCTGGCGATTTTTAGGCTTTTCGCAACGTCATGAAGACGTGTCCACTGTGGGCGTGTACTTATTTTTTTTTTTTCATGGCTGCTTTTCATCATTAAAAGGATCGTCCTGGTCCCGCATGGTTGTATCCCGCTCTCCGTCCCCCCTCCCGCTGTCCGTGTCTTTGTTCGCCCCCCCTCCTGACTCCCGCTGTCCGTGTGCCCGTCCCCGCTGTCACTGTGGTTTTGCATTTGTGAAAAAGGCAGCACGCCATTCGTTAAAGGTGTGTGAATGTCCCATCTTCTTTCCAATTGTAACCGCCCATTTTCCAACGGTGTCTGTTACGCGCAGAAGACATGTGTTTGTAATTAGCGCACTCCCTCGTCCCTGCTCCACTGCTGCTGGCCTGGAGTCTAACAATGATTTGGGAGCCCTGCTTCCGTTGGGAGCCGCTGCTGCATCGGGTTCACTCGCAGGCATTGCTGCCGAGCGGGCTGAAGTCTGGCAGTGCTAGATGCAAGCTGTCCCCTGAGTCGCGCGTGCACAGCCCTCCTGGTGTTTCGGAGGGAGACTGAAAGCTCTCAGCTCGGTGCCTAGAAGCCCCAGGGCGAGAAGAGAGAGACCAGCACTGCTCGAGAGCAGACAGCGACCAAGCACTGAGTATTGGGGTGGAAGAGGAGACAGCAGGACACACCAGTGTCTCCGTGACCCGCTCTCTCTCACGCTGCTCCAGTCTCTCACTGTATAACATCCTATAATCTGATAAAACAGCACCGAGCAGACTAGCTACCTTCGGACTTTTTTTCTAAGGTTGCCCCAGTCTCCCCCGCCTCTGTCGGAGCACTCCGAGGCTCTCTGTTACTTCCTTCTGTCTTTCTATCCCTGTCTCTCGCTCCTCCAACTCTGTCTCTCGTTGTATCTCTCTGTTACCTCCTTCTGTATTTTTATCCCTTTTTCCCGCTGCCTCCAACTGCCTCACTTTCCTTATCTGCGCCCTGGTGTGTTAATATCACATAATGTAATTATATGAAACTTCGCAATAGGTTTTGCTGACGCGCTTATCCGAACAAAGCAGAAACAGAATTCATCTCCTCCTTGTCTTTTATTTTAGATCGCTTAATTTTTTGTCCCGCATGGTATTTAAGGAACACATGAAATGGGAATGCTGTAATGGACAAGAAGCAAACACGTCACCTGATTCCATATCATAGACTGAGCGAATATATCAAATGAATACAGGCCACAACATTTAACGTGATCTGATAAGTATAGACATTCTTTAGTGGAACAGAAAATGAAGTGTAGGTAGATTAAGTAAAATTATGTTATGCCTACAGAGTCGCTTGTTCTGTGATGTTATTGTCTGTGTATTAACTAATATAAGCAATATATTTACGTGTAATAATGTCCATATTATTAAACGAATATCTGCGTTATTTATATATACATAGGCGCATAAAAGCTCAAAACCTTGTTAGATACTGAGAAACATCATAATATCTTTAAACACATATGAATAACGTTTTTACAGTGCATAACATGAAGAGAATCACCTCTTGTTGTTCCCAAATTTGCCAGTGAAGAAACACGAGGCACTACGCTGCAGGGTGGTCTGCCCAGGATCATACAATTTGGGTAAACCTGGACGCTGGGATTTGAGCCTAGGTTTTCAGTTGGCATTATTCAGCCACACGAGGTATCTGCACAGTCTACTTTTGTAGAAAAAAAGACATTGCTTTGTGTATTAATGCATTAATTGCGAGAGATTAAGCTAATGGCAATGTAAATGACAATGCCATTTATTTATCTGTTTTCAAAACCAACATATAAATAAAAATTTTGTCATTTACAATGCCAATAGCTCTAACTTTTCCAAAGGCGAAACCATTGCATTGTAAATGCTTGTTATTCTTCACTTCAAGGTGCCACGCTGTGCAGGTAAGTGGCCTGCGCATCTGTTCCTGCAGAAATACCTCCACACAGAGTCATTCGCTGAAAGTGAGGTGTGCTTCTGAAGGTTTCGTGCATGCTGGTCTTTAGGTCTCGCCTATAGACAACTTTTGCCTCAGACCTATTGTCTATAATACAATACATAGAGCAGGCTTTGGGTCAGCCCCTTGCTCATGATTGGATGGCTTTCTTGTCTATCTCCGTTTGATGGTCCTGAGTTGAAGGCTTTCCTCTCTATGCTTGATTTGGTAGACTCCTGGAGAATAACTGCTTTACCAAGGTTTTGATTGGTTGAGCTGTATCCTTCCACTGCTGACATCAGGTGATATTTGACAAAGAATTGAAGCGGGTAAGCCTCAGACTTGAGAGCACAGCAGTTGCCGGAATGGCGTATTTCAAAAATCCACAAGTTCAATCAAAGTTCAATCCTTTTATTGAAACTGTATCCAATTCGTTCCTCAGTTATGTAAATGTAGCCGTATTTGTAAAGCGCACTGATACCCCGGCAAGCAGTGTGTCCTGGCGCTGTACTCATACCGCTAGGGAACCCGTCCTGGCTTTTCCCCATGAAATGTCCACTCCTGGGCATCCCCGGGGAGCAACCAGGCATCCCCAGCGCTGTAGGGGGCCGTTGTGGAGGCTAAGCAAGCTATTGCCCAGAGTTGCAGCGTGGGACTCATGCTCAGAGTAGGCACCGAGGCGAGAAATCATGTCCGAGGAATTATGAGCCCAAGAACCGCCAAGATCGGCTGAGTCAGCCGAGGCAGGATTTGAACCCTGGTCCCGACCAGACCTCTTTACCAGGGACTGCCGCTCTAAGCAGTGAGCCACACTCCTCCACAGTTCAGTTGTACTGGTTACATGGTAAATGATAAAAAGTATAAATGCTTCTACACGGCAGCTGTGTGAAAACCTCTTGCTGTCGTATGCCCATACTTTTAAACAAATCGTTCAGTGAATCTTCTTATTCCCAATGTATTTCGAGCTTTTACTGTTGCTCTTCTTCAGGGGATCACTATAAGTTTAAACAAACATAGCCGTCATAATTTAAAATGGACCAACCATATATTTCACATCATGTAACTGTTTTCAAAAGGTATTTGTCTGATTAACATTTTCCCGCTATGCGCCATGTTATGGCGCTACGAATTTTATGCATGAAACAAATCAAACAACATCGTACTTTTTCTACATATAAATCGCTACATTACCCTCGATGTTACAAAATTACGGACTGATGTCCACTGTAAATCAAGTTAACACGCATAATATTCTTGAACCATTCTTCAGAATTTTAACATGTCGAATATACATTTTGTGCAGAAAGTGGCGGGTAAACTGTGGGTTAACAGACGGAATTGTGGAGGTTGGAGTTCTAAGCGAGGTCTACCTATTTTGTCAATGTACATTGGTTATCACAGGGGGGAGGAGCCCCGGGCTACACCTATTAAGACTCAAGATGTTAGATGGTCATACATTGACGAAAATCTTCGAGTAATAGGAGGTTGTCATGATCGAAGGTAGGCACAAGAGTATTATGCGTGTTAACTTGATTTACAGTGGACATCAGTCCGTAATTTTGCAACATCGAGGGTAATGTAGCGATTTATATGTAGAAAAAGTACGATGTTGTTCGATTTGTTTCATGCATAAAATTCGTAGCGCCATAACATGGCGCATAGCGGGAAAATGTTAATCAGACAAATACCTTTTGAAAACAGTTACATGATGTGAAATATATGGTTGGTCCATTTTAAATTATGACGGCTATGTTTGTTTAAACTTATAGTGATCCCCTGAAGAAGAGCAACAGTAAAAGCTCGAAATGCATTGGGAATAAGAAGATTCACTGAACGATTTGTTTAAAAGTATGGGCATACGACAGCAAGAGGTTTTCACACAATTCTTTGTCCAGTATTTACCCACGTGGTCTTAGGACAGACCGCATTGAGAGAACGCCAAGAATTCAGAACATCGTTAAATGGAGTAAACATTATCGTCTGACACCAGGAGTGCGCTTGCATTTTTCATATTATCAGGTGATATTTCTCATTTGTGTTTTTAGCATTCCATGGGAGGGAGGGTATGGCTTTCCTTGCTCTCGACCCTTTGCTCTCTTCCTGCTACTTCCAACCCACCATTCATCCGCTTCTCCCTGACTTCATTGTTTTTTTAATTACATTATTTTTTAAGGTCCTATTGCTACCAGGCTGCTGCCTTCCCTACTCATTCTTTGCTCCTTCACCAGTCCCCTTTCTGCCCTCCTTCAGTGGGATTTTTTACTTATTCTAATTGTTTTTCTGAGCACTTGGCAGCTGCACGCTGCTGCTGTGTCACTTACGGTACTAACTTTCTAAATTTACCATCCACCAACTTGTAAAGGTAAATTAATGAATAAGCAAAACAAAAAACAACAAGATATTTACCATGCATGAGCATGCTTGCGCCTGCTCTGTTGGCTATCTTAAAATGATTTTTGTTATACTTAAAAATATATATATAAGAAGGCTACCTGTCCTACTGCATGTGAGCAGAAGCATGGGCCTATATCCTGGAATGTTTTTTCAACCTATAAAAAAAAATCCAAGATGGCGCCACCTTGTGTTCATGCGTGTATACTCACAGTGGCCAATTCAAAATAATTCTCACAAGGTTAAGAAAAAGCATTCAACCAATCAAGTATATCTATAAAGTGCAGCTATCACCTTAACTGGTTTCTTGGTGCTAAAATGAGGTTTGTTAAATAGAAGAATTATTTATTGAACAATAACGTTTTAAAATCCTTTCTGAAAAGGGTAATGCAAGATTGACTGCTGTCAGGGTATTCCATGCTTTAGCTACAGCCACAGAAAAGGCTCTATTTAAATAAGTGGCTGGATGTGATTTGGGCAACATGTAGAAGACATTGCGGGTGGGATCTTCGACTTTTCAAATACTTATGCCAACAAAATCTTTGAGACAGCAGGTGATTGAGAATTGATTGCTTTGGGCACTGTGGTAACAGCATTGAAGATAATTCTAGCATCAACTGGAAGCCAGTGCACGGCTTTCCTGGCTTTTGACACTCGATCAGAATTTTTCAGACCACAGATAAGATGCACAGATGAGTTCTGAACCCTTTGTAGCCAACCTAGATCTTTCTTAGGGACTGGTTGGAGGATGGAATTATCATAATCTAGTCTCAATTGAGTTGTGATTTTCATAAAAATGAAACACATTAATTTTAGGGGAAGTTAAGAGAAGTTCAGTTTTGTCATAATTGAGTTTTGGGTAGTGTTCTGCCAACCTCCACTGAGATACTGTTAGGCTGTGTGGTAGGAAAGAGACAGAATATGGTCTGTATCTTGGTTGGGAGATGCCCTGTAGATGAGTTGGGAATTCTCTGCATATAGGAAGAACTCAGGGGCCTATTTACAAGCCCCTTGCGCTACTTTTGCGTCACTTTTCCCATGTTAAAAGTGATGCAAAAGTGGCGCAAGGGGCTTGTAAATCTGCCATTTAGTTCCTAAGTGTTGAATACCAGAATCTCTCCATGGAAACACAAGCCAAAAAATTATCGGCAACCTGTTTTGGTATACTATGGCTGATCCTTAAGATCATGGACCTAATCCCAGAAAAGGCTTGGAAGATGGTGGTCCAGGCCATGGTAGTCTCGCGACTTGACTATGGCAACTCCCTGGATCTGGGTTCTCCTAAATATGTGACAGACAGGCAACAGGTGGTCCAAAATGCTGCAGCCAGAATGCTTTTGAAAATCCCCAGACACGAATCAGTGAGATCCAGTCTGAAAAAGCTGCATTGGCCACATATTCAATCCAGGGGTAAGTTTAAGGCCCTCTGCCTCGCACACAAAGCCATGCTGGGGAGAGGTCCGTCCCCTTGTCTCCCCATATGTCCCTAACAGGTCCCTCAGGTCCTCATCCGATGTCCTGATGAACATATCAAAGATAAAGAAATCAAGATGGGGTGGAAGATCCTTTTCACACCAGGTCCCAAAACTTTGGAACTCAATAACCACGGAAGTGAGATTGGTTAAAAATGAATGGCGTTTCAGGAAAAAACCTAAAACCTGGTTGTTCCCATGATGCCTCACCTACCTACTGCCCCTCTCAGTAGTGCTGGGAAGCCCTCGGGTAGCGATGCGCTTTATAAATCCCATAAACATAAGCAGCTGCACCAACAGCTGCTAGTATATGCTACAAAGCTCTGTTGAAACAGCAGATTCCTTGGAGACAATTAACCCAATGCCTTTGGGAGTTGAGAGAAAAGGAAGAGTAAATACCATTTGTTTTCTGTTTGATAAAAACAATTCCAATCAGGACAAAGTGAGTCTATTGACACCTGTGTCGGACAGTCTGGTCATTATGAATACATGATGTCTAGCATCAAAGTCTTCCATGATGTCCATGAGCCCTAATGCCCCTGCACCCCCCAGCGCCTTGAGAACCTTATGGGTAAGTAGTGCGCTTTACAAATGCTATGATTGATTGATTGATTGAACCTCTGGCATCCATCATCCGCCAAAGATCTTGCAAAACCAATCCCACAAGCAGTTCACTGCTGCGGCCTGGATGAAAATCTGCATGTTGGTCAAGTCAAGATCATTCGACTCCACATACTCCTGTAGTTGTAAGAAAACTATTCTTTTGATCATTTTTGGTTAAAAAAAAAGCCAAAAGAGAAATTGGATGACAATGACTTAGAATAGATGGATGCAGTAAAGGGTTTTCCAGAAGTGGTCGTACAATTGCTTCTTTCCACCAAGATGGTAAGCAACCAGCAGAGAGACACTGAGAAAAAATTGGCCCAGTCTCTGCAATAATAAATATATCTATTTGGTGAAAATATTTGGCTAGGCAGACGGCTGGGTATTTCGACGTGCTTCCACGCACCTTAACCACACATAGGACAGGTGGGGAACACAAACACTGGCCAAGTCATTTTCTCTGTGCCTACATTTGAAAGGTAAGATCAATTGGATTTTCTAATGCTTGTTTTGATCATACTGCAGTTTCTTCTGGATGTCCCACACACACGCACACTGGGGCACATATGGTCTTCTCTTCATTTACAGTCTCTCCTCCTGCAAGGCCAGAGACTCTCTATTCTTCTTTGGGAAGACAGGCTTGGCGGTAGTAGGCCAACAAACCGCTTCTTCTGCAACTTGCAGACTTCAGATGTTGAGCCCGTCGCCTATGGGAGACTAGCCCTCATGAAGACACCAGCCTGGTGGGATGGGGTTTGGTCCCACTTCCATACACATTTTTCAGACAAAGGATGAGGATCTTTTGTCTAAGGTCCTGGATCTGGTATTAGGTGGTTCCCTTTAAAGTGTAATTTTACGTCTGTCTCTCAGACACAGACTATGTGCAAGCCGATGGCTCTCACAGCAGTTAGCAATGATTCTGGCTCGTAGCAGGAGAACACCCAATGGCGTATGAAGTCTATGCATCTGGCAGTCATCATCTTTCCTGAAGTAGCAATCAGGAACAGAAAAAAGGCAGGCCCTGCCTAGTAACCACCCCAACTTCAACAACATATGCTGCTGACCCACCCTCTCTCCACCACTATCTACCAAACGGCAGTGCTCATGCAAATCTAATCAGTAACCCCTTGCTAAAACATCCTTATAGAATGTCCAGGGATAGCCATGTCTTGACCATCCTTCACTCCAGCGTCTGGGTCGCCACCGTCTGGCTTTAGAAATACAGGCAATGCACTCCCACTGTCAGAGGGAAGCTATATCCATCCTCTCCTTGTACCATGCTAAACCAGGCGGCATCCAAAATGGGCCCCACTGGTCCAAGCAAACATCCCAGCAAGCATATTGGTACATCACACAGGCTCACTGTTATGCATGACCACCAGGGGCGGTGGGTGACACTTGAAAGTGGTGGGGCGCAAAGTGATTTGCATACAGCACCGTAGCGAGCGAGCGCAGCGAGCGAGCCGGAACCCCAAAAGGGGGGTTTGGGGGGATAACCCCCCCCCAAGAAAAATCGTGCATTTTCAAGCAAATTTGAGAAAGCAGGAAGGTTAATAAAGCAATTGTGAAAGTGCAGTTATTACATTAATAGATGGCATAACATAGGCTTTACATGAGCACTAGTTTCGTAACATCAAAGTGAACCCCTAAGTCCAAGCATTTATTTAACATTGCTCAGCAGTCTGTCACCAGAGTCAAAGGAAGCAAATATTTTACGTATGCTGCTGGAAAAACCTCCAAAACCTGCCAACTTCGTCTTAAGTGATGTCTGACTCCTGAATGGCAAAGACACCCACTTGCATTAAATATGTGTATCTCGGTGGCAAGAACCGGCTACATGGTGCACACAAAGATCACGCTAAAAGTTATGGGCACACCGAGTCCACCTCGAAAATAAATACCAGCTTGAAATACCATGTTTTAACAGTGTGGCTCACGCTCGCACCATGCACAGCTTGAGGCAATTAAATAAAGGCATGTCAGTCGCAATGATTTAGATTATCAGCTTTCACAAAGTGCTAAAACAAATGCCGTCCTGAACAATTTGTTGTCATTCATTCCAAATTTATTCCAACAATCAATGTCATACATAACAGCGCCATGAGATCCAACAGGGTGATATGTCTGCGCCCAATAAAAACCATTATTAATAATAATAATAATACAGGGCTCTCTCGGTCTTCCTAGTTCCACGCTGGTAACTAAATGATCGCAGGGAGTAACCTGGGCCTTGTGTTGGAGTCAATTTATGACTGAGTCAAAACTGCAAGAGCGTCAGGCAGATGGGGCTTAGAGCTGCCAAAGGGCCACCCTGGGGAACCTATGTGACCAAATGGAAGGCCCATGGGACAAAAACAAGCCAAACACTAAAAGCACCTCCTAGGGGAACAAAAGACAGCCTTTTCAACCGTAAACACAGTACATTATGCACAATAATTACCTTGCATGGTATAAGACACATTTTTGGATTCAGCATTTAACCTCTTCGCCGCTAATGACAAGGGTAACTCGTCATGGAGTTTCCATTGATTTCAATGGAAATTACATTGAAGTGCCAGAAGCACCATAGCATCCAAGTGGTTAAGCAACGATATTTCCCTTGAAAAAACATGCAGAACACCGAGGACTCCTGTCAACCATCAATTTGAATTGGACATTCGTTCCCAAGTCTGACCTGCGTGACAATGCAGTTGGATGCATGGTTTCGCAAATGACATTGAACCAATTATTTTGATGCATTGCTTACAGTTTTCAAACTGCCTTTTATCGCACTGTAAATACAACATAAGCCAACAGGTGACTTGGCATAATGTGCAGACCACTAACAGTGGGGGCAAGCTGCGTGCCACCAGCAACAGTCAAAACCACCACTGCTGTAAGCTGTAGCTAGAAACAGGACCAGCACACGTTATTCTCACGATCCAAGCTGCGGAAAGTGACCTAATGACTTCCAGCCACCTCAAATGCACAACTCCTTATTTTAGCGTCTCCTGCCTAAAATTGCCTTTGCTTCAATAGGTGAGTGTGCAAAATGCATCCCTCTTTTTCCCAAACACTCCCACTTTACAGCTTCAAAATGTTGCCATGTACGCAGCCCAGTGTGCACTTGGTTACTCCTCAGTGCCAATGCTACCCCTGGTTCCTGGCAAAATGAAAGCAGCAGAACAGGCATTGGCAAAGCCAATAGGTCTCACCTATGCAAGATCTAACCTCATTTTTTATTTAGGCTGGTTGTATAGCTGCTGTGCAACATGGCTTGAGGTCAAGAAAAAACAATCATTTGTAATGCAATAGGTCTTGCATTAGCGAGAGTTTAAGCTGTTGGCATTGTAAATGACAATGCTTTTTATTTATCTGTTTTGATAATTGACACATAAATAAAAGCCATTGTCATTTACAATGCCAATAGCTCAAATTCTTGCAAATGTGAGACATATTTAATTTCAAAGAAGCGGCTGCCGTTGTGCCGGGCTGCTTGGAAAGTGAAAGCGCGCATGGCGATCTGAATGTTGCAGGAGGCTAGGTCGTGCCTGCAGTAGGAGAAACTCATTAAAGAAAATAGTCCTTACAGACTAAATAAGACGTACTGTGTAAAAGAAGTAAAAGGGTCAGTCATCATGGGAGGTTAAAAATGAAGACAAGGCGGTACTGGAGGGACTAACAAGCCTATTAACGAATCTGAAGCCAGCCTTTACAAAGGACAATGACAAGCCAATGAAAAATATGGGCAGAGAGTGGGCAGAGCTTCAACGCCATACTTGAATAGAGGCTTGACCTAAAAAGATGCTATGACTAGGCCAGAGTTGGAGTCATCGTGTTTTTTTCAACTGAAAGAATGTTGCACAGCAGCACGGGAAAGTGGAAGCCAATCAATGGTGAGTAATAAGGGAGCAAAAAGACGGTTTTTAAAGTTTTTTTTTGTTAACAAAATATTTCGGCAACAGTGCATGCCTTGTCTCAGGCAAAACCGAAGTAAACAGGACTTCAAGTACCCCGCATGCTCTTCTATGGTTTCCATTCCTTCCTCAAGCAAAGAGTAGGCTTTTGCTGGCTGATGGCAGAGAGCAGAATCAATTTTAAAAACCAAAACATAAATAAAAGGTATTGTCATTTTCAATAGCTCAAACTTGCGTACATGCAAGACCTATTGCATTGCAAATGTTTGTTCTAAATGTATATAGCATCTTTCATCACTTATTTTTCCATCCTGTTCCTTCCAAGAAGACCCTAAATTATGTATTATGACTCAGAATCTACATGGTAGGGGCAGGGTGAAAAAATCAAAAGTTACATGACCTTCAAAATAGTTCAATTCTGCTTCAAATTGCAAAGAGATAACAAAGTCATACAGCATATGGGTAAAACTAATCACATGCTAAGTGCCCAGTAGTCACTACATAACAAAAGTTTTATCAATACAATAGCACAGATGATTAAATGTCTCAATCCATGCTGCGAAATAATAACCATAGAAATGTCCTGTGGAACGAAAGAAATAAAGTCAGAAAAAAAGTGTACTAAATCTAGTATGGATTCACGCTAAAATATTAGCTTTAAATCTATTTCAGAAATTCATTCCTTTTGTTGGCAACATTAGCTTACCAAAATACAGAATCTTTTCCATGAAGAAATAAAGCATTCTCATTTTAGACTAATGTGTTAAAATCCCTCAAACACATTATTCCATCATTTCAAGGGTATTCTTGCGAAAATGTCACTTTCCCACAGATACAATTAAATATGCTCCCAATCATACAAATACTCATGAGCACAAACACTGGCGCAGACAGACAAACAAACAAGCACTCACTCATAGAAATGGACCACGGCGTCGCAGAGCAGGGCCTTACATTTTTCATCCAAGACACTAAGCCTGATGTACAGAATATGATGCACCGTAGCTGTTAGCAGATGTACAAGCGCACATTCAGTGTAAAGGAAATAAAACAGGCTCTGCACTGAGAGGAACATGATTTCCTGCATTGCTCTTTCCCCCATACAAGGGCACGTATTTTTTATTTTCCACTATGCACTTTCATGCCCAGAACACTCGAGTCATACCACGAATACTCTTACATGGAGCAATCTGAACAGGGCAGAGAGTTCACTTGTATTCACTAATACAATTGTCCGATAGATAGTTTTAGAATACTTGATGTTTGCACTACAATGCCTTTCGTTAAGTGCATTTCATAACATGAGTAGGAATAATAATAAGATTAATTTACCAAATAATGTATTTAACGTTCTTGCTAGAATAAGCTTACACACCAGCGCGCTATATTCTGTCTCACGCCAATCTCGAAAATATGATAGAAGCCTGGCTGATGAGTGAGCTTCTATCCCTGAGTGATTTGGTGGTGCCCCTGAGTGATGTGGTGGTGTCCCAGAGTGATGTGGTGGTGTCCCAGAGTGATGTGGTGGTGTCCCCGAGTGATGTGGTGGTGTCCCTGAGTGATGTGGTGGTGTCCCAGAGTGATGTGGTGGTGTCCCAGAGTGATGTGGTGGTGTCCCAGAGTGATGTGGTGGTGTCCCAGAGTGATGTGGTGGTGTCCCAGAGTGATGTGGTGGTGTCCCAGAGTGATGTGGTGGTGTCCCAGAGTGATGTGGTGGTGTCCCCGAGTGATGTGGTGGTGTCCCAGAGTGATGTGGTGGTGTCCCCGAGTGATGTGGTGGTGTCCCAGAGTGGTGTGGTGGTGTCCCTGAGTGGTGTGGTGGTGTCCCAGAGTGATGTGGTGGTGTCCCCGAGTGATGTGGTGGTGTCCCAGAGTGATGTGGTGGTGTCCCCGAGTGATGTGGTGGTGTCCCAGAGTGATGTGATGGTGTCTCAGAGTGTTGCCCCTGAGTGATGTGGTGGTGTCGTGAAGTCCATAACATAATTCCCTCGAAGTTAATACAATCTAAATACATGGGTATTATGCTATATGCGGACAGACCTTGGAAGAAGATACATGACGGTCACATGACAGTTGTAGCTCCGATTCTGGAACGCATTGTTTCATTATTTTGAAAAGGTGGCAGCGCCTTTATATTTACTTGACTGAATACAATAAAAACAAAGTGTAGGTAAAATAGCCTCGCTCCACCCCGTTCCATGCCTCTAAATTATCCTGAAGATATTAGTTAATAGGTTGTAAGGCCTGCGCGACTGAATGACACGTTTAGAACAACTGCTGCTTAAATAGAGAATGCTGTGCAAAATATTCTCTTTATAATAGCATCCAACTCCTTAAGACACGATTTTTCTTCTTTGCAGTTGGGAGTTTTGCACCAGCAGCATTCAGAGTGTTATCAGCAAGCCATATTCTTATGTTGACCTCTGCCCTTGATTTTAGTGACAGTCGGACAGAGCAGCTGATGGCTTCACATTCCCTTCACCCCCACCCCAGAGATGAAGGCTGGCTGCAGTTTTATGGCCGGCTGCCCTTCCTGTCAGAGTGGGGTGTGGAGGCCATAAACGCAGCCTGGAGGCGCGGCCACGACATTGCCACGGTATTTAAAACAACATTTCTCCTCCTGGTTCCTACAACTCTAGCAGAGTAGCAGGACACTCTCTTAGGTTTGTGGTGGGTAAGGTATTTCATCCATGGAAGGTATCACTAAAAAGTACTGTATTTATTTTGACATAGGAAAATTACACCCGCCTGACATGATTACAAAGCCACAAAAAAAACACACACACACAAAAGTAAACTCAAAGCAAATAAAATGAGCAAGAAGCATTTGCCACGTGTCTCAGTTAAAACATCAAAGCGGCCGCGAAAGTGACAGTGATCGTGATTGCGATCAGGCGTGGCAAGCGATGCGCTTCATGACAATAATGGAGGTCGTGGGTGGCGCAGACACACACTGGGAGGAACGTGGGGCACTGAGGGGCCACACGGACACACACTGCGAGGGACCGGTGGAGGCCGTGGGGTGCGCAGACACACACTGAGAGGGACGGGGGGCACTGAGGGGCCACACGGACACACACTGCGAGGGACCGGTGGAGGCCGTGGGGTGCGCAGACACACACTGAGAGGGACGGGGGGCACTGAGGGGCCACATGGACACACACTGAGAGGAACGGGGGGGGGGCACTGAGGGGCCACAGGGACACACACTGCGAGGGACGGGTGGAGGCCGTGGGGTGCACAGACACACACTGAGAGGGACGGGGGGCACTGAGGGGCCACATGGACACACACTGAGAGGAACGGGGGGGGGGCACTGAGGGGCCACAGGGACACACACTGCGAGGGACGGGTGGAGGCCGTGGGGTGCACAGACACACACTGAGAGGAACGGGGGGGGCACTGAGGGGCCACAGGGACACACACTGTGAGGGACGGGTGGAGGCCGTGGGGTGCGCAGACACACACTGAGAGGGACGGGGGGCACTGAGGGGGCCACATGGACACACACTGTGAGGGACGGGGGGGGGGGGCACTGAGGGGCCACATGGACACACACTGAGAGGAACGGGGAGGCACTGAGGGGCCACAGGGACACGAGGAGCCGGACAGCGCGAGGCGCACGGGACCTCAAAAAGAGCTCGAAGTGCCGCGCTCATTAAAGAAAACAAACACAGATGCCAGGTACATGCCCAATGTGGAGGAGCGATGCCAGGTACATGCCAGCTTATAGCGAAGTGCTATTTTCCTTCAGGCAGTTATAACTTATAACTTACCGTTACGCAGGCAGCAGCAGCAGACACTCTAGTTTCCACTCCATAGAAGTGCGGGGAAAATGGGCAGAAAGTCACTTGGGCTCGAGGGAGGCGGTATTGCCCGAACGAGGAGACAGAGAGGGAGCCCCCGCCTGGCTGCCCTAAAGAAACTTAAATTCAGCAGCGTAATTAGTGGAAACGTCACGGCGCGCACCGGCGCACGTCCCCAAAATCCAGGGCCAATCAGTCCACCCACCCACGCGCCGGCATCCAATAAAGATTGCCTGTATTTCGGCGCGGTGGGCAAGCCAATCCTGGGGCTGCATAAGCTCCAGGATTGGCTGGGGGGTCACACAGTCTACTCGCCCTGGCGCATTTTTACAGAACGGAGCCCAGCCAAAGACACACCCCCCCCCGGTCCCTTCAAAGTTGACGGCTAACCTGCTAAAGCGCATGCGCGGGCAAGTTTTCTCCTTAATTCCTCATGCGCAGTCGAGTCAGACAGACTGTGACATCACACTGATATTGTTGTTGTAAACCAGCCCTACCCCCTGCTCACTCCCTATTGTATCGGGTCTGTCCCGGTCGGAACACACGAGTCAATTAAGCGCCGCTGTATTTTATTTAGGTGTTTTCTGTTTAGCTCTCTGCTGCAGCTGCCGCAGCAGGTGCGTCCACCAGGCTTAGTGGGGCTACGCCCCTACGCCCCAATGGACGCACCGCTGCTGATGACCACATACACTGTTCACGTGCACTCAACACACACACTGGATGTCAGTGCCAGAATCTGGGCACTACACTGAAGTGGAACTTTTAATAGAGGGGGGTCAGTAGGCTACACTCCTCTCACACACAGAAAAATCTCTGGACAGGACTATTAAGTAAAAGAAATCATGATGCTGCCACTATCACTTCATGGCAAAAGCCTGGACAGAGACAGTACTCTAAATGCATTAAAAAGAGGGCACACTAGGAGTGTCCCTTACACCCAGCTCGCAAAACCATCTATTTTGCAGTTGTGTATAGCGGAAACACAGCCTGATGGTATTGGAGCGCTTTACAGGAGTACCAGTTCCATTACGCAAGGTCACATGCAATTATTTTATGCACTTAGGCCCAGGGAAATGAAGTGATTAGCCGAGAATCACAGGATGGTGAGCTGATGCCAAGACTTGAACCTGGTTCCCCAGGTCTGAATCTGGCAGCTCTGGCCATAATGATTTAGAAAAGGGGGTGGTGATGAACAGAGTGTCTGAATTAAGCAGACCACTCTTACCCAGTCCAAAGATCAGGGCTTGATCCATCACCGTTATTTATCTCACTGCCCCATCCCAGCTCAGAACCTGGCTATATGCAAATCAGTCTGTCCCTGGCCCAGTGCATCATGGGAACAGGGCAGACTAAACTACCAAGCCAATTCTTCACCAGAAAGGAGACAAGCTACCGGGGACCGGTTTCTGGCATTTCAGCCGTCTTCGGCCCGGCTTGCTTGAATCCTGATGGAGCAGTGAGAAAGGGACTCATGTCTGAGTATACCCTGCCACACCTATAGTGGCCAAAAACGATTTAGAAAAGGGGGTGGTGATGAACAGAGTGTCTGAATTAAGCAGACCACTCTTACCCAGTCCAAAGATCAGGGCTTGATCCATCACCGTTATTTATCTCACTGCCCCATCCCAGCTCAGAACCTGGCTATATGCAAATCAGTCTGTCCCTGGCCCAGTGCATCATGGGAACAGGGCAGACTAAACTACCAAGCCAATTCTTCACCAGAAAGGAGACAAGCTACCGGGGACCGGTTTCTGGCATTTCAGCCGTCTTCGGCCCGGCTTGCTTGAATCCTGATGGAGCAGTGAGAAAGGGACTCATGTCTGAGTATACCCTGCCACACCTATAGTGGCCAAAAACGATTTAGAAAAGGGGGTGGTGATGAACAGAGTGTCTGAATTAA
Organism: Lissotriton vulgaris; assembly: GCF_964263255.1. Taxonomy (NCBI): domain Eukaryota; kingdom Metazoa; phylum Chordata; class Amphibia; order Caudata; family Salamandridae; genus Lissotriton; species Lissotriton vulgaris. The sequence continues at coordinate 1,080,174,373 of NC_141698.1, read as the reverse complement.
GCAGACCACTCTTACCCAGTCCAAAGATCAGGGCTTGATCCATCACCGTTATTTATCTCACTGCCCCATCCCAGCTCAGAACCTGGCTATATGCAAATCAGTCTGTCCCTGGCCCAGTGCATCATGGGAACAGGGCAGACTAAACTACCAAGCCAATTCTTCACCAGAAAGGAGACAAGCTACCGGGGACCGGTTTCTGGCATTTCAGCCGTCTTCGGCCCGGCTTGCTTGAATCCTGATGGAGCAGTGAGAAAGGGACTCATGTCTGAGTATACCCTGCCACACCTATAGTGGCCAAAAACGATTTAGAAAAGGGGGTGGTGATGAACAGAGTGTCTGAATTAAGCAGACCACTCTTACCCAGTCCAAAGATCAGGGCTTGATCCATCACCGTTATTTATCTCACTGCCCCATCCCAGAACAGAACCTGGCTATATGCAAATCAGTCTGTCCCTGGCCCAGTGCATCATGGGAACAGGGCAGACTAAACTACCAAGCCAATTCTTCACCAGAAAGGAGACAAGCTACCGGGGACCGGTTTCTGGCATTTCAGCCGTCTTCGGCCCGGCTTGCTTGAATCCTGATGGAGCAGTGAGAAAGGGACTCATGTCTGAGTATACCCTGCCACACCTATAGTGGCCAAAAACGATTTAGAAAAGGGGGTGGTGATGAACAGAGTGTCTGAATTAAGCAGACCACTCTTACCCAGTCCAAAGATCAGGGCTTGATCCATCACCGTTATTTATCTCACTGCCCCATCCCAGCTCAGAACCTGGCTATATGCAAATCAGTCTGTCCCTGGCCCAGTGCATCATGGGAACAGGGCAGACTAAACTACCAAGCCAATTCTTCACCAGAAAGGAGACAAGCTACCGGGGACCGGTTTCTGGCATTTCAGCCGTCTTCGGCCCGGCTTGCTTGAATCCTGATGGAGCAGTGAGAAAGGGACTCATGTCTGAGTATACCCTGCCACACCTATAGTGGCCAAAAACGATTTAGAAAAGGGGGTGGTGATGAACAGAGTGTCTGAATTAAGCAGACCACTCTTACCCAGTCCAAAGATCAGGGCTTGATCCATCACCGTTATTTATCTCACTGCCCCATCCCAGCTCAGAACCTGGCTATATGCAAATCAGTCTGTCCCTGGCCCAGTGCATCATGGGAACAGGGCAGACTAAACTACCAAGCCAATTCTTCACCAGAAAGGAGACAAGCTACCGGGGACCGGTTTCTGGCATTTCAGCCGTCTTCGGCCCGGCTTGCTTGAATCCTGATGGAGCAGTGAGAAAGGGACTCATGTCTGAGTATACCCTGCCACACCTATAGTGGCCAAAAACGATTTAGAAAAGGGGGTGGTGATGAACAGAGTGTCTGAATTAAGCAGACCACTCTTACCCAGTCGAAAGATCAGGGCTTGATCCATCACCGTTATTTATCTCACTGCCCCATCCCAGCTCAGAACCTGGCTATATGCAAATCAGTCTGTCCCTGGCCCAGTGCATCATGGGAACAGGGCAGACTAAACTACCAAGCCAATTCTTCACCAGAAAGGAGACAAGCTACCGGGGACTGGTTTCTGGCATTTCAGCCGTCTTCGGCCCGGCTTGCTTGAATCCTGATGGAGCAGTGAGAAAGGGACTCATGTCTGAGTATACCCTGCCACACCTATAGTGGCCAAAAACGATTTAGAAAAGGGGGTGGTGATGAACAGAGTGTCTGAATTAAGCAGACCACTCTTACCCAGTCCAAAGATCAGGGCTTGATCCATCACCGTTATTTATCTCACTGCCCCATCCCAGCTCAGAACCTGGCTATATGCAAATCAGTCTGTCCCTGGCCCAGTGCATCATGGGAACAGGGCAGACTAAACTACCAAGCCAATTCTTCACCAGAAAGGAGACAAGCTACCGGGGACCGGTTTCTGGCATTTCAGCCGTCTTCGGCCCGGCTTGCTTGAATCCTGATGGAGCAGTGAGAAAGGGACTCATGTCTGAGTATACCCTGCCACACCTATAGTGGCCAAAAACGATTTAGAAAAGGGGGTGGTGATGAACAGAGTGTCTGAATTAAGCAGACCACTCTTACCCAGTCGAAAGATCAGGGCTTGATCCATCACCGTTATTTATCTCACTGCCCCATCCCAGCTCAGAACCTGGCTATATGCAAATCAGTCTGTCCCTGGCCCAGTGCATCATGGGAACAGGGCAGACTAAACTACCAAGCCAATTCTTCACCAGAAAGGAGACAAGCTACCGGGGACCGCTTTCTGGCATTTCAGCCGTCTTCGGCCCGGCTTGCTTGAATCCTGATGGAGCAGTGAGAAAGGGACTCATGTCTGAGTATACCCTGCCACACCTATAGTGGCCAAAAACGATTTAGAAAAGGGGGTGGTGATGAACAGAGTGTCTGAATTAAGCAGACCACTCTTACCCAGTCCAAAGATCAGGGCTTGATCCATCACCGTTATTTATCTCACTGCCCCATCCCAGCTCAGAACCTGGCTATATGCAAATCAGTCTGTCCCTGGCCCAGTGCATCATGGGAACAGGGCAGACTAAACTACCAAGCCAATTCTTCACCAGAAAGGAGACAAGCTACCGGGGACCGGTTTCTGGCATTTCAGCCGTCTTCGGCCCGGCTTGCTTTAATCCTGATGGAGCAGTGAGAAAGGGACTCATGTCTGAGTATAGCCTGCCACACCTATAGTGGCCAAAAACGATTTAGAAAAGCGGGTGGTGATGAACAGAGTGTCTGAATTAAGCAGACCACTCTTACCCAGTCTAAAGATCAGGGCTTGATCCATCACCGTTATTTATCTCACTGCCCCATCCCAGCTCAGAACCTGGCTATATGCAAATCAGTCTGTCCCTGGCCCAGTGCATCATGGGAACAGGGCAGACTAAACTACCAAGCCAATTCTTCACCAGAAAGGAGACAAGCTACCGGGGACCGGTTTCTGGCATTTCAGCCGTCTTCGGCCCGGCTTGCTTGAATCCTGATGGAGCAGTGAGAAAGGGACTCATGTCTGAGTATACCCTGCCACACCTATAGTGGCCAAAAACGATTTAGAAAAGGGGGTGGTGATGAACAGAGTGTCTGAATTAAGCAGACCACTCTTACCCAGTCCAAAGATCAGGGCTTGATCCATCACCGTTATTTATCTCACTGCCCCATCCCAGCTCAGAACCTGGCTATATGCAAATCAGTCTGTCCCTGGCCCAGTGCATCATGGGAACAGGGCAGACTAAACTACCAAGCCAATTCTTCACCAGAAAGGAGACAAGCTACCGGGGACCGGTTTCTGGCATTTCAGCCGTCTTCGGCCCGGCTTGCTTGAATCCTGATGGAGCAGTGAGAAAGGGACTCATGTCTGAGTATACCCTGCCACACCTATAGTGGCCAAAAACGATTTAGAAAAGGGGGTGGTGATGAACAGAGTGTCTGAATTAAGCAGACCACTCTTACCCAGTCCAAAGATCAGGGCTTGATCCATCACCGTATTTATCTCACTGCCCCATCCCAGCTCAGAACCTGGCTATATGCAAATCAGTCTGTCCCTGGCCCAGCGCATCATGGGAACAGGGCAGACTAAACTACCAAGCCAATTCTTCACCAGAAAGGAGACAAGCTACCGGGGACCGGTTTCTGGCATTTCAGCCATCTTCGGCCCGGCTTGCTTGAATCCTGATGGAGCAGTGAGAAAGGGACTCATGTCTGAGTATACCCTGCCACACCTATAGTGGCCAAAAACGATTTAGAAAAGGGGGTGGTGATGAACAGAGTGTCTGAATTAAGCAGACCACTTTTACCCAGTCCAAAGATCAGGGCTTGATCCATCACCGTATTTATCTCACTGCCCCATCCCAGCTCAGAACCTGGCTATATGCAAATCAGTCTGTCCCTGGCCCAGCGCATCATGGGAACAGGGCAGACTAAACTACCAAGCCAATTCTTCACCAGAAAGGAGACAAGCTACCGGGGACCGGTTTCTGGCATTTCAGCCGTCTTCGGCCCGGCTTGCTTGAATCCTGATGGAGCAGTGAGAAAGGGACTCATGTCTGAGTATACCCTGCCACACCTATAGTGGCCAAAAACGATTTAGAAAAGGGGGTGGTGATGAACAGAGTGTCTGAATTAAGCAGACCACTCTTACCCAGTCGAAAGATCAGGGCTTGATCCATCACCGTTATTTATCTCACTGCCCCATCCCAGCTCAGAACCTGGCTATATGCAAATCAGTCTGTCCCTGGCCCAGTGCATCATGGGAACAGGGCAGACTAAACTACCAAGCCAATTCTTCACCAGAAAGGAGACAAGCTACCGGGGACCGGTTTCTGGCATTTCAGCCGTCTTCGGCCCGGCTTGCTTGAATCCTGATGGAGCAGTGAGAAAGGGACTCATGTCTGAGTATACCCTGCCACACCTATAGTGGCCAAAAACGATTTAGAAAAGGGGGTGGTGATGAACAGAGTGTCTGAATTAAGCAGACCACTCTTACCCAGTCCAAAGATCAGGGCTTGATCCATCACCGTTATTTATCTCACTGCCCCATCCCAGCTCAGAACCTGGCTATATGCAAATCAGTCTGTCCCTGGCCCAGTGCATCATGGGAACAGGGCAGACTAAACTACCAAGCCAATTCTTCACCAGAAAGGAGACAAGCTACCGGGGACCGGTTTCTGGCATTTCAGCAGTCTTCGGCCCGGCTTGCTGGAATCCTGATGGAGCAGTGAGAAAGGGACTCATGTCTGAGTATACCCTGCCACACCTATAGTGGCCAAAAACGATTTAGAAAAGGGGGTGGTGATGAACAGAGTGTCTGAATTAAGCAGACCACTCTTACCCAGTCCAAAGATCAGGGCTTGATCCATCACCGTTATTTATCTCACTGCCCCATCCCAGCTCAGAACCTGGCTATATGCAAATCAGTCTGTCCCTGGCCCAGTGCATCATGGGAACAGGGCAGACTAAACTACCAAGCCAATTCTTCACCAGAAAGGAGACAAGCTACCGGGGACCGGTTTCTGGCATTTCAGCCGTCTTCGGCCCGGCTTGCTTGAATCCTGATGGAGCAGTGAGAAAGGGACTCATGTCTGAGTATACCCTGCCACACCTATAGTGGCCAAAAACGATTTAGAAAAGGGGGTGGTGATGAACAGAGTGTCTGAATTAAGCAGACCACTCTTACCCAGTCCAAAGATCAGGGCTTGATCCATCACCGTTATTTATCTCACTGCCCCATCCCAGCTCAGAACCTGGCTATATGCAAATCAGTCTGTCCCTGGCCCAGTGCATCATGGGAACAGGGCAGACTAAACTACCAAGCCAATTCTTCACCAGAAAGGAGACAAGCTACCGGGGACCGGTTTCTGGCATTTCAGCCGTCTTCGGCCCGGCTTGCTTGAATCCTGATGGAGCCGTGAGAAAGGGACTCATGTCTGAGTATACCCTGCCACACCTATAGTGGCCAAAAACGATTTAGAAAAGGGGGTGGTGATGAACAGAGTGTCTGAATTAAGCAGACCACTCTTACCCAGTCGAAAGATCAGGGCTTGATCCATCACCGTTATTTATCTCACTGCCCCATCCCAGCTCAGAACCTGGCTATATGCAAATCAGTCTGTCCCTGGCCCAGTGCATCATGGTAACAGGGCAGACTAAACTACCAAGCCAATTCTTCACCAGAAAGGAGACAAGCTACCGGGGACCGGTTTCTGGCATTTCAGCCGTCTTCGGCCCGGCTTGCTTGAATCCTGATGGAGCAGTGAGAAAGGGACTCATGTCTGAGTATACCCTGCCACACCTATAGTGGCCAAAAACGATTTAGAAAAGGGGGTGGTGATGAACAGAGTGTCTGAATTAAGCAGACCACTCTTACCCAGTCCAAAGATCAGGGCTTGATCCATCACCGTTATTTATCTCACTGCCCCATCCCAGCTCAGAACCTGGCTATATGCAAATCAGTCTGTCCCTGGCCCAGTGCATCATGGGAACAGGGCAGACTAAACTACCAAGCCAATTCTTCACCAGAAAGGAGACAAGCTACCGGGGACCGGTTTCTGGCATTTCAGCCGTCTTCGGCCCGGCTTGCTTGAATCCTGATGGAGCAGTGAGAAAGGGACTCATGTCTGAGTATACCCTGCCACACCTATAGTGGCCAAAAACGATTTAGAAAAGGGGGTGGTGATGAACAGAGTGTCTGAATTAAGCAGACCACTCTTACCCAGTCGAAAGATCAGGGCTTGATCCATCACCGTTATTTATCTCACTGCCCCATCCCAGCTCAGAACCTGGCTATATGCAAATCAGTCTGTCCCTGGCCCAGTGCATCATGGGAACAGGGCAGACTAAACTACCAAGCCAATTCTTCACCAGAAAGGAGACAAGCTACCGGGGACCGGTTTCTGGCATTTCAGCCGTCTTCGGCCCGGCTTGCTTGAATCCTGATGGAGCAGTGAGAAAGGGACTCATGTCTGAGTATACCCTGCCACACCTATAGTGGCCAAAAACGATTTAGAAAAGGGGGTGGTGATGAACAGAGTGTCTGAATTAAGCAGACCACTCTTACCCAGTCCAAAGATCAGGGCTTGATCCATCACCGTTATTTATCTCACTGCCCCATCCCAGCTCAGAACCTGGCTATATGCAAATCAGTCTGTCCCTGGCCCAGTGCATCATGGGAACAGGGCAGACTAAACTACCAAGCCAATTCTTCACCAGAAAGGAGACAAGCTACCGGGGACCGGTTTCTGGCATTTCAGCCGTCTTCGGCCCGGCTTGCTTGAATCCTGATGGAGCAGTGAGAAAGGGACTCATGTCTGAGTATACCCTGCCACACCTATAGTGGCCAAAAACGATTTAGAAAAGGGGGTGGTGATGAACAGAGTGTCTGAATTAAGCAGACCACTCTTACCCAGTCGAAAGATCAGGGCTTGATCCATCACCGTTATTTATCTCACTGCCCCATCCCAGCTCAGAACCTGGCTATATGCAAATCAGTCTGTCCCTGGCCCAGTGCATCATGGGAACAGGGCAGACTAAACTACCAAGCCAATTCTTCACCAGAAAGGAGACAAGCTACCGGGGACCGGTTTCTGGCATTTCAGCCGTCTTCGGCCCGGCTTGCTTGAATCCTGATGGAGCAGTGAGAAAGGGACTCATGTCTGAGTATACCCTGCCACACCTATAGTGGCCAAAAACGATTTAGAAAAGGGGGTGGTGATGAACAGAGTGTCTGAATTAAGCAGACCACTCTTACCCAGTCCAAAGATCAGGGCTTGATCCATCACCGTTATTTATCTCACTGCCCCATCCCAGCTCAGAACCTGGCTATATGCAAATCAGTCTGTCCCTGGCCCAGTGCATCATGGGAACAGGGCAGACTAAACTACCAAGCCAATTCTTCACCAGAAAGGAGACAAGCTACCGGGGACCGGTTTCTGGCATTTCAGCCGTCTTCGGCCCGGCTTGCTTGAATCCTGATGGAGCAGTGAGAAAGGGACTCATGTCTGAGTATACCCTGCCACACCTATAGTGGCCAAAAACGATTTAGAAAAGGGGGTGGTGATGAACAGAGTGTCTGAATTAAGCAGACCACTCTTACCCAGTCGAAAGATCAGGGCTTGATCCATCACCATTATTTATCTCACTGCCCCATCCCAGCTCAGAACCTGGCTATATGCAAATCAGTCTGTCCCTGGCCCAGTGCATCATGGGAACAGGGCAGACTAAACTACCAAGCCAATTCTTCACCAGAAAGGAGACAAGCTACCGGGGACCGCTTTCTGGCATTTCAGCCGTCTTCGGCCCGGCTTGCTTGAATCCTGATGGAGCAGTGAGAAAGGGACTCATGTCTGAGTATACCCTGCCACACCTATAGTGGCCAAAAACGATTTAGAAAAGGGGGTGGTGATGAACAGAGTGTCTGAATTAAGCAGACCACTCTTACCCAGTCCAAAGATCAGGGCTTGATCCATCACCGTTATTTATCTCACTGCCCCATCCCAGCTCAGAACCTGGCTATATGCAAATCAGTCTGTCCCTGGCCCAGTGCATCATGGGAACAGGGCAGACTAAACTACCAAGCCAATTCTTCACCAGAAAGGAGACAAGCTACCGGGGACCGGTTTCTGGCATTTCAGCCGTCTTCGGCCCGGCTTGCTTTAATCCTGATGGAGCAGTGAGAAAGGGACTCATGTCTGAGTATAGCCTGCCACACCTATAGTGGCCAAAAACGATTTAGAAAAGCGGGTGGTGATGAACAGAGTGTCTGAATTAAGCAGACCACTCTTACCCAGTCTAAAGATCAGGGCTTGATCCATCACCGTTATTTATCTCACTGCCCCATCCCAGCTCAGAACCTGGCTATATGCAAATCAGTCTGTCCCTGGCCCAGTGCATCATGGGAACAGGGCAGACTAAACTACCAAGCCAATTCTTCACCAGAAAGGAGACAAGCTACCGGGGACCGGTTTCTGGCATTTCAGCCGTCTTCGGCCCGGCTTGCTTGAATCCTGATGGAGCAGTGAGAAAGGGACTCATGTCTGAGTATACCCTTCCACACCTATAGTGGCCAAAAACGATTTAGAAAAGGGGGTGGTGATGAACAGAGTGTCTGAATTAAGCAGACCACTCTTACCCAGTCCAAAGATCAGGGCTTGATCCATCACCGTTATTTATCTCACTGCCCCATCCCAGCTCAGAACCTGGCTATATGCAAATCAGTCTGTCCCTGGCCCAGTGCATCATGGGAACAGGGCAGACTAAACTACCAAGCCAATTCTTCACCAGAAAGGAGACAAGCTACCGGGGACCGGTTTCTGGCATTTCAGCCGTCTTCGGCCCGGCTTGCTTGAATCCTGATGGAGCAGTGAGAAAGGGACTCATGTCTGAGTATACCCTGCCACACCTATAGTGGCCAAAAACGATTTAGAAAAGGGGGTGGTGATGAACAGAGTGTCTGAATTAAGCAGACCACTCTTACCCAGTCCAAAGATCAGGGCTTGATCCATCACCGTTATTTATCTCACTGCCCCATCCCAGCTCAGAACCTGGCTATATGCAAATCAGTCTGTCCCTGGCCCAGTGCATCATGGGAACAGGGCAGACTAAACTACCAAGCCAATTCTTCACCAGAAAGGAGACAAGCTACCGGGGACCGGTTTCTGGCATTTCAGCCGTCTTCGGCCCGGCTTGCTTGAATCCTGATGGAGCAGTGAGAAAGGGACTCATGTCTGAGTATACCCTGCCACACCTATAGTGGCCAAAAACGATTTAGAAAAGGGGGTGGTGATGAACAGAGTGTCTGAATTAAGCAGACCACTCTTACCCAGTCCAAAGATCAGGGCTTGATCCATCACCGTTATTTATCTCACTGCCCCATCCCAGCTCAGAACCTGGCTATATGCAAATCAGTCTGTCCCTGGCCCAGTGCATCATGGGAACAGGGCAGACTAAACTACCAAGCCAATTCTTCACCAGAAAGGAGACAAGCTACCGGGGACCGGTTTCTGGCATTTCAGCCGTCTTCGGCCCGGCTTGCTTGAATCCTGATGGAGCAGTGAGAAAGGGACTCATGTCTGAGTATACCCTGCCACACCTATAGTGGCCAAAAACGATTTAGAAAAGGGGGTGGTGATGAACAGAGTGTCTGAATTAAGCAGACCACTCTTACCCAGTCGAAAGATCAGGGCTTGATCCATCACCGTTATTTATCTCACTGCCCCATCCCAGCTCAGAACCTGGCTATATGCAAATCAGTCTGTCCCTGGCCCAGTGCATCATGGGAACAGGGCAGACTAAACTACCAAGCCAATTCTTCACCAGAAAGGAGACAAGCTACCGGGGACCGGTTTCTGGCATTTCAGCCGTCTTCGGCCCGGCTTGCTTGAATCCTGATGGAGCAGTGAGAAAGGGACTCATGTCTGAGTATACCCTGCCACACCTATAGTGGCCAAAAACGATTTAGAAAAGGGGGTGGTGATGAACAGAGTGTCTGAATTAAGCAGACCACTCTTACCCAGTCCAAAGATCAGGGCTTGATCCATCACCGTTATTTATCTCACTGCCCCATCCCAGCTCAGAACCTGGCTATATGCAAATCAGTCTGTCCCTGGCCCAGTGCATCATGGGAACAGGGCAGACTAAACTACCAAGCCAATTCTTCACCAGAAAGGAGACAAGCTACCGGGGACCGGTTTCTGGCATTTCAGCCGTCTTCGGCCCGGCTTGCTTTAATCCTGATGGAGCAGTGAGAAAGGGACTCATGTCTGAGTATAGCCTGCCACACCTATAGTGGCCAAAAACGATTTAGAAAAGCGGGTGGTGATGAACAGAGTGTCTGAATTAAGCAGACCACTCTTACCCAGTCTAAAGATCAGGGCTTGATCCATCACCGTTATTTATCTCACTGCCCCATCCCAGCTCAGAACCTGGCTATATGCAAATCAGTCTGTCCCTGGCCCAGTGCATCATGGGAACAGGGCAGACTAAACTACCAAGCCAATTCTTCACCAGAAAGGAGACAAGCTACCGGGGACCGGTTTCTGGCATTTCAGCCGTCTTCGGCCCGGCTTGCTTGAATCCTGATGGAGCAGTGAGAAAGGGACTCATGTCTGAGTATACCCTGCCACACCTATAGTGGCCAAAAACGATTTAGAAAAGGGGGTGGTGATGAACAGAGTGTCTGAATTAAGCAGACCACTCTTACCCAGTCCAAAGATCAGGGCTTGATCCATCACCGTTATTTATCTCACTGCCCCATCCCAGCTCAGAACCTGGCTATATGCAAATCAGTCTGTCCCTGGCCCAGTGCATCATGGGAACAGGGCAGACTAAACTACCAAGCCAATTCTTCACCAGAAAGGAGACAAGCTACCGGGGACCGGTTTCTGGCATTTCAGCCGTCTTCGGCCCGGCTTGCTTGAATCCTGATGGAGCAGTGAGAAAGGGACTCATGTCTGAGTATACCCTGCCACACCTATAGTGGCCAAAAACGATTTAGAAAAGGGGGTGGTGATGAACAGAGTGTCTGAATTAAGCAGACCACTCTTACCCAGTCCAAAGATCAGGGCTTGATCCATCACCGTATTTATCTCACTGCCCCATCCCAGCTCAGAACCTGGCTATATGCAAATCAGTCTGTCCCTGGCCCAGCGCATCATGGGAACAGGGCAGACTAAACTACCAAGCCAATTCTTCACCAGAAAGGAGACAAGCTACCGGGGACCGGTTTCTGGCATTTCAGCCATCTTCGGCCCGGCTTGCTTGAATCCTGATGGAGCAGTGAGAAAGGGACTCATGTCTGAGTATACCCTGCCACACCTATAGTGGCCAAAAACGATTTAGAAAAGGGGGTGGTGATGAACAGAGTGTCTGAATTAAGCAGACCACTCTTACCCAGTCCAAAGATCAGGGCTTGATCCATCACCGTATTTATCTCACTGCCCCATCCCAGCTCAGAACCTGGCTATATGCAAATCAGTCTGTCCCTGGCCCAGCGCATCATGGGAACAGGGCAGACTAAACTACCAAGCCAATTCTTCACCAGAAAGGAGACAAGCTACCGGGGACCGGTTTCTGGCATTTCAGCCGTCTTCGGCCCGGCTTGCTTGAATCCTGATGGAGCAGTGAGAAAGGGACTCATGTCTGAGTATACCCTGCCACACCTATAGTGGCCAAAAACGATTTAGAAAAGGGGGTGGTGATGAACAGAGTGTCTGAATTAAGCAGACCACTCTTACCCAGTCCAAAGATCAGGGCTTGATCCATCACCGTTATTTATCTCACTGCCCCATCCCAGCTCAGAACCTGGCTATATGCAAATCAGTCTGTCCCTGGCCCAGCGCATCATGGGAACAGGGCAGACTAAACTACCAAGCCAATTCTTCACCAGAAAGGAGACAAGCTACCGGGGACCGGTTTCTGGCATTTCAGCCGTCTTCGGCCCGGCTTGCTTGAATCCTGATGGAGCAGTGAGAAAGGGACTCATGTCTGAGTATACCCTGCCACACCTATAGTGGCCAAAACCGATTTAGAAAAGGGGGTGGTGATGAACAGAGTGTCTGAATTAAGCAGACCACTCTTACCCAGTCGAAAGATCAGGGCTTGATCCATCACCGTTATTTATCTCACTGCCCCATCCCAGCTCAGAACCTGGCTATATGCAAATCAGTCTGTCCCTGGCCCAGCGCATCATGGGAACAGGGCAGACTAAACTACCAAGCCAATTCTTCACCAGAAAGGAGACAAGCTACCGGGGACCGCTTTCTGGCATTTCAGCCGTCTTCGGCCCGGCTTGCTTGAATCCTGATGGAGCAGTGAGAAAGGGACTCATGTCTGAGTATACCCTGCCACACCTATAGTGGCCAAAAACGATTTAGAAAAGGGGGTGGTGATGAACAGAGTGTCTGAATTAAGCAGACCACTCTTACCCAGTCCAAAGATCAGGGCTTGATCCATCACCGTTATTTATCTCACTGCCCCATCCCAGCTCAGAACCTGGCTATATGCAAATCAGTCTGTCCCTGGCCCAGTGCATCATGGGAACAGGGCAGACTAAACTACCAAGCCAATTCTTCACCAGAAAGGAGACAAGCTACCGGGGACCGGTTTCTGGCATTTCAGCCGTCTTCGGCCCGGCTTGCTTTAATCCTGATGGAGCAGTGAGAAAGGGACTCATGTCTGAGTATAGCCTGCCACACCTATAGTGGCCAAAAACGATTTAGAAAAGCGGGTGGTGATGAACAGAGTGTCTGAATTAAGCAGACCACTCTTACCCAGTCTAAAGATCAGGGCTTGATCCATCACCGTTATTTATCTCACTGCCCCATCCCAGCTCAGAACCTGGCTATATGCAAATCAGTCTGTCCCTGGCCCAGTGCATCATGGGAACAGGGCAGACTAAACTACCAAGCCAATTCTTCACCAGAAAGGAGACAAGCTACCGGGGACCGGTTTCTGGCATTTCAGCCGTCTTCGGCCCGGCTTGCTTGAATCCTGATGGAGCAGTGAGAAAGGGACTCATGTCTGAGTATACCCTTCCACACCTATAGTGGCCAAAAACGATTTAGAAAAGGGGGTGGTGATGAACAGAGTGTCTGAATTAAGCAGACCACTCTTACCCAGTCCAAAGATCAGGGCTTGATCCATCACCGTTATTTATCTCACTGCCCCATCCCAGCTCAGAACCTGGCTATATGCAAATCAGTCTGTCCCTGGCCCAGTGCATCATGGGAACAGGGCAGACTAAACTACCAAGCCAATTCTTCACCAGAAAGGAGACAAGCTACCGGGGACCGGTTTCTGGCATTTCAGCCGTCTTCGGCCCGGCTTGCTTGAATCCTGATGGAGCAGTGAGAAAGGGACTCATGTCTGAGTATACCCTGCCACACCTATAGTGGCCAAAAACGATTTAGAAAAGGGGGTGGTGATGAACAGAGTGTCTGAATTAAGCAGACCACTCTTACCCAGTCCAAAGATCAGGGCTTGATCCATCACCGTTATTTATCTCACTGCCCCATCCCAGCTCAGAACCTGGCTATATGCAAATCAGTCTGTCCCTGGCCCAGTGCATCATGGGAACAGGGCAGACTAAACTACCAAGCCTATTCTTCACCAGAAAGGAGACAAGCTACCGGGGACCGGTTTCTGGCATTTCAGCCGTCTTCGGCCCGGCTTGCTTGAATCCTGATGGAGCAGTGAGAAAGGGACTCATGTCTGAGTATACCCTGCCACACCTATAGTGGCCAAAAACGATTTAGAAAAGGGGGTGGTGATGAACAGAGTGTCTGAATTAAGCAGACCACTCTTACCCAGTCCAAAGATCAGGGCTTGATCCATCACCGTTATTTATCTCACTGCCCCATCCCAGCTCAGAACCTGGCTATATGCAAATCAGTCTGTCCCTGGCCCAGTGCATCATGGGAACAGGGCAGACTAAACTACCAAGCCAATTCTTCACCAGAAAGGAGACAAGCTACCGGGGACCGGTTTCTGGCATTTCAGCCGTCTTCGGCCCGGCTTGCTTGAATCCTGATGGAGCAGTGAGAAAGGGACTCATGTCTGAGTATACCCTGCCACACCTATAGTGGCCAAAAACGATTTAGAAAAGGGGGTGGTGATGAACAGAGTGTCTGAATTAAGCAGACCACTCTTACCCAGTCGAAAGATCAGGGCTTGATCCATCACCGTTATTTATCTCACTGCCCCATCCCAGCTCAGAACCTGGCTATATGCAAATCAGTCTGTCCCTGGCCCAGTGCATCATGGGAACAGGGCAGACTAAACTACCAAGCCAATTCTTCACCAGAAAGGAGACAAGCTACCGGGGACCGGTTTCTGGCATTTCAGCCGTCTTCGGCCCGGCTTGCTTGAATCCTGATGGAGCAGTGAGAAAGGGACTCATGTCTGAGTATACCCTGCCACACCTATAGTGGCCAAAAACGATTTAGAAAAGGGGGTGGTGATGAACAGAGTGTCTGAATTAAGCAGACCACTCTTACCCAGTCCAAAGATCAGGGCTTGATCCATCACCGTTATTTATCTCACTGCCCCATCCCAGCTCAGAACCTGGCTATATGCAAATCAGTCTGTCCCTGGCCCAGTGCATCATGGGAACAGGGCAGACTAAACTACCAAGCCAATTCTTCACCAGAAAGGAGACAAGCTACCGGGGACCGGTTTCTGGCATTTCAGCCGTCTTCGGCCCGGCTTGCTTTAATCCTGATGGAGCAGTGAGAAAGGGACTCATGTCTGAGTATAGCCTGCCACACCTATAGTGGCCAAAAACGATTTAGAAAAGCGGGTGGTGATGAACAGAGTGTCTGAATTAAGCAGACCACTCTTACCCAGTCTAAAGATCAGGGCTTGATCCATCACCATTATTTATCTCACTGCCCCATCCCAGCTCAGAACCTGGCTATATGCAAATCAGTCTGTCCCTGGCCCAGTGCATCATGGGAACAGGGCAGACTAAACTACCAAGCCAATTCTTCACCAGAAAGGAGACAAGCTACCGGGGACCGTTTCTGGCATTTCAGCCGTCTTCGGCCCGGCTTGCTTGAATCCTGATGGAGCAGTGAGAAAGGGACTCATGTCTGAGTATACCCTGCCACACCTATAGTGGCCAAAAACGATTTAGAAAAGGGGGTGGTGATGAACAGAGTGTCTGAATTAAGCAGACCACTCTTACCCAGTCCAAAGATCAGGCTTGATCCATCACCGTTATTTATCTCACTGCCCCATCCCAGCTCAGAACCTGGCTATATGCAAATCAGTCTGTCCCTGGCCCAGTGCATCATGGGAACAGGGCAGACTAAACTACCAAGCCAATTCTTCACCAGAAAGGAGACAAGCTACCGGGGACCGGTTTCTGGCATTTCAGCCGTCTTCGGCCCGGCTTGCTTGAATCCTGATGGAGCAGTGAGAAAGGGACTCATGTCTGAGTATACCCTGCCACACCTATAGTGGCCAAAAAACGATTTAGAAAAGGGGGTGGTGATGAACAGAGTGTCTGAATTAAGCAGACCACTCTTACCCAGTCCCAAAGATCAGGGCTTGATCCATCACCGTATTTATCTCACTGCCCCATCCCAGCTCAGAACCTGGCTATATGCAAATCAGTCTGTCCCTGGCCCAGCGCATCATGGGAACAGGGCAGACTAAACTACCAAGCCAATTCTTCACCAGAAAGGAGACAAGCTACCGGGGACCGGTTTCTGGCATTTCAGCCATCTTCGGCCCGGCTTGCTTGAATCCTGATGGAGCAGTGAGAAAGGGACTCATGTCTGAGTATACCCTGCCACACCTATAGTGGCCAAAAACGATTTAGAAAAGGGGGTGGTGATGAACAGAGTGTCTGAATTAAGCAGACCACTCTTACCCAGTCCAAAGATCAGGGCTTGATCCATCACCGTATTTATCTCACTGCCCCATCCCAGCTCAGAACCTGGCTATATGCAAATCAGTCTGTCCCTGGCCCAGCGCATCATGGGAACAGGGCAGACTAAACTACCAAGCCAATTCTTCACCAGAAAGGAGACAAGCTACCGGGGACCGGGTTTCTGGCATTTCAGCCGTCTTCGGCCCGGCTTGCTTGAATCCTGATGGAGCAGTGAGAAAGGGACTCATGTCTGAGTATACCCCTGCCACACCTATAGTGGCCAAAAACGATTTAGAAAAGGGGTGGTGATGAACAGAGTGTCTGAATTAAGCAGACCACTCTTACCCAGTCCAAAGATCAGGGCTTGATCCATCACCGTTATTTATCTCACTGCCCCATCCCAGCTCAGAACCTGGCTATATGCAAATCAGTCTGTCCCTGGCCCAGCGCATCATGGGAACAGGGCAGACTAAACTACCAAGCCAATCTTCACCAGAAAGGAGACAAGCTACCGGGGACCGGTTTCTGGCATTTCAGCCGTCTTCGGCCCGGCTTGCTTGAATCCTGATGGAGCAGTGAGAAAGGGACTCATGTCTGAGTATACCCTGCCCACACCTATAGTGGCCAAAACCGATTTAGAAAAGGGGGTGGTGATGAACAGAGTGTCTGAATTAAGCAGACCACTCTTACCCAGTCGAAAGATCAGGGCTTGATCCATCACCGTTATTTATCTCACTGCCCCATCCCAGCTCAGAACCTGGCTATATGCAAATCAGTCTGTCCCTGGCCCAGCGCATCATGGGAACAGGGCAGACTAAACTACCAAGCCAATTCTTCACCAGAAAGGAGACAAGCTACCGGGGACCGCTTTCTGGCATTTCAGCCGTCTTCGGCCCGGCTTGCTTGAATCCTGATGGAGCAGTGAGAAGGGACTCATGTCTGAGTATACCCTGCCACACCTATAGTGGCCAAAAACGATTTAGAAAAGGGGGTGGTGATGAACAGAGTGTCTGAATTAAGCAGACCACTCTTACCCAGTCCAAAGATCAGGGCTTGATCCATCACCGTTATTTATCTCACTGCCCCATCCCAGCTCAGAACCTGGCTATATGCAAATCAGTCTGTCCCTGGCCCAGTGCATCATGGGAACAGGGCAGACTAAACTACCAAGCCAATTCTTCACCAGAAAGGAGACAAGCTACCGGGGACCGGTTTCTCTGGCATTTCAGCCGTCTTCGGCCCGGCTTGCTTTAATCCTGATGGAGCAGTGAGAAAGGGACTCATGTCTGAGTATAGCCTGCCACACCTATAGTGGCCAAAAACGATTTAGAAAAGCGGGTGGTGATGAACAGAGTGTCTGAATTAAGCAGACCACTCTTACCCAGTCTAAAGATCAGGGCTTGATCCATCACCGTTATTTATCTCACTGCCCCATCCCAGCTCAGAACCTGGCTATATGCAAATCAATCTGTCCCTGGCCCAGTGCATCATGGGAACAGGGCAGACTAAACTACCAAGCCAATTCTTCACCAGAAAGGAGACAAGCTACCGGGGACCGGTTTCTGGCATTTCAGCCGTCTTCGGCCCGGCTTGCTTGAATCCTGATGGAGCAGTGAGAAAGGGACTCATGTCTGAGTATACCCTGCCACACCTATAGTGGCCAAAAAACGATTTAGAAAAGGGGGTGGTGATGAACAGAGTGTCTGAATTAAGCAGACCACTCTTACCCAGTCCAAAGATCAGGGCTTGATCCATCACCGTTATTTATCTCACTGCCCCATCCCAGCTCAGAACCTGGCTATATGCAAATCAGTCTGTCCCTGGCCCAGTGCATCATGGGAACAGGGCAGACTAAACTACCAAGCCAATTCTTCACCAGAAAGGAGACAAGCTACCGGGGACCGGTTTCTGGCATTTCAGCCGTCTTCGGCCCGGCTTGCTTGAATCCTGATGGAGCAGTGAGAAAGGGACTCATGTCTGAGTATACCCTGCCACACCTATAGTGGCCAAAAACGATTTAGAAAAGGGGGTGGTGATGAACAGAGTGTCTGAATTAAGCAGACCACTCTTACCCAGTCCAAAGATCAGGGCTTGATCCATCACCGTATTTATCTCACTGCCCCATCCCAGCTCAGAACCTGGCTATATGCAAATCAGTCTGTCCCTGGCCCAGCGCATCATGGGAACAGGGCAGACTAAACTACCAAGCCAATTCTTCACCAGAAAGGAGACAAGCTACCGGGGACCGGTTTCTGGCATTTCAGCCATCTTCGGCCCGGCTTGCTTGAATCCTGATGGAGCAGTGAGAAAGGGACTCATGTCTGAGTATACCCTGCCACACCTATAGTGGCCAAAAACGATTTAGAAAAGGGGGTGGTGATGAACAGAGTGTCTGAATTAAGCAGACCACTCTTACCCAGTCCAAAGATCAGGGCTTGATCCATCACCGTATTTATCTCACTGCCCCATCCCAGCTCAGAACCTGGCTATATGCAAATCAGTCTGTCCCTGGCCCAGCGCATCATGGGAACAGGGCAGACTAAACTACCAAGCCAATTCTTCACCAGAAAGGAGACAAGCTACCGGGGACCGGTTTCTGGCATTTCAGCCGTCTTCGGCCCGGCTTGCTTGAATCCTGATGGAGCAGTGAGAAAGGGACTCATGTCTGAGTATACCCTGCCACACCTATAGTGGCCAAAAACGATTTAGAAAAGGGGGTGGTGATGAACAGAGTGTCTGAATTAAGCAGACCACTCTTACCCAGTCGAAAGATCAGGGCTTGATCCATCACCGTTATTTATCTCACTGCCCCATCCCAGCTCAGAACCTGGCTATATGCAAATCAGTCTGTCCCTGGCCCAGTGCATCATGGGAACAGGGCAGACTAAACTACCAAGCCAATTCTTCACCAGAAAGGAGACAAGCTACCGGGGACCGGTTTCTGGCATTTCAGCCGTCTTCGGCCCGGCTTGCTTGAATCCTGATGGAGCAGTGAGAAAGGGACTCATGTCTGAGTATACCCTGCCACACCTATAGTGGCCAAAAACGATTTAGAAAAGGGGGTGGTGATGAACAGAGTGTCTGAATTAAGCAGACCACTCTTACCCAGTCCAAAGATCAGGGCTTGATCCATCACCGTTATTTATCTCACTGCCCCATCCCAGCTCAGAACCTGGCTATATGCAAATCAGTCTGTCCCTGGCCCAGTGCATCATGGGAACAGGGCAGACTAAACTACCAAGCCAATTCTTCACCAGAAAGGAGACAAGCTACCGGGGACCGGTTTCTGGCATTTCAGCCGTCTTCGGCCCGGCTTGCTTGAATCCTGATGGAGCAGTGAGAAAGGGACTCATGTCTGAGTATACCCTGCCACACCTATAGTGGCCAAAAACGATTTAGAAAAGGGGGTGGTGATGAACAGAGTGTCTGAATTAAGCAGACCACTCTTACCCAGTCCAAAGATCAGGGCTTGATCCATCACCGTTATTTATCTCACTGCCCCATCCCAGCTCAGAACCTGGCTATATGCAAATCAGTCTGTCCCTGGCCCAGTGCATCATGGGAACAGGGCAGACTAAACTACCAAGCCAATTCTTCACCAGAAAGGAGACAAGCTACCGGGGACCGGTTTCTGGCATTTCAGCCGTCTTCGGCCCGGCTTGCTTGAATCCTGATGGAGCAGTGAGAAAGGGACTCATGTCTGAGTATACCCTGCCACACCTATAGTGGCCAAAAACGATTTAGAAAAGGGGGTGGTGATGAACAGAGTGTCTGAATTAAGCAGACCACTCTTACCCAGTCCAAAGATCAGGGCTTGATCCATCACCGTTATTTATCTCACTGCCCCATCCCAGCTCAGAACCTGGCTATATGCAAATCAGTCTGTCCCTGGCCCAGTGCATCATGGGAACAGGGCAGACTAAACTACCAAGCCAATTCTTCACCAGAAAGGAGACAAGCTACCGGGGACCGGTTTCTGGCATTTCAGCCGTCTTCGGCCCGGCTTGCTTGAATCCTGATGGAGCAGTGAGAAAGGGACTCATGTCTGAGTATACCCTGCCACACCTATAGTGGCCAAAAACGATTTAGAAAAGGGGGTGGTGATGAACAGAGTGTCTGAATTAAGCAGACCACTCTTACCCAGTCGAAAGATCAGGGCTTGATCCATCACCGTTATTTATCTCACTGCCCCATCCCAGCTCAGAACCTGGCTATATGCAAATCAGTCTGTCCCTGGCCCAGTGCATCATGGGAACAGGGCAGACTAAACTACCAAGCCAATTCTTCACCAGAAAGGAGACAAGCTACCGGGGACCGGTTTCTGGCATTTCAGCCGTCTTCGGCCCGGCTTGCTTGAATCCTGATGGAGCAGTGAGAAAGGGACTCATGTCTGAGTATACCCTGCCACACCTATAGTGGCCAAAAACGATTTAGAAAAGGGGGTGGTGATGAACAGAGTGTCTGAATTAAGCAGACCACTCTTACCCAGTCCAAAGATCAGGGCTTGATCCATCACCGTTATTTATCTCACTGCCCCATCCCAGCTCAGAACCTGGCTATATGCAAATCAGTCTGTCCCTGGCCCAGTGCATCATGGGAACAGGGCAGACTAAACTACCAAGCCAATTCTTCACCAGAAAGGAGACAAGCTACCGGGGACCGGTTTCTGGCATTTCAGCCGTCTTCGGCCCGGCTTGCTTGAATCCTGATGGAGCAGTGAGAAAGGGACTCATGTCTGAGTATACCCTGCCACACCTATAGTGGCCAAAAACGATTTAGAAAAGGGGGTGGTGATGAACAGAGTGTCTGAATTAAGCAGACCACTCTTACCCAGTCTAAAGATCAGGGCTTGATCCATCACCGTTATTTATCTCACTGCCCCATCCCAGCTCAGAACCTGGCTATATGCAAATCAGTCTGTCCCTGGCCCAGTGCATCATGGGAACAGGGCAGACTAAACTACCAAGCCAATTCTTCACCAGAAAGGAGACAAGCTACCGGGGACCGGTTTCTGGCATTTCAGCCGTCTTCGGCCCGGCTTGCTTGAATCCTGATGGAGCAGTGAGAAAGGGACTCATGTCTGAGTATACCCTGCCACACCTATAGTGGCCAAAAACGATTTAGAAAAGGGGGTGGTGATGAACAGAGTGTCTGAATTAAGCAGACCACTCTTACCCAGTCCAAAGATCAGGGCTTGATCCATCACCGTTATTTATCTCACTGCCCCATCCCAGCTCAGAACCTGGCTATATGCAAATCAGTCTGTCCCTGGCCCAGTGCATCATGGGAACAGGGCAGACTAAACTACCAAGCCAATTCTTCACCAGAAAGGAGACAAGCTACCGGGGACCGGTTTCTGGCATTTCAGCCGTCTTCGGCCCGGCTTGCTTGAATCCTGATGGAGCAGTGAGAAAGGGACTCATGTCTGAGTATACCCTGCCACACCTATAGTGGCCAAAAACGATTTAGAAAAGGGGGTGGTGATGAACAGAGTGTCTGAATTAAGCAGACCACTCTTACCCAGTCCAAAGATCAGGGCTTGATCCATCACCGTATTTATCTCACTGCCCCATCCCAGCTCAGAACCTGGCTATATGTAAATCAGTCTGTCCCTGGCCCAGCGCATCATGGGAACAGGGCAGACTAAACTACCAAGCCAATTCTTCACCAGAAAGGAGACAAGCTACCGGGGACCGGTTTCTGGCATTTCAGCCATCTTCGGCCCGGCTTGCTTGAATCCTGATGGAGCAGTGAGAAAGGGACTCATGTCTGAGTATACCCTGCCACACCTATAGTGGCCAAAAACGATTTAGAAAAGGGGGTGGTGATGAACAGAGTGTCTGAATTAAGCAGACCACTCTTACCCAGTCCAAAGATCAGGGCTTGATCCATCACCGTATTTATCTCACTGCCCCATCCCAGCTCAGAACCTGACTATATGCAAATCAGTCTGTCCCTGGCCCAGCGCATCATGGGAACAGGGCAGACTAAACTACCAAGCCAATTCTTCACCAGAAAGGAGACAAGCTACCGGGGACCGGTTTCTGGCATTTCAGCCATCTTCGGCCCGGCTTGCTTGAATCCTGATGGAGCAGTGAGAAAGGGACTCATGTCTGAGTATACCCTGCCACACCTATAGTGGCCAAAAACGATTTAGAAAAGGGGGTGGTGATGAACAGAGTGTCTGAATTAAGCAGACCACTCTTACCCAGTCCAAAGATCAGGGCTTGATCCATCACCGTTATTTATCTCACTGCCCCATCCCAGCTCAGAACCTGGCTATATGCAAATCAGTCTGTCCCTGGCCCAGTGCATCATGGGAACAGGGCAGACTAAACTACCAAGCCAATTCTTCACCAGAAAGGAGACAAGCTACCGGGGACCGGTTTCTGGCATTTCAGCCGTCTTCGGCCCGGCTTGCTTGAATCCTGATGGAGCAGTGAGAAAGGGACTCATGTCTGAGTATACCCTGCCACACCTATAGTGGCCAAAAACGATTTAGAAAAGGGGGTGGTGATGAACAGAGTGTCTGAATTAAGCAGACCACTCTTACCCAGTCGAAAGATCAGGGCTTGATCCATCACCGTTATTTATCTCACTGCCCCATCCCAGCTCAGAACCTGGCTATATGCAAATCAGTCTGTCCCTGGCCCAGTGCATCATGGGAACAGGGCAGACTAAACTACCAAGCCAATTCTTCACCAGAAAGGAGACAAGCTACCGGGGACCGGTTTCTGGCATTTCAGCCGTCTTCGGCCCGGCTTGCTTGAATCCTGATGGAGCAGTGAGAAAGGGACTCATGTCTGAGTATACCCTGCCACACCTATAGTGGCCAAAAACGATTTAGAAAAGGGGGTGGTGATGAACAGAGTGTCTGAATTAAGCAGACCACTCTTACCCAGTCCAAAGATCAGGGCTTGATCCATCACCGTTATTTATCTCACTGCCCCATCCCAGCTCAGAACCTGGCTATATGCAAATCAGTCTGTCCCTGGCCCAGTGCATCATGGGAACAGGGCAGACTAAACTACCAAGCCAATTCTTCACCAGAAAGGAGACAAGCTACCGGGGACCGGTTTCTGGCATTTCAGCCGTCTTCGGCCCGGCTTGCTTTAATCCTGATGGAGCAGTGAGAAAGGGACTCATGTCTGAGTATAGCCTGCCACACCTATAGTGGCCAAAAACGATTTAGAAAAGCGGGTGGTGATGAACAGAGTGTCTGAATTAAGCAGACCACTCTTACCCAGTCTAAAGATCAGGGCTTGATCCATCACCGTTATTTATCTCACTGCCCCATCCCAGCTCAGAACCTGGCTATATGCAAATCAGTCTGTCCCTGGCCCAGTGCATCATGGGAACAGGGCAGACTAAACTACCAAGCCAATTCTTCACCAGAAAGGAGACAAGCTACCGGGGACCGGTTTCTGGCATTTCAGCCGTCTTCGGCCCGGCTTGCTTGAATCCTGATGGAGCAGTGAGAAAGGGACTCATGTCTGAGTATACCCTGCCACACCTATAGTGGCCAAAAACGATTTAGAAAAGGGGGTGGTGATGAACAGAGTGTCTGAATTAAGCAGACCACTCTTACCCAGTCCAAAGATCAGGGCTTGATCCATCACCGTTATTTATCTCACTGCCCCATCCCAGCTCAGAACCTGGCTATATGCAAATCAGTCTGTCCCTGGCCCAGTGCATCATGGGAACAGGGCAGACTAAACTACCAAGCCAATTCTTCACCAGAAAGGAGACAAGCTACCGGGGACCGGTTTCTGGCATTTCAGCCGTCTTCGGCCCGGCTTGCTTGAATCCTGATGGAGCAGTGAGAAAGGGACTCATGTCTGAGTATACCCTGCCACACCTATAGTGGCCAAAAACGATTTAGAAAAGGGGGTGGTGATGAACAGAGTGTCTGAATTAAGCAGACCACTCTTACCCAGTCCAAAGATCAGGGCTTGATCCATCACCGTATTTATCTCACTGCCCCATCCCAGCTCAGAACCTGGCTATATGCAAATCAGTCTGTCCCTGGCCCAGCGCATCATGGGAACAGGGCAGACTAAACTACCAAGCCAATTCTTCACCAGAAAGGAGACAAGCTACCGGGGACCGGTTTCTGGCATTTCAGCCATCTTCGGCCCGGCTTGCTTGAATCCTGATGGAGCAGTGAGAAAGGGACTCATGTCTGAGTATACCCTGCCACACCTATAGTGGCCAAAAACGATTTAGAAAAGGGGGTGGTGATGAACAGAGTGTCTGAATTAAGCAGACCACTCTTACCCAGTCCAAAGATCAGGGCTTGATCCATCACCGTATTTATCTCACTGCCCCATCCCAGCTCAGAACCTGGCTATATGCAAATCAGTCTGTCCCTGGCCCAGCGCATCATGGGAACAGGGCAGACTAAACTACCAAGCCAATTCTTCACCAGAAAGGAGACAAGCTACCGGGGACCGGTTTCTGGCATTTCAGCCGTCTTCGGCCCGGCTTGCTTGAATCCTGATGGAGCAGTGAGAAAGGGACTCATGTCTGAGTATACCCTGCCACACCTATAGTGGCCAAAAACGATTTAGAAAAGGGGGTGGTGATGAACAGAGTGTCTGAATTAAGCAGACCACTCTTACCCAGTCCAAAGATCAGGGCTTGATCCATCACCGTTATTTATCTCACTGCCCCATCCCAGCTAAGAACCTGGCTATATGCAAATCAGTCTGTCCCTGGCCCAGCGCATCATGGGAACAGGGCAGACTAAACTACCAAGCCAATTCTTCACCAGAAAGGAGACAAGCTACCGGGGACCGGTTTCTGGCATTTCAGCCGTCTTCGGCCCGGCTTGCTTGAATCCTGATGGAGCAGTGAGAAAGGGACTCATGTCTGAGTATACCCTGCCACACCTATAGTGGCCAAAAACGATTTAGAAAAGGGGGTGGTGATGAACAGAGTGTCTGAATTAAGCAGACCACTCTTACCCAGTCGAAAGATCAGGGCTTGATCCATCACCGTTATTTATCTCACTGCCCCATCCCAGCTCAGAACCTGGCTATATGCAAATCAGTCTGTCCCTGGCCCAGCGCATCATGGGAACAGGGCAGACTAAACTACCAAGCCAATTCTTCACCAGAAAGGAGACAAGCTACCGGGGACCGCTTTCTGGCATTTCAGCCGTCTTCGGCCCGGCTTGCTTGAATCCTGATGGAGCAGTGAGAAAGGGACTCATGTCTGAGTATACCCTGCCACACCTATAGTGGCCAAAAACGATTTAGAAAAGGGGGTGGTGATGAACAGAGTGTCTGAATTAAGCAGACCACTCTTACCCAGTCCAAAGATCAGGGCTTGATCCATCACCGTTATTTATCTCACTGCCCCATCCCAGCTCAGAACCTGGCTATATGCAAATCAGTCTGTCCCTGGCCCAGTGCATCATGGGAACAGGGCAGACTAAACTACCAAGCCAATTCTTCACCAGAAAGGAGACAAGCTACCGGGGACCGGTTTCTGGCATTTCAGCCGTCTTCGGCCCGGCTTGCTTTAATCCTGATGGAGCAGTGAGAAAGGGACTCATGTCTGAGTATAGCCTGCCACACCTATAGTGGCCAAAAACGATTTAGAAAAGCGGGTGGTGATGAACAGAGTGTCTGAATTAAGCAGACCACTCTTACCCAGTCT
The DNA here is from genome assembly GCF_964263255.1 of Lissotriton vulgaris. Taxonomy (NCBI): domain Eukaryota; kingdom Metazoa; phylum Chordata; class Amphibia; order Caudata; family Salamandridae; genus Lissotriton; species Lissotriton vulgaris. The sequence goes on along the minus strand of NC_141698.1, from coordinate 1,080,148,830 downwards.
AAAGATCAGGGCTTGATCCATCACCGTTATTTATCTCACTGCCCCATCCCAGCTCAGAACCTGGCTATATGCAAATCAATCTGTCCCTGGCCCAGTGCATCATGGGAACAGGGCAGACTAAACTACCAAGCCAATTCTTCACCAGAAAGGAGACAAGCTACCGGGGACCGGTTTCTGGCATTTCAGCCGTCTTCGGCCCGGCTTGCTTGAATCCTGATGGAGCAGTGAGAAAGGGACTCATGTCTGAGTATACCCTGCCACACCTATAGTGGCCAAAAACGATTTAGAAAAGGGGGTGGTGATGAACAGAGTGTCTGAATTAAGCAGACCACTCTTACCCAGTCCAAAGATCAGGGCTTGATCCATCACCGTTATTTATCTCACTGCCCCATCCCAGCTCAGAACCTGGCTATATGCAAATCAGTCTGTCCCTGGCCCAGTGCATCATGGGAACAGGGCAGACTAAACTACCAAGCCAATTCTTCACCAGAAAGGAGACAAGCTACCGGGGACCGGTTTCTGGCATTTCAGCCGTCTTCGGCCCGGCTTGCTTGAATCCTGATGGAGCAGTGAGAAAGGGACTCATGTCTGAGTATACCCTGCCACACCTATAGTGGCCAAAAACGATTTAGAAAAGGGGGTGGTGATGAACAGAGTGTCTGAATTAAGCAGACCACTCTTACCCAGTCCAAAGATCAGGGCTTGATCCATCACCGTATTTATCTCACTGCCCCATCCCAGCTCAGAACCTGGCTATATGCAAATCAGTCTGTCCCTGGCCCAGCGCATCATGGGAACAGGGCAGACTAAACTACCAAGCCAATTCTTCACCAGAAAGGAGACAAGCTACCGGGGACCGGTTTCTGGCATTTCAGCCATCTTCGGCCCGGCTTGCTTGAATCCTGATGGAGCAGTGAGAAAGGGACTCATGTCTGAGTATACCCTGCCACACCTATAGTGGCCAAAAACGATTTAGAAAAGGGGGTGGTGATGAACAGAGTGTCTGAATTAAGCAGACCACTCTTACCCAGTCCAAAGATCAGGGCTTGATCCATCACCGTATTTATCTCACTGCCCCATCCCAGCTCAGAACCTGGCTATATGCAAATCAGTCTGTCCCTGGCCCAGCGCATCATGGGAACAGGGCAGACTAAACTACCAAGCCAATTCTTCACCAGAAAGGAGACAAGCTACCGGGGACCGGTTTCTGGCATTTCAGCCGTCTTCGGCCCGGCTTGCTTGAATCCTGATGGAGCAGTGAGAAAGGGACTCATGTCTGAGTATACCCTGCCACACCTATAGTGGCCAAAAACGATTTAGAAAAGGGGGTGGTGATGAACAGAGTGTCTGAATTAAGCAGACCACTCTTACCCAGTCGAAAGATCAGGGCTTGATCCATCACCGTTATTTATCTCACTGCCCCATCCCAGCTCAGAACCTGGCTATATGCAAATCAGTCTGTCCCTGGCCCAGTGCATCATGGGAACAGGGCAGACTAAACTACCAAGCCAATTCTTCACCAGAAAGGAGACAAGCTACCGGGGACCGGTTTCTGGCATTTCAGCCGTCTTCGGCCCGGCTTGCTTGAATCCTGATGGAGCAGTGAGAAAGGGACTCATGTCTGAGTATACCCTGCCACACCTATAGTGGCCAAAAACGATTTAGAAAAGGGGGTGGTGATGAACAGAGTGTCTGAATTAAGCAGACCACTCTTACCCAGTCCAAAGATCAGGGCTTGATCCATCACCGTTATTTATCTCACTGCCCCATCCCAGCTCAGAACCTGGCTATATGCAAATCAGTCTGTCCCTGGCCCAGTGCATCATGGGAACAGGGCAGACTAAACTACCAAGCCAATTCTTCACCAGAAAGGAGACAAGCTACCGGGGACCGGTTTCTGGCATTTCAGCCGTCTTCGGCCCGGCTTGCTTGAATCCTGATGGAGCAGTGAGAAAGGGACTCATGTCTGAGTATACCCTGCCACACCTATAGTGGCCAAAAACGATTTAGAAAAGGGGGTGGTGATGAACAGAGTGTCTGAATTAAGCAGACCACTCTTACCCAGTCCAAAGATCAGGGCTTGATCCATCACCGTTATTTATCTCACTGCCCCATCCCAGCTCAGAACCTGGCTATATGCAAATCAGTCTGTCCCTGGCCCAGTGCATCATGGGAACAGGGCAGACTAAACTACCAAGCCAATTCTTCACCAGAAAGGAGACAAGCTACCGGGGACCGGTTTCTGGCATTTCAGCCGTCTTCGGCCCGGCTTGCTTGAATCCTGATGGAGCAGTGAGAAAGGGACTCATGTCTGAGTATACCCTGCCACACCTATAGTGGCCAAAAACGATTTAGAAAAGGGGGTGGTGATGAACAGAGTGTCTGAATTAAGCAGACCACTCTTACCCAGTCCAAAGATCAGGGCTTGATCCATCACCGTTATTTATCTCACTGCCCCATCCCAGCTCAGAACCTGGCTATATGCAAATCAGTCTGTCCCTGGCCCAGTGCATCATGGGAACAGGGCAGACTAAACTACCAAGCCAATTCTTCACCAGAAAGGAGACAAGCTACCGGGGACCGGTTTCTGGCATTTCAGCCGTCTTCGGCCCGGCTTGCTTGAATCCTGATGGAGCAGTGAGAAAGGGACTCATGTCTGAGTATACCCTGCCACACCTATAGTGGCCAAAAACGATTTAGAAAAGGGGGTGGTGATGAACAGAGTGTCTGAATTAAGCAGACCACTCTTACCCAGTCGAAAGATCAGGGCTTGATCCATCACCGTTATTTATCTCACTGCCCCATCCCAGCTCAGAACCTGGCTATATGCAAATCAGTCTGTCCCTGGCCCAGTGCATCATGGGAACAGGGCAGACTAAACTACCAAGCCAATTCTTCACCAGAAAGGAGACAAGCTACCGGGGACCGGTTTCTGGCATTTCAGCCGTCTTCGGCCCGGCTTGCTTGAATCCTGATGGAGCAGTGAGAAAGGGACTCATGTCTGAGTATACCCTGCCACACCTATAGTGGCCAAAAACGATTTAGAAAAGGGGGTGGTGATGAACAGAGTGTCTGAATTAAGCAGACCACTCTTACCCAGTCCAAAGATCAGGGCTTGATCCATCACCGTTATTTATCTCACTGCCCCATCCCAGCTCAGAACCTGGCTATATGCAAATCAGTCTGTCCCTGGCCCAGTGCATCATGGGAACAGGGCAGACTAAACTACCAAGCCAATTCTTCACCAGAAAGGAGACAAGCTACCGGGGACCGGTTTCTGGCATTTCAGCCGTCTTCGGCCCGGCTTGCTTGAATCCTGATGGAGCAGTGAGAAAGGGACTCATGTCTGAGTATACCCTGCCACACCTATAGTGGCCAAAAACGATTTAGAAAAGGGGGTGGTGATGAACAGAGTGTCTGAATTAAGCAGACCACTCTTACCCAGTCTAAAGATCAGGGCTTGATCCATCACCGTTATTTATCTCACTGCCCCATCCCAGCTCAGAACCTGGCTATATGCAAATCAGTCTGTCCCTGGCCCAGTGCATCATGGGAACAGGGCAGACTAAACTACCAAGCCAATTCTTCACCAGAAAGGAGACAAGCTACCGGGGACCGGTTTCTGGCATTTCAGCCGTCTTCGGCCCGGCTTGCTTGAATCCTGATGGAGCAGTGAGAAAGGGACTCATGTCTGAGTATACCCTGCCACACCTATAGTGGCCAAAAACGATTTAGAAAAGGGGGTGGTGATGAACAGAGTGTCTGAATTAAGCAGACCACTCTTACCCAGTCCAAAGATCAGGGCTTGATCCATCACCGTTATTTATCTCACTGCCCCATCCCAGCTCAGAACCTGGCTATATGCAAATCAGTCTGTCCCTGGCCCAGTGCATCATGGGAACAGGGCAGACTAAACTACCAAGCCAATTCTTCACCAGAAAGGAGACAAGCTACCGGGGACCGGTTTCTGGCATTTCAGCCGTCTTCGGCCCGGCTTGCTTGAATCCTGATGGAGCAGTGAGAAAGGGACTCATGTCTGAGTATACCCTGCCACACCTATAGTGGCCAAAAACGATTTAGAAAAGGGGGTGGTGATGAACAGAGTGTCTGAATTAAGCAGACCACTCTTACCCAGTCCAAAGATCAGGGCTTGATCCATCACCGTATTTATCTCACTGCCCCATCCCAGCTCAGAACCTGGCTATATGTAAATCAGTCTGTCCCTGGCCCAGCGCATCATGGGAACAGGGCAGACTAAACTACCAAGCCAATTCTTCACCAGAAAGGAGACAAGCTACCGGGGACCGGTTTCTGGCATTTCAGCCATCTTCGGCCCGGCTTGCTTGAATCCTGATGGAGCAGTGAGAAAGGGACTCATGTCTGAGTATACCCTGCCACACCTATAGTGGCCAAAAACGATTTAGAAAAGGGGGTGGTGATGAACAGAGTGTCTGAATTAAGCAGACCACTCTTACCCAGTCCAAAGATCAGGGCTTGATCCATCACCGTATTTATCTCACTGCCCCATCCCAGCTCAGAACCTGGCTATATGCAAATCAGTCTGTCCCTGGCCCAGCGCATCATGGGAACAGGGCAGACTAAACTACCAAGCCAATTCTTCACCAGAAAGGAGACAAGCTACCGGGGACCGGTTTCTGGCATTTCAGCCATCTTCGGCCCGGCTTGCTTGAATCCTGATGGAGCAGTGAGAAAGGGACTCATGTCTGAGTATACCCTGCCACACCTATAGTGGCCAAAAACGATTTAGAAAAGGGGGTGGTGATGAACAGAGTGTCTGAATTAAGCAGACCACTCTTACCCAGTCCAAAGATCAGGGCTTGATCCATCACCGTATTTATCTCACTGCCCCATCCCAGCTCAGAACCTGGCTATATGCAAATCAGTCTGTCCCTGGCCCAGCGCATCATGGGAACAGGGCAGACTAAACTACCAAGCCAATTCTTCACCAGAAAGGAGACAAGCTACCGGGGACCGGTTTCTGGCATTTCAGCCGTCTTCGGCCCGGCTTGCTTGAATCCTGATGGAGCAGTGAGAAAGGGACTCATGTCTGAGTATACCCTGCCACACCTATAGTGGCCAAAAACGATTTAGAAAAGGGGGTGGTGATGAACAGAGTGTCTGAATTAAGCAGACCACTCTTACCCAGTCGAAAGATCAGGGCTTGATCCATCACCGTTATTTATCTCACTGCCCCATCCCAGCTCAGAACCTGGCTATATGCAAATCAGTCTGTCCCTGGCCCAGTGCATCATGGGAACAGGGCAGACTAAACTACCAAGCCAATTCTTCACCAGAAAGGAGACAAGCTACCGGGGACCGGTTTCTGGCATTTCAGCCGTCTTCGGCCCGGCTTGCTTGAATCCTGATGGAGCAGTGAGAAAGGGACTCATGTCTGAGTATACCCTGCCACACCTATAGTGGCCAAAAACGATTTAGAAAAGGGGGTGGTGATGAACAGAGTGTCTGAATTAAGCAGACCACTCTTACCCAGTCCAAAGATCAGGGCTTGATCCATCACCGTTATTTATCTCACTGCCCCATCCCAGCTCAGAACCTGGCTATATGCAAATCAGTCTGTCCCTGGCCCAGTGCATCATGGGAACAGGGCAGACTAAACTACCAAGCCAATTCTTCACCAGAAAGGAGACAAGCTACCGGGGACCGGTTTCTGGCATTTCAGCCGTCTTCGGCCCGGCTTGCTTGAATCCTGATGGAGCAGTGAGAAAGGGACTCATGTCTGAGTATACCCTGCCACACCTATAGTGGCCAAAAACGATTTAGAAAAGGGGGTGGTGATGAACAGAGTGTCTGAATTAAGCAGACCACTCTTACCCAGTCCAAAGATCAGGGCTTGATCCATCACCGTTATTTATCTCACTGCCCCATCCCAGCTCAGAACCTGGCTATATGCAAATCAGTCTGTCCCTGGCCCAGTGCATCATGGGAACAGGGCAGACTAAACTACCAAGCCAATTCTTCACCAGAAAGGAGACAAGCTACCGGGGACCGGTTTCTGGCATTTCAGCCGTCTTCGGCCCGGCTTGCTTGAATCCTGATGGAGCAGTGAGAAAGGGACTCATGTCTGAGTATACCCTGCCACACCTATAGTGGCCAAAAACGATTTAGAAAAGGGGGTGGTGATGAACAGAGTGTCTGAATTAAGCAGACCACTCTTACCCAGTCCAAAGATCAGGGCTTGATCCATCACCGTTATTTATCTCACTGCCCCATCCCAGCTCAGAACCTGGCTATATGCAAATCAGTCTGTCCCTGGCCCAGTGCATCATGGGAACAGGGCAGACTAAACTACCAAGCCAATTCTTCACCAGAAAGGAGACAAGCTACCGGGGACCGGTTTCTGGCATTTCAGCCGTCTTCGGCCCGGCTTGCTTGAATCCTGATGGAGCAGTGAGAAAGGGACTCATGTCTGAGTATACCCTGCCACACCTATAGTGGCCAAAAACGATTTAGAAAAGGGGGTGGTGATGAACAGAGTGTCTGAATTAAGCAGACCACTCTTACCCAGTCGAAAGATCAGGGCTTGATCCATCACCGTTATTTATCTCACTGCCCCATCCCAGCTCAGAACCTGGCTATATGCAAATCAGTCTGTCCCTGGCCCAGTGCATCATGGGAACAGGGCAGACTAAACTACCAAGCCAATTCTTCACCAGAAAGGAGACAAGCTACCGGGGACCGGTTTCTGGCATTTCAGCCGTCTTCGGCCCGGCTTGCTTGAATCCTGATGGAGCAGTGAGAAAGGGACTCATGTCTGAGTATACCCTGCCACACCTATAGTGGCCAAAAACGATTTAGAAAAGGGGGTGGTGATGAACAGAGTGTCTGAATTAAGCAGACCACTCTTACCCAGTCCAAAGATCAGGGCTTGATCCATCACCGTTATTTATCTCACTGCCCCATCCCAGCTCAGAACCTGGCTATATGCAAATCAGTCTGTCCCTGGCCCAGTGCATCATGGGAACAGGGCAGACTAAACTACCAAGCCAATTCTTCACCAGAAAGGAGACAAGCTACCGGGGACCGGTTTCTGGCATTTCAGCCGTCTTCGGCCCGGCTTGCTTGAATCCTGATGGAGCAGTGAGAAAGGGACTCATGTCTGAGTATACCCTGCCACACCTATAGTGGCCAAAAACGATTTAGAAAAGGGGGTGGTGATGAACAGAGTGTCTGAATTAAGCAGATCACTCTTACCCAGTCTAAAGATCAGGGCTTGATCCATCACCGTTATTTATCTCACTGCCCCATCCCAGCTCAGAACCTGGCTATATGCAAATCAGTCTGTCCCTGGCCCAGTGCATCATGGGAACAGGGCAGACTAAACTACCAAGCCAATTCTTCACCAGAAAGGAGACAAGCTACCGGGGACCGGTTTCTGGCATTTCAGCCGTCTTCGGCCCGGCTTGCTTGAATCCTGATGGAGCAGTGAGAAAGGGACTCATGTCTGAGTATACCCTGCCACACCTATAGTGGCCAAAAACGATTTAGAAAAGGGGGTGGTGATGAACAGAGTGTCTGAATTAAGCAGACCACTCTTACCCAGTCCAAAGATCAGGGCTTGATCCATCACCGTTATTTATCTCACTGCCCCATCCCAGCTCAGAACCTGGCTATATGCAAATCAGTCTGTCCCTGGCCCAGTGCATCATGGGAACAGGGCAGACTAAACTACCAAGCCAATTCTTCACCAGAAAGGAGACAAGCTACCGGGGACCGGTTTCTGGCATTTCAGCCGTCTTCGGCCCGGCTTGCTTGAATCCTGATGGAGCAGTGAGAAAGGGACTCATGTCTGAGTATACCCTGCCACACCTATAGTGGCCAAAATCGATTTAGAAAAGGGGGTGGTGATGAACAGAGTGTCTGAATTAAGCAGACCACTCTTACCCAGTCCAAAGATCAGGGCTTGATCCATCACCGTATTTATCTCACTGCCCCATCCCAGCTCAGAACCTGGCTATATGTAAATCAGTCTGTCCCTGGCCCAGCGCATCATGGGAACAGGGCAGACTAAACTACCAAGCCAATTCTTCACCAGAAAGGAGACAAGCTACCGGGGACCGGTTTCTGGCATTTCAGCCATCTTCGGCCCGGCTTGCTTGAATCCTGATGGAGCAGTGAGAAAGGGACTCATGTCTGAGTATACCCTGCCACACCTATAGTGGCCAAAAACGATTTAGAAAAGGGGGTGGTGATGAACAGAGTGTCTGAATTAAGCAGACCACTCTTACCCAGTCCAAAGATCAGGGCTTGATCCATCACCGTATTTATCTCACTGCCCCATCCCAGCTCAGAACCTGGCTATATGCAAATCAGTCTGTCCCTGGCCCAGCGCATCATGGGAACAGGGCAGACTAAACTACCAAGCCAATTCTTCACCAGAAAGGAGACAAGCTACCGGGGACCGGTTTCTGGCATTTCAGCCATCTTCGGCCCGGCTTGCTTGAATCCTGATGGAGCAGTGAGAAAGGGACTCATGTCTGAGTATACCCTGCCACACCTATAGTGGCCAAAAACGATTTAGAAAAGGGGGTGGTGATGAACAGAGTGTCTGAATTAAGCAGACCACTCTTACCCAGTCCAAAGATCAGGGCTTGATCCATCACCGTATTTATCTCACTGCCCCATCCCAGCTCAGAACCTGGCTATATGCAAATCAGTCTGTCCCTGGCCCAGCGCATCATGGGAACAGGGCAGACTAAACTACCAAGCCAATTCTTCACCAGAAAGGAGACAAGCTACCGGGGACCGGTTTCTGGCATTTCAGCCGTCTTCGGCCCGGCTTGCTTGAATCCTGATGGAGCAGTGAGAAAGGGACTCATGTCTGAGTATACCCTGCCACACCTATAGTGGCCAAAAACGATTTAGAAAAGGGGGTGGTGATGAACAGAGTGTCTGAATTAAGCAGACCACTCTTACCCAGTCGAAAGATCAGGGCTTGATCCATCACCGTTATTTATCTCACTGCCCCATCCCAGCTCAGAACCTGGCTATATGCAAATCAGTCTGTCCCTGGCCCAGTGCATCATGGGAACAGGGCAGACTAAACTACCAAGCCAATTCTTCACCAGAAAGGAGACAAGCTACCGGGGACCGGTTTCTGGCATTTCAGCCGTCTTCGGCCCGGCTTGCTTGAATCCTGATGGAGCAGTGAGAAAGGGACTCATGTCTGAGTATACCCTGCCACACCTATAGTGGCCAAAAACGATTTAGAAAAGGGGGTGGTGATGAACAGAGTGTCTGAATTAAGCAGACCACTCTTACCCAGTCCAAAGATCAGGGCTTGATCCATCACCGTATTTATCTCACTGCCCCATCCCAGCTCAGAACCTGGCTATATGTAAATCAGTCTGTCCCTGGCCCAGCGCATCATGGGAACAGGGCAGACTAAACTACCAAGCCAATTCTTCACCAGAAAGGAGACAAGCTACCGGGGACCGGTTTCTGGCATTTCAGCCATCTTCGGCCCGGCTTGCTTGAATCCTGATGGAGCAGTGAGAAAGGGACTCATGTCTGAGTATACCCTGCCACACCTATAGTGGCCAAAAACGATTTAGAAAAGGGGGTGGTGATGAACAGAGTGTCTGAATTAAGCAGACCACTCTTACCCAGTCCAAAGATCAGGGCTTGATCCATCACCGTATTTATCTCACTGCCCCATCCCAGCTCAGAACCTGGCTATATGCAAATCAGTCTGTCCCTGGCCCAGCGCATCATGGGAACAGGGCAGACTAAACTACCAAGCCAATTCTTCACCAGAAAGGAGACAAGCTACCGGGGACCGGTTTCTGGCATTTCAGCCGTCTTCGGCCCGGCTTGCTTGAATCCTGATGGAGCAGTGAGAAAGGGACTCATGTCTGAGTATACCCTGCCACACCTATAGTGGCCAAAAACGATTTAGAAAAGGGGGTGGTGATGAACAGAGTGTCTGAATTAAGCAGACCACTCTTACCCAGTCCAAAGATCAGGGCTTGATCCATCACCGTTATTTATCTCACTGCCCCATCCCAGCTCAGAACCTGGCTATATGCAAATCAGTCTGTCCCTGGCCCAGTGCATCATGGGAACAGGGCAGACTAAACTACCAAGCCAATTCTTCACCAGAAAGGAGACAAGCTACCGGGGACCGGTTTCTGGCATTTCAGCCGTCTTCGGCCCGGCTTGCTTGAATGCCATATCCACTCAACTATCTCTGTACCCTGGCTTTACCACGGACAGGCATCAAACCACAGACTGGATCAATAAAAATCAGAATGCCAGAGCAGAGGTCCGCACGCGTATACCATGAAGAGGACATTCCCATTCCAACAGTCATCATAGTTCCTGCGCTGTGACGTGGCGAGGCCTTCCTTCACATGTGTCTCACTGTCTGTCATCACAACATGAGCAGGGCCCCACTTTGTGCCAGGAGAGTAGAGGCATCTGTGATGGAAAACAAGGCCTGTCATTTGGTTCAACTGCTCATGAAGAGATTGTTGTCCTTGGCTTGCAGCATGCTCAGCTGCTCCCTCGGGCAAGCTCGCGACTGCTGATCACTCCATGGTTGGAACAGTAAGACTCTGTTGACTCTGTTGACTCTGTTGACTAAGTGCATTTGAGTGTGAACTTGAGCTGTGCCTATTTTGGGCAGCCAGCTCCAGCTCAATCAGCATCTAGTTACTTCACAGTGGCTTATTCTCATTGCAGCTGTCAGACATGTGAAGCTATACCATATGTGTGGACGGAAGTCACGGAGCAGGGTCCATGTAAAAACCTGTTCCTCATTTTATCATTCTTGCAGACCCTGTATGAGAATTGTTTTAAGAGTTCTCCACCAAGTCCTTTTCATCATGTTGGCATGTTACCAATCAACAGTGTACTGGACTCTGTATGGTGATAGCGGTACCTCTAAAGAGAAGTCATGATCAACCCTCTTCCTCCACAAAACAAATTCGTTTTGGGATGGGAGTGCATCTGGCTTTCCCTGAAGGGTTTCTCTGATAGTCAAGGAGCTTCTACAGGCCAACCATTGCACAGTTTGGCTGGGGATGCTAAACCATGTTTCATCTCAGCGGGATTGTTGTTCTTTCAGGAAGCCTCATCTCCCTCTTTATGAAGCTTCAGTCCTCCATGACCCTATCAGAGGACAGACCCTTACTTGAAGATAAGGCATATCATGAACATATCAAGCTGACCATGAAACTCAATATCACACCCTGAAAACACCAGAGTCTGTGGTGCCAGCTCGGTTTGATTCTGAAGAAGGCCCTCAGTAGGGGAGGTCATGTGGTCTGTTTACTTATGAAAAAATTTAGATCTGAGTAAACAAATAACCTTCAAGTTCAAGTTCCAAAATTTGTATAGCGCACTACTCACCCAGAGGGTCTCAAGGTGCTTGGGGGAGGGAGATGTTCTACTTACCGAATATCCAGGTTTTTAGTTGCTTTCTGAAGGAGAGGTGGTTCTGTGTAAGGCGAAGGTTGGTGGGGAGAGAATTCCAGGTTTTGGCCGCTAAGTTGGAGAAGGATCTTCCCCCCATGGTGGATCTGTGGATGCGTGGAACTGCGGCGAGGGCTTGACTGGACGATCGTAGTTGTCGGGAGGGGGTGTAGAAGGATAGACGCGTGTTGAGGCATTCGGGTCCTAGGTCGTAGAGGGCTTTGTGTGCGTGGGTGAGGAGACGGAACATTATTCTCTTGTTGACAAGGAGCCAATGGAGGTCTTTCAGGTGACCGGAAATGTGAGCTTGCCGAGGGATGTCCAATATGAGTCTGGCTGAAGAGTTTTGGATGCGTTGGAGTTTTTTCTGTAGTTTGGCTGTAGTTCCGGCGTTAAGGGTGTTTCCGTAATCCAGTCGGCTTGTGACCAGTGCGTGGGTGACCGTCTTTCTTGTTTCGGTGGGGATCCAACGGAATATTTTTTTGAGCATTCGTAGGATGTTGAAGCAAGATGATGAGACGGCGTTGACTTGTCTGGTCATCGAGAGGGAGGAGTCCAGGATGAAGCCCAAGTTACGTGCGTGGTCCTTGGGTATGGGTGCGGTTCCGAGGGCCGGAGGTCACCATGAGTTGTCCCAGGTAGAGGGGGATGGCCCTAGGATGAGGACTTCTGTTTTGTCCGAGTTTAGTTTTAAGCGGCTGTTCTTCATCCACTCGGCTACTTCTTTCATTACTTCGTGTAAGTTGGTTTTGGCGGTGTTTGGGTCTTTGGTGAGGGAGAGGACCAGCTGGGTGTCGTCTGCGTAGGAGATGATGTTGAGGTTGTGTTGGCGTGCTATGGAAGCGAGGGGACTCATGTATACGTTGAAGAGGGTGGGACTGAGTGATGATCCTTGTGGTACGCCGCAGATGACTTCGGTGGCCTCTGCTTTGAAAGAGGGGAGGCGGACTCTCTGTGTTCTTCCGGTGAGGAACAAGATGATCCAGTCTAATGCTTTTCCTTGTATTCCGACGTTGCTGAGGCGTTGTATGAGGGTGCTATGACAGACTGTGTCGAAGGCTGCGGAGAGATCGAGTAAGAGGAGAGTGACTGTTTCTCCGTTGTCCAGTAGTGTTCGGATGTCGTCTGTAGCAGCAATGAGGGCAGTTTCGGTGCTGTGATTGGCTCGGAAGCCGGACTGTGAAGGGTCAAGGGATTTGTTGGATTCGAGGAAGGCAGCGAGCTGACTATTGACGGCTTTTTCGATGAATTTGGCAGGGAACGGGAGGAGCGAGATGGGGCGGTAGTTCTTACGTTCGGTTGGGTCTGCCATGGGTTTCTTCAGAAGGGCGCTAAGTTCGGCATGTTTCCAGCTTTCCGGGAAGGTAGCTGAGTTGAGGGAACAGTTAATGTCATCGCGGATATGGGGTGCGATGATGGAGTCTGCTTTGTTGAAAATGTGGTGGGGACATAGGTTGGTTGGTTCAAGTTCAAGTTCAGAATTTGTATAGCGCACTACTCACCCAGAGGGTCTCAAGGCGCTTGGGGGAGGGATTGTGCATTACTTATCAAATAGCCAGGTTTTTAGTTGCTTTCTGAAGGAGAGGTGGTTCTGTGTAAGGCGGAGGTGGGAGGGGAGAGAATTCCAGGTTTTGGCCGCTAAGTAGGAGAAGGATCTTCCTCCCATGGTGGACCTATGGATGCGCGGGATTGCGGCGAGGGCTAGATTGGATGATCGTAGTTGGCGGGAGGGTGTGTAGAAGGACAGTCGTGTGTTGAGGCATTCGGGTCCTATGTCGTAGAGGGCCTTGTGTGCGTGGGTGAGGAGGCGGAATGTTATTCTGTTGTTAACAGGAAGCCAGTTGAGGTCTTTCAGGTGACCGGAAATGTGAGCTTGGCGGGGGATGTCCAATATGAGTCTGGCTGAGGCGTTTTGGATGCGTTGGAGTTTATTCTGTAGTTTGGCTGTGGTGCCGGCGTAGAGGGTATTTCCATAATCCAGTTGGCTAGTGACCAGAGCGTGGGTGATTGTTTTTCTTGTTTCAGTGGGGATCCAACGGAAGATTTTTTTGAGCATGCGAAGGTTGTTGAAGCATGAAGATGAGACAGCGTTGACTTGTCTGGTCATCGAGAGGGAGGAGTCTAGGATGAAGCCCAGGTTACGTGCATGGTCTGTAGGTATTGGTGCTGTACCCAGGGCCGATGGCCACCATGAGTCGTCCCAAGCAGAGGGGGATTAACCTAAGATGAGGACTTCCGTTTTGTCCGAGTTCAGTTTTAGGCGGCTGTTCTTCATCCATTCGGCTACTTCTTTCATTCCTTCGTGTAGATTGGTTTTAGAGGTGTTTGGGTTTTTGGTGAGGGAGAGGATCAGTTGGGTGTCGTCTGCATAGGAGATGATGTTGAGGTTGTGTTTGGCTCATGTAAACATTGAAGAGGGTGGGACTAAGTGATGATCCTTGTGGTACGCCGCAGATGACTTCGGTGGCCTCTGATTTGAATGGGGGAGGCAGACTCTCTGGGTTCTTCCGGAGAGGAACGAGATGATCCAGTCCAGAGCTTTTCCTTGTATGCCGACGTTGTTGAGGCGTTGTATGAGGGTGCTATGACAGACTGTGTCGAAGGCGGCCGAGAGGTCAAGTAGGATGAGGGCGACAGTTTCTCCATTGTCCAGTAGTGCTCGGATGTCGTCTATAGCAGCGATGAGGGCTGTTTCGGTGCTGTGTTTGGCTCGGAAGCCGGACTGTGAGGGGTCGAGGGAATTGTTGGCTTCGAGGAAGGCGGCGAGCTGGCTATTGACGGCTTTCTCTATGACTTTGGAAGGGAATGGGAGGAGTGAGATGGGGCGGTAGTTCTTAAGTTCAGAGGGGTCTGCTGTGGGTTTCTTTAGGAGGGCGCTGAGTTCGGCATGTTTCCAGCTTTCTGGGAAGGTAGCGGAGTTGAAGGAACAGTTGATGACATCGCTGAGATGGGGTGCGATGATGGAGTCTGCTTTGTTGAAGATGTGGTGGGGGCATAGGTCGGTTGGTGATCCTGAGTGGATGGAGTTCATCAGGCGGATGGTGTCTTCAGTAGTGATTGGGTTCCAGTCGCAAAGGATGTTAGAGGGCAGTTTTGGTTCGGGGGTGGTTGGAGTTGACTGGTCTTCTGACTGGTTTTCAAAGCTGTTATGTATGTCGGCGATTTTGTTGTGGAAGAAAGAGGATAAAGAGTCGCAGAGGTCTTGTGAGGGAGCGATGTCGTTGGTGCCGGCAGTGGGGTTGGTAAATTCTTTGACGATGTTGAATAGTTCCTTGCTGTTGTGGGCGTTGTTGTCGAGTCGGTCCTTGAATGCTGATTTCTTGGTGGATCGGATCAATTGGTGGTGTTTGCGGGTGGCGTCCTTGAAGGAGGTCAGGTTGTCGGTGGTAGGGTTTTTTCTCCAGGTTTTCTCGAGAGTACAACATGACTTCTTGGATTTCTTAAGGTCGTCGTTGAACCAGGGGGCCTTTTTGCTGCCTTGTTTGATCTGGTGGTTTTTCAAGGGTGCTAATTCGTTAGCGCTGTGGGTGATCCATTGTGTGAGTTTGGTTGCGGCTTGGTTAGGGTCCGATGACATGGCAGGAGGGTTTTGGTTAAGCGAAGTGAAGAGTTGATCGGTAGCGATTTTGTTCCAGATTCACCAGATTTAATCTCCAGCATGGCCTGCCTAGCTCTCAATCAATCATGGATTTATGCAGCATGGCAAATCACCCATGAGGGTCTCAAGGAGCTGGAGATGCTAGCTGCATTTTATCGGGGTGTGGTGTTGGTGCACCCCAAGCAAGATAATGCTAAGGATTAATGAGGCACCCTGGATTAATGAGGCACCCTGGCTTTCAGGGAGATGAGAGACTTCTTCGAATCCCCAAAGTTCAGGAAGTCCCGCGAGGTCCTCTAAGGCTTTTCTTGCACGTGAAGCAAGCTGTAATCCACTGGGGACTCCAGGAACCCGGGAGAGATGAGGGCCTGCAGCCAGCTTTGAGGGGACGATCATCACCATCAGCACGTTTCACCATCACTATCATAAGATAGAATCTATAGTTCAAATGGTTTCTCAGTATTTTTGGTAGATTCACAGTGTGATTCACAGTGTTTCAACCCCATGGTCCTCCATATGCCACGTGGATGGTATGTAGCTGCTGTTTGTGATAATTGAAATACTCATTGACGAGGCTTGTTACAGGCATCTCATTTTACATAAATATTCTCATTCACAACGAATAACATGTAGTGCAGCGATTTAAAATCATGTATTTGACCTTGTGGATAAAGTATCTGACTTCAGCACAGAAGGCTAAGGATTCATCTCCCTTCATGGTCATGTGCTGCTTGCACATGTAAAAGGAAAGAACTAGGAAAGGCTTGGGTCCTGTCACTGTCCGGCCTGGACCACTACTGTAAAGTAAACAAAACAATGCCGGGCAGATTGAATCGATACAATAATGCGCAGCCTAGTAAAATCAATTGCTAGGTTGGACAACCATTTGTATTGAATTGATTCTTGTTTTATAAAAGATTTTTTAAGAATTGTTTTGGCATCAAAAAATACAACACAACATTTACAGAGATACAAAAATACATTCAATCTACTGAAAAGAACATATCAAACGAAATACTTAAACAAGAAAATTGTAACCAACAATTAACATGGACAACTATGCTATGCCTCAGATCAATCAATCGTTGAGGCACCAATCCTGGATACAGACTGAACAATTGGGCTAACAGATTGTAATAATAGCCTACTTGTTACCATCCACACAAGATACACAATAAAGTTTGTCACGGAGTGCTTTGACTAGGAATAACACAGGAACTGCTCAGTGATTTACAAGTGTGTTAATTGATTCCTATCGAGCCCTAGCTATTTAGTATCTTGGAGGTAAGAACGTCGACGCGTTTCGAACCCAATCAGATTTAACGAGTTCTCCTCAGGACATGGACTGGGGGGTCGTTGTCACTGTGAAATAATAATTAAAAAACGGTGTCAGTGAAGGGGCTAACTCAAACAACCTCCTCGCTCAGACTCAAACACTCTGAAAGTAAAGGTACCTTATTGATGAGGGGTTCGGATCACTCCCTGTGAACAGATAGCGTAAAGATCTCAGTTAGATATGATACTACACTGTCCCAGCTGTACTGCACTTGTACATTTATATGACCATGACATATCTCAAGGGTGCGCAAAGATTGCGGAAAAGGGGGTGCCGGCACACGTCAGTTATTCATTGTGTAGATCTTTGTAACTAGAGAAAGCAAAGGGACCTCTTATTATTGCCCATTTTTTACATCTATTTTTTACATTTTTGTCAACTGTTGATACAAAGAGAGAGCGGTTAGGAAGCCGATTAAACTACGTCTCCCAAAAGGCATCGGGACCGCAGTCAGTTTAAATACAGGAAGGCACGCCCCCTTGGGCTAACAAGCTGTCTTCAAGAACGAGATGGGTGCCGGACCGAAGCGTCTTTAAACTCAGCAGAGAAGTAAGTCATCTGTTAGGGACACACTCGATACCGAGAGAGTGGAAAATAACGGCTTCCTAACCGTCGCTCTTTGTATCAACAGCTGACAAGCCCGTGCGGTGGCCGCCGCCTCCACACGAGTGCAGTGAGAACAAACTTGCCCAAATACGAAGGTAGGACTGAATAATTTCCCGAACGTCCTAGCATTGTAGATGTAAAAAATGGGCAATAATAAGAGGTCCCTTTGCTTTCTCTAGTTGCAAAGATCTGCACAATGAATAACTGACGTGTGCCGGCACCCCCTTTTCCGCAATCTTTGCGCACCCTTGAGGTATGTCATGGTCATATAAATGTACAAGTGCAGCACAGCTGGGACAGTGTAGTATCGTATCTAACTGAGATCTTTACGCTATCTGTTCACAGGGAGTGATCCGAACCCCTCATCAATAAGGTACCTTTACTTTCAGAGTGTTTGAGTCTTAGCGAGGAGGTTGTTTGAGTTAGCCCCTTCACTGACACAGTTTTTTAATTATTATTTCACAGTGACAACGACCCCCCAGTCCATGTCCTGAGGAGAACCCGTTAAATCTGATTGGGTTCAAAACACGTCGACGTTCTTACCTCCAAGATACTAAATAGATAGGGCTCGATAAGAATCAATTAACACACTTGTAAATCACTGAACAGTTCCTGTGTTATTTCTAGTCAAAGCACTCCGTGACAAACTTTATTGTGTATCTTGTGTGGGTGGTAACAAGTAGGCTATTATTACAATCTGTTAGTCCACTTGTTCAGTCTGTATCCAAGATTGGTGCCTCAACGATTGATTGATCTGAGGCATAGCATAGTTGTCCATGTTAATTGTTGGTTACAATTTTCTTGTTTAAGTATTTCGTTTGATATGTTCTTTTCAGTAGACTGAATGTATTTTTGTATCTCTGTAAATGTTGTGTTGTATTTTTTGATGCCAAAAAAATTCTTAAAAAATCTTTTATAAAACAAGAATCAATTCAATACAAATGGTTGTCCAACCTAGCAATTGATTTTACTAGGCTGCGCATTATTGTATCGATTCAATCTGCCCGGCCATTGTTTTGTTTACTGCACATGTAAAAGCCTGTTTATTATAGAACTTATGACAATTGGTTACTTGAATAACAGGGGTCTCCAACCTTTTCTGTTATAAGAGCTACTTATGTTCAATGCAACTAATCGAGCACTACTCATATTATTACTAGTGTTGTAATAGTGACTACATCAGAAAAGATTTCATTAGTGGCCTCCAAATGCAAGATTACTAGCAGCGATCACCTCAGTGCCTTAGGCATCATCGTCAGCAGTCCATACTAATATAATAGAGAGCCCAAACCTTTGAGGCGGGTAATCTCAGGAACCACAGCACCAATCACAACACCCAATACAGCGTTGGAAAGGGCAGTTGCAGCAGAAGGACATAGGCTATGCAGATGCCCACCATATACATTTAAAAGGTAAAAGAACCGTGCCAGCAAAGTAGTCTCTTGTGGGCGTGTCTGCGTTGTTCTGTGGGCGTGTGCTGGGGGCGTGACAAACGCTGGGGGGCGTGTGGTACGTTCCGCCCTTCATGCCATGTCTCATATCGTGTGCTAATCCCACCCTTCTCCCTTTAAATATCCCTGTACCCCATAATCATAACCCACCCTTACTCCTTAAAATACCACAACACCCTTAAACACTAACCCATCTTAATCCTATAAATATACCCTGTACCCCAAAAGCCAAACCTATCCCTAAACCCTAAAAATACCCCTGTACCCCAAAACCCAAACCTAGCCATGAACCCTATAAATACCCCTGTACCTCAAAACCCAAACCTACCCCTGAACCCTAAAAATACCCCTGTACCCCAAAACCCAAACGTAGCCCTGAACCCTAAAAATACCACTGTACCCCAAAACCCAAACCTACCCCTGAACCCTAAAATACCCCTGTACCCCAAAACCCAATCCTAGCCCTGAACCCTTAAAATACCCCTATACCCCAAAACCCAAACCTACACCTGAACCCTAAAAATACCCCTGTACCCCTAAACCCTAACCTAGCCCTAACCCGCTTAAAATACCCCTGTACCCCAAAACCCAAACCTACCCCTGAACCCAAAAAATACCCCTATACCCCAAAACCCTAACCTAGCCCTGAACCCTAAAAATACCCCTGTACCCCAAAACCCATACCTATCCCTAAACCCTAAAACTACCCCTGTACTCCATAACCCAAAACTATATCTGAACTCTTAAAATACCCAAACACCCGAAAACATATACCTCTGTAGCCCAAAACATATACCCCTATACCCATACTTACCTTATCCAAACATTAAAAAAAACATGCTTTTACCATTCATGCATTTACAACGAATTTTGTTGTAAATGTATGCGTGGTATAAGCACATAAAATGTAATGCCATGCGTTATAATGGCATTGCGGAGTCATGGTACTTTCGTAATGAAAGTATGCGGAGTGATGGTATGCGGAAAGAAAGCTGCGGAATAATGGGTGTTTACCCTCCCCCGGTAAGTACATTGGTGGCACGGCGGCCCACATCTCCAGCAACATACTCATATTTTTTCACCACCCATTTGAAAAATGCACAGGTCTCTCTCATTGATGGCCAGCACCGACATACACTTTTAGAAACACCTCCCACCACAAGTTCTAGAATTGCGAACTTTAGACCTGGGGAGCTACGTTCGAATCTTGGCATCAGCTCAACATCCTGTGATTCCAGGCAAATCGCTTTGTCTCCCCGTGCCTACCACAAATGAATGTGTTCTTCTGTAATGTAAATTGTGCTCATGCCATGTTGTCGAGTTCGCGCTATATAGTATTGCAAGGAAAAATAAAGTAGGGAAACTCGAGTTCACACACTTCTGAACGCGCACTCTTAAGTGCATCAGCAGTACACTGTGAATCGGAGCGTTTCACAGGCCTGTCACAGATAAGAAATGCTATCAAAACGAAATCCTACAAAACAATATACTACTGGCCGGCAGCAATTCATACCCGGACAACGTCGGGACGGGCTGCTAGTAATGTATAAAAGCCTTTATCAACATGGTTTGCTTCTACACGGGTAACACACAATAGCTGCAATGCCTCAAGCACCAAGGTAATAACATTTGTAAAAAGTCTTCCAATGCGGCATTATTTATCACTCAAATATCAGCTCTAAATATATTTTGGAAATTCTGCCATTTTTATCCAAATATTGCTTTATGAGTTCGGAAAATAAAATAAAAATTGTCTCAACTACACATTCTAAAGTTTGGTATATGTATATTAATTTAATCAAGTGAAAGCTTCTAATTTAGTAGTCCGGGCTGCACACAGGAGAGATACCGATACCTGGAGAGCTACTAGTAGCTCACAGGCTACTCATGGAGAAGGCTGGTCCATCATATTAAAATGAAATACTTGCTGTAGACACTATTTCAATATAAGGACTCAATCTATGAGCAGCTAGACTGTAATTTACTCACTCATGTGAGTTAGAAGTAAGACCCTCATCACTGACAGAGCATGCAGGTGTCGGGTTCAGATGGTCATTCATCCTTCTGGGGCAAAAACCTAATGTATCGTTGAGCTGGAAGGAATATGATTGGCCTTCACCAGAGTGCTGTAAGTGCCTAAAGTAGCTGAAGTTGGCAGACATGCACATAGCCTCGATGAGACAGTCTCAGAACCCATTCAGACGCCTACATAGCAGATAGAGGCAACTAGACGCTAACTGTGGTGGTTGAAGTTGTTTGCTACTTGGGTCCTGGGGGATAGTGCTGCTATGAATCTGCAAACTGGGCCATGTATAACCATTTCCATGCTTGACTTTCAAGGTAATTTGAGTGAGCAGTCACAGGCTTTTCATGGAGGTAGTGTGGGGGTGGAAAAGTGGCCATAACTCAACAGTTAATTGACAAAATAACGTATAGTTCACTCAGTGGTCATCTTTTATGCAAAATAACATACTTTAATCACACAGTTAAGTCCAACATAATTGAGTAGGAAGATAATACAGAGTTATACTCTGAGGGCTAGATGTAGGTAATCACATTTTACCAATTCCTAAATACCGAATTTTACTGATTCGGTATTTAGGAATCGGTAAATGTGATGTAGGTAATAAATCGGCAAAATTTACCGATTCGGTAATGTTTCTTATTACTGATTCGGTAATAAGAAATAGCTTCCCAGTCATTCCTATGGGCCTGGAGTGAATGGGAAGCCATTCACTATTACAGTTTCGGTATTTACTGAATCGGTAATAGCGGGAGAATATTCAAGGGTGGCAGGGTGTCACATTGACACCCTGTTTCATCCCTGAATCGTGCATGTGTGCACATGTGGCGCACATACATGCCCTTAGGGCATGTATATGTGCCACATGGCACTTTGAAAAAAGCAAATTATTGCTTATTTAAAGGTATTCAGTATTTACCACCAACTTGTAGTTGGTGTTAAATAACGAATCCTGCAGGCAAATATGCACTAACTTGAGTGCCACCTACATTACTTTTAAGGATTCAGTATTTTACCGATTCCTTAAAATAAGGAATCGGTAAATTACCGATTCCTTAAAAGCTGCCTCCTACATTAGAAAGGGCTAAATACCAGTCGGTAACGGGAAAATTACCGATTTTCGGCCGTCACCAACCGGTATTTAGCTACCTACATCTTGCCCTAAGTTGCATTTCTCAGTGGAGTAATAAACCTCTCTCTCCCAAAATTCCTTTCTCCACTCTACGGTGAGGACTAAACAACTAAAGTCCCCACCAAACCAAGGGCATAGGCATCGATTATGCAAATGGCATCAAATATTCTCACCAGTCATGAGCAACTCAGTTCAATGTTTTTAACATCTTTTTCTTTGCTTGGCAAAGGTCTCGAGTTTAGGTGGTAGACTCATCTAAGTAAGCAAGTATCTGTTGCCAAGTTGTCGACCCCATAGTTACCAGCTAGTTATTGTTGCAGCCCTAGTGTTGCAGCTCATGTAGTTCATAGTGAAGCCATCATGGTAGTGGCTCCTCTCCTGCTGGGGCTGCAGCAACATCCTTGATGCTGAAGTTGGAGACGCCGACCCGTGCTGCAACACTGGTCATCGGCAGCAGCGGCCTTCCCCGCCAGTTGCAGATGTGCTCAGATTCACCAGGTTTCACTCCAAGTCATCTGTGGTGGGTGTCCTTGGCAGTTGTGGCCTCCAGGCCAATCAGGGCTTTCAGATTTGGCAGCAACATGGCTGAGTAAACTGCAAGGTGACACAGTGGGACTTCATCTGTTGGAAGTCTTTATGCAGCTGAGTGTCATTAGTATACAAAGATATCTCCATGCTGAAGTTTTGTAATACATGCACCACTGGGCAAAGATGAAGATTAAACTGCAAAGGGGAAGTGTTGATCCCTGTGTACGATTTTGGCAAATGAACTGTTGAACAATAACAGATTGGGATCTTCCACATGGGAGTTTTGTAAACTATTTAGGAGGATAGAGTAATCAATGGTATTGAAGGCGGCCGAGAGGCCTAAAAGAATCAATATGCTTGTTGCCTTGAGCCTCCAATTTGAGATCTTCAACAGCAGAAGCCACTACTAACTCCTTGGCCTGGCCAAGGCTTGTATGGGGATCAGAATGCCTTGTGCCTCTGTAATGTTTTGGAGCGCAGAGTTTACCTTCTTCACCAGCAGTCTGGTTAAATATGGCAGGAGGGAGGAGGGCCTAAATGTAGCTGATCACTAGAATCCGGATAAGGCTTCTTCCGAACCAGGTGTTCCAAGCGATGTTAAACACTATCCATGTGCTGTTCCACTCATTATGGAGTATCTTCGACAAAGGTTGCTGAGAGCGCCTTTATCAATTTCCAACAAGGTCCTGGTAAGGGATCATTCGGTGCTCCAGAGGGATAACCACTAGATAGCAATTTTTCACGGTTTTTGATAGCAAGGAGCTTGAAATCAGTGAACTGAGGATGAAAAGAATATGATGGAGGTACTAAGGTGGTGGAGGTTTGTTAAGTAGATAAGTCATCTTGAATGATCTTAATTTTGTCTGAGAAAAAATTTGCTAAGTTGTCCAATAAACTTTGTGAGAGGATAATTTAGTTCCAGAAGAATGGAAGATTTTCTGGGAGTAATATTCTTTTTTACCTTTCCTTTTCAGGTGATTGTATTTACAGAGTTGCTTAATAACAACATTGTGATCTTTGAGAGGGTGTGATTTACACAAGATAGATTCTTTCCAGCTCCCTCGGCATAGTTTTTTCTGCTTATAGAGTTGGTGAGAGCCAATTGGCAAATGAGCTGGCACATTGTTGCTTGATAGTTTTTTCTCATGTGTGGCCGTACGTATCGAAAACATGATTAAGTGTCTCTTTGAACGAGTTCACCAGATTGTTTGGGTTGGGTCGGAAGTTGGCTTTAGGGAAGGGAATCCATGTTCAAGAATTTGGTTATGAACATCATTTGGGGAAACTCTATTCCACAGGCATGAAATTATTTTCGTTTCTCTTCCAGTTAACTAATACGGTTTGAGAATGTTAAAGTCGGTAGGAAATGGTTGGACCAGCTAATTTTTGTAGAATTCAGGTTCAAAATTATATTTGGGATTGAGAAGATTAGATCTAGTCATGCCTCATGAGATGGTTGATTAACTAGTTGTGCTCAATTAAAAAAATACATGATATTAAAAACTGAAGGCATATTATCAAGGCAGGCAAAATGAAATTATTGCCGCTTTTGCGGCCGTTTTCGGCTGCAAAGCAGCGATAATTTCATCGCCCTATTAGCAAGCTGTCGCTAACATCAGTTAGCGACAGCTTTTAGGCGATAGCGAGCGGTTTAGGGACCACTTTGCATGTCAGCGATATTTATCGCTAATGACATGCAAAGTGGGCGTACCCAACCAGTTAACGACTGAAAGCAGTCACTAACTTCGCTATCACCTAATAGCAAGGCAGGCGTAGCGATAAAAAAAATCATGCTATGCACAAATATCGCTGAAAACTAACGCCTGCTCAGACCATTTCTTAACCTGTATATCCAATAGGAAGTGGATTTTCAGGTTAAGACCCTATTAGCGATAATGTCTGAATATCGCTGGATTCCCAGAAATATTCACTCATTTCGCCGCTATGGCCAGATATTTTATTGCATTGGAGATAATCGTTGCTAATAGCACATTATCTCTGAGATAAAATCAGGCGATGCTTGGCGATAAAAAAAATTTTGCTAAGCTTCTTTAGCAATAAATATCGCTAGCTGCTGATAATATGCCCCTGGGTTCAAAAACAGTTTGCGGATTGCTCTGGAAAACTACCTCTATATTGAAATCGCCAAGTACCATTAGCTTGTCGAACTGTAACGGGGCGAAAAAGAGTTGCTCTTCTAACCAATTAAAGAAAATGCATGGATTGAGACAGACTTGCATTGTTGAAATGTAGCCTATGGCTTTATTTAGGCTAAATAAAAGAATATCTGCACTGTTGAGTTGGGGGCTGGATTAGAGCGCAACATCTAGATTGGCTTTGCATATCACAGTGGCTTCTCCTACTTTTTTTTTCGAAACCTATTGGTTTTGCCAGTGATTGGTTTTTATCTTGGTGGTCAGCCCTAAGGGTTTGGTATCCGGATGGTTTTAGATCTTTCAATTTCGAATTTCAATGAGAGGAGAACTAGGTCTCTGTAAAAAATTCAATTGGATAGTATCATTCGCTATAGTAAGGTTAATGTTGTGTAGGCTTTTCACTGCAGACCTAACATTGCAAACGCCTGCTCACCAGTACATCTTATATCCCCGAGACATAAGCATGGCTTAAAGAAGACTAAATGCTCCCATATCCAGAACAGTTCTTACCAATCTCCAGAAGCAGATCCATAATGCCTGCAACCACTCACTCCAAGTCATAACGGACACTATTTCCATACCAATGCTTCATTTGGCGCCGAAATGCATTCTGGGTGTTGTAGTCTAGGTTTGATTCCATTGATCTAATTACACTAACACCTAATTGCATAAACTGGTAGGATAGAAGGCCAGGGATGCAAACATTCACAGCAGCCAGAACATGGCTCCCATACTGCCACAGAAAACCCTGAACTGGAGTTGCAGAGTTCAGAAAGAAGAAGAAGTGATATGCCATGGTGGGACAGGAAACCATATTACATTGATAATGTGTACTCACAGCCTGCAGAGTGCTGTACTAAAGCGGACATGGGCCTCCTGCAAACCACAGGGAACTAACCATCAAATACCATAAATATGAAATGATTGAAATAAACCACAAAGCATAGCCTCACTTTCACACCAATAATAAATCAATATGATGGCATCACTCCTAATGCGTGGAACGGCCTCCCACTCCACACCAGAGCCTCCTCCTCTCTCCTTGAATTCGACAAGAAGCTGAAGACCCGGCTTTTCAATGCATCAACCAACACCAGGCTGGCCTTGGCACACACACCTGCTCAGCGCCAGGAAACCTTTGTGGGTGCGCTTTACACATAACATAGGCGCCCATGTTCCATACACAAATGTGTGTATGTTTTCTAAGTATCCTTTAGAGTTCCTGTCTTTTTGGGAGAAAGGTATATCACATGTTTTTTCAGCAGGGGGTCTTCTATTGCACAGTGAAGTATGCCCCCTCCAGCCTTTGAGGGGTAATACAAATATTGAACATATTTCAGCATGTCATATCCATAATACACAGAAAATGTGCATGGTTCAACAGAGCACCTCTATAAGTTATTATCATTTTATTTTTAGTATCGCCAGGTTAGGACGAGGCAGGGTGGGGCTTGGCTCCCGTGAACATCTGGGAGGAGGAGTGGTTGCTGCACTCTAAAGGGCGCATTATGGTTTGGCCGGCCGTTTTGGCCTGGCCAAACCGTCATGCGCACTTTGCATGTTCTCCACCCAGTCTGCATTACAACCTAGGTGGAGAACATGCCCAGGCTCCCAGTCCCTGTCTGAGTGCCAAACCGTGGCACTCAGACCAATCAAAATGTTGCGTTGCAGCGTCGTGATTGGCTTAGGGTATCCTTGGTGCTGCCTGGTTGAGGAAGGGAGGAGAGACGATGTGGGAATTCTTTTTGTTCCCTTCCCGCTACCCCCGTACTGTACCGGCCGCCACTGCTGGGATATAAAAACAGTCTCATGAGCCTTGTTACAATGTATTTACAGGACAATTATTCAAACAGGACAGCATCACATCTTCATTCTAAATTATTTGCACAGTTCAGCGTTTAACAGCGCATGTGATATAGGTGACTTGAAAAAAGCCTGGTCTATGATTGTTTTGGCTTCACTTGATCTGAGGTGGTGGGGTCTTCCTCAAAACAACAATTTTTTAACAGCAAAAAATGTCAGTCACCAAAAAATAACAAATACCATACATGGATAGATGACAGCAAAATGCCTTCATAGTGGGAATTTCCCTGCCCTCGGTGCATCACGAATTGTTTTTTGTGAAACTGTAGTGTGACCAGAAGTTTAAACTTTATCTCTAGGTCAGTGAAAGTGCGGTCTACTGACCCGTTTAGTGCAAAGTTCATCTGTTATGTGAAACCCAAAACATTGCGCTGACATCTAGTGATTGTGAAGGACATGAGCATTTGAAAACAGCTGCCTGCTGTGAGAGTCTGAGGCCTGGGACCAGTGGGGCCAGTGGGATTCACTCTGGGTGCACCTAGTTTAGCAGGACGGCTGCCCCCAGACAGTGGAAGGGTATTGCTTCCATACCTATGGCTTGAGGGTGGAGACCCAAACACTGAAGGGAAGGAGAACAGAGACAGGACTTCCTTTAGAAATGCAAAGAGGTCTTGTTAGCAAAGAGAGGCTGATTACTTCTGCCCCAGCACTGGTGGGGGGGGAGAGTGGGCTTGCAGTTCCTGTTGTTGAAGGTGCAGGCATTTCTAGGGATGGCTTGCCCTTTTGTCTATCTCTGCTTACTACAGTAGGGTTCATGACAATAAGGTGTGGCGATCACACACTTCATTGTACTCATGTTGTAAATGCTCCTGCTTGGAGCCAGCACATTTCTACTTCCTGTGAGAACCATCACCTGGCACAAAGGATGAGTATAACAAGCAGCCTGAAAATGACACTTGAAAGAGACCTAAACCAATCCAGCTCTAACATCTTAGAACATGGTTCTGCACCATCTATCTGGAAAATGTGTATAAATGTGGGATCCAAACCGCACCATTTTGTTCCTGTCCCAGGTTCTTCTTGACAAAGGAAGTGATTGCTGCATGGTGCTCAAAGAGCTGCTGTACCTCCAGGGCTGGTGTCTGCCTGACAGGCAGTGTCCTTAGGCAACGCGAAACCATGTGAAGGTTGCACATTGGAGAAGCCGAGGTTCTTCCTGAGAAGGCGGCCTTCTCGTTGCGAGCGGGAAGGAGGACTCCTGCCTCTAAAGGGAGACTGTCCACGTGGAGAAGCCAAGCATGATCCCGGGACGGGGAGCACCCGGAGAAAGCCAAATGTGACCCGTGTGAAGAAGAGGTCTCCCCAGTTTCTCTGAGGGGTCCCTGAGTGAGCTGCATCAATTAAATCACTAATCGGTCAACTCAGCAGACCAAGAAAATTATCTGAGTTTAGTTCTCACTAATAGAAAAGATTGGTGACAAAAACCTTCTTAAAATAAATTCTTCTCAGACAGAGATTCTCCCAGTCTTCAAGAAAACCTGTAGGCAGGACAACCCTTTATGGCCATTGTCCATGGGTAAATGTCCTGGCCCTGTTACAACTTCCTGCACCCAGGGCATCAATTAGTCATCACCAGATAGCTTTTCAATTTAAAGAAAATAGATCACATATTAGCTTTCAGACATCAAGTACAGTGGCTCCCAGACTCAGAGCACATCCAACGCAAAGCACCATGGATTATTCACAAAATCTACTATGGTTCCTCACCACTTTCATCTCCCTGAAAATGTGAAACTAAAAACCCACATGTTCCCTTAGATTCACAAAGCTTTATATCCACATGGACACATTTAAATAGAGACTTCTGCACTCCAGGGCCAAGCTTCTGCAACTGCAAACAACATTAAATCTATTAATTTAGTAGAGCCAACCCTGCCTCTTGCCCAATAATAAACTAGGTCAGTTGTATGGAGCAATTTCATAAATGGTGCTTAGAAACCCTATTGATAGGTGATGGTGCACTTAACAAATGTATAAAAAATAAAATATATCCAGATTAACCGCAGTTGTTTTGATTCTCTTATCTACCAAGAAAATGATGTCTTTGCCACTATCATATCTGTTCTGTTTTGGGGTGCTTTAGCTGTTCACCATCACTTCTGGTGCACCAATAGCCTCTTACTCTTCAGATTCAAGACCATGGCCTTCCTCTAGAGGGCAGTAGTCATCCTGTCAAATGGTGGCTTCTGGCGACACAGAATGATGGAGCCATTTGTCATGTGAAGTGGTGGATAAGTAACTTGGCTTTCACTTGTTCAAATCAGGTTAATGTAAAGGTGTGGCTTTTATGTTACCTGTATCCTTTAAATAGTACTAAGGAAAATGCCACTTCTGATTTGACGTTTGGAGACCGCATATGGCTCTGCTTTTCAAGATGAATTGCCTTGCAGAGTTGCTGATTTCACAGTGCTGTACGTCATCATTGGCAATTAGTTGCTTCATTTTTTGAGTAATTGGCATAATATATTAATATAATTTTTTTTCACTGAAAAAACTAAAGGTAAAAGGGAAGTTATCGTGCACTTTGCAAAAACACCCGAACATGTTAAAAGACTCAGAAATTCACCTAAAACACAGTTAAATTGCAGTTATGGTAATGAATTAAAACTGAAAAAATACTGAAATTAGTTATGGTTAGGATCAAACTCTATAAGTCGGAAAACAATATTTTTGGTTTTGAAAATCTGGTCACCCTATTCAGAATAATTGGTCTGGATAGCTCTCACCTGTCTCCACTCCATTGTCCTCTACACAGTGCTTATTTTGTGTGGGCACAGGCACTTAGTGTCAGATGTGTAAAGATTATTTTTCATTTGTAAGTGGCCCAATTGACATAATCAGGCTCTTTGCAAATGAAAAAAGGTATTGTTCAATGTACAGAGGCCCAATTTGCGATTTGACAACCTATGAGGGACGCGTGTTTAGGGGGTCCCTTCCAAATACCGAATCGCAGTGGTATGTGTGAATGCTTTGCAATTGAAATGTGGTCGTAAAACGTTTGTATTGTATCTCCTACTTCAAGTAGGTGGTAACCCGTTCACAAGGAACCCCTTCCTCTCTGTGAATGTTTGTAAAACCATTTTTTAAAGCAGGCAGTGGTCTCAGGGGCCACTGCCTACTCTGAAAAAAATAATAAACACATTTTTTCTTTTTCTTTTTTAAACACATCTCATTTTCTTGTAAGGAAAATGGGCCACATTTCCTTTATTGAAAAGCAATAACAGATACGGTGGTCCGCTGACCCGAGCAGGCCACCATCCCTGTGATTTTTGCGATTCCTAATGGTTCGCAAACAGAAACCAACCTCATGAATATTAATGAAGTAGGTCTATTTGCGACACACTGGGAATCTCTAAGACACATTTGTACATTGCTGTTTGTGCGAATCGCAACATTTGCTCTCGGGGGCATATGTATCAAAAAAACTTTTGTGAGTCCTTAATAGCGAATGTTAGCAAATCGCTATTAAGAACTCGCAAAATGAGATGTACGTAGGGTTCGGGATATAAATTATGATTCCTTCATATTCCTAATAGCGAATCACAAATTGCGATTGGCAATTAAGGAATACCTTCCGATTCATTCCTATGGGCTTAGAGGCCCATAGGATTGAATGAGAAGACATTCGCTATTTGCGAGTACCCAGTAGGTACTCGCAAATTGCGAATACAATTTCAAGGGTGTAAGGGTGTCAAAATGACACCCTATATTGCACCCCTGAAATATGCATGTGTGCACATGTGGTGCACATACTATGTGAGAAGGAGATACCATGTGTGCCACATGGCACTTTGAGAAATGAAAAAAAGTGCATTTATCTAGAAAATCGCAAAGTGGTAATTTGCGATTTCTTAAGGCATATTTGCACAACTTAGGTGCTTCCAGAATAGCATTTAAGGAATCGCAGTTTGCGATTCCTTAAATGCAATCGCCAAAAAGGGAATCACAAATTTACGGTTCCCTATTTTGCTATGGCCTTTTGGGATGATGTATCCCAAAAGGCTTTTTTCGGTTCGCAAACGAATGCGAAAAAGGCCTGATACATATGCGCCTTAATTCTTAACAGGGGCACTTATTTATGACAGTCAAACACATGGAGGCGCTGTCTGTCTAGTTTTAATCCAATCACATCAATTTAATAAATTGATTTTCTTTAAAAAAATAAAATATTAATCAACAGTTCCAGCCATTCCTACAGCTGTGGGTGGCCTGGAATAGTCAACATTGTCACACTTGTAGGTGCGTGGTGGTTACTAAGTAGCTTTGGTGCTAGCATTTGGCAGCACTGGCAGGAGCAAAATGTCTGGTGGAGGCAGCAGTGACCTGAATAAAACCTTGAACTCTGGCATCTATTATTGTACAATTTAAGCAGGGTACGTTACAAACTCATTCATCATAAAGTAACATGAATTCGCCCTCGCAGACTGTCAGACCTGATTTCCTTAGTTTGAAGCGGTCAGAAGGTGGCGCCAGCGCTAAACACATACTCCACGTCAGTCTGTATTTTGGTGGCTGTCTCCGCACACTGCTCCATGCAGCTCTCTGTTTCAGCGGTGATGCCGGGTCTTTCCTCTCTAATCCATCTGCTTTACAAATGTAAACAGCGCGGGCTGCTAATGCTCTCCAGAAGCCCGGCCTCCTCGCTCATGGTGCCCGGCAGCGAGGGCTCCTGTTTCCTGCCCTTGGCAGGCGCAGCACACAGCAGCTCATTGTTCTGGGAGGTGGAATGCGGAAGCAGAGGCAGCGGCCGCCTTCACTGAGAGCCCTGTCTGTGACAGGCCTGTCAGGATGTGCCACAGATCACAGCTGCGTGCGCGGGCAGCGCCGCAGATCACAGCTGCGTGCGCGGGCAGCGCGAGTCTCCCTGAACACGAGGGAGGCTCCCTCCTTGGATAACAATGGGGCATATTATCAAGGGCCATTTCGCCTCTTTTTTGGCTTCAAAAGCCAAAAAAGCGGCGTAAATGATATCGCCCTATCTACAAGGGGATGCTAACATGCATTAGCGCATGTTAGCACCCGTTTCCCCGCGCCTCGTAGGCTTCACTGGGAACTACTCCTTGTAAATTATCGCTGATGTGCACATCGCGATATTTACAAGGAGGCCCACGCATTTTTGCAGACGTTAGTTTTTGGCGAAAACCGCGGTTTTCTCGAAAAACTAACATCTGCAAAAATGCTGACTTAGGTATACTTACCATTGGGGTGGATTATGCTGATACGACTACAGGGTCGTATCAGCAAGGGTATCGCCGTTTTCCATGGAACATCGCTGAAAAACCAGTGATGTTCCATAGAAAACACCGCTATCGCTGGAATAATTATCGCCATTGCGCTATGCATTGTTGATACAGCTATAACAATGCAATAATTGGCAGCAATAGCCGGCGATAAATAATTTCTCGCTAAGAGCGGCCAGTGATAATTATCGCTGCCGCTTGATAATATGCCCCAACGTCCTTGACACCAAATGCGTTCTATGGACTGCAAGAGAGCTCTATCTGTGACAGGCCTGTCAGGATGTGCCGCAGATCACAGCTGCGTGCGCGGGCAGCGCGAGTCTCCCTGAACACGAGGGAGGCTCCCTCCTTGGCTAACAACGTCCTCCAGGGGGCTGCTACTGCTCGAACATCCACGTCTTGAGTTGTTTCCTGAAGGCGAGATGGTCCTGGGTCAGCCGGAGGTGGGTGGGGAGGGAGTTCAATGTCTTGGCTGCCAGATAGGAGAAGGATCTTCCTCCGGCGGCGGCTTTGCGAATTGGTGGCACGGTGGCGAGGGCGAGGCTGGCGGAGCGGAGCTGGCGGGTTGGTGTGTAGAATGCGAGGCGGTTGTTGAGGTACATGGGGCCCATGTCGTGGAGAGCCTTGTGTGCGTGGGTGAGGAGTCGGAATGTGATTCTCTTGCTGACGGGGAGCCAGTGCAGATCTTTCAGATGGACAGAGATGTGGCTGTGGCAGGGGATGTCCAGTATGAGTCTTGCCGAGGCGTTCTGTATGCTCTGTAGTCGTTTCTGGAGCTTGGCTGTGGTTCCGGCGTAGAGGGTGTTTCCGTAGTCCAGGCGGCTGGTGACGAGGGCCTGGGTGACTGTCTTCCTGGTTGCGGTGGGGATCCATCGGGTTCTCCACCTCTCTCAGATGCTGCTAGTTCTCCTTGACGGAGACACAATAGTCCGAAATTAGTGCAGGGTCCATGCTTAGTTTACTGATGCGCGTGCCACCAGCAAGGCCTCATTTTGGGACTGTCTCCTGTCCAAACCTGTCTTTCCTTGCTCAGTTGAATGTTTTGTTGAGACACACCAACCTGGCTACAATGGCATACCTACCAATTGAGATGGTGGAATGGAATTATTTTGCATATATATATATATATATATATATATATATATATATATATATATATATATATATATATATATATATATATATATATATATATATATATTCACTGAAAAAACCATAGGTATCACACCAGTTATAGTTACCTGGAAATTTTACTGACATAAAACCATTGAAATTCCCACGTTATAGTTAGTTGGACTCACTATAACTTGCACGTGTAATGCACTGCTGATGACATCACATATTACATCACTCATGACATGGTCAGTGACATCACTCATGACATCACTGATGACACCATCCAGTGAATGTGTGTCTCTCTGAAAAATAAATATGTTTTATATATGTATATGTAAAGGTCGATGGAAGAATAAATGGTTAAATAAGTGTCTTAATGGATATTTTTTTTTAAAAAATGATTGGTTAACTGGCTTATTAAGTGTATCATAGTGAATACATATATTAGCAAGTAGTGTTTCAACATTTAAATGTTTGTATCAGTGTTTCACTTTGTATATAAGTGGGTGCATGGGTTGGTGAGTAGCTACATGTGTGTTTCTATGGCTTATTAGATGTTTTTTTTAGTATCAGTATAAATGTCTGTATGATTTGGTGGGGGTGTTACTTAGCACACTGATGCATAAATGACTGACTCACTGTTTCTATGTGTTTTGAAGACAGCATATGTGCCAGACTGTGTAAGTGAGTGAGTGTGTATATGTATGTGTTAGTAAGTGAATGGCTGTCTCACTACTGTCTTTATCAGTAACTACATATGTTTTAATCTAGTATATGTGAGTATTGGTGTATATAAGTGAGTATATGTGAGAGTGAGAGATTGAAAGAGTTCTTGTTTTAATAAGTATGTGTTTCTATAAGTGATTGTTTAAGAGAGTAAGTATGTGTAAGTTTCCTTAGAAGTAAGGTGGTAGTGTGTGTATAGCTGTATATGCAAATAAATGGATGTTCAATAGTTTATTTGCATGTGTGAGTATGTGTGTGAGCAACTTTTGGAAGACTGTCGGTGTATTAACGGATGTATAGGTGTCTCACTACATATGATGAGTGAGTATATGTATGAGTGACTATATAGAAGTGTTGGTGAGTGAGTGGATGTGTATATAAATGGTGGAATTACTGAATTGGTTGTTGTAACTAGTATAGGTATGTCCACTTTTTTTTAAATGTTATTTTTTTTTTCAAAATGTGTTTCAAGGGTTACTTTACAGTGAAAGGAGGTCAGTCTCTCTGTCACAAGGATGGTGTCATAAGTGATGTCATGAGTGATGTCACTGACCATGTCATGAGTGATGTAATATGTGATGTCATCAGCAGTGCATTACACGCGCAAGTTATATTGAGTCCAACTAACTATAACGTGGGAATTTCAATGGTTTTATGTCAGTAAAATTTCCAGGTAACTATAACTGGTGTGAAACCTATGTTTTTTTCAGTGAATTTGATAGGTTTTTTAAATGCTAATTCCTAACTATAACTGGTGTGAAACCTATGGTTTTTTCAGTGAATTTCAAAGGTTTTTTAACTGCTAATTCCTAACCATAACTGGTGTGAAACCTATGGTTTTTTCAGTGAATTTCAAAGGTTTTTTAACTGCTAATTCCTAACTATAACTGGTGTGAAACCTATGGTTTTTTCAGTGAATTTCATAGGTTTTTTAAATGCTAATTCCTTTCAAAATCGAGTTCCTAACCTATGTTTTTTTTTACAATTTGCTGTTTTGTGTAAGTATTAATTTTTTTTTTTTTTTTAATCATTTTTTCCCGGGGTGCTCTGGGTGCGCGCTCCTTTAAGCTCTCCGGAAAGCGCACCCAGAGCTCTACTTTCGTTCGTGAAAAAAATATGAATGAAAAGTTAATAATAACGCAAAACATTTCGTACCATACAAATAAAAGCAGTTTTTTAAAAAAAGAAAATGAAAATGATTTTGCATTTCCGTGAAACTATCAAAACGCCACTTCAGCGCGCAGCGTAAGCGCCCCCGGAAGCGCCTACGTTCGCGCCGCGTATGCGCCCCGGAAGCGCCTACGATCGCGCCGCGTATGCACCCCGGAAGCGCCTATGTTTGCGCCGCGTGTGCGCACCCGGAAGCGCCTACGTTCGTGCCGCGTATGCGCCCCCGGAAGCGTTCCGGTGCGCGCAGCTTCAGCGCGTCAAGTCATGTGACCTTAAAATAACACTTTTCATTGGTTGCTAACAGGTTTTTTTACAAAGAATAAAATGCCCACCCATTTCCTTCACTTCTTCTTTCACTTTTGTGACTGAAAGACTTGTTTTTTGCTCCTGGATCTTTCTTGGTTTACCATGGCTGCCAGAGAATCCAGCAGTGATGAAGAACCTGATTTCATCAATGAAGAGCCTCCTACCCCAAAGGTGAAGGAACATTTTATTTGGAATTTTTTTTAAATTCCAGCTGACCAGAAGAAGGTTAATGCTCCAAAAGTGGAGTGCAGGATCTGCAAACAAGTCCTGTCACGGGGTGACCCCCCAAAAAAATACTCTTTTGGGAACTTCACGATGATACGCCATGTGGAGAGGAGGCACCCCCAGAATTTTGCCCGGGAAAGTGTCAGGGCTCTGGCACAAGGGGTTCCCAGTGATGGGGCCTCTATATCCACCGGAGGAGCAACTACTTCTGGGAGGGGGCAATCGCAGGAGCTGGTGCCAAACATTCAACCTGCTTTTAACCATGGTGTCCTGAGATGCAGATACTGCAATCAACTGCTTACCTTTGGAGAACAAAGTGTACAGCTCATGGTTCGAGCATTGGAGAACCATCACTGCCCTTCCCACCCCTAATTTTTTTGTTTTTTTTTGCTCCTGTTGAGCAGTTTCCATTCCCTGTTTTTGTTCCTGTTTAGAAAAAAGAAGAAAACAAAAAGTTCTTTTCAGAACTACCTCCTATTCTCATCAAAGAGCTATATTATTAAAAAAATGAAAAAGAGTAAGTGAAATGGAGTGCATTGATAATGGAAAGGAAAATGAGTAAGAAAGAACAGAAAGGTATGAGAGGAGAAAGGAAGTGAAGTAGGGGGACTGAAAGAAGGTGAGTGTTGGGAAGGAAAGTAAGGAGAAGAAGAGTGAATATGGGGAATGTTGATATTCAAAGAAAATGTTGAAAAGGAACAAGGGTGTGGAAGGGTAAGAAAAGATGCATTGCTGGAGTTGAAGGCTGGAGGCCTCATTTTTGAAGCCATGCGTCACTTTAACGCCACAAAAGCGTCACTTTTTGTGACGCATCAGTCCAATAAAAAATGCACCTTATTTATTCATATTTACAAAGTGGCGCATCTAGGTAGATGCGTCACTTTGTAAGCCCCTGCGCCACATTATTCATACGTCAGGTGTAATGTATGCAAAAGGGACGTATTGACGCAAGAAAGGGTCGTAGAGGTGACGCAGTGAAATCTATGAGATATCACTGTGTCACTTTTATGACGCTGTTGCGTCCAAATCTTACGCCTGTTTCACAGCAGGCGTGCAGGCCCTTTCACATGGGGCTTGGCCCCATGTAAAAGGATACATTGCTGGAGTTGCTTCATTTTGGAGACACACTCCAGCAATGCATCACTTTTGCGCTAACAGATACGTCTAAAATACTGACGTATCTGTAAGAACTTCCAACATAATACATCATAAAATTAATATGACGCATGAGTAGAAGACTGAAGGACTCATTTATGAGGCCATGCGTCACTTTAACTCCACCAGAGCGTCACTTTTTGTGACGCACCAGTGCTGTAAAAAATGCACCTTATTCAGTCATATTTACAAAGTGACGCATCTAGGTAGTTACGTCACTTTTGAAGCCCCTACGCCACATTGTGAAATCTATGACATATCACCGCGTCACTTTTATGACGCTGTTGCTTCCAAATATTACGCCTGTTTCACAGCAGGCGTGCAGGCCCTTTCACATGGGGCTTGGCCCCATGTGAATGGATGCATTGCTGGAGTAGCTTCATTTTTGTGACACACTCCAGCAATACTTCACTTTTGCGCTTACAGATACGTCTGAAATACTAACGTATCTAAAAGAACTTCCAACATAATACGTCATAAATTTAATATGAAGCATGAGTAGAAGACTGAAGGACTCATTTATGAGGCCATGCGTCACTTTAACGCCACCGGAACGTCACTTTTTGTGACGCACCAGTGCTGTAAAAAATGCACCTTATTCAGTCATATTTACAAAGTGACGCATCTAGGTAGTTACGTCACTTTGTAAGCCCCTGCGCTACATTATTCCTACGTCAGGTGTAATGTATGCAAAAGGGACGTATTGATGCAAGAAAGGGTCGTAGAGGTGACACAGTGAATAAACTGGGGGCCTCTTCTGAAAAGTGACACATCGCTGCGTGAAAACAGCGATGCGTCACTTTTCTGTGCGCACTCCTTACGACATTCCTGATGTGTCATATTTAATGTATGACGAATCATGTCGCAAGGAGTTACAGATACGTCAGTATTTCTGACGTATCTGTAAGCGCAAAAGTGACGCATTGCTGGAGTGTGTCACAAAAGTGACGCAACTCCAGTAATGCGTCCTTTCACATGGGGAAAGCCCCATGTGAAAGGTCTTGCGTCAGTCTTACGCCTGCTGTGAGGCAGGCGCAAGATTTTGACGCAACAGCGTCCTAAAAGTGACGCAGTGAAATCTCATAGATTACACTGCGTCACTATTACGAGGCTTTTTGCGGGGGAACGCCCCCTCTGCATACATTATACCTGACGCAGGTATAATGTGGCGCAGGGTTTTAAAAAGTAACCCATCTACCTAGATGCATCACTTTTTAAATATAGCGCAATGAGGCGCATTTTTTACACCGCTGGTGCGTCACAAAAAGTGACGCACAGGCGGCGCAAAACTGTCTCAAGGCCTTCATAAATAAGGCCCTGGATTTTCCCCATGCTTCGCTCCCCGGTGCGCTCCCCGGTGCGCGTACCGGGCACTCCCCCCGCGAAAATCGAAAAAAAATTATTTTTTTAAATGCCCCGCGGGACCCTATTTTAGCCCCCACATCAAACCTAGGGGATCAGGGGGGGTCTACCCTGCCCCCTTATAGTCATTTCACCCTTTTTTTATGTCGCCTCTTGTGTCTCGATCCTACTGAGACACAAGATGGCGGCCGCTCCGGACTGTTTCGAATGTTTACAGACACCCGTGAGCCAATCAGCTTTCCGTGCGCAAGTCGCGTAGCACGCCCGGTGCGCTCCCCGGTACGCGTACCGGGGCGCGCCTATAGATATATATATTTTTTTTCACCTAAATTACTCAAAATCCACTGGAGCACATATCTTGAGACATAGCAAAGGCACATCGGGCTACCAGTCCCTACAATTTTGCCAAGTTTGGTGGAAATCCATTCAGCCGTTCGGGCTAAAAGTGAGGTCAACCGCCCTATGGAAATTAACATGGGGAAAACGCGTTTTGGGACCCCCCTTTTATCTCGGCCCCCGCTTGACGCATCCCCCCCAAACTTTCAGGGAAGGACCGGAGCTCGACGAGGCCATTTTGAGGAAATTTTCAGGCAGATTCGTCAACCGGCGTCAAAGTTATTCCAAATAGAATTTTGAGATTTAGCATTGAAAAAAATCCTAACTATAACTACCTACTGGCGACAGCCAGTAGGTAATATATATATATATATATATATATATATATATATATATATATATATATATATATATATATATATATCCATACTAATATAATAAAGAGAGAGCCCAAACCTTTGAGGCGAGTAATCTCAGGAACCACAGCACCAATCACAACACCCAATACAGCGTTGGAAAGGGCAGTTGCAGCAGAAGGACACCATATACATTTAAAAGGTAAAAGAACCGTGCCAGCAAAGCAAAGTAGTCCCTTGTGGGCGTGTCTGCGTTGTGTTGTGGGCGTGTGCTGGGGGCGTGACAAACGCTGGGGCCGTGTGGTACGTTCCGCCCTTCATGCCATGTCTCATATCGTGTGCAAATCCCACCCTGCTCCCTTTAAATACCCCTGCACCCCATAATCATAACCCACCCTTACTCCTTAAAATACCCCAACACCCTTAAACACTAACCCATCTTAACCCTATAAATATACCCTGTACCCCAAAACCCAAACCTATCCCTAAACCCTAAAAATACCCCTGTACCCCAAAACCCAAACCTAGCCCTGAACCCTATAAATACCACTGTACCCCAAAACCCAAACCTATCCCTAAACCCTAAAAATACCCCTGTACCCCAAAACCCAAACCTATCCCTGAACCCTATAAATACCCCTGTACCTTAAAACCCAAACCTACCCCTGAACCCTAAAAATACCCCTGTACCCCAAAACCCAAACCTAGCCCTGAACCCTAAAAATACCCCTGTACCCCAAAACCCAAACCTACCCCTGAACCCTAAAATACCCCTGTACCCTAAAACCCAAACTTAGCCCTGAACCATTAAAATACCCCTGTACCCCAAAACCCAAACCTACCCCTGAACCCTAAAAATACCCCTGTACCCCCAAACCCAAACCTAGCTCTGAACCCTAAAAATAACCCTGTACCCCAAAACCCAAGCCTACCCCTGAACCCTAAAATACCCCTGTACCCCAAAACCCAAACCTAGCCCTGAACCCTAAAAATACCCCTGTACCCCAAAACCTATACCTAACCCTAAAACTACCCGTGTACCCCATAACCCAAAACTATATCTGAACCCTTAAAATACCCAAACACCCCAAAACATATACCTCAGTACCCCAAAACATATACCCCTATACTCATACTTACCATATCCAAACATTAAAAAAAAACATGCTTTTACCATTCATGCATTTACAACGAATTTC
This sequence comes from Lissotriton vulgaris, assembly GCF_964263255.1. Taxonomy (NCBI): domain Eukaryota; kingdom Metazoa; phylum Chordata; class Amphibia; order Caudata; family Salamandridae; genus Lissotriton; species Lissotriton vulgaris. The sequence goes on along the minus strand of NC_141698.1, from coordinate 1,080,109,492 downwards.
GTTGTAAATGTATGCGTGGTAAAAGCATATAAAATGTAATGCCAAGCGTTTTAATGGCATTGTGGAGTCACGGTACTTTCGTAATGAAAGTATGCGGAGTGATGGTATGCGGAAAGAAAGTTGCGGAATAATGGGTGTTTACCCTCCCCCGGTCAGTACATTGGTGGCACGGCGGCCCACATCTCCAGCAACATACTCATATTTTTTCACCACCCTTTTGAAAAATGCACAGGTCTCTCTCATTGATGGCCAGCACCAACATACACTTTTAGACACACCTCCAGCCACAAGTTCTAGAATTGCGAACTTTAGAGCTGGGGAGCTACGTTCGAATCTCGGCATCAGCTCAACATCCTGTGATTCCAGGCAAATCGCGTTGTCTCCCCGTGCCTACCACAAATGAATGTGTTCTTCTGTAATGTAAATTGTGCTCATGCCATGTTGTCGAGTTCGCGCTATATAATATTGCAAGAAAAAATAAAGTAGGGAAACTCGAGTTCACACACTACTGAACGCGCACTCTTAAGTGCATCAGCAGTGCACTGTGAATCGGAGCGTTTCACAGGCCTGACACAGATAAGAAATGCTATCAAAACGAAATCCTACAAAACAATATACTACTGGCCGGCAGAAATTCATACCCGGACAACGTCAGGACAGGCTGCTAGTATATATATACATATGTGTGTGTGTGTGTATATATATATATAGGGCCTCATTTACTATATGTTGACGCCCAGCAATGCAGCCGGCCTTCCTGCTGCGCTGCTGTGTGCCAAAATAAAAGGGCAATAAAAGGGCAGGAATGCGCCGTATCTAGAAGCTACAGCACATTCCTATCCTTTTCCCATGCACCAGTGCACAAACAGCAGCCGTGCGCCAACACAGACACCCTTGTGTCACCGTTGCAAGGGTGTCTGCATTGCGGGGAAGATTGCTTTTGTGCAGGAAGGGACACAACTTCCTGCACACAAACAATAATTATTGGTGTTTTGCTCTTTCTGTGTGTGCTTCAGAATACAGCACACATAGAAAGAGTAAAAAATGAGAAGAAATAAAGGTATTTCCCCTTGTTGCGCCACTCCTATCCCTCCCCTGGATTCTGACGCATTCCCAGGTTTACAACAATGGGATTGTGTCGGGCTCCATGGATGTTTTTTGGGAACACCCACAGCAGCACACATAAACGCCCCTGTCACACAGCGTATTATTGGGTGAAATGGCCCACATTTACAAGGCCAGGAAAGGTGACTCAGGGTGGCTTTACGTGGCCTTGGTAATATGTGCAGGCGCACTGCGCCACTGGAGTGTAAAAAAAAAGTGACGCTCTGGCGGCGCAAGAGGCCTCGTAAATGAGGCTCATCGTTTTACACAATACTGCACGCCACTGAGGCCACTTCACTTCAGAGCGCTGGAACCAGAAGAGAAAGTAATATAAAAAGAGAAGTTCTGAAGACAGAAGCGTTGGCGTTCCGCCATATGCGTAGGCTAAACTTAGATCTGTCGTTTGCGGGTGGCTCCCATCTTGAATCTGGGATCAGATGAATTCGTTCATCTCTGGCTGGCAGGCTGCCTGCACCTCGCCCTGGAGAATCAACATTAACCCCGAGGATGTTTCTCTCGGGTGCCGGCAGTTCATACTGAGTGAACCTACGTCAGTACTCCCTGCTACCCTGTCAGTACCTGCCTGGATCGCTGCTCCCAGCCCTGAACTACTTATTCAAGCTGAGGAACATGAAGGGTGGCAGGGGAGGATAATACCACAGAGGATACCTCTCTTCCCACCTGCTTCGGGTGGGTGATACCACCCAGGGCCGGCCGTATTGGGCGCTGTCCTGTGGAGGGGGTGCTGTGACCTCAGGGGGGCACTGTGCTTAGCAATATCTTATGATCGGAGAGATGAGGGGCACTTTTGTCCGGTGGTAGTGAGAGAATCCGAGGAGGCGTTCAAGGGACATGGGCGCAGTGCCGGACTGGCAGTAGCGGGCACTGGGCATTCCCCCGGTGTGCTGCACGAGTGGAGGGCCGGTGCGGGGCCATTTTTGTTACAGGGCCGTTTTTGCAGCATAGCTGCAAAATCGGCCCTGTAACAAAATTGGCCAAAAACCGTCCCCGGCAAAGAGCTCGTGGCACCTCCAACCCCCTCCCCCCCCCATGCCCCCCGCCCAGGGGAAGGGGGGGCCGGCCGAGCACTTTGCCAGGGCCGGTTTTGGTTCCCAGTCCGTCCCTGCATGGGGGTGCCAATAGTGTTTGTCGCACCAGGTGCCACCAGCGCTAAGGCCAGCCCTGATACCCCCCCCCCCCCCCCCCCCCACCCGGGAGAGGCTTCCACCCTTCATCTGCCAGCCTCCCCTTGTTCTTCTGGCTCGCTGTTGAGAAGACCCGGCTCCATTAACGTGTCCTCTACTTCAGCTAGGAAGTCCTCCTGCCTACATTCCTGCTCCAGCGCCTGGATAACCTTGCGGGTGATAAGTTGCATCATACAAATTGATATAACATAACATTACTTAACACAGCGCTTTGTACTCTGTAAGTGCATCTTCCCCTGAACAGGAGACTGACTCACACAAGTTGAAAGCGGGTGAGCTGTGAGTCCTCTGCTCTGTGCTAACCATTCAAGAGACCAGTCTCCTGTGCAGAAAAACATACTAGGCCAATCAGAAAGGTTGAACAGGGCAGCAAGCAGAAACGGGTTACAGAGCCAGGTACCTTGGACCCTACAGAATGGAAACGAAAACTACATTAAGGTGTGTTGCTGCCGCGCAAGAAAATGCAGGGAGTTCACCGCGGCTGTAGCCAATGAAAAGTTACTGTCCTTGACAGATTTGGACTGGCCTTTCTGGCACTCTGGCATTACCCCAGTACTCTGCAGGTTGGGGATTACTGTCACAGTGGGATGGGCTGCCATACCCCAACCATAAGCCTACGGCACTCTTCTAGTTACAGACTCCAGCAATTGAATTTTTTTGCCAAGGAAGGGTTATTTTAGTTTCATTACCACTTCACCCATCTTCCTCATTCCATTGTACACATGAGAAGGGATGCTTCCCATGAGAGAATTACCGACTGTTACATAGTTCAGAAGAAAGACTTTTACCTACACTGGGGAAATCTGTCTTCACTCTTGTTGCTTGGTGAGGGCCTCACCCTTCCTTATAACCTAGGCAATGGCATCACAGGAACACTAAACTGCTAACCAAGGCAGGGGTGGGAACGTTTTGGGTCAGAGTTTCACATCTGGGTTAAATTGCAGTAACATCTGTAACTATTGTGCACACATTCTTCCTTGTCTGGCAACATATTGTGCTTGTATTTGCCTTCTACTTTCACTCAGCTCACACAATCGAGCTCACAGCCTATCACCGTCATTATTTTTCTCCCTCCTAGTTCCCCTCATGTTAACCTATCCCTTTCCCTTCAATGCACTGCCTTGTCGTGTTAGGTCGTGCCTGGGCAGCGCATGCACTACTCTGCGAGGCATGCTGTATGGAGATAGAGACTTGAAGTTCCGCCCACTATCCGCCTACATCTTTCATTGGCTTATGTCATTGTCCACTGTAAACTGTGGCTGTTCATTGGTCAAAAGGCTTAGTAATCCCTCCTTAGTACCGCCTTGTCTCATTTTGTAACATCCCATGGCGACACGTGTGTTGTTGCTCGATAGGGTTTAATTACAGCCTCCAAGCACTATTTTCTCAAATAGCTTTGTCCTGCCTGCTGTTTTAAAAACACCACATAAATAAAAGGCATTGCCATTTACAATGCCATTAGCACAAACTCTCAAAAATGTGAGACTGTAGTGTAGACTCCACGCAAATTAAGGTAGAATAAAGATTTATTGAGAGAAGCACAGGAGCAAGGTAGGTAACATCCTACGCAGGCCTTCTTCCCCAGCAACTGCCTACACAGAGGCAAGGAAGAGAATCTTGCACAACAAAGAACGTTAAATGAAAACAATCCCAAACATATTTAAAGAGACAACATGACACATCTTCTTCCTTATGAAACAAAAATAAAATAAAAACAATAGATCAACAAACAAAATCTTGCAACCACTTTGGTTTAGAGCAAACACGTTTTCCACCAACTACAGTATTATTAATACAATCAGGTTCTTTAACAGTAGTACCATTAGAATCAAGATTCAGTGTAGAACATTCATTGAATTAGAATTAGAAGATGAACCAGTAATGGCTACATCACCAAAACTATCAGAAGAGTTAGCACATTCATCCAAAATACTTTCTGAAACAACGAAACCACCATGATCCCCATTATGAACAGAAAGGGGTTCAGAAATAACAGTAGAAGAATGTGGGGAACAAAAGGAGTTGGTACTCAATTCTTTCTTTCCTTTGTAAACAGCAATTCTTCTCAAATTCCACACCCTCCCATCAGTTAATAAAACTGCATTACGTAAAACTTTCTTAATCATTAATGGTTTTGAATATTGAGACTCTCCTTTCTGAACCTTCCAAGGTTTTTTAACCTTAACCCACATGCCAGCTTTAACATCCACAGAACCAGTATTACATTTTTCATCAAAGTTTTTTTTATATTGCAAATGTTTTTCAATGATATTGGTTCTAACTTTATTCATACATATGTCCAGACAAGAATTTTTATGTAACCAGTTGGGATTAGATTTTGTTCTTGCAATGCGACTCCTCATAATGTCAAAAGGTGACATTTTTAAAGCGTCATGAATATTGGTCCTGTAAGACCAAACAGCTTTGTAAACACAAACCTCCCAATCTTCATTGTTTAGATTAGCAATCTGGATAGCATTCTTCAAGACTTTATTAAATCTCTCACACAACCCATTTCCACTAGGATTGTACAATGAAGTAGTTTTGTGGATGATGCCAGTTCTTTCAAAGTAAGATTTGGATAACTTGGATGTGAACTGAACACCATTATCGCTAATAATTTGGGTAGGAAGACCTTCTTCAATGAACACTTTGTCAATAAAATCTAAAACAGCGGATGAATCAGCTTTGTCAACGATGGTAATGCAAGGCCATCTAGAAAAAATGTCAATAATGGAAATCACAAATTTATGATTCACACCTATCGGTCCCATAATGTCAATGACCACAGTGTGCCAAGGACCTTCAGGAATTATAGGTTCACACATTTCAGGTTTTAGGGTGTTGAGAACTTTATCAGAATTAGAACAAATGACACACTCATGTACAATCCTCTCCGCAAGAACATCGATCTCGGGCCACCAGTACCATTGTTTCACATTTTGTTTAGTTTTGACTATGCCACAATGATCCTTGTGACATAACTGTAAAATAGAATTTCTTAAGGACGAAGGAGGAACAGCTCTGTCACCACGAAAAATAGTACCATCCAAAACAGTAAGTTTGCTTCTAACTTCCCAGAAAGGTTTAAGATCTGAGCTTAAATTTTTCTTCTCCACCCAACCTTCACAAATAAATGAAACTGCAGTGACTAAAACATTGTCCATTAAATACTCCTCATTCCATACCTTTTTCTCAATGCAAAAAGGATTTTCATCATGAATAAGAGCAATTTGAAAAGAGTCCCATTCACTCACCTCACACTCTTGTAACTCAGAAGGCATACGCGAAAGAAAATCTGCAATCACGTTGTTTTTGCCTGGAAAATACTCAATTTTGATGATAAAATCCTGCAAACGCATAGACATTCTCGCTATTCTAGCAGTGGCATTATAGAGACCATCCGTGGAAAGAAGCTTAGTCAGGGGTTTATGGTCAGACCTTAAAACGCATTTCTTGCCCCACACAAAACTCCGAAAATGCTCTAAGGCCCAGACAACAGCTAGTGTCTCTTTCTCAATAACAGAAAACTTACTCTCAGGAACAGAAAGGGCTCTGGAAGCAAACGCCACAACACGTTCTTTACCATGACTATCAACCTGTGAAAGTACACCGCCTAAGCCTTTATTGCTGGCGTCTACCGTAATGACGGAATCTAGGTCTAAATCAAAAGGAGACAACACAGGAGCATTAATAATGTTGGTCTTAATACTATTAAATTCATCCTCACAAAGAGCAGACCATTCAAATTTGACCTTACTCTTCAATAGTTGTCTTATATTTCCCCACGGTCGAACACCTCGGATGAAAAGCCATCTGACTCCTGGGCTTCGGACCTTGCTGATTTCTTTACAAGCAAAATCCAACTGATACAGGATTCTTTTCCATCGCCTGTGCCTACGGGCCTGATTAATCCTGAGGCCATCTTGTCCCTGCGGGCTCCGTTAGGTGTGACGCTGGGTGTGTTTCCCCCGATCTCTACCTCTGACTCTCTGGCTCTAATGGGTAATCTCAAGTCGGGCTCGCCTCTCGACCCTTGCCCCGCTAAATTTTTGGCGAAAGTTGCGGAGGTGATCAATCCGCTGGCAAACCCGCTATTGAATCTTTCGCTGAGCCAGGGAGTGGTCCCGCAAGCCTGGAAGCAGGCGATGGTGATCCCATTGCTTAAGAAGCCAGGCCTTGATCCAAAGGCCCCGGTCAACTATAGGCCTATCTCTCTGTTGCCGGCTCTCACAAAGATTGTGGAAAAGCATGTTCAAGTGGTGCTTTCCAATTTTCTTGAGACCAATGAGATCCTGCATGCCACCCAGTCGGGTTTTCATCCCCATCTCAGCACGGAGACCGCGCTTCTCGAGGTCTCAGAAACCATTAAAGGGGTTCTGGACTCTGGGGGCAAAGCCATGCTGGTGATGCTGGACTTGTCGGCGGCTTTCGACACCGTCCCCCATGATGGTCTTCTCGCAAGACTTTATGAGATAGGTCTACGGGGGACGGTGCTCGACTGGTTTTCTTCCTTTCTAGCCGGCCGCCGGCAAACGGTCTGGGCCTCGCCAGATTCCGCTGTTATGCCGCCTTTGGGAGTCGGGGTCCCACAGGGCTCGATTCTGAGCCCTACACTCTTTAACATCTTCATGACCCCGTTGGCGGCGTTGGCGGAGTCGTATGGGGCCCAGATCGTATCCTATGCCGACGACACCCAGCTCCTCTTCTCGTGTAAGAGAGGAGGAGACTTTGACGGGGAGAGTATCCGGGATTGCCTTGGGGCTGTTTTCCAATGGTTCCAACTGAACAGCCTCAAGTGCAATTCCGACAAATCCGAGGTACTCTTCTTTGGGTGTGACACAGAGCCAGATTGGCAGACCTGGTGGCCCATTAATATGTTTCCTCCGTCTTGCTCCTCCCAAATTGCCAAGAACCTGGGGGTCAAGATGGATAAGGGACTAACGATGAAATCCCAGATCCTTGGGGTGTCGGGCACTTGTTTCGGCATCCTGAGGATGCTGCGCAGGTTCCTGCCCCTGCTATCGGAGGAGCATAGGAAACTGACAGTGCAGGCTCTCATCGGGTCCAGGTTAGATTATTCTAACATTCTTTACCTGGGCCTGCCAGAGTATCTGCTGCAGCGGCTCCAAGTGGTGCAGAACGCTGCTGCGAGAGCAATTTTTGGTTTAAATAGACGGGCCAGTGCGTCGGGCCTGTTGAAAACCCTGCATTGGCTCCCAATCCGGAAGCGGATTGCCTTTAAGGCACTGCTTCTGGCCTATAAGGCCCTCCACGCTGTGGGAGCAAAGTACCTTCAAAAGAGACTGGCCTTCTATCATCCGACGCGCTCTCTGAGGTCGGAATCCCTGCTCTTGGCGGCTGTCCCACGTGTGAAGAGAGCTCGCCTGGGAGGCCGCTCTTTTGGACTACTGGCACCACAGCTGTGGAATTCTCTGCCGATCACTTTGCGGGGAGCTACTAGTCTACTTGCCTTTAGAAAAGGCCTTAAAACCTGGCTGTTTACCCAGTAGCCCGTTTCTTTTGTGTATTTGCGCGTTCTGCCTTTCTCCTTCTTTTTTTAATGGTGTTATGTTATTGTGTTGCAGCCTTTCTTTTCCAAAAAAGCGCCGGGACACTCTTTTTGAGTAGCCGTGCGCTATACAAAAGAATAAATAACATAACATAACATAACATATTATAAACTTTGCTGGAAAAACCTTTAATGAATTTTGAATAAAATTCTACCATCCCTAAGAATGATCGAACATCATCTTTACTAGAAGGGGGGGGGGGAGCTTCTTTAATGGCATCAACCAATTTGGGTTTGGTAGAAACACCTTCTGAACACAACACATGACCCAAATAAGTTACAGATATAACTCCAAAATGACGTTTCGAAAATTCAATTGTTAACCCTTTATCTTCAAGAATGCCTAAAACTTCTTCAAGAATGGAATTGTGTTCAGTTTTATCTTTCCCATATACTAAAATGTCATCTTGGAAAAATTTAACATTTGAAAGTTTGCCAAAAAGTATATGCATAATGCGTTGGAAAATGGCAGCCGCAGAAGCTAGACCAAATGGCATTCTCTTATATTGAAAACACCCCATGGGGGTGATGAATGCCGTAAAGTGCTTACTATCATTATCAAGTGAAATCTGGTGATATGCAGCAGAAAGATCCAATGTTGAAAAAATAGTAGCACCATTAACTGAGGATAACATTTCAGAGATTTTTGGTGAAGGAAACTTATCAACTACAATGTTATCATTCAAATGGCGTAGATCTACACATAAGCGAATTTTGCCATTAGAACGTCTGGCAATTACAACTGGAGAAATCCATTCGGAGGATTCTATCGGCTCAATTATGTCTTCCTTAACAAGTTTATCCAATTCTTTTTCCACATCACCGCGTAATCATTAATATTAAAAATGTAAACTTTTTCAAGAGGTTTTGGAATACATTCATCTCCAACTGAGCAATACATTACTTTCTTATCGCATTCGTCTTGAATAGAACAATGCATGACTTTTTTAACAATATCATCATCGTCACTTGAAGATGAATCACAAACAATCTTTACCTTTTTTCCCTTAGCTCTGTAACAAGCTCTGGAATAATGCCAAATGAACCCACAATTAGAACATTTTTCTTTAATCACTGGACACGATTTGAAATTAGCTAAATGCGAACTGCTGCCGCATCTAAAACACTTAAGCTTATCATTATTTTTTACTTCAATAGGTTTAACCTTAACAGGATACTTTTGCTTATAATTGGATTTACTTTGAACTTTAGAAATAGTTTGTTCAGAGAACGTTTTTTGTTCAGTGGAAGAGTTTTCACTAACCTTAATAGCCTTAGCACTGCGACCTGAGAGTTCAGCCTTTCTTACAATAGCTAGAACATCTTTAAGCTCTGAATCTCCATTAATCCAAAGTCTATCTTGAATTGAAGGATCCGAAGCATGCATAACAACTTGATCCCTTATAAATTGTTCTTGGAGATGATCAAACTTACAGTCCTCTGCCATTTTCTTAAGTTCAGCTACATATAAATCAATAGTTTCTTCAGGTAGTTGTTTCCTGCGAAAAAACTTGTATCTAGTGATACCAATGCACACCTTAGGAGAAAAATGGTTATCAAAATCTTTTAAAATATCAATAAACACATTTAAATCACCACCACCAGCACACTTTGACATCTCTTCATACACTTTTAAACCACCAGCACCTAAGGAATGCAAAAGCAGTTTTTTCTTTCTTTCCGGTTTCATTTTTCCTTCTTCATCAATGGTGTCAATAAAGTTTTAAAAATATGCTTTCCATTGAAGCCATTTCATACAAGGCTCTATTCCAGAAGGCCAAAAGGTTTGTGGAGACTGAATGGTAAAGTTTTGTGTGGCCATGTTGAAATAAGGATCGAAAAGTAAAAGGCACAAAATAAGTTTTTACAAAAGGAAAATGAAAAGTCTTACTTGAAGATGAATGAATTATTAGGTAAACCAGAAATCCATAAAGCGCTGTAATGTAGAATTGAAAAAGCGCAATATAAATAATAAAGATCAATTAGTAATAACGATGTGAAGCAGTAATAAACAATGGTGTGTTTCCTCGTATCTCGTTGCTATGGTAATTTCCAAAATGTCTGCTCTGCGTCTTACGTCATAGCGCAGCGTGCATCACGTCGAGCGTAGCGTGCTGAATGTGTTGTCATCAAGTGGGAACGCGGAGAAGAATGCAGCGCGGAGAAGAATGTACAGGAGGCAGCGCTCGTGCGGAGATCACGGTAACCGCTTTCCCAACTTTAAAAGATGCAACAGTAATAAACAACGCTAAAAATAGGTCTTTCAAAAATTTTAATTTGCGCGGAGTAAATAATAATATGTAAAGTCAACTCCAGTTTGCGCATAGGTAAAATGGAAATACCAGAAAGAAGCAACTCACGGAAATATATTCAAAAGTAGAGACGAATCAATTTCAATTGGTTCCGCTTCAACATCGGGCGAGTGTTCAATTCTTTGTCTTATTAAAAAGTCAAAAAAATAAATGTATAATAAAATTCTATTTCTTCTTGAATTCGAAAAAAGAGAAAATCTTTAAATAAGGGTTCGAGGGTTTCCTAGTGCTTCACAGCCATCGTCGCCAAAATTGTAGTGTAGACTCCACGCAAATTAAGGTAGAATAAAGATTTATTGAGAGAAGCACAGGAGCAAGGTAGGTAACATCCTACGCAGGACTTCTTCCCCAGCAACTGCCTACACAGAGGCAAGGAAGAGAATCTTGCACAACAAAGAACATTAAATGAAAACAATTCCAAACATATTTAAAGAGACAACATGACAGAGACCTATTCAGGCCCGGACTGATAATGTCAGGCACCGGGCAATCCCCCGGTAGGCTGGAGGGGGTGGGGGCCGGTTTTGGGACAGGGGGCCGGTTTTTGTGCTGGGGGCCGATTTGGACCCTGAGAGTAACTGACAGGCCGTCAGTCCGGCCGTACTAGTCTGACTGTGTTGAAATACAGTCAGACTAGTGCTCTGCCATGTCTCTCTTTGCTCCGCCTGCAGCTGCACATTATACATGCTGCTCGCAACGCTCAGATGTCTCCTGCCCCGCCGAATCTGCGCGCCGCTATTTTACAGTTCACCCTTAGCTGGGGTGGGTCTGGTGATGACGATCATGCGCATTGGGGCTCGCGCAGCCCCAATGCGCATGATCATCTTTTCAAAAAGTGCATGTGACTTGCAGAGGGGACTTAGGAGGAGGCAGGCATCTCATGAACTGAGAGGCCAGACATACGAGTCGACGCTGAGGAGATGCACTCTGTAATTTATTACATCTAGACCCCCTGTCTGCCGCCCGCAGGTGAGTCCAGTCCTTTGCATGAAAATATGCAATCCCTGATTACACCACCGAGGGGCCGGCCGGGCCGGAATTAAGAGCAAAAGGCTAGGCCCCAAAATAAACAGCATATCCGGCATGAAACGCACTGGTAGTTTACATTAACAAGCAGGGCAGGCCGGCGCGTGGCACAGGCTGGAACACAATGATTAATCGAACAACAGCGCCAACAGATTGCCTCTTTTCACTACTTTTGAGGCAATTATGTATTTTTTTGCTCAGGAAAATGGGCCTTTGCAGCGCTGCAGGTGCGATTGGGTGCGAAATTAGAAGGTACGTTCGATGAGAGGGCAGCTGCCGCCCTCCCTGGGTTTCAAGGGAAGAGGTAAAGGACTGCGTGGGGGGAGGGGGCAGGCATGAGCTAAGTGATGGAAGGAAAGCGTGAAGAATGGAAGGAGGGACGGAGGTAGAAAGGAAAGAAGGAAAGACAAACAAAAGCAAAGGAGTTAAAAAGGAAGGCTAGGGGAAGAAAGGTGAGGGAGGTGCGCTAAGGGAAGAAAGGAAAAAGTGTAGAATGAAAGGAGGGAAAAAAGGAAGAATGGGAAAAAAGGAAGAAAGGGAGCGGGAAGGGAGAAAAGCAGAACACTAACCATGAAAGGAAGGAAAGGAAAGTGCATAGGAAGGGGAGTGCAGATGAGCAAGGGAGGGAGGGGGAGTGAAGAAAGGAATAAGAAAAGGAACAAAAGGTGGGTTAGTGGAGCAGGAAGAATGAAAGCGAGGATGGTATAGAGGGGGGGAGATGAAATAAGTGTGAGGAATGGCGATGGCCGATGGGGCAATAAACTCAAATTAGAAGACAGGACAGTAGACACGAAGGAAGTGAATGAAGGAACAAGATATATATAAAAGAGAAAATAAGGGGAAGAAGGAAGTATGGCTGAAAGGAATGGGAGCAGATGGAAGGAGTAGAAAGATGGCGATGGAATGGTTAAGGAAAATAGAAACGAAGCAAAAGATCAACCGAGGAAGAGAGGAAGTAGGAAGAAAATGATGAAATGTTGACAGAAATGAAGGAGGAAGAGCTGAAAGTATGGCAACATGGTATAAACGTACAAATGAAAAGAGTGAAGAACGACAAAAGTGAGAAAGAAAGGAAAGAAAGAAGAAGGAAGGTAGAAAGTGGGCAGGTATAAAGTAAGGTGGAGAAAGGAGGAAAAGTTAAGTAAAATACGAAGGAAGTAAAAAAAGGGAGGAAGAGAAGATAAAAGAAATACAGGTAAGGAGAGGAAGGAATGAGGAGAAAAGACATGAAAGGAAGGAAGACGAAGGAATGAGGGATAATTGAATAATGTACAATAATATGGAAGGAACGAACAAATGAAAAGGAGTGAAGAAAAAAATTAAAAAGAAACTTAGTGTGGTGGGTAAAATGGAGGCCTATCTCTGATAGTTGTCTTTAGCGCTGCCCAAAGCTGCTCGAATTCCCCACAGGTAAGCCTCCCCTCCCTCCGGTCTGGAAGGGCTCAGTGAGCAGTGGTGTCAGATGAAGAAACTAACCCTCTCCTAATGTAGTGACGTGGATTTAGGAATTAGATAACGGTCGACGTTTATGTTTTTTTTAATGCAAAGGCGAGAGTTTGGCAGCCGTTATTTTGGAGTTTAGGTTTTTGTGAGACATGTTTTTATGCTTCCATGTGGGCCCATCTGTTCCCGGTTTGCCCTGGTGACACAGGCATTAGAAGAGGGGCCTCACTCTTACCACCAGAACTGTCAAGGGCCTCTGAGAGCTAGGCTGCAGGACCCTGTCGGTCTGTGGTGAGATGGGTGGTCTGTGGCAGCTAACAAAGATGCTGATGGCCGCTGACACATATCGCCTAGTGCCGCCGCCGCGGAGGAATGCAGGGAGCGCCTCTCTCTCTTGTGTGAACCGCACCTGGAAGCTTCCTCCGTGCTGCAAAGGGTGTGAGTGTATTTGGTGAAACATGACTTCAAATTTTTTTTTTTGCCAGGGCTCGTAAACGCTGTGTCTGAGGCTCTCTGCCCTTGGGTGTACCCTCCTCCCTGCGCACTCCTGCTGTAAAGAGAGTTTCATTTCTGGGAGTGTTCTATAGTGCTTCCCAGAATACTGTGTTTTTCACGGCACTAGTGTAGGTTACATGTGTTTACCGCTCATGAGAAAGGTGTCACTTTGGTCTTCTGCTTTCTTACACATCCACATGTGCAGAATTTTGTTTTGACATTAAGATTCCATTCCATCAAATGATGTATTTGTATTTTGTATACTGCTCGGTGTTGAGAAGCTGCTTCCAAGCACTGCAGCACAAACAGTGTCTGTGAGGCATGGGGTTGAGAATGAAGGAGGAATGACAGAGAAAAACAAGAATTGCCACAGCTCCCGATTTCATGACCATGTTAAATTAAAATGGGCGTGACTTTTAAAAGACCCTATGTTGCAGGCTGTTCCCACTGGTTATCCATGTGATTTTTACCAAGAAACTATGCATTCGTGCTGGTGGAGTTGTCTGTCCATTAATAGTCAACATTGGAGATTTTCTGTAATGCCTAAGTCTGGTGTGCACTTTTCAATGTTTAAAAACAGCCTTCTACTACTTTGCTTAAACAAGCTGTCGCCGTTGCGCCCCACACAGCACTATAGGGGAGGAACTGCAGAGAGAGTGGGGTGGGGGGTAGAGTAGCGAGCAGGGCCAGACTGGCTACCGGGCGTTTTGTCATGCTGCCAAGCTGGGGTCTGATTTTGTTGATGGGACCTGCGTGAGCAAAACGAAATTCGTTTTGCATTGTTGATTTCGAAGCACACGCAGGTCTCCATCTACGAAATTAGCCCCCACCGCAGTGACATCAGCCCCCAGCTCTGCAGAATGCCTAAATGCCCAGTAGCCAGTCCGGCCCTGGTAGCGAGGGCAGGAAACAGAAGACATGAGTAATGGTCCATCAAATAAGAGAAAAGGAAAGTGCTTGGAACAGGCACCCATGGAATGCCTGTGCACCGCAGCTCGTCTGCTTCATGAACACTTTTCTTATCTGCTTGCAGAGAGGAGACACCATGCTCGTGCACATCGCCTGTCTGTGCGCGCACATGGTTTGTCTCCCTTCGCTAGCAAAAGCCACAACCTAAAAAGTGCACAGCGGGGACATGCTGAAGGTGGTACGGTACACTTGACAGGTCTAAATAGCATATATTAGCACTCGGACATCCGATTATCAAATTAGAAGAATAAATATCCTCTGTGCCCTTCTTGCAGAATAGTATCTGCTACCTGATGACTTTAACTGTATTTTACCTATTGTCACCCAAGCAAAGCAGGCATTTGTAATAGCATTTCTGGTGCATTCTGTGCGTAAAAGATTACTGCTGAATGCCGTGAGTAGTATCACATTCAATGTGCACAGCGCAGAAGTAAAAGCTGTAACTTGCATTTCTTTCCTTTTCGGTAAAGCAGAAATAACAATTGTTTCAAAAGATGCAGTTCCATCCAAAAGCAAACAATGCAACAAGTAATTACAAAGACGCCAATTTAGATTGACAACTTTTTGGCTGCAGCAAAGCTTGCTTGAATAAATGCAAATTAAAAGCAGGCTTCCGTCGTCCACTGCTGTCTGCAATAACAAATTCTGAGGTTGAGATACGGCGAAGTATTAGCAATAGTTTGAAATACATCTAGGGTGAGAGTTCATTAACTTTTATCTGTTTTTGACACGGGGAGCTGATACTACGGTATCTGATATCCGTTTAGTCTTCACTTTTACCACTATTGCACTGTTATCATCACAGTAATCCGTGCCCATCTTTGCTCCAAACATGGCTCCTAGGCTGTATCTGCTTTTCACCTCAGTTTCCCAGGAGATCACGGTGCCACAGGACGCCTTGAAATGCTTCATGCACTGAGAGCTGGTGTTGCTTAGTTATGGATGTTTGGGGACAGTGTGAGTGACCCATTCTCCACAAGCACTGTTAGTGCTTCCACCTTTGGGAGTGTGCAACCCAATGTGTATTATGTGATCCTTGAGTTGGTAGAAGATATAATTGATATACTCTTTTGAGGTTAATATCCCCTCAGATACCTTGGGAGTGAGTTCAGCGTACATTTCCACCGTTTTCATGAGCATAACTGCCAAGCTTTCATATTCTTTATATGTCTTCCATAGTGTAGTACCTGACAGCTTGTTCACCCCTTGTGTCCCATACAAGCCAGGCCTTTATTGGCATGCAGCTCAGGCTCCAGTGGCACGTGAAGTATCAGTAGGTGTTGTAGCACCCAGGATAATGTGCTGCATGGCTAAATGCATACAAGTTCCCAAAGGCGAGACCTACTGGCTATGCCAATGCTTGTGTAATAAGCTGTTGAAAAGCAAAATGTTTTAAAAACTGAAAAGAGAAATAATAAAATATCCCAATAGTTCTAGGTTTAGCAGACCACCGAGTAGCAAAATCCCTTCTAAGCGAACACGGATATGCCCATAAAGAAATTTTGTTGCAGAAAAAAATGGATGGAAATCAGAATATTGTGGTTGCTACAGGCGATGCAGTGCCTATCTCAGGCAATGTCCCCTCCAAATAAAAGGGGAATAAAAATCAAATCACAAGCTCCAAGAACAAAAGTGTATGTCAGAATATACTGTCCATCACTGTTCCTCTGCCACTAAACACACTATCCAAAATTCTTTTAGGCTTCTAGGGTTATTATTCCTGCATGACAGAGTACTTCTCATACTCTCAGCTTGTGAAGGTGATCACTGATCCTCAAAGCGGCAAGTGCTGATAATTGTGAAGTGAGAAAGCTCACAGAGTCAGTGGCAGATTAAGCTACTAGAGCTCCTGTTCAGGGTGGTGCAACTGGCAATGTTTAATCATTAGTATATCTCAGGGCTCACTTGCTCATCAGATTGCATATACATCCAAGTGACAGTGCCCACTTTACCATAGTATGACAAGGACATACTATCATAACATTTTAAAACTGTAAATCACCATTGTCATGACATAAAACAAAATGTGCAGATATAGAAATCATACCAGAAACCAAATTCCTCTGATGTGTGAAGCATTGTTGATCCAGAATTGATCATTCTCAGCCATTGAACAATCCTTCCTGGCTCCCTCTTGCCCAGGTATTTTTTTTAGATAGATAGATACATTTATTTCAGTTAATAAAAAACATGGAATATTAAACAGATAAAAACTTTAAAAGATCTTAATTCTACTGAAATTAAAATCAGATTTTAAAAGTTTCCTTTAGCATCACTAAAGTTCCAATTGTGCCCTGGTTAAAAAAAGTCACTGTGGAGCCATCCTTAGGTTACATTTGTTTGACTGTTTGGGGTCAATAATCGTCCGGCTTTAAGATGCAATTTTATGAAAGCAGCCATTATTTGTGGAGATTCCTTTCATACAAAAAATCAAAATAGTAGTGCATGCTGACATGATCTAAAGCTAAACATATTGCCCAGGTATGTCCAGCACCACTGTCAGGCCAAAATACACATCATCTCGGTATGTACAAATATAGAGCCATACCAGAAACCCTGGTATGTAAAGTCTCCTTTCAATGCACAAACATTTTCTAACATGCTGCCATACACTCTCTAAATCCCATCTCCTCTTCACCCTCTTCTATCTTCACCCTCCTCAAATGGGTATCTGAGGATACATAGACTTGGAGCTGCAAGTGATGTCTACCTGCGACTGACCCAAGTGCCAGCTCCTTAGTGTGTTACTACACAGTATAGACTGAAATCTGTGGAAAGTAGATTGAAACCTGCACATTAAGTGAACACACTAACTCGACATAAGTCTGTCTCACTCATCTGTCCTATGCCTCCCAGGTTTGCCCCATAATTCACTGATCCCAACCACCAGATTTAAAACTAAGTTTTTGCACAATTTTGGTGACTACAAAGTATGGTCTTTTGGAATTTCAAAGCATTTAAGACCTCTGAGAGCTTAAAAGGTCCAGGACAGGCTCGGTCAAATATTAGATTACCCTATGAAATCTTTTGTCTTGCCTATAATTCAGACCGACACCGCTTTAACAAGTAGTGCTGTGTCTGAAATTATCTAATGTCTTTCCTGGTCATTTTGCCAGTATGGCGGGCAAATCCAGTCATATATTGAGCTGTTAATGATAAAAGTGCAAACAGTGTATTCTAGTTTGAACAGGTTATGATATACCCTTTATGAATTGACTGCAGTACCAGTTTACAATATTAAGGAGTCCCCTGTCAACTTTTTATAAGGATACTTGACTATTAGCTGGCCTGGCTCTAGGCTATCATATGAGAACCGGAGCAGCAGCGGTGATGTGTACACTAGCATGGCATCTGGGTGACCCAGAATGGATGCTAGTGTACACATCAATCCATAGAAAATTATATCAGTTGTGAAGTCCGGTACCATCCCATGCAGGCGTCTGAAATCCTTGTGGACATATCCCCGATCCATGGTAAAAAATTTGTGGTCTGACTGAGGCCTCCCATTTATCTGGGAGCAGTTTGTACTTTCTTTGGTGCATGCAGCGCACATCAGGGACTTTCATTGCTGCTAGTGATGGAGTGCTATGCCAATTATTAACTCCTCGAAGTAAATGGACATGCGTATCTGCTAATCTGCGTCACATAACACTCAGAATAGTTTAAAAGAACTTTAAAGAATATACACTCGTAAACTCTCTCCTGTTGTAAACATTCAATGAGAAATGTGTTGAAAAATGCTTTGTTTTGGCTTTTCTGTCTCCAAAATTTTCTTGGGGGGACAAGCCCCCAAACTCCCCCTGGTAGTGTGAGTTGGTCTCACTTTTACTTTGTTCTCTCTGATTCATTACTTGTGTCTATTTTTGGTGCTCTCTGAAAGACTGTCTATGGGTACATATGACTGGGTGGGTAACCTGGTGCTCTTTAAGGTCATCATCTACTATTTACTGTGATTTGAAAGTTGATACAATTGAATATATAATGAAAAATGTGCTGTAAAATACACCATTTTGGTCTGTCTTTTTCTAAAATGTTCGTGGGGGGAGAACCCCCCCAAACCCCCCTATTAGTGCTCGTGCTCGCTCGCTGCGCTCGCTCGCTAAGCGCGCCGGGCGGGGGCTGGTCTGCCAAAATTTGCCAGGGCTGCTTTCAGTTCCCAGTCCGGCCCTGGACCTATTGCATTGCAAATCCTTGTTTTTATGTTGTTTGTCCTCCTACTCAACTGCTGCTCTGCTGGATGTTTCTGCTCCGTGCTATCCTAGGGATAGGACGGGAACATGGCCTACTAATGTCCGCTAATAGTTATTTGTACTGATTTCCTTTCTGAGGGGTGGACAAATGTTACCAAAATGTGCAACTTAAATTCAGATTATCGTTTGTCAAACTCATGTTTGCACTGTAAGCCTCGTATTCTGAAATCTGTAAATGGCAGTGGAGGTTAATAAGTGATGGGTGTGGGCAGCATGCTTGTACATCCCTTTACAGAGGACTGAGGCACTTCACTCCGTCCCCCTTAGCCTGCGGCAGAAGTAGAGGGAATGTTGTCCTGTTTGTGCAGTGGGGTTGGCTTGTGCTGCACAGTCATGGCCAGTGGTAGCTGGCGACATTTGAAAGTGGTGGGGCATAAACTTTCTGTTGGGGTGCACCATGGCGAGCGAGTGCAGCAAGCGAGACCGAACATCTTAAGAGGGGTTCGGAGGGGGGGCAAGGGGGGGGGCAGGAGGGGGGTTCTCCTTCCGAGAAGATTTTGAAAAAAGAGTGGGTAAATGGTGCACTTTCAATCAAATTTGAGAAGCAAGAAGATTTATAAAGCAATTGTGAAAGTGCAGGTATTACATTAATAAAGGGATGTCATATAACAAAATGTAGATATAAATGTTTCTGAAGCTAGGCCCTGCAAGTGCCACGCACCTCTGAGCAAAATACAAGACAATGGTATTCTGTCAACTATTTTCTGACTTCCTGTGGTTTGTCATGGAAGTCAATCCCTAAAATTATAAGCAATAAAGCAGTTTGAATTGAAGAACTACTTACACAATTCTAAGAATGACGTTTTTCTAATTGTTTTCAAAGTTAACTGAATCTCTGGCCGCGGAATCCCTGCTTCAAACTTCTGATGGTTAGTAGTTTTGTTGTTACAATCACTGGCAGCATGGCAGGGGCAATTCGTGGTGCAAGCTGCAGTGGTCTCCTGAGGAGAGCTCCGGCACTTATTTATTTACAAATTAAGCACTGCGTACCAATCCCATGCTCTACTCAAGCCCCCGCGGCCTGGGGCGAGGTCCGCGCTATGTAAACATTCCAAACACCATGAAGCAGAGAGATGAGCTGCCGTGTGTCTTAACCTACGTTTTAGGCGCTGTTATTTTCCTGTAAAAATCCATTTACTCCCAAGCGAGGAATGAATGTGTAGTTTTCGTTTACTGACAGAACGGTGGACTAGGTAACAAGCATACCAGGGATAAAATCCCTGCTTCCCAGTTTCATCAAATAAATGCCTTTCATTCTCTGAGGTTGACAATCAGACACCGGACCTAGATAAAGTACTTCAAACAGTTTCGTTGCTACCCTCCATAACCATCAGAGGATAGTGCTTTGTGCTGATCTAGGCCACTATTGGCGCTTTTCACATCTCCTACTCACATTGTCTGAGTCCCGGTCACATTATATTCACACAAACTTATTATGTAGCACTTCCAGGTACATCAGAGAACTTTATTCAGTTACAATTAGAACCATAAAAGTAAAACCATTGACGTATCATATATACATTACTCCAATTATGTCCTCAAACCATACAGTCGTGGCTCGCAATACTCGGGGATGAGTGGGGGGTCACGTGGGGGTTACCGTAGGGGGAACGGGGGGACGTAAAAATAAAAATAAAATCAAAACTTACCTGTCCGGGTCTGCGCCGCCTCTGATCCTGGGCTGGGTCACGTGCCCCCTCTGCTGCTCCTGAACAGGAACAGGCATGCTGCTCCTTCCCCTCCTGCAAGCCAATCACAATGCTGCAATGGCAGCATTGTGATTGGTGGGGAGTCCCGGACAGCGCCCAGCCGGGCACCTGTAGGGAGGCAATTTTCTGCAGCCTACATAGAGAAAATGTGGAGTGCGCATGACTGCTTTGGTCGGCCCTAGGGCCGACCAAACAGTCAGGGCACTCAGAGTGGTGCAAGCCACTCCTACCCGACCCACCCACCCACCCCCAACCAGGCATACCCTTCCACCCGCCCCCAACCAGGCATAACATTGCCTTCTGCTTTCTCGCAGCGCGAGAAGCAAAATAGAAAATAGTATTTAAAATACCATTTTATTTTCTGCTTCTCACACAGCGAGAAAGCAGTGGAGCGGCGCTCCAACACCCCAATGGAGCGGCCGCCACTGGTCATGGCTGTAAGCCTGGGCCATCATGTTACTTTAGGTTATGTTATAGTTATATTATTAGTAGCGGCTTGTGTTTGGAACGAGTGGTAAGCTGGAGGGTGAGGGAGGGCATAGGGTCGCAAAGAGAAGGGGCCAAAATAAAAAATAATATTTAAAAAAACCTTACCTTCAGCCGGCGAAAACCCTCGTCTCGCTCCTGTGCTTCAGGCACAGGCAACCAGAATGTCCTACAGCCAATCCTGAAGCTGCTCTCACATGACAGCGGATTCTGGATTGGCCTGAGCACCCTCAATTAGCACTCCAGGACAGACTGGGAGTGTGTGCCTGCTCTCTCCAACCCCAGATATACAGCTGGGGCTGGAGAGAGGTTTACTGTGCATGATGGTTTGACCAGCCTGAGACAGCCGGCCAAACCATCATGCGCAGTGAAGAGATTGCACCACCACTCCCCTCAGTGCCGTCACACCCCCCAGGCCCGCCCCCAAGACTCAGCAGGAAAGAAGAAATAACACAAGTGTCTTTCTTTTCCTTTCCTGGTGTTTTTCTGAGGGGTAACACTCCTCTGCCACAGCAAATGAGCCTCTGGTGCATGTTATTTATATTGATTTGTATAGCGCACTACTCACCTGAAGGTATCTAGGTGCTTGAGCCGGTGTCTAGTTTTGTGGTCCCCAAGGTGCTTATACGACGAGCCAAGCCTTCAATTTCCTGCAGCAATCAAGAAGTGAGGAGGAGGCTTTGATGTGTTGTGTGAGGTCGTTCCATGTCTTGGGTGCGATGTAGGAGAATAAGTTATCTCAGTTTTGCTTTTGCTTTTGCAGATGCAGGGAGTGTGTGAGAGTGCAGTGAAGCAGAGCATAAGTGTCTTGTGTGTTGGTGAAAGTGTATGCAGCTGTTCAGGCAATCTGGTCTTGTGTTGTGTAGCGCTCTGTATGTGTGCTTGATAAATCAAAATTTGCTGACATTGTGAATGGGGAGCTAGTGAAGCTTCCTGAGTCCTGAGGTGAGATATGTGGTAGGTGTGGTTTGGGGGGCGAGTATGAGTCTTGCAGCAGTGTTCTGGATAGTCTGGTAGGAGCTGTTTGGAGATTCCAGCAGAGAGAGTATTGAAGTGGTCCAGCCTGCTGGTGATGAGTGACTACGTGACTGTCTGTCTGGTGTTCTGAGGCATGCATTGCAAGGTTTTTCACAGCATGCGTAGGATGTGGAAGCAGAAAAAAGGTTTGCTATTGCATATGCTTATATTTGACCTCATGCACTGTTCTTGACTTCCTCCCCTCAGAAGTCATAGGGAGCGAGGCAGAAGTGCCTTTGGGTGCACTTGTTTATTTAAAAGGGAACTGCTCATCATTTAATCGCCAGTGCTAAATTCAAGCTGAAACAGATAGAAATGTTTCCCAAATAAGTCGGCGCATGTACGTTTAAGATTAACCTAAATTGTTACTGGGTGTTTAGTTTTTACATTCAGGATGCATTGCATAATGTCCACTTGGAAGGAAGTCTACCCAACTCCATGGGAAAAAGTCTGGCATTAGCATGTACTGGCTCTTTTCACTCTGTTAATACCCTGAGTCCGGGTATCAGTAAGAAATGTATACAGAACATACCTTACTGCTTAAGGCCTCTTTACAAGCCTGGAATTATCACCTGCTTAATGTATCTGCCTGCCAGAGCCATCATCTACTGAGCCCGTTTAGTACCTTTCTAACCCCTCTCCTTACACAATTCTAGACCTGGACCTGTTGGTTCCCCCAAAATGTTAAATCCTGACCTAGTTATAAGTGGCTGGATGGCCTGTCCCAAAAAGGCTACTTTTGGTTCCGTGAGCCAGGAAATCACCCTCACCATCCCTTCAAGCCATAACTATGCACAGCATCTGAATGAACATTTGAACATGGGGCAGGAAACCCAGCAGCCCTCTCACACTATCTGGTCCAAACTCCATGGGCTGAGCGTCTTGCTGTTGCTAACTTGCTGTTACAGTGTCCTGAAGGAGAATGAGGTAGACTCCAAAGCATGCTGAGATCCTGGCCAGAATGAGCTGTAAAGTCCGGCTGCTGGTTAAATAAATAAATAAATGCTGCATCACGGACAACTTCATTGGAGGGGAGACTGCTGGGGTATTACCACCGGTGCCCATCGCACGCCTAAAGATCACCATCTGCAAGAGTCTGGATCTCAGGATTGGGCTATACGTCTCCCTGAAAGAGAAGTTGTTGCTGTTACCCTAAGCCGCCAGGTACAAAAGGAAGAGCTCAAGAAGTTTGCAGGTGCAATGAGGGTTACCAGAGGTGGACATCCTTTCCTGCTTTCACATGTTGTCTTTTGTGTGGCTGTTGTGCTTTGCTCTCTCTGCACAGCCATCCCCAAACTTTCTGCCTTCACCCTCCTTTTTTCTGAACCCGTTTTTGTTGGTTTTAAGACTGTGTGCACTTAACTACTGCTTACCAGTGTTAAATTGATTGTGCTCTCTCCTCTAAACATGGTAAAAGTGGTTTACACCCAATAGTCACAATTATTTACTTGTAAGTCCCCAGTAAAGTGGTACTACATGTGCCCAAGGTCTGTAAATGAAATGTTATTAGTGGACCTGCAGGACAAATTGTGCCAACCTCTTAACTTAAACATTTCTCAGGCTTTTCATTGCGGCCTGTGGGCCAGATACACAGAACTAACTTACGAAAAAATCATAAACTTACTACTCATGGTATTCACAGAATGTACTTAGAACTGTCCTAAGTTTACGTCCGCACTCGGGCCTGAATTTCCGAACCCGGAGTGTACACTCCACACCCTGAGTGGAAGCTCAACACCTGGAGCGGAATTTCCACCATCAGGCTGGAATCTCCGCTTCCGGTCGGAATAACCACAATCTGGTGTTAATTGACTATGTCTGATGCATTGAGGGTATGCCGGCCCGATGGTGGAAATTCCGCTCCAGGTATGGAGCTTACACTCCAGGTGCAGAAATTCCGGCCCGAGTGCGGACGTAAACTTAGGACAGTCGTAAGTGCATTCTGTGAATACCATGAGTAGTAAGTTTAGGAGTTTGTCGTAAGTTAGTTCTGTGAATCTGTGTGCAGTTTAAATAGCTATTTCAACCTGGCATAATACAACTTTTGTCAGGCTCAACCCATCCTTTTTAATACATATAAGTCACCCTTAGGATAAGCCCTAAACAGCTCACAGGGCAGGATGCAGTGTACTTAAAAAGTTGGATATGGACTTTTAACTTTTACATGCCCTGGTAGAGAAAAACTGCTAATTTGTTTTTCAATACTGCAAGGTCTGCCTCTCCCATAGGATAACATTGGGTTACCTTATAACATTTAATCAGTGATAACTTTCAATTGGGAGCAGGTAGACATGTCCAGTTTGGTCTCTAAAGAATTGTAATTTCGAACCCATTATAATGTTAAAGTTGAATTTTAAGTCACAGCTCTGAAAATGCCACTTTTAGAAAGTTTACATTTTCTTGGCCCAAACATTGATGCCTGCAGCCTGTACCTCGGTCACATGACTAGGTGTAGCCAGCAGTTGACCAGCGCCTGACCCAAGACCACCTCTCCTTCAGAAAGAAGCTGAAGACCTGGCTGTTCGAGCAGTAGCGGCACCCCCCCCCCCCCCCCCCCCAGCGCCTTGAGACCCTACGGGTATGTAGCGCGCTTTATAAGTGTCACTGATTGATTGATTGATTTGTGTATTGCATCCAGACAGTGAGACAAGAGGAGAATAGGTGTTTGCAGGATGCACTATCTCTAATGTTATTAATTTCAAGAGGGGGGTACTGTACCTACCGCACTTGCAAACTCACAAAGGGTTTCACCTAGTCCTTTGACAAGCTGGGCCCAGGGCAGGGAGGAAGGAAATTTGAAACACCTCTAGGGCTGGAGCCCTCTAGAATCTTCTCCTACTTAAAAGCTGTTTCCAAAAATAAATATTGGACCCTCAAACCCAACTTCTCAGTACACCTCTGGCCTTTTGGAAGATTCAGAAGTACTGCTATTCTGCTTGAAGGGCTGCCACTCTGCTACCCTGCCCCGGCTGCCACGCTACCTGAATAAGAAGGACTCGGCCTGCATCTTGAACCCAGGACCCTCAGAGTGACACCAAGGACAGTTCCTGGCCTTCAGATCAGAGCCTCAGGAACAGAAAAGTCTCCAACACCTTGAACCCATTACCTGGATTCTCTCTGCTATGATTCTTTGTCCCCCAGGTGGTGCCACTTCAGTCCTGGACCCTTGGAAGTGGGCCTACAGGTGCTCTGCCTGCCCAGCTTCGATCTTTTGGGCAGAATCAACTGGAACCACCACTGCTAGATGTATTTCCAGCACTATACCTCTCATCGTAGCTTGAAGCACATTGGAACCATCGCTGCGAGATGCATCTCTGACACATGACTTTGCATCGCAAGCCTCCATCGGCGGCCTCCCTTGATGTGAGGCTCATGATCTCCCATAGCAAGCCCTGTCAACAACTTAATCGGAACTGCTGCTCGGCCACACATCTCTGATGCAGGACATCAATAAGAAAGCCTACATTGAAGAAGACACAGGACTTTGCATTGCAGCCTGCAGCTTCTTTGGAACCAATGCTTATGGACCTGCTTCTTTGGACCTGCTTATTTGAAAAAGAAATTTGTCCCTTACACCCCCACTCCATCTCTTAGGTCCAGTAATGATCTTCTTTTGCAGGTACCACGGGCTAAGAAAGCCAGACACGGGAGCAAGGCACTTTCCATAGCAGGACCTACTCTCTGGAATAAACTCCCTCTGTCACTCAAACAATGCACAGACCATCTAAAATTTCGGAAACAATTGAAAACAATACTGTTTAAAAATGAAATCTAGCTTCCACCCACATTTCATTCTTGGTGTTCTACAGGTGTCAAAGGGCAGAGATACTCCACTGAGAGTTGATTCCAGCGCTATATAAACCAATAAATAAAATAAATAAAAAAATGCTGTGTGATGCATCCTCAACATGGGATTTTGCACTGCTCTGCAACCAGGATTTAAGAAACTTTGTTCTGTGGAAAATTAATATAGTTTAGTGAACATTATCTACGCCATCTTGCCCTTTTTCGATGCCACACTTTTCATCATGCACATCCGCCATATTTTAGCCGTTACGATCAGAATCACCCTCACGAAAGACCCCCACGCACCGGTCATTCCCACTCTCACATGCCTTGCACGTAAGCAGCAGCCATTTTAAACACCATGGCCTCCCGGCCCCTCGCTGATAGCCAGCGCGTCTCTCTCTCTCTCTCCCTCTCTCCTAACCTCGCAAACATCCCCCGCACGTTGACAACCCCCGCTCTCTCATGCCTTGGGTCATAAACCCCTCTTCAGCGCAGCTCCGCCACAGAATCCCATCCTGTTCCCAGCGCGACACCTCCCTTCATTCCTTTCATGGTCTCAGATCCTTTTGATGCAAACCCCCTTTTCCTGTGTCCCCGTTTGTCTTCCTTATTCCCAGGCCACCACCTGGCCCTGCGGATACTGTTTATTACCCCGTACAGTAGGAAGCTTCCCCTCCCCATCAAAAGACCCTCGAGCCGATCAAAGCCCCCACCCTATGAGATCCGATCAACCCCATGCATTCCGTGAATCGGCGGAATGCCCTGCTGCGTGACAATCATCACCTGTTGTGACCGGGGTGGGGAATTCAACTGTAAATGTATGTGGGAACGGGCCTGTAGGGGAGATTCCGAGGATGTTCTTTCAAAATATCAAAGTGTTGCGAGAATGTGTTACGTGCAATAAAGGTCATAAACCCTAGTATAAGAGGCCAGGCCTCAGAAATGTGGTTAGAGCACCTCGTGATGATACTTGCTGTCTGAATTGATGTGTTCTCCTCCGGAGAGAATAAAATCCTCGTTTCCTGCCTTCCAGTCTCCAGCGCCTGCTTCTTCGTTGATTAATATTGGTGGGTCATAGAGGCGACACCGCCGGGCAACATAAAAGGGTCTTTGGTTACTGGTTGTCTTTGAACCCCTTTTTACAATTGGCGCCCAACGTGGGGCCCATCAGCGACTCGTGGATCCAGTGGGAGAGGTCCTGACGACAGAGTGAACGACTGCAACGATCGGAAGGTACCCTGTCCGATAGACCCTCGTCTGACAGCCGATCATCCGAACTTCACTGGTTCCGAACAGACCTCTCTCGAGTGATCTGCGGTCCTGACTGGGAACCATCAGGAGTGCCACGTGGATTACGAAGAGAAGAGGACGATCGGGCGCTGGATTCGGAAGACAAGAAACTGTCCATGCGGTCCGGGTAAGGTTGTGTAAACACGACGAATTGCGAAAGTGATTGATAATTGAAAGTGATTGATAATTGATGAGAAAATACTAGTATTACTTTTTGTTAATTTATTTGGAGATTCGCTGTCTGCAAACGGAGAAACAACAGGCTCTCCCTTTATAAACAGCGAAGGATAGGTACGCATCCGTCGGACCTATCTTTCTCCCCCACTAAACAATTGCCCCTCCCCCATTGATTAACTGTTATAGATTGTTTTCTGGAGATTCTCTGTCTGCAAACAGGGAAGATTAGGTCCCCTCTTTGCAGATACTGAAAGGGTAGGTGACGCGGACCTTTGCGAGCCTACTTATTCTCCCCATTGACCATATTGATTTTTTATTTTTGACCTAACATTGATTGCTCAAGATTGATTCATGAGGTATTCACTACCTGCAAACAACGTAGAATAGAAATATTCTGTCTAGTCTTTGCAAGCAGTGATAAGATAGGTAGTGCTGACTATTATCCCATTGTGATCCGTCATGCCTGTCTTCTCCCCCCTGGTTAGTAGCCTGTTTAGCCCGGACCGCTTATTAGAGATGAACCATCCGGCTCCGCTGGAAGGCACCCCTAATAAGGACATGTTCATGAAGCATGGATTGATCGCTATAGCCTATAGTGAGCTGTGGCATAATTATACGAAAAGAGATCGAGAAAGTCAGTGGCCACTGAGAGGATCCTTCGATCTTGACAAAATAGAAACGGTAGAAATAGCCCTTCGTAGGAATGAAACAACACCTATTATGCTCGATAGTCTCGGTATGTGGCGCAAAGAAGCCACACGACGAAGGGAAAGCGACAAATTCAGAAAAGGTGAAGGGACACGGCGGACGACCCTCCAAACGTCTAGTAGGCAAAGGGAAGGGCCAGCGATGGCACAGCTCCGAGGAGTAGACATGAAAAGGGAACGGTATAAAGGGATGTGTCGACAGGACAACCCCGGGACGCGACGACCCGAAAGTAATCCCCCGACACTATGCACAGGACGAACAGATTTAAAACAAAACCAATGTGCTTTCTGTAGACGTCTCGGGCGCTGGAAAACCCAATGCCCGACTCTGCAGAGCATAGGTAAGAACGAAGGGTCGACAGAAAGAACAGGCCGGCAGAAAGGGAAAAGGCGCGAGATAAAAACCAATCAGACTAGTGCAGAGGGAACAGATAGAACCACCCCGTTTGATTATGCTCGATGGCATAGGTTTCGTCAGACCAATTTTAACGACATGTTAGAGTTCTGGGACTGATTGCTCTCTGTTGCTCCCCCCCACTCTGAAAAACAAACACAATTACAGGCCAGTGTAAACAACCCCCGTTAGAGAAAGGACTCAAGGAAGCCAAAAAACGTCTATTATATAACTTAGGATTTAATTACGGTAAAGAAAACAGACAACCAACGGTAAATAGAATAACTAGTAGAACTCTCTCTAAAACAAACTGTACTAATAGGAGAAATACAAAACATATTATGCTCACTCCGGAAGTCCTCGAAATGTAACAGTTCGATGGTCCCGCCCACCTGAAACACATAGCACGTGTGGGGCGGGGCCTGCCAGCAGCCATGGACCAAAAGAGATCACCGGCGAGAAGGTACCGGAGGCTCCACAAAGCAGGCAATGAAATGGTCTTCCCATACTACCCTTCCAGGGATGGCGTCCCCCGGGCCACGGGTAGGGAGGGGGCGGATGCAAATGACCCCCTCCCTCGTATCTCCTGGTCCGGCCATCACGAATTCCTCCATCGAACGGATGCAGGGTGGGCGGGGAGGGAGAGGCGACACGGACAAGCCCTCTCCCGCCTCCGCAGGTAGGAGGCCTCCCTGCCCTGGTCCGGCGCCGATGTCCTCCAGCCGGGCGACGGCCATATACCTGCGCTGCACAGAACTTACAAATGTCCGGTTGGTATATTTTCGCAGCACAGGACATACAATGTCCGACGGGCATACCTGAATAGCACCGGACGTACAATGGTCCCCCAAGAGTCGGAATCAGGGGTGTAGGGTGGTCATCATGTGCACCCCTGATTCGAAGGGACGACGTAGGATGCGCCGGGAGAGGGAGGCAACACGGACGAGCCTCCCTCACCTCCCCAGATGAAGGCTCCACTGCTGCACCCTGGCGCCCCGAACCAAAATGTCCTGCTCCAACAGCATGATGTTCTGTCATTTTCGCCACAAGAAGTTTCTTCCACTCCTGAAAGATACGACGGAGGGCGGCTGCCGCAGGGTCTCAAAATGGCGTCTGGGCCCTCGGAAGGCGGGTCTAGGCCTCTGGAGTAACTTTGTCCGAAATTGCAACTCGGGCATTTGCCCACCTGGGCGCAAGCCCCCACCATCGACAAACATCCCCTCGACTTTGAAGATTCTACCAAAGTCCCAAGAGCCCTCAGCCCCTTCAGGCTTCCGGTGGGGAACAGCTGCATTGATCACTAATGAAATAACCACGGCACAGCAACAAGATGACGGTGCTCTCGTGTCTGCATCAGCTTCCGTCTGAACCACTCAGGAACATTATGGGCTAACGAACTCGAGTAAGTTCCGGCTGAACATCAACATGACCCGGTAAGAAAGACTCTACCTCCCTCCCTCTCTTGATTGACGGTCCACACCACCAGCCCCTCTGTTGGCACAGGTTTTTTTGAACTGCCGAAAGGGACCCTGGTCCAACCGCCAATCGTCGGAGACATTTTTTTGCCCCTGATGCTACTTCCGGACTAAACCGGCCTCGCCCAAAATGGCGCCGGTATCAATAGGAACTAACGGATGCCTCGTGGTGTTCCTTAGCTAATGAAACTAGATGTACTAAGATTTATATACGAACCTTTGCGCACTTGATGAAAAAGGGAGGAGGGTTCACTTGACGAACATTTGACAGGGGTCCCGTAAAAATGTTGATTTCAATGAACGATTTATTTTGATATTTATTGTAACTGGTACATAACGTCGCTTATGATGCACACCCATGGTATACATCTAGGAAATGTGATTACAATGAGCTTGACTGTGTTTCCATTTATGAACTGAAATGCCCCTGATCCCTCATCACGCAATGAAACGTTTTTTGTTACTTGCAAATAATTAATTAGGCCTTTCTAACATGTTCTTGTGCCGTGAAATAACCCCCCTACTGTATGTGCTTCCATCGTCGACATGTCCGGCCAAAATATGATTGCACTCTCACATTTTACGTACTGAACGATTATGCAAATAAAGGTTTTCCAAACTATGAATAGGCATCACATACTTTTGTAAATGTGGGAATTGGTGGGAGGGCTTTTTCTGTGCGCAACCGTTCTGCTCTTTTTTTTAAGGTTATCTGAAAAATGATTGTTCGGCCCTGGATTGATGATCGAATCAAAGGTATGATACGCTGCCTCCAAAATATGCGACTAAGCTCAGGAACTAACGTATGAAGAAGGACCTCAACCTCTGAGAATGGGTAAAGTAAAGCGGTGTGATTGATAGAATGTTATAAAGGTATGGTAGTCGAAGGAACTAAGGGACAGGGTTGACCGAAGAACTGATATGCCTTAGAACATCACAGCTTTGGGAATGATTTAAGGATCCCGATGGCCAGATACATCTACAAAACCAGGTACCTCGCGCTAGGCACCTCTGATTCCTCTTTTTAGCGTTTCCCTGCACACGATCCATAATGCCACCCTCGAACCCCCCATGAACCACCTATCACCCTGCCCGCCCCCTTGACTTCAGAAACCAAGACCCTAGGGATTATATCCCGAGGAGATAAGTACGAGTATGTGGTAAGTAAAGGACTTTCGTGCCCGTACATTTGATGTGCTCGAATGTTGTTCCCCCTCCCTTCTCCTCCTTTTTTCCTCTGCAGGTTACATTGGAGTCCCGATTAGGGTATCGTAAGGGATCTGGAGCCGCGTCACGTCCGATGCATGAAAACGGACTAACGCTGCAAGACGACACAAAAAGACGCCCTACCCAATGCGCGACCTTTTTTGTACCTGACCTAATGCTCTTCCGTCTCAAAACTGCATGCTTTCTACATCCTAACACAGACCCGAAACGACTAACGTTGGGTAACGCACTGAATAGCCCAAACAATACACGGTCATTCTCCATGTCACACGTGTACTGTTTGGCCTATTGTTACTCTCTCTCTCTCTCTCTCTCTCTCTCTTTTTCACCCCTCCACACTTTCCCTCTTCCTAGCGACTGGCACCTAATTGGCGAACCTGGTGCACCTCCTGATTGGCCCCAAATACCACAAGTATTTGCACAAATTCGTCCTAAATAAAACTGTATCGATACCACGTTACTACCTCTCCTTTTCTGCTAAATATGGATGAAATTTAAATTGGCCAAAAGAAAAGGGACAGGTAAGACGACTAAGGTTCCCTAAATTTGACCCCCAGTCAGGGAGCTATTTGTCAGTGGCTTCTATGATAAAAATGTGTCTGTGGTAATGCGACCTTCCCCATTCCAAATTGTCTCCATACCCCAAGCAGTAAGAAATAATCGAGACACCCCCGTCTTCCCAAATTGCCCCCAGTTTGGTATCAGCTGCCCTGAACGGGAATCTGAAAAACGCCCCTTGCTCCAATTCGCTGTGTTCCTGGTTATTTTCCATAAGATCCCACCCACCCCAAAGATTAAGTTTAATAATTATCGCAAACCCCCCCCCCCCGAGTTTTTTGTAGTGACCAGGTTGCGAGAGTCTATATAGAAAGTTAGAAAGATGTGTGCAAAGTTAAAATTAGATCGAAAACTGAAAGAACTTGTTGCAGTAAACCTTGTTGAAAATAGGATGTTTAGCTAAAAGATAGGACGCATTTATGTAATGGAGAGTCGTTTAGCCTATGTTCATCCCTCAGAAGGATGCCTACCAGACTATGGTGAATAGCACGTTGCATTTTTCCGTAAGATACAAAGCCCTGAAGACCGGCCTAGCCTTGCAAGACTCGTACTAGGGAAATGGGTCTCTACCAGAAGAACTGACATCTACTGTAATAGACGAATGCAATGAATGGGTACCAGACCTCGTACCACGACAAATGAATGTAATAACCAACAAAACGCCAAAGAATTAGCCAACAAAGGGAAGTTGTAGAAAATCCAGCAAACCCATCATCAATTGTTTATACGTTGGCTGCAAATCTCAATGTAGCGGATGTTTACCCCAGTTGCTTGGTGTTGGGAGAGAAATAGGTTTACGTAATTACCTTCTTCTGCAAAATCTCTAAAGACTGTCTTTTCATACTCATTCAAGGGTACCACTGTCGGAGGAGAAAAGAGACCGGATGTGGGAGCACGCGGCCTGACTGTGGATCGTGGAACCTCAGCAACGGAGGCCAAGGCGAGAACACAGCAGTAAAGAGTCGCAGGATGAGGCACTGTTTCAGACAAAGCTAAGGAAAGGGCTGACCTGAAGCCCCTGCCCTATGATCGACGTGTGCCAAAAAGTCCCCGCTCTCTGAACCTGGTTATGGACCCGCCTGTCTCAAATTCTCCGTCCCCCTGATCTGTTCCCGACTTGGCCCTGCTCCATCCCCTCCTCCTCCAACCCACCATAAGGACTGTTCACACACACACCTCTCCACCTGAACTTCCAAGTTCCTCCAAATCCTACTGAGCTATCCAGAGAAGGGTATTCCCTGCGTCAAAAGGGAGGGAGCTCCGACTAAGTAGACCACGAACTATGTTAATCTCAGAACGGTGACTTAGAACTCCACCAAGGGTCGCCCCTAAAGAGAAGATGAACGAAGTATGTGGTTCTACCCGCTGCTGAACGCCTCGATGATGATGGAAGCAACAGGAAATACCCACCACAGAGACTCAAGAAACAAACAGACCCCATAACTCAAAGACAATCGCACTTTTTCATCACAATCCTTCCTCTGCCTCCTAATAACTATGCTCTGGGTCACGGAAGAAAATGCACCTGCTCCAAAACCGTAACGCATTTCTCCTATGAGGTCTGGCGAAACAAAACAAAATGTACCCCTGCCCGCAGACCTCCAACGGCTCAATCCACATGAACATTCCTGTTGACCGAACGAATTGTAATCCAGGTGCTTAACAGTGCCAACAGAAGACGACAAAGACACTGAGAACTCTGATTTTTATTTTTTATTATATCTCATTTCTCTCCCAACCACCATTGGACTGACTATGCTCCCGCCAAGTACAAAAAGAACTTACTTATATGATAACTTACCAGTTCCTATCCCAAATGACTATAAGTATCTATGATCTGTACCCAACGCCCTCGCTACATAATTCTAGTCTGATATTGCAATACTATGACTTTTTCTGCAACCAACTTAACGATGAACCCGCCTACTAGATGATGAGATTTTTCAATGTGATGCTTATAATGTGATGTTTATGTACAGTTCTTTTGCCTAAGTCCCCTCTCCTTTACTTATGACCGCTGCAATGGGTATAGATAGGAAATAGGCCAGCAAGATGTCTTGGAAATGTTAAAGGGAGGACTGTGGAAAATTAATATAGTTTAGTGAACATTATCTACGCCATCTTGCCCTTTTTCGATGCCACACTTTTCATCATGCACATCCGCCATATTTTAGCCGTTACGATCAGAATCACCCTCACGAAAGACCCCCACGCACCGGTCATTCCCACTCTCACATGCCTTGCGCGTAAGCAGCAGCCATTTTAAACACCATGGCCTCCCGGCCCCTCGCTGATAGCCAGCGCGTCTCTCTCTCTCTCTCCCTCTCTCCTAACCTCGCAAACATCCCCCGCACGTTGACAACCCCCGCTCTCTCATGCCTTGGGTCATAAACCCCTCTTCAGCGCAGCTCCGCCACAGAATCCCATCCTGTTCCCAGCGCGACACCTCCCTTCATTCCTTTCATGGTCTCAGATCCTTTTGATGCAAACCCCCTTTTCCTGTGTCCCCGTTTGTCTTCCTTATTCCCAGGCCACCACCTGGCCCTGCGGATACTGTTTATTACCCCGTACAGTAGGAAGCTTCCCCTCCCCATCAAAAGACCCTCGAGCCGATCAAAGCCCCCACCCTATGAGATCCGATCAACCCCATGCATTCCGTGAATCGGCGGAATGCCCTGCTGCGTGACAATCATCACCTGTTGTGACCGGGGTGGGGAATTCAACTGTAAATGTATGTGGGAACGGGCCTGTAGGGGAGATTCCGAGGATGTTCTTTCAAAATATCAAAGTGTTGCGAGAATGTGTTACGTGCAATAAAGGTCATAAACCCTAGTATAAGAGGCCAGGCCTCAGAAATGTGGTTAGAGCACCTCGTGATGATACTTGCTGCCTGAATTGATGTGTTCTCCTCCGGAGAGAATAAAATCCTCGTTTCCTGCCTTCCAGTCTCCAGCGCCTGCTTCTTCGTTGATTAATATTGGTGGGTCATAGAGGCGACACCGCCGGGCAACATAAAAGGGTCTTTGGTTACTGGTTGTCTTTGAACCCCTTTTTACAGTTCAGTGGGCCTAACGTGGTACCTGTATCCGGCCCGCACCCTAATGTGGTTGGCCTGACCTTGTGATTTTGTCTTGGGCTGGTATGACCTGATACACACAGCAAGCACTTTGTACTTCTAGGCATTATTTTTACCTAAATGTATTTCATTTGACTCTATTTTTCTAAATTGGTGTGGTATTTTTCTTGTGCTGTGTTTTCACTTTATTACTGTTTTTGTGCCATATAAATAGTTTACACATTGCCTCTAGGTTAAGCCTGACTTCTTTTGTGCCAAGCTATCAGAGAGTTAAGCACATGTTGATTTTGGGTTTGCTTGTGTTTCACCCTGACAAGAATTGTGGTTGCTGCTATAGTAGGGTTTCACCCCCCACCACCAGCTAACTCATTTCCTACAGTAGCTTAAGGTTTTTAAACATTGCATTCCCACCTGTAGTACCATTCAGATTCCCTACATCAGCAACGTTTGCAAAGCACGTTTCACATTACATTCCCCTCCACCTGAGCCCCGACATCCGCAGAGTTCCCCCTAAGCCTTAGTATCCACTAATGTTTCTGATGCAGGGAGACTCAAGGAAGCCAGCTGCATCCCATGTTCATTCTGCCTTCATCTGCCATCGAGCTGGCCCCAACGACAAGCAGCCAGAAGAGCGTCATCACAGCCGAGCCACAGTGAGCCAGAAGGGACTCAAAGTCTGAGTGAACTTTCTGCACTTGCTTGACCAGACATGGCGCTGCTTCTTAACCTCTCGCTGTTCTCTTTCACCAGAGCATGACCCTGTCCAGTGGCAACCCCTGGTGAATGTAGAAACTAACACTGCATGGATATTCCAATTCAGAGATGAATTAAACATTATTAAACCATTGGAATGTTGGGAGCTCCATTGAAAACAAAGGAGTGCTCCAGGCTTATAATGGCCGGTATAAGCCTGGAGCTCCAACATTACAATGTTTCTTTGTTCACAGCTCTGGCTGTGAACAAAGGCTTCAGGGAGCCTGAGGGGATTTCAATCCCCTCGCACTCCCTGAAGGCTTTGTTTTATTTGTTAGAACATTCTGGGCTATACCTCTATTAAAGTCCCTCTCCCTTGTAAAAGGCCCTCGCCTTCGGCTCGGGCCTTTAACACTGGAGAGGACCTTTAATAGCTGGTATAGCCCGCTACGGGCTATAAGGCTATAATGTTAACACGCTGGACATTTTATTTACTGTGCAGCATTCACAAGCTTTGGGCATTTGAGTCACTAAACCCACACCCCCTCCAGGAGAAAGCCTTGACTGTTCACCCTTACCTTGTAGTCACTGCCTTAAGTGGAGGCTCTTGGCATTCAGTGAGCTTGCAGTAGATTCTGGTTTCTGGGTGTCCAGGGAAACAGGCAGCACTTGTTACAAAGTTTGGGAAGCTGCCCTTGGGCTCCTAATGTCCGCGAGAACTGGCTGGACCTCAGACACCAAACAGGACTCAAGAATGCCCCTGTTATTTATCGAGCTCTCAGCCGCCCACTTTTGCGAAGAGGGTTTAAAAACGCTGTTATTCACCGCAGTGACATCACAGCGGCGAGAAACAGAGCTCGCTTTCCACTCTGTGGAACTAGAACAAAGCTCCTTCAGTTCATGTTAGTTTCTTTGTTTCAAATACCACAGGTTGAAAAGACTCATCCCAACAGAGGAGTTTGGAACCCCTCTACAACATAAAATTGTAAACATCTGTCTGTGAATAAAGGGTACGTTTGTCACCACGATAGTCTCAGCGACATTATAGACAACTCGAGGTCTGCTCCCATCTCAGTCATGTCACTCAGAACCCTTCAGCGAAAAATATCACTATTGTTGAAGGTTAGCGATCAATAATTCTAATGTGTTTAATGGTGGCTAGTCAGGGTTTAGAATGTCCTTTTGGTGGTAGCTCTCTTTTCGCACTTCTGCATCACTATCACTACCAGCCATCACCTGGAATCAGTATTCGAGGCTGTCCCTCTGATGGTGGTTAGTTCTCTTCACCCTGTCATGCATCGCTAACCATCACCACTAACCATCACCCAGAGACAGTAGTCAAGACTGTCCCTCTGAGGATGGTTAGTTCTCTTCACCCAGTCCTGCATCACTAACCATCACTCGTAATCAGCATTGGAAACTGTGCTAGCGATGATGGTTAGTTGTCTACGCCCAGTCTTGCATCATTAACCGTCACCACTAACCATCACCTGGAATCAGTATACGAGACTGTCCCTTCGATAGTGGTTAGTTCTCTTCGCCTAGTCCTCCATCAGTAACCATCACCACTTACTATCACCTGAAGTCAGTATTCAAGCCTGTCCCTCTGATGATGGTAGTTCTCTCTGCCCAGTCATGCATCATTAACCGTCACCACTAACCATCACCTGGAATCAGTATACGAGACTGTCCCTTCGATAGTGGTTAGTTCTCTTCGCCTAGTCCTCCATCAGTAACCATCACCACTTACCATCGCCTGTCCCTCTGATGGCGGTCAGTTCTTTCTGCCCAGTCCTGCATCACTAACCATCACCATTAACAATCACCTGGAATCAGTACTGGAGACTGCCCCTCCGATGGTGATCAGTTCTCTTGCATCACCAATAACCACCCACTTCTGGATGCCAGAACGTCCCTTTCCTTTGAAATGTTTGGTTCTGCTTTGAGCCCGGGTGTGACGTCATTCCCCAGGTGTCTTCGTTGATGCACAGAAGGGGGCGGGGCTGAGAAGGGCTGCCTGTGCTGGGAGCAAACACTGCTGCCTGCGCCTCTGTCACCCTGTGACACCGCCTGCCCCTCCCCGACACCCGCGGCTGCCAGAAAGAACCACTCAAGGACAGAACATTCCTAATTTACAACATTAAAAGCTTTATTGTCAGATTAAACACATTAGGTGCTGCCAGCTGTTCCGAACACTTCCTGTGAGCAGCAGCTCCGTGTAATTGATGCTCGAGCTGAATGCGATACATCCGGTCGGTGTAATGACCCGTCGTGCGCACATTGATAGTGACAGCAGTGCAAATGTTTACTCAGCCACAGAAGCCCGGCTGCCAAGACGTCACTCCAGAGCTGAGAGTTGACGGAGCCATAGTGCAAACTTTTCAAAGCTTTTTTTTTTTTTTAAAGACAAAACCCCAAAGTTTGTTTTCATTTTTTAAAATAAAAGAAAAAATGTCCTCCTCGCTTTGGGATTTATCTCCAATGGCGAGGGGGGTAATTTTTATACTGTTTCTTACCACCAGGGTTTTTCTATCAGTGACAGGTAGTAAAAAAACAGCTATATGTCCACCCATCTAAATTGGACGGGTGGACATATAGCCAATTCACTGACGGTCCTTACTACGTTGGGCCGTCAGAGAAGTTTGGCAACAGCGGCCCTGGAGTAGACTGCGCCAAGGCTAAACTATGGTTTGGTCACTTTTAAATTCCTCAGAGTGGGCCTTTATGTTGGCGGTAAACATATCCTGTCACTGTTATGATGGAGAATGTTTACCACCAGCATATAAATCAAAATAAAAAAAAGGGGTAACCCAGGGACCTGGGCTGGACAATCATTAAATAATAAAGTGGTACCTATGGGTGTACCTATGGGCCCTTGTAGCAATAGTGTTGCTTTAGGAAAAGAAGGAAAGCCTCTCAAATGAGTACATTTCAGCTAAGCATTTAGGGCCCGATGTAGGTAAACGCGATTTTCCGATTTCAAAATACCGAGGCGGGCCGAATCGGTATTCTGAAATCGGAAAACGAGATGTAGGAGAAAAATACCGAATGAATACCGAATCGGTCGGCATCAGTAATGAGAATCGGTACGTTCCGATTCTGCTCGGTCCGAATCGGAAAGTACCGAATCGGCCAACAACGAATCCGAAATCACCGATTCGTCTACCACCGAATCGGATATTCCCGAATCGGCGAATACCGATTCGGTAAAAGCCGAATCGGTAAAATCCGATTCGGCAATCATAGACCCATGGCGAAAAAGCCCATAGGAATGCATTGAAATAACCGATTCGGCTTTTACCGAATCGGATAATACCGAATCGGATTTCACCGATTCGGATATTACCGAATCGGTAAAAGCCGATTCGGCAATAGGCGATTCAGCCAATGAGGTGGCTCCCCCTCCCCCACCCAAACAGGGAGTGGCAACCCTGGCAGGTGCAGCTAATTAAGAAGTTTCTAGAAGTTTCTGGAAAGCCTGCCTGAGCCCAACACACACAGTTAGCAGCAGTTGGAGAAGGAGGTTGCAAACTGAACAGGAGAAAATGGCAGATCAGTCTGGAAGCCAGAAGTCCTCCCAGAAGAGGAAGCCCAAGTTCACCACCACCGAACTTCAGGTGCTGGTTGAGGAGGTGGTGAGGGTGCACCGCCAGCTGTTTGGCAAGCTGTCCCTCAACGTGCCAGACAGCACCAAGAGGAGAATCTGGGCCGACATCGCCCAGAAGGTGAATGCTGCGGGTGTCACCCCCAGGTCCATCGAGGAACTGAAAAAAAGGTTTTATGACATCCGCAGCCTCACGAAGAGGAAGCTGGCTGACATTCAAAGGCAGGCTGGACACACTGGAGGAGGCCAGAACCCGGCGCCACCCCTCACCGATCTGGAGGAAATTGTCTCCAGCACCATCGAGAGGGAGAGCATCGTAGGAATCGGGACCCTGGACAGCTCTGCGAGAGCCACAGCTACAGGTAAGAAGCATGCGCATCATGACACACCCTACCAGACACCTCCCCATTAGACACAATGCATAGACAAACACCAGCACTGTACTGTCACCAACATACAAGAGACAAGCATCATGGTACATGTAGTCAGCAGAAGTTAGCCAAATATGTCAGTGCAGAATCACAAGACAGGAAACAGGGTGACACGGTGTAAGGAGATGCAAGGACATGTGGAATGCCATAATTGTACTGACTGTAATACATCGGCACTCAGTTTACAAATGCTTCTTTGTACCTAGGGGCCCCATCAGGCGGAACTACTGTGACAGCAGAGGGAGCTGCAACGTCCAACACTGCAGTCGCAGGGCCGAGCACCAGCCAGGCTGGCCAGGAGGAGGAGGAGGATGAGGAAGGAGACACCCCAGGGCTAGGAATGGAGGGTGACCTGGTCATTGACTTCCAAGCAGTGCACTCCCCAGTACTGCCCAGCTCACCCCCCTTGCAATTCTCACCAGACAACTCCCCTACAAGGCAGACCATTCCGCCTACACCAGCTCCTGCCACAATCGTGGCCTTGCCACCTGTCCAACCAGTCCTGGGAGCAGGGGCTCAGGGACCGGCCAGCACCACACCCCCACCAGTGGCACCCCAGCCCACTCTGCAGGCCGGAAGCAGCAGTGCCCGACGCCGTGCCACCACCACCACTGCTGCACCAGCACGGGAGGGCAGTGTGTTCCTGGGCCTGGAGGGACAGATGGTTAAAATCCAGCGCCAACAGGCCAGATCCACCATGGCCTGCCAACGCCAGCTCCTGCAGCACAACATGCAGATGGGGGAGTTGGTGAAGGGTTTCCAGGTTGTTGTGGACAGCAACAAGGAGGTGGCAGCAGGGTTAGGCAGGCTGACCACTGCCATCACCCACTCATCCGCCAGACAGGAAGAGCATGAGGTTGCGCGCAGGAGGGATGCCCGGGTGCTCAACCGGGCCATGGCCCGCCTTGCAGCGGCGACCGCACAACTGTGCCATCGCAGCTCTAATCAAGAATCTGTGCTCAGTCAGCATACGGCTGAGCTGACTAGGGGGATGGCCAGGATCACCACGGCCATGGAGGCCATGTTAATATCAAACGCCGCCTCCAATCCTGCCCTGGACCTGGGTGATGCTGGAGACAGCAGCAGCCGCAGCAGCCCGGCCAGCGCTGCATCAGAGCCACGGAGGAGCACCAGGCGATCCGCTGATGCTGCTGGGCATTCGGAGGGGGCCGAGGGACACCCCAGTGGGTCTGGCAAGCGGGCCAAAAAATAGCCTGGCAAGGGGGGATGAGCAAACCAGAACCCTGGACTTTATTTGAGTTTACAATCTCCATTTTTTGATGCACATCAGTGCGGTAACTGTGGTGCATCACTATTAAAATTTATTTTTTTCAAAGCAACATTTAGCTGTCTTTGCATCTGTACTCAGTCAGAAATAGTTCTCAGTGATCTCCTCACGTCTGTATCTGCCATCACTTGGCGTACACACCCCAGCTGGCTGTGTCAGTGGCACAGCTTCGTCGTCGTCATAGTCCTCGTAGTCAGACAACTCCACCTCAGTGCCCTTCTTGACCGCAAGGTTGTGTAACATTGCACATACAGCTATGATCTTGCAGCAGGTGATGGGGGTATACTGCCTTGCACCTCCACTCTTGTGCAGGCATCTGAATCTACTTTTCCAGATGCCAAAGGTCCGTTCAACAACATTCCTTGTGCGTATGTGGGCCCGGTTATACCTCCTTTGGCTGGGTGTGGAGGGGTTGAGGTAGGGGGTGAGTATGAATGAGCGGAGGGCATATGCACTGTCGCCTGGAAGAGAAAGGGGTCACATTAGACACATGCATACATGTATTCCACCTACCTACTATGTGTTATGGGGGTCTGATGATGTGTCTCACCTAGGAGGTATCCTTCTCCAAATTCGCCTGCCATCAGCCGTGCATATATGCCGCTCTGTTGGAATATATAGGAGTCATGGGTACTCCCCGGAAATTTTGCTACCAGGTCTGTGATGGTGCACTTGGCATTGCAGATCACCTGCACGTTGATGGTGTGTGTAGATTTCCGATTGCGGTATATGTATTCGGTGTCCGCTGGTGGGCAAATCGGAATGTGTGTGCCATCTATGCAACCGATGATTTGTGGAAATTGTGCCATCTGGTAGAAGTCAGCTTTAGTTTGTAGCAGTTCTGCGTGGGTTGCAGGGAAAGAGATGTATTGGTCCCTCCTGTCTATCATGGCGTCAAGGAATATGTGGAAGAACCTTGACAGGCTGCTCTGGCTCACCCCTCCTGCTGCTGCTA
Organism: Lissotriton vulgaris; assembly: GCF_964263255.1. NCBI lineage: Eukaryota > Metazoa > Chordata > Amphibia > Caudata > Salamandridae > Lissotriton > Lissotriton vulgaris. The sequence continues at coordinate 1,080,068,240 of NC_141698.1, read as the reverse complement.
CTCCACTTTGATAGCTGCCAGACGCTACCAGGTGTAGGCTGCATAGCACCTGGACGTGCGCAGGGATGGCGTGTGCCCTTGGGGTGTGGTGGTCCAAGTATGGCTTAAGGTCCCTGATGAGCTCAAGTATGGTGTCGGAGTCCAGCCTGTATCTCTGTAGGATCTCAGCCTCAGTGAGCATGAACAGGGTTATCCTCTGTCTGTAGACCTGTTCATTTCTTAGCCATTCCCTCTGTCCTTCCTGCTGTAGCCGTAGCCGCCTCGCAATGACATAGAAAGCTGCCATCCTGCAAGTTGCAATGCATTTTGGGACTGTTTATATGGGTTGGAGTTGGTTACCACCTGATTGCAATCCATGGTAAATACCGAGTGAATTCTACCGATTTCGAGCCGATTTCGGTGTTTCTGTGCCTCCCTACATCTCCCCAACTGTCGGAATCGGGGAATTTCCCGATCGGAGATTCATACGAATCGGCATGTTTTCCGATTCGGCTCATGTCCGATTCGGTATTTGTACCGATTCGGTACATGGACCGAATCGGTGATTTTCCGATTCGGTGTCACTTACGATTCGGTAATGGGACCGAATCGGTGATTTTCCGAATCGGTGTCACTAACGAATCGGTAATGGGACCGAATCGGTGATTTTCCGATTCGGTGTCACTAACGAATCGGGAATTGGACCGAATCGGTGATTTTCCGATTCGGTGTCACTAACGATTCGGTACATGGACCGATTCGGTATTTGCATCCGAATCGGTGTATTTCCGATTCGTTCCATATCCGATTTTCGGTATGTACGTATCGGATTCTTTCCCATTCGGTACTCATTCCGATTCGGTTTACTGTCCGATTATTTCTGTTTTGGGTTCCCTACATCTGGATGGCTGTTTACCGATCGGTAAGGGCCAAAAATCGGTATTTTTGGCCGTTACCGATCAGTAACGCCCTACCTACATCGGGCCCTTGGTGTATTTATTTATACATGTCTTATAAACTAATATATTAATTCATTCATATAGTATGATATAATACTGTGGTGCAGTGAAAGTGAGATAAGGTGAATGAAAGTGCATCTGTGCTATGTGCAACCTATATACATGTGGCTGATAGGGACAAAAGAATGTTTTGAATTCCACACCTGTGAAATGAGTGTTGACATCCACCATCAAAATTCTTAAAACACAGTCCACATATGTTATTTGTTGACGTTTCAACCTCTTTTTTTTCAGCTTACAAAAGCTTTATTGAATAAAATTAAACAGCGTAAAACATCATTACAAATGCGAATAAATCTAAAGAAATATAATGCATCAAGTAATAAAAGAGCAATTAAAAAACATACCCCAATGAAGGGGAAAACATACCAAAAAACAAAGCTTTTGTGGGTATTTTTCATAAAGGGGAAAGAGAAAGGAAAAAGGGGGGAAAAGGGGGGGAAAGGAAGAGAAACTGCAACAATTAAAACATTGTCTCAAAAACTAAAATTGACAAATAATAGCTAAGGAAAAGGAAAGGACAACAAAACTGTTCAAGGAGTGTGTCTAGAGAGATAATCAGCTAAGGGAAACCATAATAAATCTCTTTTGATTAATAAAGGTACTGATGTAGCAGAAGCACAATCAAGTCTGTGGTGATGACATAAAAAATTCCACCAGGCATTCTAAGCAATTTTTGAAGTATCTTTCCAATTGGTAGTAATTATTTGAAATGAAATTGCTATGAAAACATCAATAAATTTACGAACATGACATTGAACATTCCATATGGGAGCCAACCCGCCCAGAAAGATGTGGACAATTCCAAATGGAACATCAGTAGATAAAATATTATTAAGTGTAGACCAAATATGTTATGTTATTAGTTTGTATGAGCGCGACAGCTGTCCCAGCAAAGAGGCGTCCCGGCACTAGCGATCAATAAAGGTGGTATAGATGGAGTGGGCCAAACAGGGCACGAAGCCCTAAGAAGAGGAGAACAGGAAGGTCTTTACAGCTTTACGAAAAGCAAGCAGATTCTCAATACCGCGGATGGCAACCGGAAGGGAATTCCAGAGCCTGGCTCCCAGCACCCGAAAAGAGCGTCCACCCATACGGCAGAGCCTGCTCCTAGGGACAATTGCAAGGTGCTGACCAAGGGAGCGTAGGTTGCGTTGCGGGACATAAGGAGCCAAAAGAGGGCGCAAACTGGCCGGGCTCTGAAGCTTGAGAATTTTGAATGCCAGACAAAGTGCCTTAAATTTAATACGAGATTCCACTGGGAGCCAGTGCAATTTTTTAATCGTAGTTCTGGCAGAGCATCTCCGGGGAAGACCAACCAGGGTCCTTGCAGTCGAGTTCTGAACTCTCAGAAAATGGGCTACTTCAGTTTTGTTGGCACCTAACAGTAAAACGCTGGCATAGTCTAAGCGTGACAAGATGATAGCTTGAACCACAAGCTGACGCATAGCGGGTTCAAAGAAGCCCAAGATGGGACGGAGGCTCCGTAACAGGCCTACACAAGTCGCAGCCACTCTCTTGGTGTGGGTCTGGAGGCCCAATGAGGAATCCATCCAGACAAATACGAGACCAAAATGTTTTAACCCTAGGACTATGAAAAAACATATGTAACAAATCTCTATTATCACATTAGCAAGACCAACACTTTTTAGAGTCTAATAATTTAAATTTACACAGGTCAAAGGGGGTATAATAAAGCCTATTATAAAAAAAAAAAAAGTCTGTGTGGTGCTAGCTGAGCGAGAGACTGTATGTACTTTAGACCAAATAGAGTTCCAGATTTGTGGAGAAAAATCTTGGCCTAGATCCAATTCCCACAAAAGTTCTAATTTAGATTTGAGCCTATCGATAGGAGAAGGTGATAATAGTTTGTAAATAGCTGAGGCTCTAAAGGGAGCAGTAAAATCTGGCAGGGAAAAAATGGGGAGAGCCGCAGAGGAAGAGGGAGTGTTCTGAAAAATAATGGAAGATAGGGTGTGAGTAAGCAATAGGAAATGAGACGAATGCTTATTATATATACCAAAGGAATCACATAGATCTTGGAAGGTTCTTAAGGAATTATCAATGAGCAAATGGTCATAAGTAATAATTCCTTTATCGATCCATTCCTTCCATAAAAGCACTCTGTTATTGATCTTGAGGAATTTGTTATACCAAATCGGAGTACTCAAGTGGAGGTTAGAAGGAGATGAGAAAGAACGAAAAAGTAAAAGTGTTAGGGCCTTGGAATGCTTAAAAATAGGGAATATAAATCTTGTAGGAGGTTGAGATAAGCGGGTTGCTGTAAGGAATGAGAAGGGTGCAAGTTGAGCCAATTCTAAAGAGCTCCAAGCCGTTAAAGGAAAGGAAGACAAATCCGTAAGAAAAGGCCAGATCTGTTTAAGTGTGAAGGCAGAGTGAAAACAAGAGATATTAGGAAAATTAACACCACCTAAATTCTTAGGTTGTTGAAGACGGGAAAGTGAAACCCTAGCTTTGAGATTATTCCATAAGAATTTCGTAAGAAGGCGAATAATGGATTTGAAAAAGTAGTGGGGAAGGGAAATAGGAAGCATAGAAAGATAAAAATTAATAATAGGAAGCAACATCATTTTAATAGTTGATAATCGGCCCCACCATGAAAGAAAAAGGGGAGACCTGCGTTCTATGAGAGAAGAGATTTTGTTAAACATATCAGAATGATTAATCTTAATGGTCTCTCTAATGGTATTGGCATAAAGAATACCCAAACATTTAACAAATCTAGGATTCCATTCGAATCCCGAGCCCTCGAACATGTGAGGAAGGCAAAACGTATTAAGGGGAAGGAACTCAGATTTATCAATATTTAGTTTATAGCCAGAGACCAAAGAATAATCATTAAGTAAGGAGAAAAGTGCAGGTAGTGAATCAATAGGATTTGAGATATAAAGTAAAATATCATCAACGCAAGCCGTAAATTTGATGTCAACATCTTTGTAAACAAAACCAGAATAAGAAGGAGACTGTCTTATTTTTTCCAAAAAAGGTTCTAAAGCGAGAATGAAGAGGAGAGGGGAGAGAGGGCAACCTTCTCTGGTTCCTCTATGAAGGGAGAAGTAATCTGATTGAGCACCATTAATCCAAATAGAAGTTTTAGGGTCAGAATATAGTAATTGAATGTACATAAGAATGGTGGGACTGAAACCATGCCATCGAAGTGCTCCGAACATAAAATCCCAGTTGACTCGATCAAAAGCTTTTTCAGCATCCAGCGTGATCGCTGCAATGGGAGAGTCCAGCTTTGCGGCTAGATGAATGATATTAAGAAGGGTTTTCGAATTGTCAGTTATACACCTACCTTTAACAAAACCGGATTGATATATGTTTACCAATTCAGGGATAACTGTATTAAGACGGATAGCCAAAACTTTTGCATACATTTTACAATCGGTATTTGTAAGAGAAATGGGCCTATAATTTTTACAAAGGGAAGGATCTTTGTCTTTTTTGGGAAGTAGACAGAGCATTGCCTGTGTAAAGGAACCTCTAAATTCGCCTGTAGCAAGGAAATGATTAATTAAATTGAGTAAATGTGGTACTAAAACTGTTTTAAAATGAAGGAAATATCGCATTGTGAATCCATCCGGACCAGGAGTTTTATCCTTGGGAAGAAGAGAAAGCGCAGCGAGGATTTCCTTCTCTAAAATAGGAACGTCAAGGGAAGAAAGTTCAACAAGGGTATCAGAGGATTTAGGGATAGAATGAAAACAGGAATCTATTTGCTCAGGAGAGGGGTTGGATTCCGGTGTTTAAAGGGAAGAGTAATATTGAACGAAACAGTCAAGAATCTTAGCATCCGAAGATTGAGAAGATCCCTGTGAATCCTTAATAACAAGAATCTTAGACTTCAACTTCTTGATTTTAAGGTAATTCGCAAGCGATTTACCAGCCTTGTTACGTCCACCGTACATTTTAGCATTAAATTTACGAAGCTGGTTAGCAGCAGAATCCCAGGAGTGCTTATTATACTGCATCTTGGCTTTGATAAGGGAGGATAATGAGTCAGGTGAATTAGTAGTGAAATAAAGAAGTTTCAAGGTCTTTAATTTGTTTAAGAATGTGAGATGCTTGGTTGAGTGCCTTCTTCTTCTCATGGGAAACAAAATTTATAACACAACCACGAGCAGCGGCCTTGAATGCATCCCAGAGAAAGTGAAAATCAGAGGCTGTATCTAAATTATTATGAAAAAATTAATCCATAAAATGTGTGAAATGGTCAGTGAAGTGGGGATCAAGCAGTAATGAGTTATTGAAGCGCCATCGGCGAGATGCAGGGATGGGGGAAGGATAGTCCATATCTGAGATAACGGGAGCGTGGTCTGATATAAGAATAGAGCCAATTTCGGAATTGGTCATAAATTGAAAGGCATGGTGTGAGAGAAAAATGTAATCAATTCTGGAGTGTGAAGCATGCACTGGAGAAAAAAAAGAAAATTCTAAAGAATCGGGATGGGATGTTCTCCATGAATCAATTAGGCCTCTAGAGGAGATAGATTTATGAAATGATTTTTGCATTTTATTAGGGACATATCGCACTTGAGATTTGCGATCCAAAAAAGGATCCATTAATTGGTTACATCACCCCCAACAATCAAATCTTCACTCACATTAGAAGAAAGAAGAGAAGAAAACTCATTCCAAAAGGATAGGTCAACACCATTAGGGCCATATACATTACAAAAGGAAAGATGAACATTGTTTACAACACTATCTAAAAACAACCATCCACCATTAGAATCTGAAATTTCATTTTGTATTTGAACAGACAACGATTTATGAAAAAAAATGATAACACAATTTTTATGATTAACAGCCGGAGAGCAATAGGCTTCTCCAACCCATTGTTTACGCAACAAGGATAAATCCTGTAAAGAAATATGTGTTTCCTGCAACAAAGCAACTTGACATTTCATACGAGCAAGATGAGATAAAATGCGTTGCTTTTTAATAGGGTTTTGAAGACCCTTGACATTCCAAGAAATGATTCGAAGACCATTCATGATAGGAAAGGAAGTTAAAATAGGAGAGAAAGCATAGACCAGGTAGAAAAGAAGGAAGTAAAAGAGGAAAGGGTGGAAGAGGCAGTAAAGAAGAAAGAACTGCACTGTATATTAATGGAATAAAAGGAAAGGAAAAATAGCCACCACAAATGTGAGAGCAAAATGTCATCAGAAAAACAATGAGTTACAGCAACAGAGAGTACCAAGAAAAAAGCAGAAAAGAAGGAAAGGTGAATTAAAAAAATGTTGCCAGGGAGAGAGAAGTAGAGGGAAGTAGAAAGAATAATGAAAAGAGTGAGAGAATCAAAGGGAAGGAAAGAGGAGGAAAAAAGAGAGAAAAGAAGATAAGGGATGGAAAAAGAAGGAGAGGAATGGGAGACAATAACTCTCGAGAGATAGAGTAAGACAAAGAAGATGACAAAAAGCCAGATGACTTTAGCCATTAAAGACAAATAAATGAAGGACAATGAAGTGGGAGGGGGAGCAGCGAAAAACAAGACAACAGCACGAGCAGAAGAGAAGAACGAATATATGGTCACCTAAAAAACAATAATAGAGAAGAAAAAAGAAAAATGGAAAGGTCTATAGACCACAAGTAACCATTTAAGACAAATGAAGGGAACTTACCAGACAGTTGGGGGGGAGGGGCAGCGAAACGAAAGGCACAATACAGACATCGGAGCAGCACAAAAATGAATTGATCAACAAGAACTACGAAGGAGGAACCTGTAACACAAGAAAAAGAGGGATAGGATCAACATTACAAATTTGAGAACGGTCTATAGCCCAATAGTACAAAGACTAACTACCCAGATTGATGAATTGGTTATTCATTTTATTAATCATAAATTGTATATATACTTTTTATATTTTTTTTGTTTTGACACTTTCTTTTCTTATTTTCTGTTTTTATAAAGATGATGTACAATTCATATACAAAAATTCTTAAAATCACATAGCAAATAATCAATAGGCATAAGACAAGGCAGATGATGGAGGCAATGCGGTAGGGTAATTAATACGGGCATTTCGGCTAGGCAGCCTTCCTCAGGTGACCGTCTATTGCAAGAAAAAATGTCCAGGCCATACAAAGAAAAAGAGAATAGAAGTCGCCAGTCATCAAAACACTCCCTGTCCTGGTTGAGCTAGTAGTGGATGAACATGGGTATACTTGGCAAAACCCCAACGTTAGGTACTGGAGATGATGAGTCCTTAGAAAAAGCTCTTGTGTATATAACAGATATACAGCCACATGCGATTTAAAGGGCACGGAACTAGTTGAATAAAATGATAAATTTGATGATGATAAGATGGACAAAGGAAGGGTCCTCGAGTCTAAATATGATGACTTGGGGGCGGTATCCATCAGACACCGATATCGTCGTGGTGTCCCGTTTCCACCGAGAGCCGTATTCCGACACCGGTTTCTATATCTAGGAAATCACTCATCATGAGTTATCACCTCACCCCCGGCTCTGGGCCGCCCGCAAGTCATCATATTTAGACTCGAGGACCCTTCCTTTGTCCATCGTATCATCATCAAATTTATCATTTTATTCAACTAGTTCCATGCCCTTTAAATCGCATGTGGCTGTATATCTGTTATATACACAAGAGCTTTTTCTAAGGACTCATCATCTCCAGTACCTGACGTTGGGGTTTTGCCAACTATACTCATGGTCATCCACTACTAGCTCAACCAGGACACTGAGTGTTTTGATGACTGGTGACTTCTATTTTCTTTTTCTTTGTATGGCCTGGACATTTTTTCCTGCAATAGACGGTCACCTGAGGAAGGCTGCCTAGCGGAAACGGCTCATAGTAATTACCCTACCGCATTGCCTCCATCATCTGCCTTGTCTTATGCCTATCGATTATTTGCTATGTGATTTTAAGAAGTTTTGTATATGAATTGTACATCATCTTTATAAAAACAGAAAATAAGAAAAGAAAGTGTCAAAACAAAAAAGATATAAAAAATATATATACAATTTATGATGAATAAAATGAATAACCAATTCATCAATCTGGGTAGTTAGTCTTTGTACTATTGGGCGTTTTTATTTAATAATATTTCTATTAGTGTCTTCCATATTCACTGTTTTGCAATTTTAGCGTTTTTCACTTGGCTATAGACCGTTCTCAAATTTATTATGTTTCCCTATGTATAGCAAGTGTATTATTAGTATATAGTGGTCCCCTTCTTTCTAAACTGTAGGATCAACATTACAACAGGTAACTAAATACCGAACAATATTAAACCAACAAACATGAAGACATAAAAGTTAGGGTTTGCTGAGTTCCATGGATTCAGCAGTATGGATAAATTTCCGAAGGTCTGCCGGATCTTCGAAGCTGAAAGTTCTTTCTTTGTAAGTCACTTTGAAAAAACAGGGATGGATGAGGCCATATCGGGCATTCATCGATCGAAGAGCAGGTCGCAAATACAGAAACTCCTTCCGTCACGCCGCAGTCGGTTTAGAGACATCTTGAGTGATGAAAACCTTATGTCCAGACCAAAGCATCTGCTTATGCTGTTTAGCAGAGTGAAGGATAGTCATGAGGTCTGAATAAAGAAGGAAGTAAGCAATAATGCCTCTGGGTTTTGAAGCGGAAGAAGAATTCCTTGGTCCAAGACGAGGAGCCCTTTGAATATTGACATCCAGATGTTAAGGTAGGCCTGTGATAGGAAGGACCTGAGTCTTCAAAAATTGGATGAGATCAGACCCCTCTGAACCTTCCGGAATACCATAAATGCGCAAATTATTGCGTCGGTTTCGATTTTCCAAGTCCTCAGAGGTTCTTTTGAGCAAGTCAACTTCCTTGGTAAGGCTAGCAACCTTGGATACAACATCTTGAGCATCACTGATCTGTTCTCTACATCAGATAATCTCAAGTCTTGACTAGACCATTTATCATCAAGTCTCTGAAAAGTTGGAGTAGTATCAGTCATGAAGGGGCATATGAGAGGTAATTCCTCCATAATATCCTCCAGCGTAACAGGAAGTGAGGACTTAGATGGAGATGGGGGAACTTTTTTAAGGTGTTTAGCATTAGCTGTTGAATACTTGCATGTAGTGGAGGCTGTGCCATGAGCCTTGGAAGTGTGTGGAGGCTCCATAGTAGTACGTAGGCGCAAAGCTCCAACAAGACCAAATGGTGAAAACAATAGGGAAGTGTGAAAAAACCACCAGCATGCAAACCAATGGCAAAGAAAACAAAGCGGCAGCAACTGTTGAAATAAGCAATCAGGAAAATCGAGTTAAAATAGACATAGAAACTCGAAAAGGTGTAGAGCCCTGCAGGAAAGATGGGGCAAAAACCTCTATTTAGTCCTGACAAATTACAGCAGCACCGAAAAACAAGTCATGAGGGTAGTAGAGCCATAACGCAGGTATGAGCCTGATGTGAATGAAGATATCCGAAAAAAAGGTGGACATGAAGGTTCACAAGTAAAGCAGTTTATCCATTAAGCATGAGGCATTAATTCAATCAGCACTGAAATCGGTAAGGCAGCCATGAAGTAAAGGAGCAGCAAAGAGAAACAAAAAAAAAAAACGCTGCGAGAAAAAGCAGAAGAAAAAAACAAAATGGCGGCCGTTATCGAGTGGAGTACATTTCGGCCAAAATTGAGCTTAAAAGCGCAGTAGCAGATTCTGAAAGCATACCCATGTGAAGGGGAGTGCTTCTGACAGCAGAATCCACTGTTGCAATATCGAAACACCACCGTAACAAGGATCCTTCAGAAACGAGCGCTGCTCGTCAGCGCCGAGCTCCTCAGGGTGCGGCCATCTTGGTTTGCCGCACCGCACGCTCTCTCGACCTCTTAACATAGGCATCTAGTGCAGGGTCATCATCAGGATGAAAATGAACTATAACGGAGACCCCAAGGGGTAGGGGCAGAATTTCTTCTGTCAAATAAATGTCAGTTTGGCCTGGACCAACTTCAAAGTAGGTTTTGGCATACTCAGAATTTATGGCATTGAAAGTCCCATAACCGTAGGTGTCACAGTATTTCTAAGGGAAAATTCAAAAGTGGGTTTACGCACACAGAGTAATTAAACCCCTAAAACTGGGTGAGTCAGTGTATCATGGTTGCACCTTCGATTGGGATGCATTTAGAAAAGCGCCAAATTGCTTCAAGAAAACGAGAACTGGATGGTGTCAGGACCGAATTTTTCAAAATAGCATAAATTAATCACCCAAACTGAAGTCAGAGGCCTCCTTTCAAGGCAGGCGTTGCAGGTGCCCAGTGGTTGGCAATATAGGAGGCCGAGCACAGGCAACATCTTGCCTTAGTGACCTTGAGTAATTCTTAGACAGATTGTTTTAAATACTGTTTTACTTTAAAACATTTTTAATGTGGATGATGTGTGAGAGTCTATTACAGATATTTTGCAGAGAAATGTGTTTATGTTACATGCAACATCCATAAGAAAGGTGCTTTTTGATCAAAAGAATACCTCAAATATGAGAAATGAGAGGGTGTCACAGAGGTTATTTGCAGTCATGTTAGTGAGCTGCTGCTGTGTAACAATATTGAAAACCAGTGGCGTAGCAAGGGGGTAGTATGAGGTTTCGGGAGGCGGCCTCCCCCCCTGCTCTTGCATGAGACCGCCACGGGGTGGCAAACGCAGGGGCCGCCACGGACAGCAAAAGGTCTAGCTATGCCACTGTTGAAAACACACGTCACTATCCCTCAATATTAGATGCAAACACATTTAGAATTTGCACTAGTGTGCCCGTGCACTATTAGTGACCTGGCCAAAGGGGGCATGAAAGAGCTTAAACTGGATCATAAATTCAAAGCTGTTCCAAACAAACAGAGGGGCCCAAAATACTTTTGGCCCAAGGCCCCCAAAATACGTAAGATGTCCCTGCTGCACTGAGAAGAGCCGCCCAGTCCCTGCCTCAAGGCAATGTTAGGGTTAAGAGTCAGAGGGGCCGATTACGATGGTGGGAAGTCCGCCACCGCTGGGCCGGTGGTGAGGACCGCCGGCCCGGCGGTGGCGGACTTCCCACCATCACCCTCAATATTCTCACCGCCAAATTAGGACGGCAGTGGGAAGGGGAAAAGAACCGCGTCGGACGGAAAGACCGTCTGCCGTTGTCCCGCAAGGCAGGCCTTTTCCACCCACCTTGCGGGATCAGGTACAATGGGGCTATGGCGGTGGTGCCGTGCAGGCACCGCCGTGGGTATTAGGATGCCTGTCTTTTTTGGCGCCGTTGCTGCCGCAAAAAGAAAGGCGGTGAATGCCTTTGGGGGCCCGTTGCGAGCACCCTGGGTATGGGTGAGTGGGGTGCTGCATGTGGGGGGTACCTATGGTACCCCCCTACATATGCTTGTTCAAGGTGGCAGGTACCACGTGGTGCCTGTCTCGTTGTACATGCATATGAGATACATGTTTTTTAACATTGTGGCGGGTGCTGCAACCCGCCGCAATGTTAAAATGCAGCATACGTCCGCCAGAGTGGTGGCACATCCTAATTCGTTTGGCGGGACCGTCGCACCTATGGTGGGTGGTCCCTATTACAGCATCGTAATTGGCCCCATAGTTTTCTGCAGGTCTCTGCCCACCACCACGGTTGTCTCTCAAACAATGAAATACAAACTGAAAGGGGGTGACGTCATTCTTATGTGAACAGCTCAGATCTTGCACCCACAACGGCCACGGTCTCTGATCTGCAGGATGAACCTGTGCATTTTCAAGTGACCGCCTGTAGTGAACGTCATTTGCAATAAGCCTAGCATTTGACTGACTCTGCCCAGCCCTGCTGACTGTTCAGAAGAAGCAGCCCCCTGGAATTATCCCACGTTTGCACTAGTCCAGTCCATGGTTGCATAACAAACATGCAGCAGACCTTTAAACCCAAGGTCCCTGTGCTGTTAGGCAATACTTTTAAAGCTGCGTCTGGTCCAGCTGTTTTCCATAAATAATGACGGTGTTGATTTGTCCAGACAAAAACAGAAAGATGGGAGCCAGGTCCTTCAGTAATGTCTAGACGTGACGTCATATGATGAGGTAAGGTACTGGGGGAGCGCCTGGGACCAGCTCAACAGAGAACTACTTCATACATGAAAGTCAGAGAGACTGACACTGGTGTGTTCCGTTTTTAAAGTTGTAAAGTTACATCACACTCAGTAGCAGCATGCATAGGAACGCAAAGCAATGTGATGTGGCAACCATGGCCCCCTGTGGACAAGAGGAGAGCTGCCATTAGACCTCAGACGTCTCCTTCCACAGCCCACAAACTAACCACCAACCTACATTTACCACTAACCCACAGTTACCATCAAACCACATTTACGCCTAAGACCACAGCTCTGAAGTTCATGTAAAGGTCTAAATCAAAAGAGGAAGGAAACAGGGTCAACTGGAAACGCGGGAACCGCGTGGGAGAGCACAGACTGTAGACGGTGGCTTAAGAAAGATCAGTTAAAATCCTGGCTCTCCCCTCGACCACTCCGCGTCATCCTCGCCAAAAGAGGTGGATGACTGATCAATCAGCGGAAATGAACCAGCAGGTGGCTGGATGACTGAGCACGTGGCTGAAGGGATGGAAACATGAGCAACTTAATGTACCAGGAAATGACTAAATCAATAATTCTGTAATGACATTGAACATATGCGCAGTAATGTGTAGATGAATGTATATGGAGCGACTGCTGAGAGTGTTCGGAAGTGGTGACTCAGCATTTCTGCCTATGTAAGCCTCCTGCTGAGACAGCCCTTACACCTACCCCCCCCCCCCACCCAGTACAGAGCGCTGCCGAAAATTACTCATTTGAGAGCAAAACCTTCCTAATGTACCCCATTGAAATGCTTATGGCAGGATTAAATCATAGATGTTGCCGGCTGTTCAGAATACCTCATCTGGCACAGCCACTCCCAAGTAATGAGTGCATGAAGTGTGTGCTCTGTCACTGTGTAATGAACACTTTTACATGGTGACAGCAATGCAAATGTTTACACTGCCAAGGACATCCAGGCTGACAACCCCTCCCTGGAATGCTGAGCTAATGCTTGCATCAAGAAATGATACTTAAGCAAAACTAACAGCCACGGAAGAGTTGCAACTATCCGCTAAAGGCCCTCAAGGAAACCCAGCAGCAACCAAGCATCCTCCACTATCCGCTAAAGGCCCTTCAAGGAAACCCAGCAGCAACTAAGCATCCTCCACTATCCGCTAAAGGCCCTTCAAGGAAACCCAGCAGCAACCAAGCATCCTCCACTATCCGCTAAAGGCCCTTCAAGGAAACCCAGCAGCAACCAAGCATCCTCCACTATCCGCTAAAGGCCCTTTAAGGAAACCTAGCAGCAACCAAGTATCCTCCACTATCCACTAAAGGCCCTTTAAAGAAACCTCGCAGCAACCAAGCCTCCTTCACATCTGCTAAAGGTCCCTCAAGGAAACCTAGCAGCAACCAAGAATCCTCCACTATCCGCTGAAGGCCCTTTATGGAAACCTAGCAGCAACAAAACCTCCACATCTGCTGAAGGTCCTTTGAGGAAACCCAGCAGCAACCAAGCATCCTCCACTATCTACTAAAGGCCCTTTGAGGAAACCAAGCAGTAACCAAGCATCCTCCACTATCCGCTAATGGTCCGTCAAGGAAACCAAGCAGCAACCAAGCGCGCTCCACTATCTACTAAAGGCCCTTTGAGGAAACCAAGCAGTAACCAAGCATCCTCAACTATCCGCTAAAGGTCCTTCAAGGAAACCAAGCAGCAACCAAGCACCCTCCACTATCCGCTAAAGGCCCTTCAAGGAAACCCAGCAGCAACCAAGTATCCTCCACTATCCGCTAAAGGCCCTTTAAGGAAACCTAGCAGCAACCAAGCATCCTCCACTATATGCTAAAGGCCCTTTAAAGAAACCTAGCAGCAACCAAGCATCCTCCACTATCCGCTAAAGGCCCTTCAAGGAAACCCAGCAGCAACCAAGCATCCTCCACTATCCGCTAAAGGCCCTTTAAGGAAACCTAGCAGCAACCAAGCATCCTCCACTATACGCTAAAGGCCCTTTAAAGAAACCCAGCAGCAACCAAGCATCCTCCATTATCCGCTAAAGGCCCCTCAAGGAAATCCAGCAGCAACCAAGTATCCTCCACTATCCACTAAAGGCCCTTTAATGAAACCTCGCAGCAACCAAGCCTCCTTCACATCTGCTAAAGGTCCCTCAAGGAAACCCAGCAGCAACCAAGAATCCTCCACTATCCGCTGAAGGCCCTTTATGGAAACCTAGCAGCAACAAAACCTCCACATCTGCTGAAGGTCCTTTGAGGAAACCCAGCAGCAACCAAGCATCCTCCACTATCTACTAAAGGCCCTTTGAGGAAACCAAGCAGTAACCAAGCATCCTCCACTATCCGCTAATGGTCCGTCAAGGAAACCAAGCAGCAACCAAGCATCTTCCACTATCTACTAAAGGCCCTTTGAGGAAACCAAGCAGTAACCAAGCATCCTCAACTATCCGCTAAAGGTCCTTCAAGGAAACCCAGCAGCAACCAAGCATCCTCCACTATCCGCTAAAGGGGGCCCTTCAAGGAAACCCAGTAGCAACCAAGCATCCTCCACTATCTGCTAAAGGCTCAAGTAAACTCAGCAGCAACCAAGCATCCTCCACTATCCGATAAAGGCCCTTCAAGGAAACCTAGCAGCAACCAACCATCCTTCACTATCTGCTAAAGGCCCTTCAAGGAAACCCAGCAGCAATCAAGCCTCCTCAACTATCTGCTAAAGACCCTTCATGAAAACCCAGCAGGAACAAAGCCTCCTCCACTATCCGCTAAAGGCCCTTCAAGGAAACTCATCAGAGACAAAGCATCCTCCACTATCCGCTAAAGGCCCTTCAAGGAAACCCAGCCGCAACCAAGCATCCTCCACTATCCCCTAAAGGCCCTTCAAGGAAACCCAGAAGCAACAAGGCCTCCTCCAAATCTGCTAAAGGTCCTTCGAGAAAACCCAGCAGCAACCAAGCATCCTCCACTATCTGCTAAAGGCCCTTCAAGAAAACCCAGCAGCAACAAAGCATCCTCCGCTATTAAAGACCCTACAAGGAAACTCAACAGCAATAAAGCATTCTCCACTATTCGCTAAAGGCCTGTCAAGGCGGAGCACAGACAGAATATTGAGGTTTAATATTGATATACAAAAATATCGAGTTGCAAATATCGTGATACAGGAATCTCGCCAGCAGGAATATCGTGGTCCAGAATATCGACTTTAAGGTAAGAAATATCATTTTTTTAAATATCGAAGTCAGTAATATCGTTTGCAAAAATATCGTTTTTTATATTAGTGTTATGTATTTTAGATTGTATTTTAAAAGTATGTGATGTAATTTTCTTAAATCGGTATTTCTTTTGTTTTTAACTATATGTGTTACATTTTTAGCAGTGATTAATTTTATGTTAATTACATTTTGCGTACTTTAGTTCTGTAGCGGGTTGTGGGTTTATAGGGGAATAAGGTGGGAAGTAATTTATTTATAATAAATTAGTTAATAATTTTTATTTATTAGTATTTCTTTAAATTCGATTTTATAGTGTTAATTGTGGTAATTATTTTATTATTAATTAATTAATAATTTGTTGTGAATTTTTATTAATAAATTAATTGATAATATTGTTAATTGTGTCAATTTTGTAGGAGCTGATTGTGGGTTTATAGGGGAATAGGGTGGAAAGTAATTTAATCATAATAAATTAATAATTAATTGTTGATTAATGGTAATTAAATACCTAAAAAATAATCATGGAAATTGTGTAGTAGTTTATTTGAGATGTGAGTTGTGGGGTTTATAGTACTAAAGGGTGGAAAGTAAATTATTTTCAATTAATGAATAAGTTGTTTTTAATTGATAATTTAATAATGTAAAATTAGTTATGGAAATTGTGTAATTATTTTTATGTGTGTGTTGTGGTGTTTGTTTGGGATAGAGGGTGGAAAGTATTTTAAGTTTTTTAAATTGATAATTATTTGCTAATTATTATTCATGTGTCAATTTATAAATATTTATGTTAATTATTCATTTTATTTTGTGTGTGGATTTGGTTTTATAGGGGTAATGTTTGGTGAGTAAATTAATTTTATATGTTTTAATTTAATTTGTAATCAATAATATTTTTTTATTCGAAAATTAATAAAATTAATTATGGCGGTACAGTTTTTTCAAAATTTAGATGTGTGTAGTGAAATGTGTGGTGTTATAGGGTCATAAATAATGTTTTTTACTGAAATTAATTTATATTAAATATAGTTATTTGTTTGTAAAATCTTTTTTACATTTTTATAAAATAATGTTTATAGGTAATTTTTAGATTTCTTTAACTTTAACATGTTTCTATCTTTTGTAATTTTTAATATTTGGATATATTTTTATTTTTCGGTTATTAACAATTTTTGTATTGTAGTTGATATTTTGTTTCTTTTTTATTTCGAATTGACTTTATTGGGAATATTATTTTTAACCCTCTGCTATCCAACACTTTCCCTACAGTTGGACTCACTGGAGTGGAATAGTAATGTTTACCCTTCCGCTATCCAACACTTTCTCTACTGTTGCACTCACTGGAGTGGGAATAGTAATTTTTTCTCCTCCACTATCCAACACTTTCTCTACTGTTGCAGTAGTTGGAGTGGGAATGGGAATAGTAGTGTTTATTTCTCCTCTATTCAACACTTTCCCTACTGTTGCACTCACTGGAGTGGGACCCTACCACTATCCAACACTTTATTTATTTATCCATTTATAGAGCGCATGGTTACACCACAGGTGTGTCCCCGCGCTAAAACAGACACTCTGAAAGGAGGTGGAGGGCATTCTTGCATCTCACACCTGGTCCCTAACATTGGCCAAGTGTGTTCTAATGTGCTGTTCGAAATAACCATGTCTTCAATTGTTTGCGAAATCTGGTTTTGCATGGTTCTGTTCTTAGATCCATCAGTAAAGTGTTCCACGTTTTAGCCGCAAGGTATGTGTAGGAGCGTGCCCCCATTCTTGCTTTAAATATTCCTGGTACAGTCACCAAAGCCTTACCTTTAGATCGTAGGTTTTGGCATGGTGTGTATTGTGTTAACAATGGTTGTAGGTACCGTGGGCTTTTTTTTAATAGAATTCAGTGACAATGGTTGGTATATTGTTTATTTCGAAATTGACTTTGTGGGGAATATTAATTTTAACCCTCTGCTATCCAAAACTTTCCCATGGTTGCACTCACTGGAGTGGGAATCGTAATTTTTTCCTCTCCGCTATTCAACACTTTCCCTACTGTTGCATTCACTGGAGTGGGAATAGTATTTTTTACCTCTACGCTATCCAACACTTTTCCTACTGTTGAAGTCAATGGAGTGCAAAATGTAAGTTAAAAAATTATTTAAAAAGTAAATACTTTATTTTTAATATAATGTTTTTTATCAGATTTTATGTTATAGGTGTATATATATATATATATATGTGTCTGCGCTAGCAGTTTGGTTCTCGTCATGGGAGTGACATCAGGCAGCTCACCAGCGGGAAAACAGGAGAAGCATGGGACGTTGCTGACTGGCAGTCCGTATTTACACGGACGGTGCTGGTATCAAGTTACCGGCCCACGACCTGGCGGACCTGTGCCCTGCGGGTTGAAACGATTGCGGGGACTCGAGAGGCTCTTGCTGACATTTTCACTGCTTTTAGTTCGCCCAGCTCTGTGTATGCCTGAAAAACACAAGGACTGCTATCCTGGTTTCCCCACGTTACATCTACCCAGGTTTGAGGCATCCTGGGAGTTGCAGTTTCAGTACCATCACGCTGCAACTAACGATCACAGGATTGGGGGAGGCGCGCACTGCGCAATCACGAGTGCCACAGAGATCTATATCAGCTGGGCGCACTAACTTCCAGTTGAGCAGAGGCGTCCGAGGAAGGCTCACGCCGAAATGCATCACGCCCTATCTGCACTCAATAAAGAACCTCTTTTCCAAGTCCCCGTGTGTGGCTCCTACCTTCTGCAACGCTGGAGGGTGTTCTGGATGTTATTTCGTGTCGACCAGAGACACGATATGGAGCTCGCGTTTCTGAAGTTGGCTGTCTGTTTTCTGGTGTCTGCGCTAGCAGTTTGGTTCTCGTCATGGGAGTGACATCAGGCAGCTCACCAGCGGGAAAACAGGAGAAGCATGGGACGTTGCTGACTGGCAGTCCGTATTTACACGGACGGTGCTGGTATCAAGTTACCGGCCCACGACCTGGCGGACCTGTGCCCTGCGGGTTGAAACGATTGCGGGGACTCGAGAGGCTCTTGCTGACATTTTCACTGCTTTTAGTTCGCCCAGCTCTGTGTATGCCTGAAAAACACAAGGACTGCTATCCTGGTTTCCCCACGTTACATCTACCCAGGTTTGAGGCATCCTGGGAGTTGCAGTTTCAGTACCATCACGCTGCAACTAACGATCACAGGATTGGGGGAGGCGCGCACTGCGCAATCACGAGTGCCACAGAGATCTATATCAGCTGGGCGCACTAACTTCCAGTTGAGCAGAGGCGTCCGAGGAAGGCTCACGCCGAAATGCATCACGCCCTATCTGCACTCAATAAAGAACCTCTTTTCCAAGTCCCCGTGTGTGGCTCCTACCTTCTGCAACGCTGGAGGGTGTTCTGGATATATATATATATATATATATATATATATATTCTGCATGCTTGCCCACTTCTTCTAATCCGCTGGAAAAAAGGCAAGAGTAGACCTGTTTTCTTCTAAGTGATTTATTTAGCAATCACCATGTCGCCATGACACATTTCGGCTCGTAGAGACAGCATTGATCACATGACAGCGCATCGACGGGATTACCTCAATTTATAGTGCAAATGCAGAAGCAATAAACATAGTAAACATACTACACATTTAAAATACATAAATAACAGCATAATGCTAAAATTATGTTCAAATGTGAGTAAAACATTCAATAAAACCAGGAAAACAAATCGCTGTAAAATACAGTAAAGTGCATAGACAAAACCTACTTGATAAATTTCCAAAGTAATAATGGGTATGGGGATATATTTTAGTCAAAATACTAATATAGACCCCTGTATCCTGAACTTTCTTACTATCCTGGTTAAGTAGAAAGTCTTGCTGCTGTATTTAATAAAGTGGCTAAGTGCTAAGTGAGTTAACCCCCATCTTCCTAATGTGCGAGACCCGGATAGATGAAATTGTGTGCAAAAAAGGTAATAATAAAGTGCAAAAAAATTCTATGTGTGCCATGAGAGTGCTAACAGACTAATTGGTACTGGCAAATGCCAGTTACCTATTAATTGACCAAATATAGTAAAAATCGCAAAGTTATGTATAACCGGTACATTTAAACAGAGGAGGATTTAGTCAGTAAGTTAATTGTAGAGATATTCATAAGGTTGATTCCCACAAAATGGCATTCACAATAAAATTGTTGTAAAATCATTTCAACCAAAAATCTCAATAAATTAGCTAAAACCCTCTTGATTATATACTTGAAACATCATACCATTCTAAAAATGATAATGGAAGCAACCTTTGTGTTTGAAATACAACCTTGTTGGTAATGTATCCCTCAAAGTCAGAATATATATACAAGTTTCTGGAGGGCTGTGCTGATCTGCCTATTTATTGAGAGGGATAGAAGATAGTTAAAAAGTAAATCCCCCATGTGTAGGTAGGCTGACAACCTAAGCACCTAATAATACTGAGTATCACTTAAATAAATAAATAAATAAATACGCAATAAATATTAAATAGGTGTTCAGAAACATTACAGTACCTAGAAAATATCAGAGGTATGTATACAGATCCTCACTGGTATTGATACCCCTTGGCTGCTTGGTATCCAGTTTTAATATGTATCTTGACTCCAAGCGCCACAGTGTGGCTTCTCTGTTACCCCCTCTCTTGTTGATAGGCACTGTGTCCAGCATATAATATTTAAAATATTTAAGGCTGCTTTGATGGTGTTCTTTAAAGTGCCTTGCCACTGGGTAGCTAGGGTCGTTGTTAACAATAGCTCGTGTATGCTGCAGTATTCTTTTATGCACTGATAGTTTCATGCTGCCTATATTTATTAAATTGCAGCTGCATATCAGTGTATAAACAGCAAATTCAGTTTTACATGACAGATATTTCGCAATGGTATGTATCTTAGGGCTGAAAGGCGTTTGATAAGTCTTAGTGTTAACGCCAATTTGGCACGCCTTGCAATTGGCACATTTATAGAAACCTGTTCTGGGCGCTAGCCAAGTGCTGTAATCCACATCTTCTGGGTTTTTCATTAGTGCATTGCCCATAGATGCTGTTCTTCTGAACGTGAAAGCTGTTTTTTTGAGCATAGCATCACCTATGAGAGGATCTCCCATTACTATGGGCCAATTGGGTCGTAATATTGCCCTTTTCTGTTTTTCCTGCTGGTTGTACCCTAGTATCAGCCTAGTGGGTTCAGGGGGAGTAGTACCCACTGCTGCATTGGACTTGGATTTATATTGGAGTAAATCCTGCCTTGCTCTAGATCTGGATTTAGATATTGCTGCATCAATAGTGTGAGTCTTGTACCCTCGTTGTAAGAATCTGTTTTTACATTCTTGTTGTTTCAATTGATATCCTGTTCTTCGCTACAGATTCTCTTAATTCTCAGCATCTCCCCGTAGGGGATGCTGTGAATTAGGTAGGGAGGATGGCACTTGTTGCACGCAATATCCAATTTCCCGCTTTGGGTTTTCTAAAAAGTGTAGTTGACAGACCTTTGTGGGAAATGTATACCTTAGTATCTAGAAATGTAATAGTTTCACAACTGATGTCGTATGTGAACTTTAGATTCAAATTGTTTGTGTTAATCTCAGCAATAAACTCTTGTGTACTTTGTATTGACCCCTTCCAGACAACAAAAAGATCATCGATAAATCGTAACCAAACCATTATATTCTCGGAGAATGTATGGGCATATTGTTTCATGAGGACAAGCTCCCCCCACCATCCCATAAAGAGACAGGCATAACTGGGGGAGAAGCTGGCCCCCATTGCCACACCTTGTATTTGTTGATATACTTGGTTCTTATATAAAAACAAGTTATTCTCCAGACAAAATGTTAATAAGTCCATCAACATCTGGTTGTGTTTGGCATATTTCATGGGTCGGTTTGCCAAGAAGTATTCCACTGCTTTGACTCCATCGTTATTTTGTATGCAGGTATATAGGGCTGTTACATCCAAAGCTATAAGGCAATAGCCCTCCTGCCATTTGATTTTCCCGATTTTTCTGATGAAGTCGATTGTGTCTTGCACATACGAGTTGAGATATTTCACATGGGGTTGCAAAAATGAGTCAATGTACACAGACATGTTCTCTAATGGTCCATAACAAGCTGAAACTATTGGCCTGCGTGGCGGTTTCTCCATAGATTTGTGTACCTTCGGAACAAAGTACAGTAGGGGGATAGTTGGATTTTCCTTCTTGAGGCACTTGTATTCTTGTATATTCAGCAGGCCTGTACTTTTCCATGCTAATAATTTCACGAAAAAGTTATCCTGTGCTTGTTTGAACTTCTGCATGGAGCTTTTACGATAGCAGTCCGTATCATTCAATTGTTTTGCTGCTTCCTCTGAATAATCTTTGAGCGACCATAGCACCACGTTTCCCCCTTTGTCTGCATTCCTCACTACAACCTTTTTATTCTTGTTGATTTTCTCCATCAGTTGGTGATATTTCCGTTCCTGATTGTTAATTGGTTTGTTGTTTTTGCTGGTCACCACATATAAATGTTTTATTTCCGCCACCACTGGCTCATTAAATAGGTCTAGGGAGTCACAAGGCATAATGGGTTTGAACTTGGACTTGGACTTGAAATTCGTTTCAGGCTTAGCACATGTTTCATAGCTGGGTGAAAAAAGGTCCTGGATTACCAATTCCGGATATTCCCCTCCACCTGTATTGCGGCCATCATCTATTTCGCAGTCATTACCCAGATTGTGCAAGTTCTTAAGTACTCCCAAATCAGCCACTCTTAGACTGTTTTCGCCAGTCTCTACTGTTTGGTGGCTGATTGCATTTGTTGCTTGTGACATTCCTTGAGACCTAGCCTTCATTTGATGGAATTTTTGAAGTTTAAGTTTTCTGACGAACTTGTAAATGTCTGCACGGGTATTAGTGTAATCAAAATTAGTAGAGGGGCAATATGATAGACCTATTGAGAGGATCCGTTGTTCGGAGGGTTCAAGGTGGATGTCTGTGAGGTTAATGATAGTATTGTTGGTACTCACTATTCCTTCCATTTCTGTAGCCCTTTGGTTGTCTTGATTGTTTAGGGGTATTATTTCTTCCTCCATTGGCCCCTTCCTCTCACTTGTTTTATATTTCCACTGCTGCCACCTTTCTCTGGCAATACCAAAGGGGATGATGGACGGAAAGCTTGAGCAAATCAAACACTCACCCCCAGTCAACTGATCTGGGTTTAATCCATCATCATTCTTTAGCTCACTCCACCACCCCAGTTCAGACATGGACATATGCAGATCTGTCTGACCCTGTGCCTCATGGGCCATTTTTTTCGGCGGAGGACGCACGCCACGCCACGGACGTCTGAGCAGCATTACCTTGCTGTCAACGATCGCTTTACATCCTTACTATATACTTTGGAACTAGATTTCCTATGCTTGCTGACTTGTGCCCTGTATCACTTTTCATGGGTTTCTGAAATTCTCTAAGCGAGGAATCCCGCTCCACGAATAGCAGTACATCAATACCTGCTACTAACTATTTAACCCTTATAGTTTTTATAACATCGCCAGAAATTTATATTTAGGTTGGTTGTGATGGACCCACAATCAAGCTTTTTGAACAAATAGTTGGCCAGATTTAAGCGAACACCTATTATCTTTGTTACTAAGGTTGACATCCCAGCTTTTAGTATCTCCTATCAAGCATATGGTACCATTGTGAGCCATAACCTATCCTTTATCAGGAACTAAACTCAGATTGAATGATAATTTGTTGACCTCCACTTGAAGATATTACCTTCTCTGATGTACTGTTATGAAATACAGTCTCATTTAGTACCATCGGTGACTCCTGAGGAAGGCGTTTTCTGCCAAAACGCGCGTCGAGTTCTCTAGTGTTTTCCAGCATTTCTGGCATTGATTTTATCTTTTATATGTATTTTAAATTATATTGTGTATTTTGTGTTTACATGTAGTTATTTATTTTTTGTATAGGTTTATGTATGATATATGTGCAACTTCATCATATAGTCTGATTTGTGTTCAGTTTCTATATGATTTTTAATATGTCTATTAAAAACATGTTTTTAATATAAATGTTCATATCTTTGACTGTTCCCTGTACAACTGGTGCTGGTTGATTGTTCATCTCATTAGTTTTACGGCCTAGGTTTTTTATTCACATACCTCATGGGAACAGTCCAGCCCGAACTGCCAAGCCATGTCCTCCCTGGACCAGAAACAAGCATCCTGGGACCGGTTTCGGGTTCATAACCCTCCTCAGCCAGGCTTTTATTTGATGTTCCAGTCCAGGACATGTCCATCTTTGATGTTTGCAACATTGAGCAACACCAATCGTAGAAAGTCGGGGGAGAAGCCTCTTTCCATCGCTTGCATATTTCTCGTCGGGCCAACAACATGGAGTAGAACAATAGGTTGTTTTTTGGGCTGCGTTTCTGCTCCACTACTCCAAATATTACTAACCGAAGATCTATTACCACCGTGGAGCCTATAAGAGATGTTAATTTATTACCTATTAATTGCCAATATGATGTTAACTGTGGACATTCATAAAACATGTGTGTGTCCGAAGCCTCAACTAGGCCACATCGGGCACACGCCACAGGCTCCGCTCTTGTGAATTTGGACAATCTTTGGGGGGAGTAGTATGCCCTGTGAAGAGTGAAAAGATGATTTCTGCGAAGCCAAGCGGTTTCACTAAATCCCAGAGGAGATTACAAGATGTTAACCATAATTCATGTAAATTAACAGATGGCAAGAGGGAACCCCAAAGTTGATCTGGGAGATGGAAATCACCGTCTATTTCCTCCAGGATTAAGTTGTAGAAGAAAGAAACCTCCTTTGGTCCTGTTGTTTTATCTAGTAGGGAAGATTCCAAATAACGGCTACCACCTATGGGCATGTGAATGCGGCGAGACACCCCAGAGGATAGCGCTTGTGCCCAGCTAGAGATTTGTAGGTACTTCAGTCTAGAAAGATTGGGGCCCACTTTACTTACTAAATGTTCCCAGGATAGCATAACCCTTTCTATAAACAGGTCACCCCAGGTTGAGATGTTGGCATCTTTTAATGGATATATCAATACGTTGTTTGCCCAACCAGGAGAAACAGGGAGGTCCCATATGGGAGATCGGTTTGAGTAGTACCCTATTTTGGTGGCAACTCTGAGATTATACCAAGTTTTTGCTAGGCCTGACAACACCTTCAGTTTGATTTTTTGGAAAAATTTGGGGTCTCCAAATTTAAAAAGAAACCCCTTCTGCCCTATCCCTTCGCACTGTAATAGTGTTTTAAACATTGACCCGATATCGTGATCTGATGGAGTGTTTAAGAGCATTCGGGCATGCGACATCTGAAAAGCCCAGGCGTAGATCTGAAGGTCCGGGCCTGCCAAACCACCCTTCTCCCGGCGTCGCCTTAATTTCTTCCATGCTATTCTTACACTTTTCATCTTCCAAACGAACGAAGATATATCACTCTGCATTTTCGCTATTAGTGTGGTTTCAAAAAATAGAGGGATACTATTAAAAATAAAAGTTAACTTGGGTAAAATGGTCATTTTTACTAGATTTGAGCGACCCAAAAATGTCAAAGGGAGATGGCTCCAAGAGCCCATTAACTTCCTACATTCCTTAGCGACTAAGGTAAAATTTGTAGAAGCAATCAGGTTTATATCTTTGACAATTCTTATACCCAAGTATCTCATGCTGCCACAGGGTTGCACAGGAAGCCTAGTTGTTACACTATTCCATTCCATAACCTCGGTCTTGGAGGCGTTTACTTCGTAGCCAGAGATATTACCAAATTCCAGTGCTAACTTAATAGCTGATGGAAATGCAGATCTGATATCTGAAGTTATTATCATAATATCGTCCGCATAGAGGGACACCTTCTTTTCCCAATCTCTATATTTAAAAGGTATAATGCTGCTCTCATCTCGGATTTTTGGAGCTATTGGCTCAATATAGAGATCGAAAAGGAGGGGCGACAGGGGGCAACCCTGTCTAGTTTCCCTTGTTATTTTAATAGGTTCTGACAAGCCGCCATTGACCATAACAGAAGCTGATGGGTTGTGATACTAGAGTTCCACTGCTCTGTGGAATTTGACTAAAAAGGCTCCCTTTTCCCCTGGTGTCCCATCATGCACCCTATCCACCCTGACATCGACCAGGCAAGCCGATCCTCCTACTTCAAGCACAAATCCTGTTGTACCCCCTCTTGCCTGCTCTCTTTTCCTCATAATACTGGCACATGCAAAGAATAATGACCAGCTACCATGTATCCTTTTGGGTTTCCGTCCCGTTCGATATTTTCCTTTAGACCAGAACGGAGTCAGTCGGATGGGTGACTCGAAAGCCCCCCCCTTCCCTAACTCTGTCACCGAACGAGCAGCTCTCGCTCGTCAATGATCTCCCAGTTTGCGAGGACAGCCACGGGTTGGGTTAACAACCAAGGGAAAACCTAATCAAGCACACAAGACAGCCACGAAGAAGAATAGTTTACTACAGCCCATTCTTCCTTTTCCCCGCTGCACACACATACCATTGTGAAGCATCACCGCCCTTGTGTACGAAGTAAAGAACGCATAATGCCTCGTCCTCTTTACCTTTCCGACAGAAATGACCCTGTAACAATGCCTCGATTCTCTGTCCTCAGATACTAGCAACTCTGTAACTTGTCACCACAATCGCCCCGATGCAATATGTTTGTCTATGTGTAAATGCTATTCAGGTTATTCTTTAAACGAGAACAAGTATGCTATGTCTTCTGTATGATTACATCATGAAATGATTGAATCAAGTCTAAGGGAAACTCCTTCTTTTTGATTGTACTCGTACTGTATATAAGTGCTGTTATGTTTCAAGCAAAGTAGACTACTCCTGAACCCGCTTGGTGAAGGAGCTCTCCCTTAACTCGAGTTCTGGAATAAAACCCTTTCAACTCAAAGACCACGGACTCTGCTCCTCATTTTCTGCATTACCATTTCTTGGGTAATTATAGAAATTCCGAACGGCGTAAATAATTAGTTTTTTATTTACCACATTAATTGGCGCCTGAACAGGGACGCTCCCTCTTCCCTACGCGCCGGCAATGTAAGTCGGGTCCTTGTCCCTTCCATACTTTCGACGGACTTCAAGTGCACAACAGCGGGATATTCCCGCTAACTCCCTCGAGACGAGGAGGAGGCAGACTGCGACTGATCATCCACACGAGGCGGTGAAGAAGATAGCGGAGCGTCCCAACCCAGAGCCTGACCAGTGAGAGTGCAGAGTCCGAGGTCTTTGGAGCCCCGAATTCCTGCGCAAGCGTCAAGAGTCCGATGACCAGGTCTTCAAGTTTTGCTTCTTGGTGAGTACCACTGAGATAGTATAAAGACGGGTTCCATTTTTGGAAAACGGTAAAGACGTGTTTCATTTGTGAAACCGGTATGGTTGCACTATATTCTAGTGTATAAAGTGTTCGTTTTGTTTTTGTATATTCCAAGTCTTTTAAATCGTAATTAATTGAGTTTAAGAATGCCCCTGTTTTCCAAATTACGTACAATTGGCACCAAGAAAAATCTATTAGAGAAACCAGTTAAAGTCCCGCCTAGAGATACGCCTGGACATTTCATGTATAACAAACATGGATTAGGTGCCATATTATTCTTAGACCTTTGGGTAGATTATACCGGAAAATTAGAAATGGTGCATAGATGGCCCGCCGCAGGTACCTGGGACATAGAATGTATTATGAAAGTAGAAGAAGAGTTATGGAAAAGAAAGGTGAGGCCCTCACAGACAGAAGCCATTGAGTTATGGCGTAAGGAAGCGCATAGGAGGGCCCAGAAAGAACTAGGGAAAGTCGATAAAAGTAAGAGAATGTCGGAACAGGCTAAAGAAAAGCAATTACAGGAAGAAGGTGAGAAAGTCCTAGCTGAACAGGTAGAGAGAGAGAGAAACGCCCTTGTTACTGGTATTTATCCCGTTTTGCCTGAAGAAATTGTCGAAGAACCCCCCAAGTCCCCAGTGAAAGTAATTCCCACTGCTCCCGAAAATTTCCTCCCCGCCTATCTGTCCGAACCACCCCCGCTTATGTAAACATGCCTAGAACACGCCCGTCCATACGTGCTCCTGAACTAGTAGCCGGTAGTTCTACCTCTGATTTAGGAGTGTCCGGGAACGGGGCTGAGGATAAAGACGATGTCCCGCCTCTTGAGTGTCCTTACGACCCCGAACCCGGTAGTGGCCCAATGACCACAATATCAGAAAGATTAAGACTAGCCGTGGGTCAACTCCAAAAGGTCCCTGATATAACGAAGCATTTGGTTAGAGTTTACGAATTCATACGGACAGGTGAAGGTCCGGATACTCTGGTCCAGGTCATGAAAAACAGAAAAGTTCCCATCAAAGGACTGCTCCTGCGGTTCATCATAAATTGTCTGATCCGGGAACTAGACCCGGGTAATGGAAGCGTAGACTCTGAGTTAATAGATCTTAGCGATCAGATACACCGAGGAGCACACGATCTGGGACACCAGATCGACAAAATAACTAAAAGACTGGTTAAGAAAATTGTCACTATTCACTCTGAGAAAGTCACACAGGAGGACGACTCATAGGAAGATGATAGTCCGACACTAGATAGAATGAATTTCCTGGGTGTAGCGTGACATTGTCCTGGCTCCAAGTGGCGAACCCCACGAATGTCGCAGAAAATTAAAAGATTAGATCCTTCTTCGGAAGATCTTTTTCAGTCCACAGAAAGAGCCCTAGATGAATGGATGGACAATGAGCCTCCCCTTACACAGCAAGAAAAAGAATTGGCCCGGTCGGCCACCCATTGGATATCACAGCACCGGGTATACGGCCCAGACATAGTAGCGCAAATGTTTTTGGCTCTCCCCCGAGCAGAACAACGACTAGCAGGTATTTATATGGTCCAACACCTGGCTACCTTATACGAGAATAACTTCCACCGACCAGACAAGCTATACAAACTGTTACAAGAAGTAGTGACAGATAGATGGAGGTCTCGGGGACCGGAATTGATCAACACCATTCTGGATCTGCGCCTCCGTTTCCTCCAACTTACCTTAGCCTCCTCAGATCACGAACCTTACAGTATAGGCCAATATCCTTTACGAGAAGTCCACCCCATACCCCAGCCAGTTGGTACACTGCAACGAATACATGTGTATACTCCCCTCACCAAGTTAGAGATAATGGAAATGAAAAAGATGGTGCCCTCTCACGAAAAAGATCCCGGAGGATTCCATAGAGAGTTAAAAGACATCCTCCAAATGGGTAGTTTTACATATCCAGATATAATAATACTCCTTAAAGTAATTCTACCTACAGGCATATTTGACAAATTGAAAGAAAAGGATTGGGAGGTGGGTGGTAAAAAGACCACGTGGACTGCCCTAGAACAAGAAGAGACAGACGGAAAACCAGGTGAAGGTTTAGGTGAGCGCGTAAGAGAACTGCCCAGTCTCCTCATACAGGTCTTGCCTCTGTTATTGACAACGAAAAAGGAAGATTGGGATGCCATTTCTGCCTGTAAACAAAAGCCAGACGAGGATACGGGTGATTACTACACCAGATTGGAGAAATGTTTCTCTATAAATAGTGGTCTCGCACATAGCAGCGAGGCATATTTCATCTTTTTGTGTCCAAATTGGTGGACAACGCCTTACCCCCCATCAGAAATAGAGTGTTGAAAATTGAGAGTACCTGGCAAGCAAATAGTCCTTCACAAATGTTGCAGATGTTACAGTACCACCACAACAGAATAAGGGAAGAACAGGAACAAGAAAAGAAAAGAGTAAAAGACACAAAAATGAAAGTACTGGTTGCACAGACGGCACCAGTAAGCACAGGCCCCAAAGGTAACGTAGGGGCCAATAAAGGTACTTGCAACTACTGCAAGCAGCAGGGCCATTTTGTGAGGAAATGTCCAGTTCTGAAACATAACATAGCGACAGGAAAGACGAAAGAACGCCCCCACACTCCTAGACCAGGTAACACTCAGCAGTCTCAGACCATTACGCCTCCACAGGTTCAGACGCCTGCTACTGCTGCCACACAGATGTACCAGTACGCACAGTCAGATTACCCCGAGTTTGAACCATGTGCATGAGACAGCCTTGAGAGAGAAAGTGATTTGCCCCTTATCCCAGTTCCAGTGGATCAGAAAGGTCCATATGTACAAGCTCACTTACTGGGACAAGACAGAAAATTCCTCATAGACACGGGGCGAGTAGGACTACCATAAGTCATAAGGAAGTCCCAGAGGTTCCTCTCTCTGGCTCACATAATATATCTCTGGGCTTTTCAGGAAAACCGATCATAAACAAAGTATCTGAACAAGTCTCTTTGGGAGTAGGTCCTCTGACACGTACTACTGATTTGGTCCTTACGGAAACGTGCCCAGAGAATTTACTAGGAATCAAGACACTCAAAGAACTAGGAGCAGTAATATGCTGTTCACCGGAAGGAGTAAAATTGTTCCTACGAGATTTCAAAGGACATTTCACAGTCAAAGAATTCGACCCCAGACTAAAAGACATCCCACAACATTTGTGGGCAAAAAGCTCGACCGATGTCGGATACATGGACATCACCCCACATCAAGTCACACTCAAGGAGGGTGTAGTCCTACCCCGTATACGACAATATAAGATTCCACCCGAGGCTGAACAAGCCTTACTAAAAATAATCCAAGAACTCATAGAGCATGGTGTGGTGATTGAGACTGA
The DNA here is from genome assembly GCF_964263255.1 of Lissotriton vulgaris. NCBI lineage: Eukaryota > Metazoa > Chordata > Amphibia > Caudata > Salamandridae > Lissotriton > Lissotriton vulgaris. Next base: position 1,080,038,237 of record NC_141698.1, on the reverse strand, counting down.
TTCAAATGTTTGCAATTCTCCAGTTCTTCCGGTCCTCAAAAGGACTGACCCTCAGGCACCCCCGGTCTACCGACTGGTGGTTGATCTCCGAGAACTGAACAAATGTGTGATCCCACAATATCCAGTGGTCCCAGATATTTCCTCACTATTGACTGCCATAGACCCCGAAGCTGCATTTTTCACAGTCATCGACTTGAAGAATGCGTTTTTCAGCATTCCTATACACCCCGACAGTCAATATCTTTTTGGTTTCAGTTTAAAGGGACGAAGTTTCAGGTTCACTAGAGCTCCCCAAGGCTATACAGAAAGTCCAAGCATCTACAGCCAAGCACTGAAAAGACAACTTGACAGTATCAATATGCCTACCAACACAGCATTGATACAGTATGTAGATGACATTCTCATCACAGCAAGGACAGAACCAGACTGTGAAAAGGCATCTCTCACAGTTCTACATTTCCTGACAGACAAAGGTCACAAGGTGTCTCCCTCAAAATTGCAGTTCTGCGCACAGCAAGTGGCTTACTTAGGACATTTGCTGTCCAAGGAGGGTAGGCAACTGACACAAGAACGAATCCAACTGATCTCGACAATTTCACAGCCAAAGTCACAGAAAGAAGTTCGTGCATTCATTGGTCTCACTTCATATTGCAGACAATGGATCCCTCAGTATGCCCACCTAGTCAAGCCACTCATACAGTTAACCACAGTGGAAGCAGCCACTCATACAACTCTCCCTTGTACATTGGAACACTCCCAAGCATTTGAATCTCTGAAACTAGCTCTGTGTCAAGCACCAGTTCTGGCCACCCCGAACTATAGCAAGCCTTTTACCCTGTTTGTGACAGAACGTGACGGAACAGCACTATCCGTCCTCACACAAGACCAAGCAGGAGGAAACAGACCCTGTGCTTATTTTTCTAGCACATTGGACCCCATAGCACAAGCTTGCCTGCATGCCTGAAATCCGTTGCGGCTACAGCCCTGGCCATAAGACAAAGTGATTCAATAGTGTTAGGACATCCCCTGATAGTACAAGTACCACATGCTGTGGAAGTCCTTCTGAACAGAACGCAGACCCAACACCTGACTGTAGCAAGTCTAACAGGATACGAACTAACGCTCTTTCAGCCACACATAGAGATCAGACGATGCAACGTGTTGAATCCTGCTACCCTTTTGCCCTCAAGCTCAGATGACACGACACAACATGACTGTGTGGAAATGATCGACGTAGTGACAATACCAAGACAAGACCTAACAGATGTTGCACTCCCACATCCTGATGTAACACTCTATGTGGATGGGTCGTGCTGGAGAGTTAGTGGCAGCCTATGCAGTAACAACGGACTGTAAAGTTATAGAGACCCAAAGAATTGACATTCTGTCAGCTCAAGCAGCAGAGCTCATCGCTCTGACACAGGCCTGCATATAGGCAAAACAATTGAAAGTGAACATCTATACCGATTCCCAATACGCATTCGGTGTAGTTCACAATTTTAGAGTGTTGTGGCAGGAAAGAGGTTTCCTTACCTCACATGGGGCCAATATACAGCATGGTCCCCTGATTCAAGCCCTACTAGATGCCATACACCTACCTACAGCCATAGCTATTCTGAAATGCAAAGCACATACCAAAGCTACAGACACCATATCCAAAGGAAATGACTTAGCGGACCGGACTGCTAAACAGACAGCCCAGAGTCCAGTGAACACAACAGATTCTCAGGTACCAACGCAGACTGTCACTATGGTAGTAAGGGACCCCTTGAAAGATGTGCTAGACATACAGACACATGCCACCGCAGATAAAATAAAGAAATGGACTGAACAAGGAGGGGTCCAGACTGATCAGGGTTGGATGACCAAAGACCGAACAGTGTGGTTCCTCCCTGATTCCATGGTACAAGTCATAATTGACACGGTCCATAGCCCCACTCACCTAGGCGAGAAAGGTATGCTGGATAGTTTACGGAATATCTGGTTTAACAAACATCTAAGAGCTGCAGCTAAGCAAAAAGTAAAAACTTGCATGACATGTTGCCAATTTAATCCTGATAAGGGTGTATCAGTAGAACAAGGTGGATTCCAGCCTCCTGATCATCCTTTTGAAGTCCTCCAAATGGATTATATCCAGATGGACAGATGCAGAGGGTACAAATATGTGCTAGTGGTAGTATGTACACTGACACGATGGACTGAAGCATACCCCGCCCCAGACTATGGTGCCCAGACAACCGCTAAGCAATTAGTGAGAGAATTCTTCCCCAGGTATGGGTTACCAAGGGTCATTTATTCAGACAATGGACAGTCTTTCTCCTCCAAATTAATGGAGGCTGTTTCTCTTTTATTGGGATATTCCTGGAGATTCCATTGTGTCCGACACCCTCAAGCAGCTGGCCTGGTAGAAAGGCACAACCAGACCTTGAAAACAAAACTAGCCAAAGTATGTGCAGAAAAAGGGATAGACTGGGTCACTGCCCTCCCGGTCGCTCTCTTTTATATGCGAATGGTGGCACATTCCCGGACGGGACTGTCCCCTTTCGAAATAACATTCGGGAGACCTCCTAATATCTGGGGTGTCCCTTCTCCTAGAAAACTGACTGACATTGATTCTAATATGTTGACAGATTACCTGGCTTCCTTGATGTCTGCACTCCAATCTTGTCGTTCACAGGTTACGGCAGCATTTCCAGACCACACCACGCCTGGAGAACACGCCATCAGGCCCGGCGACAGGATATTGATCCGAAATTTCGATCGTACCAGCCCCCTGGAGAAGAGATGGACAGCTCCTAAGCTGGTCCTCCTGACTACGAGGACCGCCGTCAAAGTAGAAGGACGCAAAGGGTGGCTCCACGCTAGCCACTGTCGAAAAATGTTTGGACCTACACCCACAGACACTGTGCCTTGTTCAACAACTACAAACGCCACGGATATAATTTCACCAATTCCAGAACTCACTCCTCAACAGGAATACCGATCGCGGCTGCGATCCCACCAAAAACAGACTAAAGACATTGCACCTGATCCTAACGCACCGGTGGCTAATTAAGCCCAGGAACAAGCTCTTGGTGAAGCGGCTGTTGGGAGACGTTTTGATCTCGTGTCCAGAGACATCTTGATACTAAATTCATAGACACCATGAGGAGAAATGACGCGGTGCGTCAATGGAAAAAGACTAATTATGTAAAATTATTGCATAGCAGGTTCTCGATCTTTCTGTTTACAATGTTGCTTGTTTGCTGTGTGGCAGCCTGCCTGGGATGGATCTTATGTACAGTTTTCCCTCCACATTCTTCCACACTTGTAAAGAATACCACTATGCATTCCTATGTTGATCTTCCCCCACACCTCGAGGACAGAAGAAAGGAATTTATAAATAATACATTCATTTCCACCCTCCATAAACACCAACTCATAGTCAACAAGACAAACTGTTGGGTTTGTGGCTTGATGCCACATTCCGTACATAAGGGAATGCCCTTTTTCTCCCTCCCGTTTGGTTATTCAGGGTCCGCCTATGCCTTAGCCATGATATTCTCTGCCTCAGTCAGAAACATTCCCCGACCAAATTGAAAAACGAAAGTAATTGGAACGAGGTAAAGACCAAAATAGTAAAGGCTGTTTCTAAAATGGTGGATCTCACTGTCACCTGGGGGAGGGCCGAAGATCACGAAAATATCAGTTACTCCCAGTTCCATGACATTGCTTCCTTCAGGGAAATGTTTTCCGTTGATCAAAGACGGACAGATCAAGGAGGTTGGGTAGTACCGCAAAACGGCCGGTTTTGCATAAGGGGGAAGGGAAAAGGGGAAGTAATGGGGAACAGCGAGTGTGATAGAGCATACACACTACCCGCTCCCAATTTTCCGACCATAGTAACTGCCCCAAACACTTATTTCATTTGTGGACCCCATGCACGCACCTGGTTGCCCCAAGGCTGGTCTGGAAAGTGCTACATCGCATTCCTATTACCACCGACTTACACAGCCCCTGCCAATTACCACCTGATTGACCCTCTGACCCAAGTTAGAAGACAACGAAGGGGGGTCATAGATGCAGAAGATACTACAGGACAAGAAGTAGGAGACTTCTTTAAATGTTTTCTCCCTTTCTGGGGACCTATGGCAAATAGTCGCCACATCCGGCAACTAACCCGTGTAGTTCAGGCCGCCATAGACGAAACAACTGGCGCCTTAAATAACATTACAGCTGAGGTCGCTGCAGACAGGCTCATGACACTACAGCACCGTATAGTTTTAGATGTCCTGTTAGCCGACCGTGGTGGTGTGTGTAAGGTAATAGGGTCCAGTTGTTGTGTATTTATTCCAGACAACGCCCCATCAGTTTATTCTGCCATCTCTCGCCTTCATGTTCTATCCGACAAATTGGATATGGACACCGGCACATGGTCCCTGACCGGCTGGTTCTGGGACCTCCTGTCCACCTGGGGGTGGAAGGCACTAACAGTCCTGGGCCTCGTTTTGGCCACTATCTTCACCTGTTGCCTCTGTGTCCAGTGTGGCCCCGCCCTTTGTGGACTGTGTGCCACTTCCTGTACTCCTCGTCCACGAAACCGAGGAAAGAAAAATGAAATGATCATGTTACAGGAACAAGTATACGACCTGATGAATATAGAAATTGATTAAGAATTTCTGTAATAGGGTTTCTATGGGACAAGGAGGGAATGTGGAATTTGACTAAAAAGGCTCCCTTTTCCCCTGGTGTCCCATCATGCACCCTATCCACCCTGACATCGAGCAGGCAAGCCGATCCTCCTACTTCAAGCACAAATCCCGTTGTACCCCCTCTTGCCTGCTCTCTTTTCCTCATAATACTGGCACATGCAAAGAATAATGACCAGCTACCATGTATCCTTTTGGGTTTCCGTCCCGTTCGATATTTTCCTTTAGACCAGAACGGAGTCAGTCGGATGGGTGACTCGAAAGCCCCCCCCTTCCCTAACTCTGTCACCGAACGAGCAGCTCTCACTCGTCAATGATCTCCCAGTTTGCGAGGACAGCCACGGGTTGGGTTAACAACCAAGGGAAAACCTAATCAAGCACACAAGACAGCCACGAAGAAGAATAGTTTACTACAGCCCATTCTTCCTTTTCCCCGCTGCACACACATACCATTGTGAAAAATCACCGCCCTTGTGTACGAAGTAAAGAACGCATAATGCCTCGTCCTCTTTACCTTTCCGACAGAAATGACCCTGTAACAATGCCTCGATTCTCTGTCCTCAGATACTAGCAACTCTGTAACTTGTCACCACAATCGCCCCGATGCAATATGTTTGTCTATGTGTAAATGCTATTCAGGTTATTCTTTAAACGAGAACAAGTATGCTATGTCTTCTGTATGATTACATCATGAAATGATTGAATCAAGTCTAAGGGAAACTCCTTCTTTTTGATTGTACTCGTACTGTATATAAGTGCTGTTATGTTTCAAGCAAAGTAGACTACTCCTGAACCCGCTTGGTGAAGGAGCTCTCCCTTAACTCGAGTTCTGGAATAAAACCCTTTCAACTCGAAGACCACGGACTCTGCTCCTCATTTTCTGCATTACCATTTCTTGGGTAATTATAGAAATTCCGAACGGCGTAAATAATTCGTTTTTTATTTACCACAGCTCTGCGGAAGGCCCTACCCACGCCGAACTTTCCCAAGGCCTCCGACAAGTACAACCAATTAACCCTGTCGAAGGCCTTGGTCGCGTCCAACGTGAGAACTGCCAGGGGTAATGAAGAACTAGTAGCCATATCAATTGTTCCAATCAAGTCATACGTCAGCTCAAAGAGCTGGCGACCCCTAACAAAGCCCTTTTGATTTAAATGTAGGACTGAAGGAGCAACCTGACCCAACCTCTTAGCCAAGAGTGAAGTGAAAACCTTGTAATCGGTGTTAAGTATTGAAATGGGGAGATAAGAGCCACAGTCAGAGGAAGCCTTGCCTGGTTTCAAGATAAGTGTGATTGTCGCATTGATATAGGTGGTAAGACTCCTTCCAACAGAATTTGATTAAATAGTATTGTTAGAAAAGGAGAAATATCTTCCGCAAGGCGTTTGTATATCTCTGCGGGCAAGCCATCTGGCCCGGCCACCTTGCCATTTTTGCTGTTATGTATGGCAATCACTACTTCTTCTTCCGTTATAGGCTGATCTAAGAAGGCCGTTTGCTCTGGGGTAAAAGATGGCAAGGAGATCTTACTCAACCACTCCTTTATACTATCAGATGGGATATTATTATCCTCCTGATATATGTTTTGAAAAAAGCTTTTAAAGGCAGATCTTATTTCTACATCCAAAGTTTTGATACAAAACCAGCCGCAACAAAGCATCCACCACTATCCGCTAATGGCTCTTCAAGCAAAACCAGCAGCAACCAAGCATCTGCCACTTTCGCTAAAGGACTTTCAAGCAAAACCAGTAGCAACAAAGCATCCAGTACTAACCACTAAACACACTTCAAGGGAAAACAGCGGTAACAAAGCATCCACCACTATCCACTAAATACCGTATCAGAAAAAGCAACAGACAATGAAAAACACTCTGCTATCCACTAAAGACACTTCAAGCGAAATAGCAGGAACAAAGCATCCGCTAAAGATCCTTTAGTAAAAAGCAGCAGCCAATAAAACAGCCACAACTATCCACTGAAGGCCCTTTAAGTAACGTTAGCTACAACAAAGCATTTTTCCCTATCCGCTAATGGCCCTTCAAGCAAAACCATCAGCAACAACGCATCTGTCACTATCCGCTAAAGGGCCTTTGAGCAAAACCAGCAACAAACCATCCTCCACTATCCGCAAAAGGACCTTTAAGCAAAACCAGCAGCAACAAAGCATCCGCCACTATCCTCTAGAGGCTCTTCAAGCAAAAAATAAGCAGCAACAAAGCATCTGTCACTATCCACTAAAGACACTTCAAGTGAAAACATAAGTAACAAATGATCCACCACTTTCAGCTATAGGCCATTCACGAAAACCATCAACAAGAAAACCTCCTCACTATCCACCAAAGCTCCTTAAAAAAACAGCAGTAACAAAACATCCACTACTATTGCTAAAGGACCTTTAAACAAAACCAGCAGCAACAAAGCATCAACTAATATCCGCTAAAGGCACTTCAAGCCAAACCAGCAGCAAAAAAATATCAGCCACTATCCATTAAAGACACTTCAAACAAAAACAGCAGTAACAAAGCATCTCCCACTATCCGATAAAGAACAGGTAAAAAAAAAAGTAGCAGCCACTGAAAAATCAACACCTATTCAGCAAAGGCACTTCAAGCAAAAACAGCAGTAACAAAGACCCTTTAAGAAAAAGCAGAAGCCAATGAAACATCCACAACTATCCACTGAAGGCTATTTTTGCTAAAGGCCCTTCAAGCAAAACCAGCAGCACAAAGTAGCCAGCACTATCCGCTAAAGGCCTTCAAGAAAAACTAGCAGAATCAAAGCATTCGTCACTATCCGCTAAAGGCCCTTAAAGAAAAAACCAGCAGCAACAAAGCATCCTCCACTATCTGCCAAAGGCTGTTTAAGATAAAACCAGCAGCAACAAAGCATCGTCCACTATCCGCTAAAGGACCTTTAAGATAAAACCAGCAGCAACCAAGCAGGCCACTATCCGCTAAAAGACCTTTAAGATAAAACCCGCAGCCACAGATAACTCGGCACTACAAAGAGCATTATTGATCCACAGCAGCAAATCATCTATGAGTCCATCAGAAAACTGTGTGCTCGACAGAGACAAGGGGAGTGTAGCAAATACATTTGAGTGTCACTTCACTGAAGGAATGTCTGTGATAGTCCTTCACTAACACAATGGACGTCATACCTCTGGTACAAACCAATCATATCTTAGTGAAGTCAGGTGGAGGTGTGGCCTAGTGGCTGGAGAAGTTGTCTGAACAACCAGGGAAAAAGGTCTGGATTGCCGGCGCCGTCTCAGCATCGTGTGACTCTGGGCAAGTCGCGTAATGCCACTAAACAGAAAAGAATGCCCGACTCTCTTGAAAAGCGCTCTGATGACCTCGGGTGGGTTTGCGCTATATAAAACTGACAAAATAAAAATACACTGCTTGTAAATATAGTGTTTGTGAGTACAGTGTACGTCATCATTCCTATGTCAGTCACAGCTCATCAAGCAATGAAACACAGTCCTAATGTCATGATATGCCAAGAGCTGGCACTGTGTGCCAAGACACTTCAGAATCTTGGCGCCTCCGTATAATGCCAATAATATGATGCTCAAGGCGGCAGGTACCCAGGGATGCGGCTCCAATAAACCTGTTGGGAGGTGGTCCTTGGCAGGTGGGGGAGGGGGGTGCTCCTGCAGGGATTGTGAAGCTGTACAACTCTACTGTCCAGAGCACAACAGGCTCCAGATCGCTACTGCTCCAGAGCACACCAAGCCCCAGAACTCTACTGCTCACGATTACTGCTCCAGAGCACACTACGCTCCTGAACTCTACTACTCCAGAGCACACCAGGCTCCAGAACGCTACAGCTCCAGATTACTGCTCCAGAGTACCCCAAGATTCAGAACTCTACTGCTCCAGAGCACATCAGGTTCCAGAACTCTACTGCTCCAGAGCACCCAAGGCTCTAGAACTTTACTGCTCCAGAGCACACCAGGCTCCAGAACTCAACTGCTCCAGAGCACACCAGGCTCCAGTACTCTACTGCTCCAGAGCACACTAGGCTCTATTACCTCTACAGCTCCAGAACACACCAGCCTCCAGAACTCTCCTGCTCCAGAGCACACTAGGCTCCAGAACTCCACTGCTCCAGAGCACCAGGATCCAGATCTCTACTGCTCTAGAGCACACCAGCCTCCAGAACTCTACTTTTCCAGAGCACACCAGGCTCTAGACCTCTACTGCTCCAGAGCACACCACCCTCCAGACCTCTATTGCTCCAGAGCACACCAGGCTCCAGAACTCTACTGCTCCAAAGCACACCAGGCTCCAGACCTCTACCACCCCAGAGCACACCAGCTTCCAGAACTCTACTGTTCCAGAGCGCACCAGGCTCCAGACCTCTACCGCTCTAAAGCACACCACCCTCCAGACCTCTACTGCTCCATAGCAATCCAGGCTCCAGAACTCTACTGCTCCAGAGCACACCAGGCTCCAGAACTCTACTGCTCCAGAGCACACCAGGCTCCAGACCTCTACTGCTCCAGAGCAAAACAGGCTCCAGACCTCTATTGCTCCAGAGCACACCAGACACCAGACCTCTACGGCTCCACAGCTCACGACGCTCCAGACCTCTACTGCTTCACAGCACCCAGGCTCCAGAATGCTACAGCTCCAGATTACTGCTCCAGAGTACCCCAAGATCCAGAACTCTACTGCTCCAGAGCACATCAGGTTCCAGAACTCTGCTGCTCCAGAGCCCACCAGGCTCCAGAACTTTACTGCTCAAGGGCAAACCAAGCTCCAGAACTCTACTGCTCCAGCGCACACTACGCTCCTGAACTCTACTGCTCCATAGCACACCAGGCTCCAGGACACTACAGCTCCAGATTACTGCTTCAAAGCACCCCAAGACCCACAACTCTACTGCTCCAGAGTACATCAGGTTCCAGAACTCTACTGCTCCAGAGCACACCAGGCTCCAGAAATGTACTGTTCAAGGGCACACCAGGCTCCAGACCTCTACTACTCTCGAGCACACCAGGCTCCAGGCCTCTACTGCTCCAAAGCACACCAGGCTCCAGAACTCTAATGCTCCAGAGTATCCCAGGCTCCAGACCTCTACTGCTCCAGAGCACACCAGGCTCCAGAACTCTACTGCTCCAGAGCACACCAGGCTCCAGAGCTCTACTGCTCCAGAGCACACCAGGCTCCAGAACTCTACTGCTCCAGAGCACACCAGGCTCCAGAGCTCTACTGCTCCAGAGCACACCAGGCTCCAGAACTCTAATGCTCCCGATTACTGCTCCAGAGCACACTACGCTCCTGAACTCTACTACTCCAGAGCACACCAGGCTCCAGAACGCTACAGCTCCAGATTACTGCTCCAGAGTACCCCAAGATCCAGAACTCTACTGCTCCAGAGCACATCAGGTTCCAGAATTCTACTGCTCCAGAGCACCCAAGGCTCTAGAACTTTACTGCTCCAGAGCACACCAGGCTCCAGAACTCAACTGCTCCAGAGCACACCAGGCTCCAGTACTCTACTGCTCCAGAGCACACTAGGCTCTATTACCTCTACAGCTCCAGAGCACACCAGCCTCCAGAACTCTCCTGCTCCCGAGCACGCTAGGCTCCAGAACTCCACTGCTCCAGAGCACCATGATCCAGATCTCTACTGCTCTAGAGCACACCAGCCTCCAGAACTCTACTTTTCCAGAGCACACCAGGCTCTAGACCTCTACTGCTCCAGAGCACACCACCCTCCAGACCTCTACCGCTCCAGAGCACACCAGCTTCCAGAACTCTACTGTTCCAGAGCACACCAGGCTCCAAACCTCTACCGCTCTAAAGCACACCACCCTCCAGACCTCTACTGCTCTAGAGCAATCCAGGCTCCAGAACTCTACTGCTCCAGAGCACACCAGGCTCCAGAACTCTACTGCTCCAGAGCACACCAGGCTCCAGACCTCTACTGCTCCAGAGCAAAACAGGCTCCAGACCTCTACTGCTCCAGAGCACACCAGACACCAGACCTCTACGGCTCCACAGCTCACGACGCTCCAGACCTGTACTGCTTCAGAGCACCCAGGCTCCAGAATGCTACAGCTCCAGATTACTGCTCCAGAGCACCCCAAGATCCAGAACTCTACTGCTCCAGAGCACACCAGGCTCCAGAACTCTACAGCTCCAGAGCACACCAGGCTCCAGACCTCTACTGCTCAAGAGCACAAGAGGCTCCAGACCTCTACTGACTCCAAAGCACACCAGACACCAGACCTCTACGGCTCCACAGCCACCGACGCTCCAGACCTCTACTGCTTCAGAGCACCCAGGCTCCAGAATGCTACAGCTCCAGATTACTGCTCCAGAGCACCCCAAGATCCAGAACTCTACTGCTCCAGAGCACATCAGGTTCCAGAACTCTACTGCTCCAGAGCACACCAGGCTCCAGAACTTTACTGCTCCAGAGCACACCAGGCTCCAGAACTCTACTGCTCCAGAGCACACCAGGCTCCAGACCTCTACTGCTCCAGAGCACACCAGACACCAGACCTCTACGGCTCCACAGCCCACGACGCTCCAGACCTCTACTGCTTCAGAGCACCCAGGCTCCAGAATGCTACAGCACCAGATTACTGCTCCAGAGCACCCAAAGATCCAGAACTCTACTGCTCCAGAGCACATCAGGTTCCAGAACTCTGCTGCTCCAGAGCACACCAGGCTCCAGATCTTTACTGCTCAAGGGCAAACCAAGCTCCAGAACTCTACTGCTCCAGCGCACACTACGCTCCTGACCTCTACTGCTCCATAGCACACCAGGCTCCAGAACACAACAGCTACAGATTACTGCTCCAAAGCACCCCAAGACCCACAACTCTACTGCTCCAGAGTACATCAGGTTCCAGAACTCTACTGCTCCAGAGCACACCAGGCTCCAGAAATGTACTGCTCAAGGGCACACCAGGCTCCAGACCTCTACTACTCTAGAGCACACCAGGCTCCAGGCCTCAACTGCTCCAAAGCACACCAGGCTCCAGAACTCTAATGCTCCAGAGCACACCAGCCTCCAGAACTCTATTGCTCCAAATCACACCAGGCTCCAGACCTCTACTGCTCGAAAGTATCCCAGGCTCCAGACCTCTACTGCTCCAGAGCACACCAGGCTCCAGAGCTCTACTGCTCCAGAGCACACCAGGCTCCAGATCTCTACAGCTCCAGAGCACACCAGGCTCCAGAACTCTATAGGTCCAGAGTACACCAGGCTCTAGAACTCCACTGCTCCAGCGCACACCAGGCTCCAGAACCCTACTACTCCAAAGCACACCAGGCTCCAGAACTCTACTGCCCTAGGGCACACTGGGCTCCAGACCTCTACTGCTCCAGAGCACACGAGACCCCATACCTCTACTGCTCCAGTCCACACCAGGCTCCAGAACTCTACTGCTCCAGAGCACACCAGGCTCCAGGACTCGACTGCTCCAGAGCACACCAGGCTCCAGAACTCTACAGCTGCAGAGCACACCAGGCTCCAGAACTCCATGGCTCCAGAGCACCAGGATCTAGATCTCTACTGCTCCAGAGCACACCAGGCTCCAGAACTCTACTGCTCCAGGGCATACCAGACTCCAGACCTCTACCGCTCCATAGCACACCAGCCACCAGCACTCTACTGTTCCAGAGAACACCAGGCTCCAGACCTCTACTGCTCCATAGCACACCACCCTCCAGACCTCTATTGCTCCAGAGCACACCAGGCTCCAGAACTCTACTGCTCCAGAGCACACCAGGCTCCAGAACTCTACAGCTGCAGAGCACACCAGGCTCCAGACCTCTACTGCTCAAGAGCACAACAGGCTCCAGACCTCTACTGACTCCAAAGCACACCAGACACCAGACCTCTACGGCTCCACAGCCACCGATGCTCCAGACCTCTACTGCTTCAGAGCAACCAGGCTCCAGAACTCAACTGCTCCAGAGCACACCAGGCTCCAGTACTCTACTGCTCCAGAGCACACTAGACTCTATTACCTCTACTGCTCCAGAGAACACAAGCCTCCAGAACTCTACTGCTTCAAATCACAACAGTCTCCAGACCCCTACTGCTCCAGAGCGCACCAGGATCCAGATCTCTACTGCTCCAGAATACACCAGGCTCCAGAACTCTGCTGCTCCAGAGCACACCAGGCTCCAGAACTCCACTGCTCCAGAGCACACAAGGCTCCAGAACTCTATAGCTCCAGAGCACACCAGGCTCCAGGAACTCCACTGTTCCAGAGCACACCAGGCTCCAGAACTCCACTGAGCACCAGGATCCAGATCTCTACTGCTCCAGAGCACATCAGGCTTCAGAACTCTACTGCTCCAGAGCATACCAGGCTCCAGAACTCTACAGCTCCAGAGCACACCAGGATCCAGACCTCTACTGCTCAAGAGCACAACAGGCTCCAGACCTCTACTGTCCCAGAGCACACCAGGCTCCAGACCTCTACTACTCGAGAGCACAACACCCTCCAGACCTTTATTGCTCCAGAGCACCCAGGCTCCAGATCTCTACTGCTCCAGAGTACACAAAGCTCAAGAACTCTACAGCTCCAGAGCACATCGGGCTCCAGAACTCTACTGCTCCAGAGCACACCAGGCTCCAGACCTTCAGGCTTTGGACTTCTTCTGCTCCAGAGCACACTGGGCTCCAAAACTCTACTGCTCCAGAGCACACCAGGCTCCAGAACTCTACTGATGCAGAGCACACGTGGCTTCAGACTTCTACTGCTCCAGATCACACCACACTCCAGAACTCTACTGCTCTAGAGTACACCACGCTCCAGACCTCTACTGCTCCAGGGCACACAGGGCTCCAGAATTCTATTGTGCCAGAGAACACCAGGCTCACGAATTCTACTGCTCCAGAGCACACAAGGCTCCAGAACTCTACTGCTTCAGAGCCCGCCGGGTTTCAGGACTCTACTGCTCAAGAGCACACCATGCTCCAGAACTCTACTGCTCCAGAGTACACCAGGCTCCAGAACTCTACTGCTCCAGAGCACATGAGGCTCCGAGTCTCAACTGCTCCAGAGCACAGCAGGCTCCTGAGACCTCTTCTACCCCAGAGCACACAAGGCTCCAGAACTCTACTGCTCCAGAGCCCGCCGGGTTTCAGGACTCTACTGCTCAAGAGCACACCATGCTCCAGAACTCTACTGCTCCAGAGTACACTAGGCTCCAGAACTCTACTGCTCCAGAGCACATGAGGCTCCAGATCTCAACTGCTCCAGAGCACACCAGGCTCCTGGGACCTCTACTGCTCCAGAGCACACCAGGCTCCAGAACGCTACTGCTCCTGAGCACACTGGGCTCCAGCACTCAACTACTTCAGAGCACACAAGGCTCCAGAACTCTCCTGCTCCAGAGCACACAAGGCTCCAGAACTCTCCTGCTCCTGAGTACACCAGGCTCCAGAACTCTACTGCTCCAGAGAAACACCACGTTCCAGAACTCCACTGCTCCAGAGCACACCAGGCTCCAGAACTCTACTGCTCCAGAGCACACCAGGCTCTCGATCTCTACTGCTCCAGAGCACACCAGCCTCCAGAACTCCAGAGCACACCAGGCTCCAGAACTCTACTGCTCCAGAGCACGCCAGGCTCTAGACCTCTACTGCTCCAGAGCATACACTAGGCTCCAGAACTCCACTGCTCCAGAGCACCAGGATCCAGATCTCTACTGCTACAGAGCACACCAAGCTCCAGAACTCTACTGCTCCAGAGCACACCAGGCTCCAGAACTCTACTGCCCCAGAGCACACCAGGCTCCAGACCACTACTGCTCCAGAGCACACCAGCCTCCAGAATCTACTGCTCCAGAGCACCCCAGCCTTCAAACCTCTACTGCTCCAGAGCACACTAGCCTCCAGAGCTCTATTGCTCCAGAGCACACCAGGCTCCAGACCTCTACTGCTCCAGACAACACCAGACTCCAGTTCTCTACTACTCCAGAGCACACCAGGGTCCAGACCTCTACTGCTCAATAGCACAACAGGCTCCAGACCTCTACTGCTCCAGAGCACACCAGACTCCAGACCTCTACAGCTCCACAGCCCACGAGGCTCCAGAACTCTACTGCTCCAGAGCACACCGGGATCCGGAACTCTACTGCTCCAGAGCACACAAGGCTCCAGAACCCTACTGCTCCAGAGCACACCGGGCTCCAGAACTCTACTGCTCCAGAGCACACGAGGCTTCAGAACTCTACTGCTCCAGAGCACACCACTCTCCAGAAATCTACTGTTCCAGAGCACACCACGCTCCAGACCGCTACTGCTCCAGAGCACACCACGCTCCCGAATTCTTCTGCTCCAGAGCACACCAGGCTCCAGACCTCCAGGCACCAGAGCTCTACTGCTCCAGACCACACCAAGCTCCAAACCTCTACTGCTCCAGAGCACACCACGGTCCAGTACTCTATTGCTCCAGAGCACACCAAGCTCCCGAATTCTACTGCTCCAGAGCACACAAGCCTCCAGAACTCTACTGCTCCAGAGCCTCCGGGCTCCAGAACTCTACTGTACAAGAGCACACTAGGCTCCAGAACTCTACTGCTCCAGAGTACACCAGGCTCCAGACCTCTACTGCTACAGAGCACACCAGGCTCCAGAATTCTACTGCTCCAGAGCACACGTGGCTTCAGACATGTACTGCTCCAGATCACACCAGGCTCCAGAAATCTACTGCTCCAGAGCTCACCAGACTCCAGAAATCTACTGCTCCAGAGCACACCAAGCTCCAGAGCTCTACTGATCCAGAGCACACGAGGCTCCAGACCGCTACTGCTCCAGAGCACCACAGGCTCCAGACCTCTACTGCTCCAGAGCACATCAGACTCCAGACCTCTACTGCTCCAGAGCCCACCAGGTTCCAGAACTCTACTGCTCCAGAGCACACCAAGCTCCAGAGCTCTACTGGTCCAGAGCAAACAAGGCTCCAGACCTCTACTGCCCTAGAGCACAATAGGCGCCAGACCTCAACTGCTCCAGAGCACCCCAGGCTCCAGACCTCTACTGCTCCAGAACACACCAGGCTCCAGACCTCTACTGCTCCAGAAAACACCAGGCTCCAGGACTCTACTGCTCCAGAACACACCAGGCTCCAGGACTCTACTGCTCCTGAGCATACCACGCTCCAGAACTCTACTGCTCCAGACCACACCAGGCTCCAGAACACACCCTTCAAGCAGATGGGACTGTCGCAGGGTAAAGGTCATGCAAATAAGACACCTATGGAAAGGATGGGAGGGGGACACAGTGTCCCCGTGCTGCAGAAATACAATCACAGTCAGGGTACAGTCCAGTTCCATATTTAAAGCTCTCCCATTTGTTCCTTGTGAAATAGAAATGATGCCTTGATCATGTTCATCTTCCAAAAGGCCTCTTGGCCAATGAATATTTGCTTAGTGGATCCAGAGGTCCTTAGGCAGCGCTTCCCGCCTCAGGACCCTCTTGCAGCTGGTGATGACGTTTTGTGCAATGCTCACACACTGGGTGTTTGGTGACCTGCACCCACTTTATGTGGCTTCCAAAGGGCCTTTCTTTATCCAGGTGTGTGCCGGAGAGCCTTGGACAATTAATACATGAGCTGCGGCTGCCCTGTGCATGCCTCACAATGGCTGCTCAAGGTATACTGGCTCCCCCTGTAACTGACCCTGGCGTGTGCAATGGGGTGCGTTGGTCCTCTTTCTAGCCCCCCTTGCCAGCTATTTCACAGCAGCTGGAGAAGTCCAGTTCTTGGCTTCTGAGAGTAAACTCACAGCTTTGTACTGCCTAATGTATAGGGGACCATGGCTTTACGTGAGCTGTTCTAAAAAGCAGGTGCTGCCCGAAACGGGTCACTTTCGGGCAGGGTTTTAAGTGGAATGAAAAAACTGGGGGGGGCTCTCAAAGGGGTGTGGTCAATGTAATTAAGGGCATGGCTTAAAACCATGTAAGCTAAAAATCTGTGTTTAGCACAGTGTGCCGCCCGACTTGTCTTTTGCTGTTCCTGTCATTGCGTCCAGATATATTTATTTATTTATTTAAATGCTTATAGAGCGCCAGAATCGAACCCAAGGGTTATCTCCGCGCTGTGGCCGCAAGCACAGGTGACTGAATAGCAAACAGTACTGGTGAACTGATGATGCGTAGTGAGTAAGAAGAAGGCTTATAAAGCAGTGAACAGATTGGTCTTTAGTGCTTTCCTGAATGTAAAGTGATGGGAGATCTGTCTGAGACTAAGGGGCAGATTGTTCCACAGAGTTGGCCCCACTGAGGAGAGGGCGCGGCCACCTTGTCTGGTCTTTTTAATGAAAGGAGAGTACAACAAGTACATGATACAACAAGTCACATCATACCTACAAGTCAGGACTATTGGCTTTGTCAATGGTTGCGAGTTGCATAAGATAAATAAGCAGCAACTATGGCTTGTATATAATAATGAAAACACTTCCACTTAAAGTCCTGGTGGTGACATCACGACAATGTTGCTGCTCCTGAGATTCAAAAAGATAAGGGAAATCCAGAGAGAAATTCACTCCCTTCCCCTACAACGCTCACCACGCGCACATGGATGTGCCTGCTGTCACTGCAGTCTGTAAGAAAAAAACGGACCGCCTGTGCCAGGGCACAAAACTGAGCCCGACAGAGACCCGTTTCGAGGCCCCCTTAAAAAGAAACTGCCCCGGTGCTCAGACCCGGTGAGACCTGGCCCGCTGAAAGCCCTGCTTTTGGGGTCTTTTTTATTGTCCTCACCCTTCAAATAAAAAAAAAGTCCTGGCTTGCTGTAGGTGTAATGTTGCTTGTCATATCTATTATATATCTGGCTGCAAAGCCATAAAGAAGCATCAACATATCAGTCGGACGACACATAATGCTAATCAGAGAGTTCTAATTAAGTACTTTAATCCACGCCCTTACTGATATCGGCCACGCCCCTTTGAGAGACCCCGCAGTTCTTTCAACCCACTTAAGGGGTCCCTAACAACAGTGCCAGACTTCTGGTAAATGTGCTGTCCTCTCAAAGTGCACAGTTTCACGTTGCCCATGTGAAGCAGACACTGCAGTGTCAGTTCCTACGTCACACCCAGTTTAACTTCAGGGCGAGATAGCACATCTCCGTTTCCTCTTCTCGTGACGCTTGAGAGGACCGCGCGAGGCACGTGACGAACGCCCAAATAAACACCAATGAGTTCAATAAACGCGGTACTATTACTAATGTCATTAACAGTTTCCGAACTTTTAGTACACTGATTTATTATTTGATAATGCCCGCTCTTCCATCCGTGAAAGTGAGCTCTTCTTTTCCACTTTCTAATCTCCGTCGTGCCTCTAGAAATCCCCTAGATTCTACGGGATTTCTTTGTGGTTCTTCTTATGTAAATAGACAACGCATGTTAGTCTACTTTCAGCTAAGTAACCAATGGTAACTCAAGCTCGCGCGCATGCGCGAATATGGCCTACAATGCTGTACTTACATATCAGAATCAACCAAAGGCACCTGGTTATATCCCCTTCTGCAGTGATATCCAGTTCCGACCTTCTGTGTATACATGGGTGGGGAAGTGAGTGAGTGAGTGAGTGAGTGAGTGAGTGAGTGAGTGAGTGAGTGAGTGAGTGAGTGAGTGAGTGAGTAAACAACCGAGTGCATTAGTGAGTTTTTGAACAAATTAGTGATTATGAGTGCATGAGTGAGTGAATGAGAGTGGATAAGTGGATGAGTGAATAAGCAGTGGGTGAGTGACTTAGTGAGTTAGTTTATTGATTAATGGGTGAATGCTTGCAGGAGAGGATGGGTGAGCGTGAGTTAACAAATAGAAGAATGAGTGAATGAATTAGTCCACAAACACTTTGAGGAAGAGAGTAAATGCATGGCTGGGTGGCTGAGTGGATGTGTGAATGAGTGATTGGATACAAGAATGTGCAGATGAATTAGTGTTGAATAAATGAGTGGACGGGTGATGGTGTGAGTGAGTGATTGTATAATTAAAGGAATGAGAAAGTGGGTGCCTGAGTGTGTGTGTTCGTGTACGAGAGAGACAATGAGTGGGTTACTGAAAGAGAGTAGATTCACAAATGGAGAAGTGAGTAAGTCAGTTTATTTATGAGTCACCAAGTGAATGTGTAGCTCTGTGTATATTTGAGTCAGCCATTGAATGTGTACATGAGGCAAAGGTCTTCAAATTGTGGGCCAGCTCCCTGGGGGTCCGTGGCTGTGTTCCTGGGTGGGCCAAATGCCTTTGCAAGTACTTGTAAAGGAAGGTGGCCTGCAAGCGTAAACTTGTTTATTTGTCTCGGTTCCAGCTGTCTTCATTTACATGGTTGAAAATGTGCATAAAAAGGGAATTGTGCCCTGGTGCGGGGGTCAGTGAGTGTGGTAGGAGGCATGGCTATATAAAACAAAATACTGTGCAAATAGTGTGTAGTTCTTTCACCTTCAGGCCACTTCATGTAAAATAACACATACACCATACATGAAAAATATATGCTACTTAAACTAATTGGCTGGTTTTACATTTTGAATCAGGGATTTGTTAAGCTCACTTCTCACCCGTGAGGGTTTTGAAGCCTCAGTTGGTTAATGTGATCACCGCAGATGTCTGTGAGTGACTGACCTGAGAGTCACAGAATTGGAGCCTGGTTGGTGCAGTGGGGATCATTGACTTGTGTATTTATAGCGCTACAAGCTGTGCATAATGTGGAAAAGAATAAGTGCTGGTGCCCAAAGCTCTGCACTGGTGGAACTATGAAAAATCGGCGTGCTTACTACCAAGATAAATGCACCACATGCCCCTTGCATCGACCACCAGACA
This sequence comes from Lissotriton vulgaris, assembly GCF_964263255.1. Taxonomy (NCBI): domain Eukaryota; kingdom Metazoa; phylum Chordata; class Amphibia; order Caudata; family Salamandridae; genus Lissotriton; species Lissotriton vulgaris. Next base: position 1,080,018,751 of record NC_141698.1, on the reverse strand, counting down.
CTCCCTGTCCCACAACCTCATTCTTGCACGTTCTTTTCTGTCCCTGATTTCTCCCTTTGTGCTTGTTTTCCCACATTTTACTTTGTCCTTCGCTGTTTGTGTATTTTTCTCTCTCTTGTTCCCTATCCATATCTGATGAGGAAAAATAAGTGCTGGTCTCCAAAAATGAGTGCTGTTGGCCCCACCGTCAGCCACCGTCTCTAACTACTGGCGACGAGGTATCAACCTGTGACAGATATCACTGTGAATATGTAGGTCACCATTTCATTTATAAATAAATTTGCACACAGTAAAAAGATGGCTGCTGCAAAAGGATTTAGTGTTTAAGATAACACAAGTGTGTTCAAAATGTACATTTCTGTAATACTTAAGCAGCCTGTACCTAGTGCAAAATGTTAAGAGTGGTCATTAAAAAGATGTATTGCACATCTTAGTTGATAACCCTCTTGCATTACTTCTAAGAAAAAAGAAACCTTTGTCACCATGAAGCTTCAAATGACTTAATCAATTAAAGTCCATATTGGCTCCCAAGCTGCATTTACATAACTGATTACCCAATTGCACACATTTACATTTCTTTCAGGTGGCAGGTACCCTGAGAAGGCCTGTTTCTTCAGCTCTCTGTCCCTCTCCCGGCTTCACAGCAGAGGAGACCCCACATCCCCTTCACTTTCAGCCAAATGTACCTCAAAGTCCACATTATCTGTCCAGGGACGGCAGGTTTTTAACAGAAAATATGACAACTGTTTTTGTAAAATTAAAAAGGCATAGGCACACCTGTCACCATAGATTCCACCCATTTCAAATTCTATTTTCACACAGGTGTCCTTTCAGGCGCGTCGGAGGTGTAGTAGGAAGGAGGCCAGCATGGTTGCATTCAAATGCAGAGCTCTGATAGTCCTGACTCATGGGACCTCAAAGTAACGGCCAGGAGAAAGTGGAAAGGAGCAAGATCCAGGGATACCATCTAAAAGATGTCTCAGAGCTGGGTGTACTATAGAAATATAATTGATCTCGCCTAACACAGCACATGAGCTGTTTCTTGCAAGAACATTTGATACCTTATTCTGGACTTAGAGGTTTGCTTTTGCATACCATTGATTGACTTCTTTGTCACTCTCATTTGCTTGGTTCCTTAGAATTCCCATCCTCTTCTTGTGTTCGTCACTCCCCTGGAGCATGGACACATTACTTTGCTAAGGACTTTGCTCGCTTTTTCAGGCATCACTTTTTAGGTCTCGCTGAGTTAGCGCGCATGCGCTGCTCGGAGAGACATTTAGTAGCGGCTTTTGGAAGAGCTCCCAAAGCGGCCACCAGCTTGCGCTCCCACGCACGAGCATGCACGCTGCTGCACGCGCATCCCTTGCGTGCTTTAGCGCGTCATCACGATCACTTTCGCTTTCACAGCGATCGCGATCACTTTCTCTTTCACGGCAGCAGCGTTACTATTACTGCAGCACGGCCAATGCTTGTTGCTACTTTTTATTTATTTAGATTCAAGTATGTAATGAATTGTATTTTTGAATGTCTTGAGGACGATTGCCAAATCGAAACTTGCAAACGTAGAGCTTGGCAAGGGGGCCACCTAGTGGATTACCAGTGACTGGCACAGGGTATGTATTTGAGAAGGCCAATCTGGTCACGGAATACAATTCACATTCCGGATTTATTAAAAGTTTAGCATTTAGACGTACAAGCAAACTAAAGGGCACCCTTGGCTATCACCATTCGGCCACGGTGTTCCGGAATGATGTAGCCGAGCTAGCTTCACGCATGTCGCGGACGCACCTCTTTGTACATGTCTGCCTTTGTGCGCCATGTGTTGGCTTCAGTGCTAAGTGCTAAATAAAGATGCGCCCGGGGGAATGGCAATGTTGACGGCCCCAATTAATTTTTTTCTGCAAGCAAATCTATTCTCTGTGTTCAAATGACTGCAATCTGTTGTTGAGCTGAAGTTAATTAGAGAGACGGTTATAAACAACCACATTAAATTCTGACAAAACATTACTTTTTGCAATTCGGGGTATTTTTCACTGTCAATGAGCTTTGTTTATTCTAGTAAATATGCAGAGAGGCAGTGATGCTGGTATCCTGGTGGTCCGCATGACAACCCCCGAGGGGGAGCGTGTCAGTTGGATTTTAGGCACATGTTAAATGCATTGCGATAAATATGCGAACAATAGAGCGAGCAGACAGCTGCATGTTCACGGATTAACCCCCAAATCTGACTTTTGCACAACCTCATTCTCTATTCTCAGATGAGGGTTTGACTCTTGTGGATTTTCAGATCACTTTTTGAAAACGTGTAAAATAAGTGATACACACAGAGAGATAAAATAAACACAGCTAACATGTGAGATACTACTTTAGCATGTGATGAACTGCCTGTCATCCCCGCCCCCTTGAATTCACTAGTCCTAGGAGGCATGCGAGGTACAGCCCTTGCTTTTCTGTCTCGTCTCTTTCCTTATCACCAGGGCGCTCACTTGTGAAGTCTAAGGAAGTAAGAGACAACAGGGTGACAGATTTACATCTCCTGGCTGGCGGGCCAGCTTGTGGTGTGACTTGCTGTCCACAGGGTACATTTACTGACGGCCAGTCTCTCACTGCCTCTGTGAGGGACTGCCTTGCAGGACCACATGCCCATTTATGCCATCATCTGTTGACAATTATTGTATCGTGATTATTGTACCAGCAATTTTCTGTGACATCTTTCAAGGACGGTGCATGTGTATTTTTCACCACTAGCTAGGGTGACCAGATTCCCAAAACAAACAAGCATTGGCTTAGCCAATAGGTCTTCCTTTTGGGACCCTATAAGTATTTAGTTTTGCAGCACAATATCCTTGGTGCAACAACATCAAGTGTTGCATGGTTAAACAGTTATAAGGTCCCAAAGGCGAGACCTATTGGCTATGCCAATGCTTGTTTCTTTTGTTAAAGCACTCAGTGGCAGTACATGTTTTCCAGCTGTCCCCATCATGTATTTCTTCAGTACTCCGTGTTCCTCACCCATTTGCCTGCCGACCACCCTCCACTGTCCATGTTCTGACACAGCCCCTCATGCCCAGCCTCCGGTGTCCAAATAACTTCCCTCAGTGTCTCCGCCTACCCCTGTCATCCAGATTTGATACCGCCTACCCTCTGTTATCTGTGTACTTCATCCAGTCCCTCATGCCCACCTCCATTGTCTGTGTGCTTCACCTCGCCCCGCCCACATACCCTCAGTTTCCCGTGTGCCTGCCTAGCACCTCCCGCACACTCTCTATTGCCCATGTGTTTGCCCTTGCACATCCTGCTCACCCTTCATTGTCCGTGTGCTTGCCCTAGCCTCTTCCTCCCATCCACTATTGTCTGTATGCTCCTCCATCCGATCTCACCTGTCATCTCCCTTCACCCACGTCCTTCTCTTCGCTCTCCCTCCATCTGTATTGCCTCAACCCCAACTCACTCCCTCATTTGTTTGGGAAAGTGGGTTAGAGTATGTGGCAAAACAGAAGGAGGGAGGGCGTGAGAGAAAACGTGGGTGGGAGTGTAGAATGGGTACAAATCATTGCTAATACCAATAGCTCTTCAAGCAAGACCATTGGCTTTGCCAATGCTTGTTTTTCTCTCTCATTAGACTGCCCATCCTGGGAAACATTTAGCAACTGTGAATAAAATACTATATAACATATAATTTTGAATTGGGGCAATATAGACAGGTATAATTTGTAACTGGTATATAAGAAAGACGGATTTTTTTAAAACAAGAGTGCCAATGACACAGACGGCTGTTTTCAATATTGGCATACACACATCATCATGTTGCAGTGATTTGAAAGGCAGTTGGACTCAAGTTCTGACACATCTTTCCATTCTTTATGTTTGTCAAGGCCCTGATTGATAGAGTTCAGTTGCTTGATCCAACAACACTTACCTCTTTAGCACGTTCCTCCATACCTCATTCTCACAAGGTAGTGTGAAAGTGGTGCCCATAATTCAGTCCTTAATTTTATTTGTGTGTAGTTTACTTCCAAAGGGTTAGTTGGAGGCATGCAGCGTTTGTGAGGTGTGCCACCAAACCAAGCTGTAGAAAAGCACCCAAACTAGTCCTCGAGCCGTAGAGCACAGGCCTTCCGTAAGCATCATACATCAACATATCTCTAGAAGTATGGCTAGAGACTACCATCCTTTTACATTTTTACTGTAATACAACTTTAAAATTATTAGTAAAGTGTTATTTCACAATTCATACCGCTTCCTTGAGCTAGGCCTCCACTGCTTGACCGGGCTACCCAGGAGACTGGAGGAAGTGTTTACGGGCCTACCAATACCAATTCCAATTCCAATTCCAAAAATTCTTTATTTCGGCCGCATGGGCCATAAAAGATACAGTAAAATACAGTACATAAATACACAGTAAAACGGAATGCATGTGTTACAGAATATTTACATATAAAAAGGCTAAAAGATCTGCATGAGGTAAGGAACACAAAGGCACCAATTCAGGGGGACATTTTCTTCCTTATTAACCAAGCTGCCATTAGGAATTTTGATACCGCAAAAACAATATGTCCCAGGGTATTGGTTTTCATAACCCTGTATGCTTGTAGGTATTCCCGAAAACCCAGGTTCCGGCACAGCGGAGCAATCCAACGCTTCCTGGGATTCCGGTATGCGTGGCAAACGAACATTATATGCAAGTCATCTTCATTCTTGGTTTTACAACAAGGACAGAGTTTGTCACCCCCAGTGCGCCATTTGTGGGTAAATACTTTAGTGGGGAGTGTGCCAAACCTCCATTGCAGGAACAATTTCCTCGCCAGAAGAGGAAAGATAAAATCCATAAAAGGTTCAAAGAGGTAAGAATTTTTGGACTCCATAAAACGACTCGTAAGGGTGCCGGTGCTATGAGCATTATCCATGTCAGCCAAATTTTTGTTTTTGTACAGCTGGGCAAGAGTTTTGCGTGTGATCCTTTGACAACCCTGAGCTGGATCATCCCAGAGGTCTGGCAAGTTCAAACTGGACAATTCTGATTTAATAAAAGCCAGCCAGGGGATTTTGTTACTGCCATTCAACCTCAGTACATGGATAAGGTCCTGCCTATAATGATGCAGTTCCTCAGTGGACCATATCCGATGCCAGAACTTCACGGGTTTGGATAAAAGATCTTCAGCGATGGAGTATAGGCCCAAATCCAATCTTAGGGGGAGCAGTGGCGTTCCCTGCGGGAGAGCAAGCAGGCGTCTCAAAAATGTATTTTCCACCGCTAACAATGCCTTCCCTGCTTTGAAACCCCACAGCTCGCTGCCATACATGGCTGCTGCCTTCGCTTGAGTTCTATAGGTTTCAAGAGCCGGGCTTACAGGCTTAAAGGTGGATTTATTTGCCACCTTCAGGAGTGCGCCCGCTAGCTGGGATAGCTTCAACCTTGATCTCGCTATCTGGCAGTCCCAGGCCAGGTTTTCTTGTAATGTTACCCCCAGATAGACAAAGGTCGAGACCCTCTCAAGGCTAACTTCCCCCAGTTTTGGGTTGGGTCTGGTTCTGGCTGGGGGATTAAAGATCATAAACTTAGTCTTTTCTGTGTTGACCTCCAACCCATGTTGCCGACAGAAAAGGCCAAAACCATTTACAATCCTCTGGATCCCCATGGGGGATTTGGAAAGCAGGAGGGTATCATCAGCAAACATGATTGCCGGAACCCTCCTGCCTGCCAAAACCGGGGCATCATTGTCCTCGACAGTGTCAAGATGTTGAATGACACTGTTAATGAACAGGCAGAAAAGGGTTGGCGCCAGGACACAGCCCTGTCTGACTCCTCTAAGGACAGGGAATTTGCCCGAAAGCTTACCATCCCTCCCACACCTTACTTGGGCATAGTTGTTCTCGTGAAGCCTGATGATAGTACTAAGAAGGTGTGGGGGCACTCCTAGCTGATGCAAAACCTCCCAAAGTTTCCCTCTAGGGACTAGGTCAAAGGCTGACCTCAGATCCACAAAGACCATGTACAGTCTTCCACCCTCTATGGTGACAGTCTTCCAGTATAGGAGAAGAAGGCGGAAGATCTGATCCATGGTCGACGTGTTCTTTCTGAAGCCAGCCTGAAGGGGGGTCATGATGTCATTTTCCTCCACCCAGTCCAGGAGGTGATTAAGGATGAGGCGCGCAAAAAGCTTTTGGGGGACATCTATTAGGCTAATGGGCCTACCAATACCACATACCTTGTCTCACAGTATTACAACAACACTCAGATGTAAATATTCCAAACTGTCTATCTTAATGGAGACAATGGTTTGTTGAAACCCCACCACCTGCTGTAAAACCATAAGCATACACACACAGCATGTAAATGTCCACATTGGGGTTTCCAGCTGTCCAAGTGATATCAAAAGAATGCAAATTTGATGCCCCATTAGTATCTCTTGTGCATCCCAATTATTTTTTTTTTACTACTAAAGCAGGAGAAGGGTGGCAGCATTTTCATTGCTGGCATTTAGGGCCCATGGCAGCCTTGTTACACCATTGCTGCAGTCACCCAGTTTGATGGTTTATAGCTAAAATAAGCATTGGCAAAGTTCTTCTTTTTGCTCACACTTTGCATGTGTACCCACTGAGTAGCTCCTTTTTTGACTTGATGCAATGCAGTATCAAGGCGGGTCAAAAGCATTTTTAAGAGTGTCTTGAGCAGAGGCCCTCAGCTAAACAAGATCATTAGGTCAGCTCTGTCTTTCCTTGCCTTTTCTCAATCATGGCTTTAGTGAGTCACAGATGAACCTAAACTATACTTGTAATAAAAGATAGGTGAATAGTCTGTCATAGCCAGGACCCTTGTGGGAATTTATGGCTCAGTCCACCAATCCAACTGATGTGTTGTAGGGTGCCACTTTTTAGAGTCAATGATAAACCAGTGAAGAGGCCAAAAAAAGAGAGTTTGTCAGCAGCCCCAATCTGGTCAGGGTCACCGGTGGCTAAGAGAGTCTGGCCAATGTAAACCCTTATAACTTCATGAGTACTTTTCACCCACCCACCTTTCCACAACTTTAGGCCTGTCTTCTTTTCCATTGAAGTTTCAGTTCAGAACCCTCACGTCTATGGTTCTCTTCATTCTCTGCTACTTCCTATCATTTCATTTCAAGGTCATGCTCTTTGCTTTCCACTATACCTGCCTGGTCCTCTTGTGTCAGTGTCAAGTGTTGATTGGCCTCTCCTTTTGTTGTGCTGGGTAAACAAAACCTACTAACACACCAAGGATTGTGGCACCTTTTTACCACCTACAATGGGCCCCACCTGTTCTCACTATCCCATGCCTCTTAGTCATCTATGAAAAACCAGGACTTTTCACCATTTAAATTAGGTTGTAATGTCAGAATGCATTTTTTTCAAGACTATCATGTTATATTTGAGATCCTCAAGGGTTTTTATTGTTTGTTTTTTTTGTTGCAAAATTAGGTGTAATATATCAATATCAATACGTCAGCATTCTTATGTTTGGGGACTGACTACTTGCAGAATGCTGTTGCAATCATTGTAGTTTAGTAGACTTGGAAGTCACCATGGGAAACCAGGAAGTTTGGCTGCTAACACCCTGTGGGTCCTTTCAGTGGAGAAGCCGTGGGAGAGGCCTTTGGGGACTTTTTTGTTTTTCATCCAGACTAAAAGGAGTTCCAGGGATGGTCTTCCCACATTGTCAGGGAGTACTACCATCCAAATATTGTTCCTACAGTAAAGACCCTCTGCCTTCTCAAATCTTATTTCTATGCTATTTTTTTGTTTTAGTACTTGAAATATTTGTAACCATTCCTCCATATTTTCTTCCCAGTTCATCAGTGTTGTTTTCTTTTGTGGTTACTCCTCCTTTGACGTTTCAGAGGGTAAAGCAAATAAGCTGATTTCAATACCCATTTTCCCAACTTTGTTTTTCGCTGAGGTTAGAAAATCTTTAGGGATTACAGTCATGTCTGGATTAATGGAGCTACCCTTCCCCAGTGGAGCTAATATCTTTGTAGTGTCAAACGAGGTAGCCAGAGAGAAAAAAGGGTAGGAAGGATGGGTGGCGCACAAAGAAAAATAACTGGTGCACACTGCATGTGGATAAAAGCAAAGGTTAGTAAAGGAGTTCCAAGGAAGCCAGAATATATTGATAGGAAAAAAAATTACATTTCTGACTTGCATATCGTGCATATGGCCAACATGCAATGATGTCACATGTCACATGCCAGAATGATTTGATTTGATTCGATTTTATTACTTCTATAGTGCAAAATATACCTAATGATTTCTTGGCACTAAAGAATATTTAACATTGCAGAATAACTCATTAGAGACCAAAGTCTTAAAAACAGACATGCTTTTAAGAGCCCTTCTGAAGGTGTTGTATTGCTCAATCTCTCGCATATGAAGTGGTAGAAGTGGTAACTGATTCCATAGTTTGGAATCAAGAAGCCTGAAAGCCCGCCTAGTCTTGCCACTCAGGACAAAGAAAGGACACAGGAGGGAGGCTTAACAGAACTCTTCTGGGTGGTAATACATTAAGCAACATCACTTTAAATGAACTTTTTCGTCCTCCGGCAAACAGTGTAGCTTCATGCGGACCTTGAAAACATGATTATATTTTTCAGATGACTGATAAGACATACCACGACCTTCTGGAGTTTTGGAAGCTTCATAAAAGCAGAAGCTGTCAGTCCTAAGAATAAACTACTACCATAATCTCTCATGTCTTTTTTATACTCAAATGTATATGTCATATGCTTTTGCCTTACAACTGGCATGGTTTCAGTAATAGCTTCTGCCTTTTTGTATGCGATGTATATGTAAATATAAATGCAAATGTTGATACCACAATATTAAAGCCCAAAATATCAAAAATAAATTGACGGTATGCAAAATACAATAATATCGAAAGTAACAATATTGAATATAAAAACATAGTAAATAAAAATAATGAGGCCACAAATATAGAAATATACAATATCAACATAAATATCATTATAATGATACTCCATAAAAATACTGACATAACACCATATAGAAACATAAATATTTACCCACATAAAAAAAGAAAATGACCTGCTCTATTACAACTAAAACAAATATAAATACATTTTAATTTTGGCTACAGGACAAAATATCTAAACATTAACACAATTACCCATATGATACATGGATGGGACATATAAAACATTCCCACCACCTTTCTACCAATGTTATACTGCTCATCGGACAAATGCAAGAAAATAACATACCACTCTCATTTGCAGTACTACCTAATAAACAAACACTTACTTAGCATTGTTCAATACAATAAACATAAAAATAATAATTAGGCACCCAATAAATTCTTATCAGATATTGAATTTGCTATGATACAGACAATATCAAAAGTGTACCCTAACCCCCAGATACAAGGTTGCTATGTGCACTACAATAAAGCTATATACTACCCCATAAAGAAATCCACCTTAGGCATTGAATATTCTGCAAACAGTGCATTCCAATTGCAACTTAAAAAGTTATGTGCACCGGCATTTGTATCACCTGAACACCAGCCACGGTCGGTAGTGGGAGTACCGGCCGGGCGGTGACGTGGGGAGGGGGAGGGGCAGGGTGGGGGGTAGCAATGTATGGATTACGGACCTTAGGAGGTAAGTTAACATATAAATAAATAAAACAAATTTCGTTGCGTGCACTGCATCGCATTTGGTGATGCAATGTGCGCAACAAAATTTGTTTTATTTATTTATATGTTTACTCACCTGCTAATGTCCGTAATCTATACATTACTACCCCCCACCCTGCCCCTCCCCCTCCCCACGTCACCGCACGGCCGGTACTCCCACTACCGGCTGCGGCTGCTGAACACATAAAATATTATGACTGCATCAGGCGCCTGGGTTGGCTGCCAATTTGGACCCTGATGTTAAGCCAAATTCTACATTAACTGGTGGAATGCATATGAAAGCACCTTACATAAAGAATCCAAAACTAACAATGTAGCGGAACGGTGGCACAATTCGATCCAAGCCACAACAGGCAGACACCATTCAATCCTATAACAATGTATTGAAATACTGAAAAAAGAACACAGTTACAAATCCCTAAGAATTCAACAGTCCATAGCCAAACTAGCCAAACAACTCCTATACATTCATGAAATCCTTTGTCAAAAGGTAAAGCTATATACAGAATTACCACCCCTACAGTATCTAGACTCCATAGCTTACACACTACTATAAATTCTTAAACTACACCTAAAACACATAGAACAAATGCATAAACATAAAAACATTTTTGTTCAGTAAATAAAACAAATACTAATCAACAAAAATATAAAAATAACAATTCAAATAACATGCAAAAAATAAATTACAGAAATACTTCACACGTGTCAATACAAATTCATTTAAACACAGCATTACAAAATAACAATACATACTGTTAAACTGTGTAGCCCACATATAAATAAAATTACAAATATGACTTACAATTCTGTGACAGTGAAGTGTCTTACCTATTCAAACAAAGTGATAAATATCAACTAACAAAAGCACTAAAAAATGCAGAGTGAAAAGAAGAATAATAACAAATATATTTTCCACAGAAAATATGGCTCCATGCAGTAAACAAATCCAAAAAAGAGTACAAAAACACACACAAAAATGTCAACCATAAATAAATTACTTTAAAAATTAAGAGATATCACAAAATACCTCTTACAATTAACTTCAAAAACACGGATTTGAAAATAAACTGCCTTGAAAGAAGTCTTCTGTGTTGCAAGGAAAGCACATACAACATCACAAACCACTATAACCCTAAACAGCATAAAATGCAACCAGAAAACAATGTACAAATTCAAAACCATATATAAACCATATTATATATAAAAGCCATACAATATACCAGTTCTCAAACTATAAAACTGTAAGCACATACACCAAGTAGCGGCCCATGGTGGGAGTGCTGCTGGGTGCTGACGTGGTGTGGGGGAGGGGCAGGGTGGGCGGCAGTGAACTATGGATTACGGTCGATTAGAGGTAAGTAAACATATAAATAAATTAAACGAATTTTGTTGCGCACTGCATCAAGCACTTTATAAACTACAACTACACTACACTACACTACACACTAAACACTTCCACTAAATATAATGTAGTAAAATAAAATTTCAAAAGTCTTACTGTAACATATGAGATGCTCAGTTTAATGTTAGAAATACACTAGGGTGCTCATTAGGATGGCGCACAGACCTGCGTCCGTCCGCCACCCCAGAGTAGGAGGGACCGTCCGCAGGGGCAGCGGCGGTCCCTCCGTGCAGATTAGGATGTGACCGCCACCCTGGCGGTCACATCCTCAATATTTAACATTGCGGCGGGTGCTGCTTGAAGCAGCACCCGCCGCAAGGGTAAATATGCATGCTTCGCATTTGCATGCAAAAAGCGGCAGGCACCGCGCGGCGCCTGCTGCTTCGTGCACGCAAATGCAGGGGGGTACCATAGGTATCCCCCATGTGCACCCCCCACCCCCTGTCACCCTGGGGGCCCGCAACGGGCCCCCAAAGAAATCTCCGTATGCCTTTCCACGGCGGAGAAGCCGCCGCGGAAAGGCATCAGTTTTCCCCCATCCTAATATGGCTGGCGGTGTTTGTTAGACACCGCCTCCATATTAGAGCTTTTCCGCCGCGGTCGTAAGGCGGCAGCGGCGGAAAGGCGGCGGATGGTCTTCCTGACCCCCCAGCCATCCGAATCTGGCAGGGGGTCTTTGAAGTCTCCGCAGCGGTCTTTCCGCATCCTCCGGGCCGGCGGACACTTCCGCCGGCCCGGAGGATGTGGAAAAACCGCAATCCTAATAAGGGCCATGGAATATGTGACCAAAAATATATGTATATTATTTTAAATAATAAATGCAACATTATACAATGAAGAGAACATGTTATGGAAAAATATATTTAAAAAATTACAATGTACAAAAAAAGTACGAATTGTTATACATGTGAAAATATATTTTTTACAAAATTAAAAATATCTGAATGATATAAAAATTATTTTAAATGGTGACCTGAAAAGAAAATGTGAACATCTTTTACAAATGGATACCCATATATTGTGTAAAGCTTTCAAATATAACATATGCATGTAAAAAACAATACAAATTTAAATGGAAAAATGTGCTTTAAAAAATTAAAATAATTTAAAAGAATGAATGCATATTGTTTGGAATAAAATAAACTAAATATTAATAACACTTTATGATGTGTACATCATATTTTATTTTAAAAGTAAGAAGATACAAATGTGTTAAAAATCCACATACCTACTGTACTAATAGTAAAAATTTAATATATTACAAACTGTAAAACCTTTTACTATTATTATATACTAAATATACACAAAATAGATAAAATATTACACTTTGCGTGGGTCAAAATACACTTTTCCCTCTCGAACCTAAGCCACATTTGAGAAAGTGTTGGTCTTTGAACGGTACAAACATACTATTAATTCTCCAACCTAATACACACTGGGAAAAGTGTTGAACTTTATAAGAAGGGCATGATTACTATTCCCTCTCCAATCTAAACCAGATTGGAGAAAGTTGTGGACTTTGAGTGGTACAAATCTACTATTCCCACTCCAATCTAATGCATATGATGGAAACTGTTGGGATTTGAAGGGCGCAGATTTATTATTCCAACTCCAATCTCAGCTACACTGGGGAGAGTGATGGACTTTGAGGTGTAGACATTGACTATCCCTGCTCCATTCTAAGCCACATTGACGAAAGTGTTGGACTTTTTGGGCATTGATTTACTAATCCAGCTCCAACCTAATGCATTTCGGTGAAAGTGTGGGACTTTATGAGGTACAGAATTACAATTTGTGACAATAATGTGAAACAATTGGAAATATAAACTTCAAAGGTGGAACATTTATTATACCCACTCAAAATATATCAAGATTTAACAAATACTTTACAAAATAAAGAGACAGCTTTGAAAACAAAAAATACTACAAATAACATCATAAAATAATCTTCAGAAAGAGCTCAATTGTTCCAAAACAAATTAATGAAATAAATAAATCATACAGAATGTAAATCTTAAAAAAATAAAGAAACATAGTTTTTATACAATAAATATTCCATAATGTTACTTAAACCTTTAAAACAATATTACATTCTAAATAATTTGAAATATTTTTGATGAAACTAATATTTACAATACCAAAATGTGCATTTTTAAATAAATTAATAGCAAAATAAATTACTTTAAAATGAAAAATATATTTTATTACTAAGTCTTGAAACATGAATTAAAAAAATTACAAATAGGAATTGTCTAAAATGTACAGCCTTTCAACATTTTTATGAGACCGTTAAACAATTATCAATATACATTTATTTTTAAAATAAATAAAATAAGGAGTTTTTTTAGACATATGCTAAGATCTTTTTATTTAAAGAATATTAATTTTAATCACAAAATGTAACTGTAATTGCATTAGAAATAATGCAATACATTTAAATAGATTTCTGTCCATTCATAAATCATCAAATATTATGAAACCTAAAACAAATTACTAATATATCACTTTTAATATTAAAATATCTACATTAAATTCATACACATTATTTTAAAATGATACCCACCCTGAACCCCTATATTTCACAACAACCCAAAATTAAACTAACAGAACTATATGATGTCTAAAAAAAGTAGTTTACAAAATATTTTTTATTTATTTATTCAAATAAAAAAATTACAACATAAACAAAGTACACTTTAAAAAACTACATTCAAAACACTACCCATCCTAAACTCATTAATATCCCACAAAACTGAAAAATAAAATCACACAAATACTATATTATTCTTTACTTAATTGATCAAAAAAATGTAAATATTTAAATTGTAAACATTTTTAAATAAAAAGAGCACAAAAATTACCATAATTTCATAAAATGTTTCATTAAAATACTACCAACCCTAATATTCCAGTATTCCAAACACGTTAAAAGTTTTTTGAAAAAAAAAGGACAACAAAACTATTGCTAAAAAGACATTATTAATAAGATGGTTGCAGCTGGGGGTGTTACACTTGCCCCTATTGCAAGTGCGTGGGAGTCTTGCACTACGGAGATACAGGCAGCACCCTAATATACAGCAAAAACAGGGAACGTAGCGTCAGGGTTTGTTTGGGGTGTGAAACATATAAATGCATTCCTGGCTTGGTAATTGGGTCTGGGAGCCCAGAGTCGGGTCAGCTATTTCTGAACATTTTTTCTCAAACCAATGACCTTTGATGTAAAACAGGAGGGGGAGGCAGAGATATACATCTGGTGGCTGAACTTCAAAATGTGAAAGGCTATAATGTTGCACCATCTATATTAAGAATCTAGGCCAGGTTTAGGGTTTACAAGACTACTGACTTGCCTCGTAGTTCATTTATGGTATTGTCGTTTTGGGGCGAGCCATTAATGTTTCTATGTTCATGCTTAAAAACTATCACTTTTAATAAACATCTGTGTTGGAACTGGGGTAGCCTGGCCTAGGGCAAGACTAACATTCAGAGGCACAGTGTAAAGGTTGCAAGCCACCCAACAGTAAAACCACGCAATAGCACTCAAAAAGAAAACGCTACACCAAAAATGTGGAAAAATACGTGCTGCTTTATAAAAATAATATTCTCTTTGTTGTCAGAATACACAGCTTAGAACAGTTCAGGTTACTTTTAGAATTAGCAGTTACACTTTTTAGATTACTAGCCAATTATCATTTAGATTCCAAGTTACATCACAATTTGTCTTGAAAGCAATTACTATACTCTTGAACTCCTATCACAATTTAGCAAACAGTATTTCCAGTACTATATATTTAGTAGTCTTCAAATTAGCAGTCCCACTTCCAGGGATGATAGCGCAATACAATATAGTCACTAATTGATACAGTCCCTGCAGAAATGCTAACTCAAATCATCAATTTCACATCACTAGCACATTCACTCAGATTCTAACATTTAATTAGGTGTGGTTATGAAGTAGGACTCTAAACCTTTAATCACATCAAGGGCGCACACCCAATGAGAAGTGCAGAAATCACACGAGCTGTATGAAACCACCTGAGTGCTGCATGAGGAGCTTAATACTTCCCTCAACCCAAAAAGAGTACTACAGCACCACGTTAGTAAAACCCCTCCTTATAACCACTGTTGAAGAGTTTCTTCACTTGACCCCCTCTGTAAAGGAAGCAGACATCATTTTCAACAATATGGCTAGAATTACTGACTTGGTCACTTTGCCCTGCCCCAATGACCAATGAGGCTTTCTGTTGCAATGCCCAAGTACTTTAGGAGAATTTCCCAGTCTCAGTAACGTAGCTTTCAGTCAAGCCTGCCCTCTTGCCACACTCCTTACTTGTATTTGGTGATCCGGCCTTGCCGGGGAACGAGTGGTGAAGACCACGTAACAGATTAATAATGCCCAGTCCTGGCGAGGCTCACCGGCCCCCAGGGCACCTCCGCTCCTCTCTCCCGCTCAAGCCAGCTCCTCTGGCGGTGTCCGAGCGGAGAAAGGATTTCGACCGCTTCCCCTATCAGCAATCGGCTTCACTTCCCCCCTCTCGCTCGCGCCGGCTCCTCTGTGTGGCGCTCGAGCGAGGGGGAGATTACCTCAACAATTACGGCGGTAACCGGCAGAAGGCGGGACTCTCTCCGGGTCTCCTGAGGCGGCCGGCGCTCCTTCTGATGCTCGGCGGGGCCACTTCCCTCTCAGACCTGCGCAGTAGCGCTCGCCCTGATGTTACTACTCTCCGCCTACGCTACCAGGAAGGAGGCGTCCACCCGGGCCTGCTCGATCCTAGGCCCCTCCTGCGCCCGGGACACTACAACGTTGGGGCATGCGCGAGGGAGCAGCGTCTCCTCCCTGGAGATCGCGCACTCGCGTCAGCGCCTCCCCTCACTCTCCTCACCTCCGGGGACCGGGGAAACCACTACAGGACGGCTCCTCACCTCCTGATCCAGCCAATGCTCTGCACGGCGCCGCTTGACTCGCGCCGGTTAGGGGCAATACAGCCTGTCACTTCACTGCCTCCTCCACCACAGGTAGGAAGAGGGACACGATGGCGATGTGGCGCTAGGGGAGAGGGGGTTTCCAGCAACCGGTCTGCGACCAATGAATGAACCGGGTAAGGGGAAGGGGCACCAGGATTAGCCTCACTTCGTTTGGAACCCTTGCTGCAATAACCTCACTGGGATCCTTAACCTGGAACAGTCTCTTTAGGATCCTACGCTGGGCAGAGGACTACACTCTTCAGTAGAAGAAGGTGGTTGGGAGGGATTGGTCAGGGGTTGAAGGGGGAACGTCTCCCTGTAGTGGCTGTCTGTCACAAGGACAAACTAACTGCTCCCAGTGCGTCCTCCTCCTCTCACCACTGCCTCACTCCTCCACTCTCTGGTCAGCACAAAATGGCTGCCCCGCATTCCGCCTTATATAGGCTGCCCTTCAGTGGTCCAGAATGGACCAGAAGGTTCTAGAATGCCCTATGCTAGGCTATGGCCAAGTTCTGTGTGTGACAGTTAGGGCAGTTGGTGGCCACCATTTTAGGTGGTGCCAACTTTCCTGTCAGAACAGGCCTCTGGGCCTGAGGTAAAAGATTATGAGGGGAAGAAAGAACACCTATCCCCCTGGCCAACACCTACAAAAAGTCAGTAGACAAAAATTATTAAGGGTATGAGGGGCAAAAAGGGGACAAAATAAATAATAATGAGGAGGGACTACGCCAAAAAGCCAGACAGGTCTAACATATATATATATATATATATCAGATATACATCTGGTGGCTGAACTTCAAAATGTGAAAGGCTATAATGTTGCACCATCTATATTAAGAATCTAGGCCAGGTTTAGGGTTTACAAGACTACTGACTTGCCTCGTAGTTCATTTATGGTATTGTCGTTTTGGGGCGAGCCATTAATGTTTCTATGTTCATGCTTAAAAACTATCACTTTTAATAAACATCTGTCTTTCAGTTTGGAAGAGACTGCTCCATATTTTTACATAATGTTTGTTGCATGATGTTCACACCAAATGTTTTCATGGCAGAGCTTGTGTACGGACTTGTAGAACCAAGTCAGACCCAGGACCCGGCTCTGGCTCGTCTCCCCATATTAATTTGCTGGCGCACCCACCTTTAATTGCAACTTGGGCTTAGTATTTGTAAAAGGCAAGGACGGGAAGCATAGAGCTCTGCCCACACGCACCGGTTTGAAAACTCTAGCCTTCTTGCAGCTGAGAGGATGGAAAGTGCGTGCAGTGAAAATACATTTCAAATAAGCAGTGGCGTAACGAAACTTGAGGGGACCCCTTGCAAGGTACACGGAAGGGGCCCCTGCACCGGATTCAATCAGGAGTTCTCGGGCCAGAGTATTGTGCTGATGCGGGCCCCCTGCAACTTGGGGACCCTTCCGCCCCGTGGGGGCCGTTGTTACACCACTGCAAATAAGTAATCCCAGGGCAGGGACTCCAGGTTGCTGTGTTGTACGTGACAGTAGGCATGAGTTCCCTGCGAAAACCACCAGGCCCAGGTGGGATGGGCAGGAGCGTCGCTTCAAGGGGGTGCTTGGTGTTTGACAACACCCAAAGGCATTCTTGGCTTGCTAGCTGAGTCGGGTTTGCTATGTCTGTGTCGGTTTTTCTCATTCTCATTTAGCTGAGAACATTTAACTTGTTCATTGAGCAGAAAATGTAATATATAGGGGCAGATTTACAAGCCCCTTGCGCCCCTTTTACGCCGCCATGGCGTCACTTTTGTGACGCAGCGGCAGCACAAAAGATGCGCCATGGTGCGGGGTACTTACAATGTGACGCATCTGGGAGATGCGTCACGTTGTAAAGCCCTGCGCGTTAAGGAGGCGTTCTTGCGCGGGGGGCGTTCCGGCGCAGGAATGCCTCCTAAAAGTGGCTGAAGATTTCACTCAGTCACTTTTGGGCCCATGCTGCGTCAAAACCCTGCGCCTGCTTGAAGCAGGCGTAAGGATTGACGCAGCATTGTAAGAATAGGGCCCCCCAGAGCATTGCTGGAGCTGCGTCTCGCTTGCGACGCAACTCCAGCAATCCGCCGCTTTTAAGGCATAGATGTGTCATTCATCTGTGCCATTTTTGCCCCATGGTGCGCCGCATTGTAAATGCGGCGCATCCATGGTGGCGGAGGCTTGGCGCACAATAACTGGCGCATCCCTGCTGATATGCAGGGATGCGCCAGTTATTGTAAACCTGCCCCATAAAGTGATTGGTCTACCAAAAAAATTGTAAATCTGCCCCTGCAGAGGGACTCCTAGAATGGGGGCAAATGTACTGCTTTGGGGACTTCACAAACATTGGCAGTAGTAGGCTTGTAAAGTCGATGGGACTAATGTTTGCAAATAGTAGAACCAGCGGCAGTCGCTCGGGTAGCATTCCAATCCATTGTTTTTTTGCTCACTGTGCCACGCCATACAGAGGCCCACCTAACGCAAATGAGTACTGACCCTGTTCGTCATTGAACCTCGGTCATCTCAACCTCCACCCTGCACCACATGGCCCTTTTAGCTGGGAAATGTGAGATTCACACAGATTCACACCTCCCCCGATTCTCACGGACTAATCTACACCCCAGAGCAGAAAAGACAGACTCCCCATTTAATCGGGTTAGAGGCGCGCAGAGTGCGGGGCGCATGCGCGCACACTACAGGGCGGTTTTCAGTATTCCTTCTGTGTGCAGCGTCCTTCTCGGTGCAGCTGTGTGCGCCCAGCTGCAGCGCTGGTGCCCGGTGTCTGGCTTCGTGTGTGGGGAGCACTGCAATGTAATACTGCCTTTATTGCTCGGCACAGCGCCTCGGTGACCTCGAGGTGAGATGTGCTTACATCTCCTTGCGGACCCCGCAAACAGTGAGGGCCGCCGGCCGCTTTATGCAGAGGTTAAATTACACATTGAAGGCCCGCGCTGTCCAGATGTTTGAAAGATCCGCGAGCTGAAGCTCCCACTGGGGATATCCAAGTGACACATCTGTGTGCCTTTCTCCTTCAAGGAGCTGCGCCGACCCATAGAGGACACAGTAGTCGGGATAGCGCTGCGAGGCCTACAGAGGGGTTATAGTCCTGGGCTGCTTGTATTTTTAATGAGCCTGGTGAAGAAGGCGTATAATTGTAGAAAAACGAAATGTGCTGTTTTGGAGTCACTATTAGGGACATATTTTCATATTTTTTTTTGTGGTTCTGACCAGACAGTGTCTGTGAATGAACACTAGTCAAGGTTTTAGAGGGACTGGAATAAGGGGCGACAAGAAGACCCCGATGGTTGTGGGCCGGCACAGGGTGCAGAGGGCTGCACACAACACCCAGAATATGCGGTGAAATGCGTAAATGCACCTATGGCTGGTGAGTGAGTACATGACAGAGAATTACAGGTTCTCAAAACATAAGCATTGCTGTTTATGAATAATTCACTATTGGTAAAACTCAATATCTTGTGGTTTATAAATTCGTCAAAAACAGTTGCAATGACGTGGTGGTTATACAACAAAACCTAGAAACCACTGAAATTATCCATTGTTAGCTGAGTAAACCACAGCTCACCCAATACACTCTTATGCTCACACATGACATCACAGATGACCTCATGACTGACATCATCAGTGAAACTATTGAAGGAGCTCAACCTTTGGCTGTACTCAGCAGGCCCTGCGGCGTATGGAGTACATATATGTATATGTACGCGTACACAGACACGGACATACAGTCTACAGACCATCAGGGATGCACGCTGGTGACCCACAGCTCTCAGTAATGGGCCTGTATTCTCATCACAGTCACATTCTCGACCAGTCCCACTGTCCTGAATGTAAGGAAAAGGCATTCCTCGTCTGTGTTAAGTATAGGCACATATGGAGAATGTATGTACAGAGTGGAATACAAGACACTGGGCAGACTTCCTAAAAGCTCACACCCCTATAGCCAAGGACACTGGAATTATGCGACAGGAGAAGGTCAAATTACTTGACAGGGCTGAATAAAATGTGCAACAAGTAAATGCAAATGATGTGACATTATGCAGCACATTTTGTGATAGTATCACTTCATTATTTTGTTATTTTTAAGCTTTTTAACAGTGTCTGGGCATTGGTTACAACTCTTTAGTACCAGGTTAACACCCGAATATAGCAATAAACTACAGAAAGGTGACCAGTCAAAGTTGGCAAAGGGCCTTCCTCTGCGCAGCAACATGTGTTGCAGTGTTTCTAGTAACTTTTTAACTGTTTAAACTAGAAACAAAAATATTTTAGGTAAAATCTGCAGATTATGCAGCAGATTATGGATTATGTGGCAAATGTGGCAAATCTACAGACGCACAATTTCATAATTCCAATGACCCTGCCTATAGCATCTGTCAGGGACTGATACACTGGAATGCAAATCAGAACTCTACACATTTCCCAGGATGTTTATCACTGTGATGTGACGGGATACCTCATCCAGAGAGGAACAGGGAGCACAAAGCATGGATATTATTCTTAACCTGGTGTGCATGGGCCCATGGGGGTCTGCAACACTTGCTCAAGGGTTCTCCAAATGTATAGCCAAATACGTTATAATACCAGATTACAGAAAGGTGTATTCAAGTAAAACTGAAAAACTGTAAGCTCTGTAAATGTGAAAGAATTTGAAACTGAGGGCTAAAAATTAAATTGGTATCCTTGCGTAATACATGGGAGCAGCATACGTCCAGCAAACAGAATCTAGGATGGACGATTGGTTGCCTCAATCGAAGCATTTGGTGTGTTATGACAAAAAGAGAACTTGAATAAGGGGCAAAAGAGACAAAGAGACATACCGTAGTCTAGAATATCTCTTTACATTTTTTAAACAAATCCACATTTTGAAACACTCATTTTCATTCAAATTTACATTTTTGTATATTTTCACTTTGTGAATTAAATAAAACATTTTAAAATTGTGTATTTGTTTGATGTATAGTTGTTTCTGTATTTTTCTATATATTATTTTGAGGCTCGAAATGTATAAAACTCCTCATGCTAGGGTCCCTGACTACCAGTAGGGATTCACTGGGGGTCGACACAGGTGGAAAGGTTAAGAACCGCCCACCTAGGCTACGGTAAAATATATCAGGGTACGGTGGAGCTCCCGATAAAAACACCAGACCCACGCAGGCCATATAGGTGGCGAAACATGTTGATCTGATTGAAGGGTCTAGAACGATCCGCTGTAACAATCCATTTTGTCATTCAAGGGGTTAATAAATTAGACTATACTCCTGTGCGCACTATTTGTATCATGTGAATCCTGGTAGTATTGTGTTTGTATCACAGTGATGAGGATATGTAACATCAGAGCTCAGAGGAAAATGTACAGCAGCAATAAAGGGAACGTGGTATTCCAGATAGAGTAGTAAGATGTACTCAGCAGGGAACACTGATTGGGCTGTGGTAAAGCTCTTACGAAGAATTTTCCGGATGGGCAGCCATCTTTTTTGCCTAACTGTGAAGGTATGTCTGTTCCTTTAATCCTGGTTCCTCCTTCTAGTCAGCTTCACCTGGCCTCTTTATCAACCATGTCCGGAAATTCGGATTATTTTTTGGGGAAAAACACTTGCCCAAAGTAGATTACAACATTTTATAAGCACTAATCACAATGTTTCAACTTGTATTTAACATGTACCTCAGTATATCCACAACAAGACAACCTTGTATCACAAAATATATTTTTTAGTTTTCTTTTCTTTTCTTTAAATATTTGAATTCAGATACTCTTATTTTCTTATATACATATTATGTATCTCAATTCATTTATAAAAACAGTAGATGCACATTTCTTCAGACAATTATCTGTTCAGTTCATTAACATTTCTTTTTAGGTGCTTCAACTTAACTGGTTATAATTGGATGCAGATTATAGGATACATAGGTTACCTAAACTTATTCAAATGTCATCTTTAAAAATACATCTTATCAAACACATGTTCATTTTGTTTCCTCCTAAAGTAGCAAAATTTAACAGTTTATGTTGACGGATTGTGTTAGGCGTATTTCGGCTTGCGCCTTCCTCAGGACTCCGTCATGTAAATCTTTGTTTTATGTCTTTAATCTATTCTGTTTTTTATTGCTGTACCATGTTCTCAGGATTTTCTTGTTATTTGAGCTTTTATAAGACATTAGATTCTTGATTCTTCTTCTGATTATATGTGAGGTTTTTCTGGACTTTGGGAAACTGTTCTTCCATAGAATATTGTTGACCGATTATTACACTCTTTGGCTTTCTGTAGATTTTTTATATAGTGTTTTTCCCACTCTGATGTGTGATAGTGCCTTAATCTTATTTTTCTTAGTCTGGATCTATTTATTTAAAAAATTGACATGTAGGTCTCTATTTCCTCTCACAGAAAAAACGGTTTCTATGTTGATAATTTCTTAACTCCAACTCTGTCATACAGACGTTTGGGTGCCCTCCTGGAATCTCCTGCATGGTGAAATTGGGATTAACCCAAACTCCACAATTCGGCTACAGATACATATCCGCTCCTCCTGTTCCTGCCTTCTTTCAACAAAGAGCAGGGACGAAGAGGTGTACGTGTTCTATACTACTGAGTTGCAACAGAAGACATGTAGTAAAGTTCATCATTCATTCATCCATACATCAAACACATATCCCTAATTCCCTCCACGCTGGGGAGAGAGTCCTGCCTTTTTAACTTCTCTCCTGAAGCAGTGCTTTAAATGGAAAAAAATAAGTGCAGGTACTCATTAAATTGAGTTGGGGGCGTGGCTAGTGGCCGGTGTTAGAGGCAGGGTGAGACATGATGATAGAAACTTTTCTATTGAGCACTCATTTTGCCCTTGAATTGCCCTTGACAGCTGTCTCAAACTTTCCATATGTGCAGATTAACAGGTACATATGCTAATCAAGGGTGGTGTGAAGTAACCCTGGGCGAAACACTACGCTACGTTCACGTAGTTTGCGAAGTTTGCACAACTTCGCACTACGCGAGCTGCACGTAGCACAGTGCGAACACGCGTAGTGCAGCAGTCATATTTTGCTTGTTCGCGGTCTCAAGTTCATGTTCGCAACCGCGAGCAAGCAAAATGACGTCCCGGCAAGATTGTCAAAGCGGGGAGGTCAGGTTTCTCATTGCGAGTGGTTGCTCATGCTTGCAACCGCTCGCAATGAGAAACTACTAGTTCGTGTTGCAAAAGCTGCCGCTCGAGTAAAAATCTACTCGAGCAGCAGAAAACTACAGCTCGCACTGTGCAAGATGCCGTTTTCAATGATTGCACAGTGCCGGATGCTTGTCCGCACTGTGCAATCATTGAAAACACATCTTGCACAGTGCGAACATGCTACTACGCAGCTCGCGTAGTGCTACGTGAAGTTCGCGTAGTGCAAAGTGCACTTTGCGTAGCTTCGCGTAGCGCTACTTCGCGAACTACGCCCACCCTTAGTGTGAAGTACTTCTGGGAGCAATGCAAGAAGCTTCTAAACCCTGAATGCAGCCAAGCCATCAACAGTACTATTAGCCCTTCCAGGCTCAGAATCAATGTGCACCAGGACGAGAGACTGGCACAGCATCATTAATAACAAGGATTAGACGCATTTCTTTTCAAATAGCTGCTGGGTTTCCCGATTCTCTTCCTCTCTGACTTAGTTTTTCTTTCACACACAAACATACACACAACCAGGCAAACACACACAAACAAGCAGACAAATACTCTCTATCAGTCTTCACATCTCTAATCTCTCGATCCTCTCCCACTCACTTCTCTCCCATTTGTATCCATTTCTCTTGCTGTCCCACTCTCTTTACCCCTAAGGTATTTTATAATCCTCTACTATCACTCTTTCTATTTCTACTCTGCCATCTCCGTGCCTCTGTTACACTTTCCATAGCTGTCTCAATCTCTGCCCCATCTCTGTTTGCACTTACCCCTTCTGTCTCTATGTTTTCCTCCTTTAAACTCGCCTCTGCTCCTTCTATCTCTACCCCCTCACTTTTTACCTTCTTTCACCCCATTCTCCTTCATCTTCCCTCGGCAGAAGGCCACAGGGGGAGAGCTTGCAGGGGCAGGCAGTGAGCACTGCAGGGTCATGAGCATGTGCAGAGTCCAGTAGGGCAGAGGTCAGTGGAATAACAATACTGGCCTCTGATGGGCAGGTCAGTACACCTCCTCCCACTTCACCTGGGCTCCAGGCAGGTCGCTTAGGCCATCTCCACCACCTCATCCCTGTCAATGTCCCAGCAGGTGGAAAGGAGTGGGGGTGTAATTGCAGGAGCAAGTGAGTCAGGCCTCAATGGGAGGCCAAGCATTTAATGGCAGGGTCACTAATGCAGGCTCTCTTCCCTCCCAGCCATTCAGGCTGCACACATCACTTTGCCCCTGGCAGCCGATGTCCAATACACTAACAAGATGACCCAGCATTTAGGCCCGGCAGGGGGCGGTTGAGGACAATCAGAGCTTCGGGAGCAGAGGCCCACTTACCGCTGCGGCAGGCGCCAAAACTGCAAAAATGCTGCCAAATAAACGATTCAGAAAAGGGGGTGGTGATGAACAGAGTGTCTGAATTAAGCAGACCACTCTTACCCAGTCCAAAGATCAGGGCTTGATCCATCACCGTTATTTATGTCACTGCACCATCCCAGCTCAGAACCTGGCTATATGCAAATCAGTCTGTCCCTGGCCCAGTGCATCATGGGAACAGGGCAGACTAAACTACCAAGCCAATTCTTCACCAGAAAGGAGACAAGCTACAGAGGACCGGTTTCTGGCATTTCAGCCTTCTTCGGCCCGGCTTGCTTGAATTTGATGGTGCAGTGAGAAAGGGACTCATGTCTGAGTATACCCTGCCACACCTATAGTGGCCAAAAACGATTCAGAAAAGGGGGTGGTGATGAACAGAGTTTCTGAATTAAGCAGACCACTCTTACCCAGTCCAAAGATCAGGGCTTGATCCAGTGGTCTGCTTAATTCAGACACTCTGTTCATCACCACCCCCTTTTCTGAATCATTTTTGTCCACCATAAGCGTGGAAGGGTATACTCAGATGTGAGTCCCTTGCTCATTGTACCAGCTCACACCCACAATGCTTAAAAGATAACTTACCTTATGGTCAACTATTAAGGATAAGACGCAATTGCACAAACTTGGGTGACTTTGATTCACATGCAACAAGATTTTGTAGTGAGATGGCTGAAAGAGGGTACCCCAAAAACTGCTAAAACATTCAGAAAACAGGGCCAAATTCAATTGGTTTGTGTGACAACATTTGGTCAACACACAAACCAATTTAAAAACATCATTCGAAAGAATTGGCATTTATTGGAAACACTTGAGTACCCCCTTTCTAAACCCATCTTTGCAATGCGCAAAAACTCAAGCATTGGACAACAACTCATTAAAGCTGACAGTCACATCCCATTACCTAAAAGTGACCTTATAGCTCAGTGGAATTTGAAACCAGTATGTGGGCACCACAAATGTGGTAACTGTGTATCATGTTCCACAACATTAGAAGGAGACACTTTCATTAATAATGGCATCAAGTGGAAACACGATTCATTTACAAACTGCAAGACCCGAAATATCGTCTATGCAGTGGTTTGTCCATGCAACAGAGTTTACATCGGAAAAACAAATCAGCCCATTAATGCTAGAATAACTCAACACCGTTCACGCATAAAGAGAAAAGTTATGACCGCACCAATGGTGGAACACTTTTTAAACAACAATCACACTGAAAATGATTTTAAATGGACGGCATTAGTTTGGATAGATCCCAAACGCTATCCTGATGTTGAGACTATGTTACTACGCAAGGAGGCATATCTGATTCTTAAATTTGACAGTGTCAATAAGGGCCTAAACACTCTTAGTGAAATCAATAGGGCATAAAACCGAATTTTTGAGTCCAAACATCATTTCCCACAAAGCACCATAAATCATCGAGGCTCTGATTGGTCGAGAGCTCATCACATGTTATGTCTATGAGAGAACCGGCACTGCTGCAGACACCCATAACCAGAGTGTGCCGGGTTGTAGTTGGATTGACAAGCGGAGCTCTCCGCACAGATTCACGGTAAGACCCAGACCCTTCGACATTGTGACTCGTTTCCGCACCGAAAGTAAAGAACGAGAGTAGTGATATCCTTTCCCCTCCTTGCCCCCCCAGATCTGACAACAGAAAAGCATCAATACCGGTGAGGATCTTCCCGCCCGAGCAGAATCGTCCATAAGTAAGTTCCCCCGCCAGGCGCGATCTTTTCAGTGCACGGCCGAGTGAGCAGGACCAACTCCAATTCTCTCAAAATCCCTTTTTTTTCAGAGATATAAACAAGCCAGCATTGAGATTCATTTCCTGACACCGGCACACTAGCCGAAGGGTTGAGAACACTGAAGGTAATTTTTTACCCATGTACTCCGCTTGAAGTAAGTTAAATCCACTCCAATGTAGTACTTATTTAAATTCCGCTCTGTTGCAGCCCAAACCCTTTTGGCATAGACGATCCTTCATCTAAACAGGAGCAACTTTGGGCAACACAATATAAGGTATGCCGCACTCGGATGCGCTCATTGCTTATTAGCACTAATGGCTAGAGGACCCCGTTCACTAAACAAAATCCCCTTTTTCTTTTCACAAACAGTTCCCATGGACTAGAATCACACCGCCCTGATGAGAATCCTGTAAATAATGTAACAGGATTCGAAACGCGTCGGCACATTTTCTGACATTAAAGGTCCACGTTACTGATGCAAAAATGGGCATTTTTCCTGAACAATAACGATTGAATCTGCTTCAGGAGTTGGGAGTTGATTTTTGAAAAAAACATTTTCTCTCTCTCTCCCTCCACGATTGTGATTTTCTATTGTGAAATGTTTATTTTGCTCACTATGTTTATGATTTATCTGTCCATGTCACGATCATGCATTTATGACTAAAAGTTTTTCTTTAAACGTTCATTATTGATTTTTTGGCACTGTATATATGCACAAATTGTTTTTCGAACTGTATATGGCCAGATATGAAGTTGATGGCGATCTTTTGTCTGTTGATGTAGAATGAAGACAATATTTGTAAACTGAGTAACGATTCAAAGACATAAATCATTGTCTCGGTAAACTAATAAAGTGTTGTTTATCCGTAAATAATCAGTGTTTACATTTAAAATTTGGAGGCATAGGCAAAAATTCTCTTTTTTTCCACTGCACCATCCCAGCTCAGAACCTGGCTATATGCAAATCAGTCTGTCCCTGGCCCAGTGCATCATGGGAACAGGGCAGACTAAACTACCAAGCCAATTCTTCACCAGAAAGGAGACAAGCTACCGGGGACCGGTTTCTGGCATTTCAGCCTTCTTCGGCCCGGATTGCTTGAATTTGATGGTGCAGTGAGAAAGGGACTCATGTCTGAGTATACCCTGCCACACCTATAGTGGCCAAAAACGATTCAGAAAAGGGGGTGGTGATCAACAGAGTTTCTGAATTAAGCAGACCACTCTTACCCAGTCCAAAGATCAGGGCTTGATCCATCACCGTTATTTATCTCACTGCACCATCCCAGCTCAGAACCTGGCTATATGCAAATCAGTCTGTCCCTGGCCCAGTGCATCATGGGAACAGGGCAGACTAAACTACCAAGCCAATTCTTCACCAGAAAGGAGACAAGCTACCGGGGCCGGTTTCTGGCATTTCAGCCTTCTTCGGCCCGGCTTGCTTGAATCCTGATGGTGCAGTGAGAAAGGGACTCATGTATGAGTATACCCTGCCACACCTATAGTGGCCAAAAACGATTCAGAAAAGGGGGTGGTGATAAACAGAGTGTCTGAATTAAGCAGACCACTCTTACCCAGTCCAAAGATCAGGGCTTGATCCAGTGGTCTGCTTAATTCAGACACTCTGTTCATCACCACCCCCTTTTCCGAATCATTTTTGTCCACCATAAACGTGGAAGGGTATACTCAGATGTGAGTCCCTTGCTCATTGCACCATCAGTATTCAAGCAAGCCGGGCCGAAGACGGCTGAAATGCCAGAAACCGGTCCCCGGAAGCTTGTTTCCTTCCCAGTATAAGAATTGGCTTGGTAGTTTGGTCTGTCCTGTTCCCATGATGTACTGGGCCAGGGTCAGACTAATTTGCATATAGCCAAGTTTTGAGCTGGGATGGTGCAGTGAGCTAAAAAACGGTGATGGATCAAGCCCTGATCTTTGGACTGGGTAAGAGTGGTCTGCTTAATTCAGACACTCTGTTCATCACCACCCCCTTTTCTGAATCATTTCTGTCCACCATAAGCGTGGAAGGGTATACTCAGATGTGAGTCCCTTGCTCATTGCACCATCAGGATTCAAGCAAGCCGGGCCGAAGACGGCTGAAATGCCAGAAACCGGTCCCCGGAAGCTTGTTTCCTTCCCAGTATAAGAATTGGCTTGGTAGTTTGGTCTGCCCTGTTCCCATGATGTACTGGGCCAGGGTCAGACTAATTTGCATATAGCCAAGTTTTGAGCTGGGATGGTGCAGTGAGCTAAAAAACGGTGGTGGATCAAGCCCTGATCTTTGGACTGGGTAAGAGTGGTCTGCTTAATTCAGACATTCTGTTCATCACCACCCCCTTTTCTGAATCATTTTTGTCCACCATAAGCGTGGAAGGGTATACTCAGATGTGAGTCCCTTGCTCGTTGCACCATCAGGATTCAAGCAAGCCGGGCCGAAGACGGCTGAAATGCCAGAAACCGGTCCCCGGAAGCTTGTTTCCTTCCCAGTATAAGAATTGGCTTGGTAGTTTGGTCTGCCCTGTTCCCATGATGTACTGGGCCAGGGTCAGACTAATTTGCATATAGCCAAGTTTTGAGCTGGGATGGTGCAGTGAGCTAAAAAACTGTGATGGATCAAGCCCTGATCTTTGGACTGGGTAAGAGTGGTCTGCTTAATTCAGACACTCTGTTCATCACCACCCCCTTTTCTGAGCCAAATAAACGAGGCATAGCTGGCCCTGAGGCATCGGGCCAGTGTCCATCTGATCAATCTGAGTACCGGTACTCTCCTTGGCACTGGAAAAGTGCAGGTACTCAGCTTGATAAAAACAAGAAGTGCTGGTACTCAGTACCTGTGAGTATCGGCCCATTTAAAGCACTGTCCTGAAGTGAAAAAGGGAGCGTAAATAGGAGAGGGAATAAGTAGGCACCGGCCAGAAGCTTGTGAGCAGTAAGTCTACCTCACCGCCTCAGCACAAGTTGGATGAGGAGGCCTCTTGTTTGCATCCGGGTCCTGTGGCCCGAAGGCTTCACCTCCTATTAAAAAGTAG
Organism: Lissotriton vulgaris; assembly: GCF_964263255.1. NCBI lineage: Eukaryota > Metazoa > Chordata > Amphibia > Caudata > Salamandridae > Lissotriton > Lissotriton vulgaris. The sequence goes on along the minus strand of NC_141698.1, from coordinate 1,079,989,428 downwards.
GAAATCTGACACAGACAAAACGCAGCCCTTAAAAGACACCCTTTCACAAAGCAAACATGAACTCCATATCTGACCTTTCAGGGGCAAGCAAGTGTTACCTTCAAGAATCAATCATTGGCATAGCCAATAGTTCTCACCTTTGGGACCTTATACGTTTTTAGTCAGGCAGCACATTATCTATTACATTAGCCATTTAAGATATTAAAGTTTGGGGTAAATCAATGGCGGTAGACAATTCATATGCTGTCAAAAGAGCCATCAAATAAATGAAAAATGCAAGCATATTAGTAATAATGATTGTTTTGTCAGAAATGTATTGATACCTTGATTAACTGCTAGAAGGCATTGGACCAGGTGTTTGCTATGTGCAGGTTTGCTTCTGTGTTCTGTCAACCCACACTGCATGGAATGCACAGACATACCCAGTTGGAGCAATACGCTTTTGTTTGATTTGTCAGGACTGGGAGCTCCCTGGGGGCTGATCCATGTAAAGGTCTCTCTGTTACCAGCCTGTGATCATTGTAGCAAAAACAAAAAGCCCTGTCCCCCAAAAATTGGCATGGTAGGATGAAGAATGTATGATGCTAAGCAAATGACAACTGCTTCAATGCAATGACAGGGTCAAAACTGCGCCGCTCACAAGCTGTCATCAGTGGCTTACTCGAGGAGGCCGCTGATGGCGACGAACAATACAAATGAAAAGCAGCAGCACGTCTTAAACCATGCTAACAGTTATGGCACGCTCTTAAACGCCTCGTTTTGTAAATTGAGTTTTTGATCAATACTGGTATTGTCTGGCTGCAGCTCTAATATCTACAACACCCTCATTGAAAAGAGCAAGAGAGTGAGAATGGAAAGGCAGAAAGGAGAAGGAATATACTGATGATGCACACAGAGAGTGTGACAGCAGATGAGAAACTCGTGCATTTGGAGGACAGTCACAGCAAGATGTAAGATGCAAGAGGTAATGCTCTGTTGGTTAAGCTGCCTGCCATGACACATGGCCGACAAAGCATTCTTTTGTTCAATTAGACGCGATCGCACGTGTTTTTTGAACAGCTGCCGCAGGTCACCGTACAGACATCCATCCGAGGCTGTAAAGGCCTATTTATCCATCCACAGTCAAGCACCGTGTGCAGGGTTTTTGTATACTTAACAGCTGTCACCAGAAGTTTGTATCCACCTTTCTGGGGACACCTCACTACAGGAGGCCACAGTCCCTGCTGCATATCGCATTCTGAAAACCCCCCCTTCCCTCTCCCCCATTCCGTTCCTCATTCGTAAGCCATAGGCCAGCCCCTCTCCAGGACCTTCACCGTCCAATCTCAGTGACATCGATGAAGTACAACATGTCCTCAAACAAACACAAAGCTTTTCTTGCAGTTTTATATAGCGCGGACTCGACCCAAAGCCGGTCTTGGAGTGCTTTTTTAGGCACTGGCGGGCGCAAGAGAGCCTGGAAAAAACAATGCATGGGTGAACAGGCTTGGGGTCTCATGCTATTAAAGCCTTCCCTCGCATCACTATGCTGCAAGCACAAGCTTAATCATAATAACTCCATGACAGTCATGTACTGCATCGTCTCATACTTCTGACACAGCCTCAAAGCACTGCAAGTTAATAGCACTTGGTGTACCCACCTGGTAAGGTTGAAAAGCCGAGCAGACCCTACAGCTTTTGAAGTTCATGCTGCCCTGCAATCACAGACAAACCTCAGCATTCAACCGAGCGATGCTCGGATACTGAAATTAAGTGCCAGTATTCGAGACAACAAAAATAAGGCACATTTTACAAGCAATCAAAAACAAACAGAGAAGAGAAATGGCAGGCATTTTCAGAGGCCGTGGGTGGCTTATCTCAGCGTTCCGGTATACAAATGGTTCATCCATTGAAAAAAGAAGAACAATAGAAGAGGAGGCTTTAACAAGCGCAGCCGCGCAAAAGCTAAAAAAACAAGGCGGCCGCGCAAAAGCTAAACGAAAAATTACCTTTGAAATCTGACCCGAAACAGATGGCACACTGCGCGCCGCTGCTCGTAACCACAAGCCGTAGTCTGTGGGCGGATACATTTCCTGGGAAAGGTGGGAAATGCACCTGCCTTTATCCAATTGTGTGCTGTCTTCCCATGCAAAGCCCAATAGGAAAAATGCTAAAAAAACACATGCACGAGCGATTGTAAGAGGATGTTTTACTAGAGCAGCGCATGCACGCTGCGCTAGGCTCGACCTAAAAGTCAATTAAGGAAAATGGAATGAACCTTTCAATGGAAAACGACAGTGGCGGCTTTCGGTGGGAGTGCTGTGGGGCAGTGGGGCGGGGGAGGGGCAGGTTGGGGGTAGTAAAGTCCAACATTCGACGGAAAGGAGTAAGGTAATAATTAAATAAATAAAACAATTTACCTTGCACACACTGCATCACCAACTCGGCCCAGCAGGGTTTGCGAGGTAAATTGTTTTATTTATTTAATTACTTACCTTACTCCTGTCCGTCGCTGCTCCCCTGCCCCGCCCCGCAGCACTCCCACCACGAGCCGCCACTGGAAAACGACACCCACCCCACCCTCCCCAACCCCTCTCACCAGATGACCACTAGCCCCGCCAACTGAAAACGGAGAGGTGACTGAACGGTATTTAAAATACTTAATAAACGCAAGCACTTAGTGAGGCGGGCGGGTCTCATCATGGTGACTGATGCCCTTATGTGAGTGAAGAGTGAAGGATGTCACTCACTGCTGTCAGATAAAGCGGCCCCTACAGACTGAAGCCCGTAAGTTCAGCAGCTGCGGCTGATAAGGTTACCCAATGGATTCATGCGCCTTCTGCAGCGGTCAGTGTAGTGCTCACCTATGACTGTCCAAAGAGAAAAGGGAAGATGGTTCCATTCCTTTCCCTAGGTGTTAAGACCTGTGGTTAATTTGTAAAACAGTTAGTGCCAGGGCCCTCGTCAGGAGGAAACTGCAGCCTGCACCATCCATTGCCCTTGACCAGCAGCCAATTACAGTCCCAACACAAGGACTAACCATCACACTCCTACAAGTGTGACATTTAACACCATTCAAGGACCCCAAAGCTATAAGAATGGTCTCAGTGGCAGGTATTGGTGATTGTTAATGTATATTAAATTAACAAATAGCTGTTGTTGCGCTCAAACCCAAATCTGGCAGACAGCACCACCTTGTGGCAGACTCACACAAGTGTTGGCGCTAAGAATTAAGAGCCAGTGCCGAGCACCGGAAACCTCTAGCTCAAGTTAAGCCCTGGGACAGAGAAACAACTCCCTCCCCATATCAAATGATGGAACATAGGTTAAAAGAGAGGTAGCCGATCGTAGGCCACTACTTCAACGGTAATAGAACCACCCTGTTGAAAAGGCAGGCATGCCAACATTTACAGAAAGCCTTGTGCTAAGCATGGGCGAATTTTGCGGATCTCGCGTTCGCGAATTTTGCGGATTTGCGAACTCGCAATCCGCAAAATCCGCGAATTCCCGCGAATTTGCGGATTTTTTTTTTTGTGTTCGCCCGTGTTTCTGCCAGTTCGCGAGGGTTTTTACAATTTCGCAATTTGCGAACTTACCTGTCGGGTCGCAAGTTTTGCGAACTTGTTGTTTCTACGTGTCCAGCCTGTTTGGGACACTCTTCTTCATCACTGCCACTCTCTGTCACCACTGCCACTCTCTGACTACTCATGCCACCCTCTGGCCCACCCATGCCACCCTCTGTTTCATCACCACACCCTCTGGTTGTCCAGTGTACATTATTTTCGGCAAAGCAAAGCACACCTTCCCTGCCTCAAGCGACCTGAATTAATTTGGGCCTGATTAATGTGTCACAGAATATTTTTTTAGCTGGCACCTGCTTCCTTAGTGCGCCCTGATTAGTGATCTTTTGCACTTGCTAAGTGCTTTCATTGTTGCAAAATTAGTTACAACACCTGCCCTGCCCCAACTGACAATAATGAATTAGGGGCTGATTAATGGATTTTAACTTCCAGCCTGGCTCCTGCTTGTCTCCCTTAGCTGTAATTCAGGACCTTTGTGGCATATGTGTAACTATTCTGAGGTTCAGAGCAGGGTCACATAATAGTTTCAACTGGCAACTGAACTCTGGAGGGGCCCCTCAGGAAGCACTACAGGAAATGGCTACTAATGATGAGCCTGAACTTTTGAACCTGGTAAGTAGTTACTTTCAGTTTTGCTAAGATCGTATTTCTGCAATTTTGCACTTATTCGCGGGGCGCGAACTCACGCGAACAGTGCGAGCAGTGCGAGCAAAATCCGCTGCTCGCGGATTTGCGGATTTTGCGGGAGATTCGCGAATCTCGCGGATTGCGAATTTCCCGAAAATCCGCAAAATCCGCGAGCGGAACGGATTTTCCGCCCATACCTACCTTGTGCAATAGCGACAGCACCTTGAAAAGGATTCTTATTTTGACCAGAAGCCAGCGGAGATCTTTCAGATGGAACTTCCCCGAACCACCCCTAGTAATATCTAAAATGACGTGAGCTGCCGAGTTCTAAACTACTGGTAATCTGTTAGTCAAATTGACTCAGGGAGCCCCAAGTACGGAACATCAGCATACTCCAGCCTAGATATTATAAGGGAAGGACTACGGTTTTGAAGGATGCTAATGAGAGAAAATGTAGGAATATGTTCAGGATCAAAGTAATGCTTTGCAACTTCCCACTACTACAAGGACTTGGGAGGCCAAAAGAATTTTCTTTATCAAATTCAATGCCCAAGTTCTTTGCCACTACTGCCGGAGAGGGAAAAGGAGGCAACCCTTCCGACATCAGTTCTTAAACCAGTTTTCATTGCTTGATCTAAATAGCAGAATTCCAGTTTTTTTCAGAATTGCATTGCAGACGACTATCTCGCAATCATCCAAGATCCTCAAAACAATAGATTTTAAATTCTGCAAGGGAAGAATCTGATGTAGGATCGATGGTGAGGATCGGTTGAGTGTCATCAGCAGAAGAGATCAACTTGAATCCATGAGATTCTATCAATGAGGGAGAGGATGGGGCGTTACAGCCAGAGCTGCTGACTTTGGAGCTAGAGAACGGGGTTCGAGTCTCTGCATTGTATCAACATCCTGTGATTCTGGCCAAATCCTTTAATCTCCCTGGGGGTTTAAAACAATTAATGTATCCCTGTGAAATATAACTGGTGCTCATGTAAAGTGCTCCAATACCTTTGTGTTGAGTTTGAACTATACAAATCTGCAAGAAAAAAATATGAGGCATGTGGGGACATATAAATGGAGAATAGGGTACAGCTGTTTACTTGTGGAAGAAAAAAGGGTGCGACTGACTGTTCTTTACCTTCAAGGAAGGGTTTAATCCAGCCCAAAGCACAGCCTTCGATTCCAAGGTTGCCAGCCTTTGTCTGAGACATTTTAAGGCATGGGCAAAGTGGACATTGGCCCAGGAACTTGCCGTATAGGGGCAGGGGGGTGATAGAGGCAGCACTGTTATGCAGAGAGTTTTCACTGGTGACCTTGAATAATTCTTAGATAGATTGCTTTAAGTACCGTTTTCCATTAATGTATTTTTACTGTGGGTGATGTGTGAGAGTCTAATACAGTAATTTTGCAGAGAAAAGTTTGTTTCATGCAACATCCATAGAAAAAGGTTCTTTTAGAACAAAAGAGGACATCATAAGAAATGAGAGGGTGTCACAAAGGTTATTTGCAGTAATGTTAGTGAGCTGCTCCTGTGTTATCCCTGAATATTAGATGTAAATACATTTAGAATTAGGAGAGTAAGCCTGTGCACTGTCACTGACCAGGCCAAAGGGGGCATGAAAGAGCTGAAACTGGATAATAAAGTCAAAGCTGTTCCAAACAGGGGCCCCAAAATCCATTTGCCCCAGGGCCCCCAAAATTCTTAAGATGTCCCTGGCCTTTTTAGTAAAGTCTCATGTAAGACTCTGTCGAAAGCCGCCAACACATCCAGAGGGATGAAGGCAGCATTCTTGCTTTTATCAAAGGCTGGTTCAGTGGTCTATGTCACTTCAGAGGCCAAAGCCAGCCTGAGTGGGATGCAACAGGCTGTCCTCTTCTAGACAGGCTACCACTGAATGTTTATATTTTTCTCCAATGCTTTAGGATTTTTTAGTAGTGTGTCAATTCTGACCTTTTTACAGGGTAGAGGCATCGCCGGATAATCTAGAGAGGTGTTAAAGAGTTTCATCAGAATAGGAGTGGGGGGCAAGGGTTGCTGAGTGAGCCCGACTTACAGCCTTGAAGAGTCCATAGGGCATCCTTTTTCTGCCCCTGGACTTTCATTTTACCATTTAGCAGGTGTGTCTATTGCTGAAGTAAATGAATACATCAACTCCCAAAATGTTCTAATGTGTTAATTGAAAACTCCAGCACACAACATATTTGTTTGTAACCTGCAGGTCCACATCACGAATGGGCCTACTCAACCTTTCATGCTTCTATGTTGATAAAGAGAGTACTTTAGAAAGTTTGACACATTCTAGGTGGTTTGCTAAACGCAACGAGGTAACTTTGTTATAGTATCTCTGGGGCGTGCCACTCCTGTGTATAATTGTCCTGAGACAGACTAGATGTGGCATCCAGTCGTTCCCTTCCTTGACAAAGTCCTTACAGGAGTGTGTCAGGTCAGTGAACCCGTCAACAGATGAACCCTTTCAATTTATCAGGGAACGTCAGCGCTGCTCCATACCACGAGGACAGAAACAGCTAACACTTCCCCTAGGTGTCATATCTGCTTCTCTGTGAGTGATTGTGCTGAAAGCTTCCCACCTTCCCTTCCTTCCTCCCTACCTAGCTCCCTCCGCTCCCCTTCCTTAAATCAATCAATCAATCAATCAATCAATCAATCAATCAATCAGAACATTTGTAAAGCGCACTACTCACCCGTGAGGGTCTGAAGGTGCTGGGGGGGGGGGCGCTGCTACTGCTCGATAAGCCAGGTCTTGAGTAGCCTCCTCAAGGTCAGCAGGTCTTGGGTCTGCCGTAGGTGGGTGGGGAGGGCGTTCCAGGTCTTGGCGGTGAGGTGGGAGAATGATTTGCCACCGTTGGTTGCTCTACGGATCCCGGGGACGGTGGCGAGGGCAAGGTCGGTGGAGCTGAACTGGCGGTTCGGGGTGTAGAAGGTGAGTTGTCTGTTGAGGTACACTGGTCCGGTGTTGTGGAGTGCTTTGTGTGCGTGGGTGAGGAGCTTGAAGGTGATCCTCTTGTTGACAGGAAGCCAGTGCAGGTCTCTCATGTGGGGTGCGATGTGGCTGTGGCGAGGATCAGGCATGCAGAGGCGTTCAGTATGAGTTGTAATCGTTTCAGGAGTTTGACCGAGGTTCCTGCATAGAGGGCATTTCCGTAGTCCAGCCTGCTGCTGACGAGGGCCTGGGGGACCGTTTTTCCTTTTTTGTGGGGACCCACCTGTATGTCTTGCGGAGCATGCAGAGGGTGTTGAACCAGGAGGACGAGGCGGCGTTGACTTGCTTGGCCATGGAGAGTGTTGAGTCGAGGGTAAAACCCAGGTTGCGTGCGTGGTCTGTAGGTGTCAGTGTTGCTCCCAGTGTGGTCGGCCACCATGAGTCGTCCCAGGCAGAGGGGGCGGAGCCGAGGATGAGGACCTCCGTCTTGTCCGAGTTCAGTTTCAGACGTCTGTACTTCATCCACTCGGCGACGGCTTCATTCCTTCGTGGAGGTTGGTTTTCAGAGTGAGGGGGTCCTTGATGAGGGAGAGGATCAGCTGGGTGTCGTCGGCATAGGAGATGATGGTGATTTCGTACAATCGGGCGACGCTGGCGAGCGGTGCCATGTAGACGTTGAACAATGTCGGGCTGAGGAATGAGCCTTGGGAAACACCTCAGATGATCTCGGAGGCTTCGGAACGGAAAGGGGGAGGCGGACGCTCTGGGTTCTGCTGGAGAGGAAGGAGGTGGTCCATTCCAGAGCCTTGTCTCGGATCCCTGCATTGTGGAGGCGTGTGCGAAGGGTGCGGTGGCAGACAGTGTCGAAGGCAGCTGATAGGTCCAGGAGGATGAGGGCCACGGTTTTGCCGCTGTCCAGCAGGACCCTGATGTCATCGGTGGCGGCAGTTTCAGTACTGTGGTTGCTGTGGAACCCGGACTGGGACAGGACCAGGATATTGTTCTCCTCGAGGTAGAGGGTCAGCTGTCTGTTGACGGTCTTCTCGATGACCTTCGCTGGGAACGGAAGCAGGGAGATGGGCCGGAAGTTCTTGAGGTCCCTCGGATCCGCCTTGGGTTTCATGAGTAAGGCGCTGATCCCGGCGAGCTTCCAGCTCTCAGGGAAGGTTGCGATTTCTAAGGAGATGTTGATGGCCTTGCGGAGATGGGGTGTGATGGTGGCGCTAGCTTTGTTGAAGATGTGGTTTGGGCACAGGTCTGACGGGGAGCCGGAGTGGATGGTGTTCATGATTTTGACTGTGTCGTAGTCGTTAATGTTGGTCCAGGTGAGCAGGGGGTCGATGGGGGCGGGGGGGTGGCTGTGGGGTCTGAGGTGTCGGTTGCTGTTGGGGCAGTCAGGTTGTTGAAGCTTTCGTGGATGTCTGCGATCTTGCAATGGAAGAAGGTGGCAAGGGAGTCTCACAGGGCTTGCGATGGTGCGATGTCGTTGGTGTTGGAGCTGGGGTTGGAGAGTTCCTTCACAATGTTGAAGAGCTCTTTGGGTGTTGTGTGCGTTGTTGTCGAGGTGGTCCTTGAAGGCGGATCTGATGAGGTGATGGTGTCTGCGGATGGCGTTTTTGTGGGCTGCGTAGCTCGCCGGTGTCTGTTTGCGATGCCATTTCTTCTCTAGTTTTTAGCAGGTTTGCATGGAGGACTGGAGGTCGGCGGTGAACCAGCTGGCATTCTTGTTAGTGCGTCTTTTGGAGAGTTTCTGGATCGGGCGGGAGTGTTGGCGCAGTCGTCCATCCAAAGCCTGAGGTTGCTGGCGACAGTGTTGTGGTCGGTGGGGTCGGCGGGTGGGCTTCGGGCGAGGGTGGTGCTTAGCTGGTCTTTGGTGGTTTTGCTCCAGCTGCGGCAGGGGATCTGGTAGTGCGTGGCGGGTTTCTGGAAGGTGAAGTGGATGCAGCGATGGTCGGTTCAGTGGGGTTCAGTGGTGTGGCTGAAGGTGACGTGGGAGCTTGTGGAGAAGATGGGGTCAAGCGTGTGGCCGGCAGAGTGGGTGGGCGTGGTGACGAGCTGTCTGAGTCCGAGGTTGGCGAGGTTGTCAATCAGGGTGCTGGAGTTGGTGTCATTGTTGTTCTCCTTCCTTCCTCCCTCCCTCTCTCCCCTGCCCCCTCCCTTCCTTTCGTCCTCTCTTCCTACCTTCCTTCTTCCCTCCTTCCTTCCCTCATCCCCTCCTCCCTCCCTCGCTCCCTCCCTCCCTCCTTCCTTCCTCCCTCCTTCCTTCCCTCCTCCTTTCTCCCTCCCCTTCGCCCTTCCTTCCTGTCTACCCTCCTCCCCGCCTCCCTCCCTTCCTCTCTCCCCTCGCTCCCTCCCTCCCTCCCTGTAGGCCTAAAATGTCCTATGGGAAGTTTCTGACTCTGCAGTGTTCCTCTACACCCAGGAAACAATCCGGCCTCTTGATGCCTTGTTTATTCGGCTGTGCCTGGCCTCGCAGGGTCCTACCCTGGAGGCCCGTCTCTCCCTTGGATTGCTTCCTGTGAAGCACGGCGCCTGGGTCTGATCTCTCTAGCTCTGCTGCCCGCCCCAGGCCGTGCCCTGGTGCTTTACTTTTCAGTCTGAGTGTGGGCATGCCAGGGTCCTGCAGTGCACGGTGCCAGCCCGTCGCCCCACCCTGCTCCTGAGCTGAGGAGCACCCTTTCTTGTGATGATGAAGGAATGGTGACGCTGCAGGCCACGCCCCTATTACAGTGCAAGGGGCAGGGCGTTCTGCTTTTCTGGTGGACACACTTTGGGGGGTTATCCTGCCCTGTGGGTTTCATCTGTTCTTTCGTTTTAGCCGATCCCCTTTCCTTGCTAGAAGATGAAAGCTGCATCTGGGCCCCTCGGGCATGTGCAGGGTGAGGCCCCTGCTGTGCAGTTCACCCACTGACATTTTCCACTATCAGCCCCTATCGGTGCAGTTGCAAGAGGTCTGCACTCCGATGGAAACAGTACAGTATGTCTCACCACAGAGGGAGGGATGGGGGTTTAAATTCAGCTGGAGGAGCTGCAACCGAGTGCCTGACGCAGAGGTGCTCCCATGACCTTGAGCTGCACGGGGTCACAATGAACCAGGGAGCCAGGGAGCTCACCGTGCAGACCACGGGCCCTGGGGTCATGGTTATTTATCCATCTGCTGGTGGTGTATCCTTCAGATGAGCATTTTTTAATTCACATTTATATTTCACAGAAATTATTCTGTAACCTGTGAGCAGTGCTCTGTGGTCTTTGAGGCTTCAAGGTAAACATCTGAAGAGTGCTTTGCTGTACAGTTGTACCACTGTGATACCTGAAGTGTCCTGTGTGTTCTGCAACTTGTCCTCTCTTGGAGTGTTGCCCTGGTGCTGTATCTGATCAGGGATTAACTGCAGATCACCACACTGTGATTCCACATACCGTTGTCGTCCTGTGTTGTTTTTCCATCTATGGCTCTAGACCATTCCATATGGAGGAGGTCCGCGACCTCGCCTGATTGGCTAGCCCCTTTCGATCTGGAGGATCGACTAGGTCTGAGGTGATCACCCACCTGTCTGAGCTTGGATATGTGATCAGGAGGATCCCTTATAGATCCGAACCTGCAGCTGTGGGTACTTCCGAACGTGAAGCTGACGCAGCCCGACTCCCCTTGGTTATCAATGCGATGTACTTTACTCAGTGTTCGGGATCTAGGGATTGTTCAGAATCTGGGATCATTTGGGAACATTCGGGATCTAGGGACCATTTGGGATCTAGTGATCATTTGGGATCTAGTGATCGTTTGGGATCTAGGGATTGTTTGTGATCCAGGGACCATTTGGGATCTAGGGATCATTCAGGATCTAGGGATTGTTTGGGATCTAGGGATCATTCAGGATCTAGGGATCATTCAGGATCTAGGGATTGTTTGGGAGCTAGGGATCATTCGGGATCTAGGATTGTTTGGGATCTAGGGACCGTTAGGGATTTAGGGACCGTTTGGGATCTAGGGACTGTTCGGGATCTAGGGATCATTTGGGATCTAGGGATCATTCAGAATCTAGGGATTGAGGGCGCAGCCACCTTTGCTTTCTGTACATTAGGACTGTAAATAGGATGGCCAGATTGACATGGAGAGGGACCCATGGCAAAGGACCCCGTAACCCCACCCCGAGTTACATTACCAGAGCCTAACATCATCACCAACACACAAGGCTTGATTAATTCTTCTAGCACATTGCCTGTAGTGAATGACCCTGGTATTAATGTTGGAAATATTGTTTCTATACCTGTAGACATTAATGCAAGAAGGGCGGGGGAGTGTCTACTTGCCACATGGAATATTGCTGGGTTAAAAAATAAAATTGATGACCCTATTTGGTGGAATCTTGTAGGTAGTATGGATATCATCGCAATACAGGAAACTTGGGACACACGTAATGCTTTGACATTAGACGGTTTTACGACCTTTCATTGTCCGGCAGGGGTGGACTGATCACGTTGATCTCTGCTAGAATACCAGGAATATATAAAGAAATAGCTACGGGTAGCCCGTACTGTTTGGCAGTACATATCATATGTAAAGGCAAGCATAATGTTCTGGTGGTAAACTTCTATAACTCTTATGACAGAATAGAACCAACCAGCAACTTAAAAATGCTCAACCTCTTTCTTTTAAACTTTAAAGAGTCAGTTGAGGCAGAGTGCATTATTTTCCCACTGGGAGACTTTAACCTCCACGAGTGCCCGGATAAATGTACTTCTAATGTGTTTTTGGGCCCCCCAGACCAGGAAGAAACCCACTTTGAACATTCAGACCAGGGTGCCCTTTTGGAAACCCTGTTGGCAGAAAATGGGATTACTTCGCCCAGTAGGGATGGTGAGGAGATCCCCACTTTTGAGGGACATGGTAGCGGGTCAATTATTGATTTTATTTTTATTAGTAGTAGTATCCATAGCCACACTATCAGTTATTCGGTTTTAAGGTCACATTTTAGCGACCACAATCCTGTTCTGTTAATGGTAAAAAACGTCATTAAAATGACGGTGACCAAGGCAAATCTGGTGGATAAAAAAGACATCCGGCCCACAGATCAAGCACGCAGAATTAGATGGAGAAAGATAGTGCCCAGTGAGTTTCTGCTTAACCTTCGCAATAGTAGTGGGGTGGAGCTGGATTTATGTATGAATCCCGATGCCGGAGACAGGGAAGTATTGGAGGCATACCAAAAAGTGTGCCATGAGATTGCTACTAACCTGACCAGCATTGGCAAAAGCACACACGGTGCGAGGGTAGGCTGGTTGGATAATAATTGCTCATCAGCTAACAAAAACTTGAAACTGGCCCTTAAAACCAGCCCAGTGGATAAGCAGCTTGTTGCCACGCTCAGGAAAAAGTATAAGGAGGCTGTGGCCAAGAGGCGCAGAGAGATCAGAGAGGACGCATGGGCAGAGTTAACATCTACTGACGTTCTAAAAAATAGTGCAAAGTTTTGGGCTGTGGTGAATCAGTCCTACTTCTCCGATTCTGATAATAACGAACTGGATTGTGGTATTCAGGAGGATAAGTGGCTACATCATTTTAAGTCAGTCTATGAGAGTGAGATTTCCGGGGATGAGGCATCGACCACCTTTAGGAGGCTCCCCTATACCCTGTTAGTTCAGGAATGCGAGGTGGCCGATGCAATTGGGAAAATGACCAGTAACAAGGCCCCCGGACCGGATGGTGTTCCTTCCGATCTTTTTAAAACAAACATAGCATTCTGGTCCAAGATCTTAACTAATGTTTTTAACAGAATTTCGAGTATTGGCATTCCGGAGACATGGTCTCAGTCAGTGATCGTGCCGATCTATAAGAAGGGCGACAGAGGTGACCCGGGAAATTATTGCCCCATTTCCCTTATTGATTCCGCCGTAAAGGTTCTTGGGAGAGTAGTACTGTGCAAGCTGACTGATTGGTTAGAAGAAACTAACACTCTTTCTTCCCTTCAGTATTGCTTTAGAAAAGGGCGAGGTACCATAGATCAGAGCCTGAACCTGCAACTACTTATAGGGAAGTACACACAAGCCCAAGAAAGGCAACTTATATATAGCGTTTATGGACCTATCCTCGGCGTTTGACCGAGTCAATAGGTCCAAGCTCTGGGGTCAACTTTTAAGAATTGGTATAGACGCTAATATTGTATACTTCCTGGCTGACCTCCACAGGGATCTCACAGCCTCTGTGAGGTATGACCGCAAAGGCAACAGCACTGGTAAGATCAATATCTCTAACGGCGTTAGACAAGGGTGCATCTTAGCGCCTTTATTATTTACTCTGTACATCAATGACTTGGGGATGACCTTAAATACATCGAGTAAAGATATCCCCATGGTTGGGGATCTTCACTTACCAGCATTATTATATGCAGATGATGCTGCTTTGCTGGCTCGTACTGCAGTGGGTCTCCAACGCCTATTAAATTCTTTTTATACCTTTATGTTTTCCTTAGATCTTAGCGTGAACTATGGTAAATCACACGTAATGGTTGTGAGCCACAAAAGCAGGCCTGAGAGAAACATGAAGGCTCTACATTGCAATGGGCATAGATTGTCAAGGGTGTCCAGATTTCCCTACTTGGGGGTTGTTTTCGATCAATGTTCAACTTGGATCCCCCAGTTGCAGGAGAAGAAAAAAGTCTTCTCACATTCAATTTTTGCGGTTTTGGGGTTTTCCCGTAAACTAGGGGTTCAATCAATCAATCAATGACATTTATAAAGCGCACTACATACCCGTAGGGTCTCAAGGCGCTGGGGGTGGGGGGGGGGTGCCGCTACTGCTCGAACAGCCAGGTCTTCAGCTTCTTCCTGAAGGAGAGGTGGTCTTGGGTCAGGCGCAGGTCGGGAGGGAGGGAGTTCCAGGTCTTGGCGGCCAGGTAGGAGAAGGACCTTCCTCCTGTAGTCGCTCTTCGGATGCGGGGGACGGCGGCGAGGGCGTGGTTGGCTGATCGGAGGTGGCGTTTGGGAGCGTAGAAGTTGATTCGGCTGTTGAGGTAGCTCGGGCCTTGGTCTTGTAGGGCTTTGTGTGCGTGGGTGAGGAGGCGGAAGGTGATTCTTTTGTTGACGGGGAGCCAGTGAAGGTCTCTTAGGTGTCCGGGGATGTGGCTGGTTCGTGGGATGTCGAGGATGAGTCTGGCTGAGGCGTTCTGGATCCGCTGTAGTCTCTTCTGGAGCTTGGCGGTGGTACCGGCGTAGAGGGCGTTGCCGTAGTCCAGTCGGCTAGTGACGAGGGCCTGGGTGACGGTCTTCCTGGTCTCGGTGGGGATCCACCAGAAGATCTTCCGTAGCATGCGTAGGATGTTGAAGCACGCCGAGGAAACGTTGTTGACTTGCCTGGTCATGGAGAGGGAGGAGTCCAGGATGAAGCCCAGGTTGCGTGCATGGTCTGTCGGTTTGGGTGCGGTGCCCAGGGCGGGAGGCCACCAGGAGTCGTCCCAGGCGGAGGGTGAGGGGCCCAGGATGAGGACCTCCGTCTTGTCCGAGTTCAGTTTCAGGCGGCTGGTCGTCATCCACTCGGCTACCTCTTTCATCCCTTCGTGCAGGTTGGCTCTGGCGGTGGCAGGGTCGTTGGTCAGGGAGAGGATCAGCTGGGTGTCGTCGGCGTAGGAGATTAAACCCTTGGAGGCGGTATTGCAGGTGTATAACGCTAAATGTATTTCCATTGTAATGTACGGGGCAGATCTGTGGGGATATAAACCAGCCAAGACCCTCCAGGTAGTAGAGGACAATTTCCTTAAATCAATCTTGTCCTTACCGAGATCCACAGCTGGTTATATTGTGCACCAGGAATGTGGTATAGATTACTTGGAGGACCGCATTGCTATGGCCCCTTTATTGAAGTGGATTTCTGTATGGTTGAATCCAGAATTGATAGTAAACCATAAAATCCTTACCAATTGCTTAGCACTGGACCATTGGGACTATATCCCTTGGTTGAAATATATCCACCTTTTATCAATCAAGTTGGGACGCCCTGAGATGTTCACTAATCCATCCCATCTGGTTAAGGGTGATGTCAATTGGGTAAAAAATGCCTTCTTGGAAATCAGAAGGATGGACAGAGAATGTTTGGAACTGGTAAAGCCCACAGTAAGAACGCACCAGTTGATTGTGACGTCAGGGTGTCAGCTGGAATTCTACTTAAAAGTGGTAAACATCTCAAACCACAGATTTCTTCTAACTAAATTCCGGCTGAATAAAATCCACCTACTGATCAGTGGCCGCCCTGGCTGGACAAACTCAAATGATCTGGGGCTATGTAATTGTGATGGGCTTTCCCTTATGGACACTGCCCATTTTATGTTCTTCTGTAAAGACTTCACCGCCCTTAGGAAAAAGTTTATTGTACCTTTATTAAAGGGAAAAGGGTTCTACCAAGTGAAACCTGCGTTGTTATTTCTCCAGTTATTACCAAGTGTTTGGGAAATTTACAACATTGCTAAATTTTTGACAATTGTAACAAGATTAAGTAAAAAAATTAATTGGGCAAAGTAATAACATAATGCACGCAACTCTTTTTTAACTGGTTGTATAGATATGATTGTTATTAAATTTTAATTATGAAATGCTTTTTAACGTAAAAACATATTTATATCACTTTTTAACTTGACCTTGTGTATTGTTTATTGCCAATCCTTGGTCCTTTTTAATTGTATAATCTGTTGCTCTTTGGACCAATTTGCATGTTTTTGTATACTTTTGTGGTTTATGTTTGAAACCGAATAAAGTATTTTTGACTGACTGACATTAGGACATCATTCTTTGTGGTCGATCCCTCAGGTGTGAGCGTTCATTGCATATAATCGCTCACTGGGTTGTGCAGCTCAGATGATAATAACATAATAACCTGCCCTCCCGACTACCCTTTCCACATAATTACTTAAGTCCCTTCATTGCCTGAGAGTGTGGCCTCTTTATTCACAGCCGTCTCACTATGTCACAAATAGAACACCTTTGATCTTTGTAGTGCACCTTCTCCTGGTGTGCCAGGATACACCTCCTACAAACACGTGTCTACCAAGAGCACACCACTCCTTAGCAAGGGTAGCATTGCACTCATGTGTTAAACCTCTGCATACCTGCCTGTCCTTTAGTTCTCATCCATTGCTGTATCCAAAGTCACACTGGTGAACCCGGTCTGATGGGGCACCTTTGGGTCCAGGCACTAGCATCCCTCTGCCTGGTCAGAGGGTGATTTTATTCAATTGACTGCTTGCTGCACTGGTCTGAACTGTGGGTCTGCTGTTACTACTTGTGTCTTATTTTGCTTTTAGGTGCCTTTATGAGACAACCTCTGTAGGCCTTTGTCCTCCAGTCCAAAATAAATTGTCAAAACATTCTTATGCAATGAAACATGTCGACCTTTCCCTTACTAAGGTCTTTGCATGTGTATTAGATTTTCATCAATTCGGGGATGATACACGCATGGACTTTCCAACATTGCTCTGATACATTTTTATTTGTACACTAGTAGGAAACACTGTACTATATTGAGGATATACGTCGTTAGTCTATGACATAACCCCCTAACTTCTCCAGTGCTTAACTTGTAAAAACATAAGTTCTTGGGCCAAGGTATTTCTCAGGAGTCCACTGCAGCTGGCACAACACACAGCCCCTGCCACTGCTGCTTAAGATCAGGGCCAGCATTACCTTCTGACCATCACTCACACACAAGTGTGATATGTTTCATTTTTACAGGTCACCTCAAGCTATGTATGGGTGGCCTGGAAATCCCAGTTGTATCATATTCTTAAAGTATATTGATTTTAATTTAACACTCTACCGATCGATGTGCTTTACTCAAAAAAGGGCAGACAGCACCATCAGGGGGTGTTGGTAAATAAGCGCGAATGTTTCAAAATAATTGCAGAGAATCTACAAACACCAGCACAAGTTAAGCACTGATCTTCACGTTATGTACCCAGACTTAATTGAGTCATTTATTGGAAGACCTACTCTGCCTACTTTCAAGTCCGATCTGCAAGTGAGTAGAGGATGAAACCTGCACCCTCTTGCCTCGGGCCTCCCACTGTGCTTGGAATAAGTAGCCATGATGACCAGCCCAGGACACAACACGTTTTGCATCTGTGGCCCTTGATGCTGTTCCAGTGTGGTGTCTCCTCTCATACATGTGCGGACACAGTTGGGTCCGCTAGTGACACACGCGTATTGCATCATTACACAGTTCTGTTGCCTGAGAAGAAGTCTCACTTCTAAAAGGTATAAAGCAGACTTCCACAGTAATGAGTATTTGGGCCTAAGGTTCTCAGATCTCAGGGGCTATTTCCAGAAGCATTTCTGAGATTGGGGTTTGAGGAGTATTGAGAACCTCATGGATGGAGACAATCCTGATGACCCTGCTGCTGCTGACCTTCCCAGCATGGACGCCCCCAGCCCACCCAAGGAGGACAGAGACTTGGACACACAGCCTTGAATCAGTCTCTATCTTTTATCAAAGACCAGAGGAGGGCTGCCCAAGAAACCAACATCTACAAGTGCAAGAGAGCTGAGTGATGACTGCCTAGTGAGCATCCTCCCTTCCTACAGCAACTTCTACACTTATGTTCTCTGTTTGACCCTGCGAGAATTCCCAGGCTGCCTCTGCAAGCAAGAAAGGTAACGGTCACCTGTGAGTCGGTCATGATTGATTCGAAAATGTCTGAATATTTTGGCCTAAACAAAGCTTGTGCCTCCAAAGTATGTTTTCTTTTGTGATGTTATTTTTGATGTTTCAATCTTTGTACATCTAGAGATGATAGTGCCTTGAAGTAGGCTTCTATTTTCGATAAATGAACTACACTCCTGTGCCTCATTTCTTTTAAAGGTTCCTGGTATAAAGACCACAAGTGAAGGCAGCAGATATTTTTCACTAGATTGTGTCCACCCTGTAGGTCTGCAAGAACTAAAACACCCACTTCTTTTACTATCTATCTTGTCTTTAATCTAAATATATTTGTGGTACTGTGCTTCTATCTAAGGATGCAATAATGCAGCTCTCAGGCTTCCTTCAAAGCAGCTATTGTTCATTTAAAAAGCAAAGAAAAGATATCTCCAGAGGCAGCCTTAACTTCGACAAGGGGTGTGTTGGGATACACAACAAAGTGGTATTGATATGGCACCCTTTGGGACAACTGTTGCCAGGGAGGCCATGGCCTCGGACACCTTCACAGAAGGAGGTGTTTTCAAATAATTTTGGAAGCTGGGAAAGTACATTTCAGCTTTTGTGATAAAGATGTTTTATTTGAAGTCTATGAAACCTGGGTTTTATCTGTCATTTGAAGAGTATGATGCTCCGCTCTTGCTATAAAGTGCAACATTCCCATGCTACTGCAAATTAAAATTCTAATATGTATAAATTTGAGTGACTATATTAAACCTTCCTGTTTTTATTCCTTCATTTAGGTCTGTTCTTAACCAAGAACATTTGATTGTCAGTAAAATTGTATATATATATATATATATATATATATATATATATATATATATATATATATATATATATATATATATATATATATATATATATATATATATATATATATATATTGTGATCAAGCTCCTTTGTGGAGCGAAACGCGTCATGGGAGATGTTGGACTTGGCCCTTCTGGCAGGTTCACCCCTAAACATTTTGCTTTTAATGGTGACCTGGTGATGGCGATTTTAGGTTTCGGCGCACTTTCACTGTGTCCCAGTGGAAAGTGCGTGCGCACTCTGAGTGCATGTGGTAAGATAGGCCTGCCCTCCCATAAGAATGCATGGGGAATGTCTGTGTCCCTGGTAGTTCCTGATGCGTGGGGAGTGCAGGCTCGAGTTTGGTATGTGCAGACTCGTGAGAGTTAATGCTTCGCAATGATGTATGTGGCATGATTCGCAATTGTTCTTTTCCTGCACCTCTGAATGTATTTTTATGCGTCATGTGCCTTGTTTTTATACCGCTGAATGTAGGTTCTGCATCATGTGTTTTCCTTCCCTACACCTCTGAATGTGTCGCATCATGTGTAATGTGCTTATACCCCTACAGATATTGTGATACTTAGGTGGTTGTTCTTGCTAGTACAGGTGGTGCTAGAGAGGTCCTGGTTCCCTGCGTGACCTGTACCTAAGGTGGTTCGGATTGCGTAGGTGGTACGAACCTGGTACCAGTAGTTACTGATTGTGTTCTTTATGTTCTATTTTGTGCTACAGTGATTTATACTCTATGTTCTAAGTGCTAATTCTACCAAGTGCTTAGTTCTAAAAATGCCTATTCCTGACAGTGGTCCATGTGGCCCTGTCTTGTACATATCCCCTGTAAATTCTGCCTGTGCCTGTAGGCACATTGTAAAGTGTGTGTTTTATCTAATGTGTTTTGGTATAATACAAAGGCTATTTTTTATATATAACCTTGTGTGGAGTTTCCTTTGTGGTGGGCCTTGGGTGTTGTTGCTGGGGTGCGTGCGCAAATACTTAACTCACATAGCCTCCAAGTTTAGCCTTGCTGCTCGCGCAACGTTACCTAGAGGGTGAGCAGGGGTTATCTTGGCGTGTAACTCCCTTGCCCTGACTTAGGAGTGGTGGTCTCTGACTGACTTTGGCGCAAGCCCTGGCCAGCCAGGGATCCCATTTCTTTTTTTTTTTTTTAAACCTTTATTGAACATTTGCAATCAAATGCAAACAAGGGCCTACAACCCCCAGAGCTGGCCGCTAATCATAGGATCTCAATGCACAAAGCGTATCGGTTGCAAAAGTAATTCGATTTAAACACAGGATAGGAGGTTTTCATTTTTTAAATAAGAAGTAGAAGAATTGGGTATCGCACAGTGTCTCGGATCACAGAAGAGGGCGAGCAAAGAAACAACGTGTCCGAAAGAGACTCGCTATCCACTGAGTCAACGGAGTTGAGACATGAGTCATCAGGATAACCTAGCGCATTTCGTTTGTCGACTCCATCAGTACTGACCGCCCCAGAGCACCAAAACCCCGAACAATCAAGGTACAGGTTTAGAGACCAGGATGCAAGAAGGCCGAACCCACTACACTAACCCGAAAAAGAAAGGAAAAAAGACAAGGAAAGAGAAGGAAGAGAAGAGGCCATAGAACAAAAACAAAAACGAACACCCATCCCCACACCCCCCCACCCTGCACCCCTGCTGATGACTACGGCCACCCCCCTCCCAGCGTGCCTGTCGCCCAGTAATAGAACCCGAAACATAGAAGGGAGAAAGAAGAAAAGGCAAAAGACCCCACTTATGAGGGAAATCGGAGGAGGGCATGTTTCTACAGAGTCCCGGACTCCTTCCCCCGTCATGACCAACCCCGCCCCGGACTCCGTAGATCAAAAAATGGACACAATCCAGTTAAACCTATGCAACAGTGAGAGACCCAAATAACAATTTCAACCTTGGCCCCGTCTATCAAATGCACTAAAGTCATTGATTAAAGAAAGCCATTTCCACGAAGCTGAAAAAAGTGCAGCAATTCTAGATACGGATGGTTGGTGACAATGGTGCCCCTCCCCGTCTTCGAAAGCAAGTCGTAGCCCATCCGCCATCTTGAGAGACCGACAGGGGAGGGGAGTCAACAAGGTCCAAAACAGCAAAGGATAGAAAGAAGACAATTCCAGAATGGGGATATCTTATAAATGTTCCAGGGGATACATAATCGGGGGTTCCAACGGTTCCATAGGGCAATCGGGCACAGTACAGTCAGGTAAATCCAGTGTAGTAGGAGCAAACACCGCTTCCAGCGCCGGGTCAAGACAAGTCTCTGAGAAAGACATTAAAATGCAGGCTGATTGCCGAGGCGTGGGTGTCCAGGGATCCCATTTCTAACAGGAGACACTTGTCTTTTGGATATGCCAGAATAAATATTGCACTGCTTGCACACTTTACTTTGTGTGTTGGTCCGTAATTGATCGGGAAAGTTCGAAGAGGTCCGTACCTGAGGATTTTCCGCCGCTCATCAGGCGGTCAGGACGTTTCTGTATATATATATATATATATATATATCCAACGTAGTTTTGGCAAGAAAACAAGCCACAGTTCACGGCGGGCAACACGGCTGGGAATGCCACTCCCACAGATACCAACGTAATCCAGATTAAGGATGAATGAATGAATCCACTGGAGCCATGGCCACAAGTAATAAACGGTCTCTTTATTTTGGCTTCGGGTAGACCCGACGCGTTTCGCAGTTACCTCACTGCTTTGTCAAGTGAGGTAAATACACTTTTAGGCCAGCCCTATCCATCCATTGGTCTGTTGCTATGTCATTCACATTTTCTTTTACCCACCACAGGATACATCATAAAACAATGGATTACTCACTTCAGCCACTGGCTAACTTCACTGTAAGCGGTCGCACTCTGCTGTTTCATAAGGAGCATATCCGCACACAAAGTAGCTCCCTTTAGTGTAATGCTAGGGACTGTGTGCTTCTTAGGACCAAAAATTGCTGTGGTTTTAGCCAAAGTTTTTCTTTTATGTTCGTGTGAGTCTGGTTGATCCGGCAACAATAACGTTTTACAAAAGCCATTATAAAACAAAACAATCACTGAAAAACCTAAAATGCTGGTAGCTAATGCCAGACTTATTGGCTTTTCCAATGCTTGTTTACTCCTAGTTTCTGCATTACTTATCACAACATGGGCACCTGGCATAGTACCCTTCCTTGTATAGCAGATGTGAAGGGGGTGCGCCTTTTGGTTTAGGGAGGATACCTTTGAATAGTCCTTGTGCCTGGTCATTGTGGGATGGTTAATGCTGCTTCAGATTCCTTGATTGCTCACCCCTTCAACTTTAAGCAGGATGTACAACGCATACGGTGTGTACTTCCGCTTTGTTTTATAGGATGCAAGTCAAACTGCAACTGACAGGAACTCTTTTATTCCATTTGCTAGGAGCACCAGGAGTTCATGATAGAATGTAAGATCTTCTCTAAAGATACATTTGCAAAGGTGCTGAATGCCAATGGTAGTGACCTCTACATTTGAACTGAATGCACCTTGGGGGAATGGGAGGGGGGTTCTTCAGGTCCAGCTATTCTCAATAGAGCTGGACTCCTTTGGAAGGGTACACCATCCCTGGCACTAATACAAGAGACGCATGGTACTTGTAAGCAGGCTACTCCCACATATCCTAGTAGCACACATAAAGGTCCTATCACTCTGTATGGACTGTATGGGGCTCTCGCTCAAGGTTAGAGAGCAGAACATGCAACCCCCCTAAGCATCCAACTGTTAGTGAGCATCAGGCACATGCATCAAGGTAGGATTTTGCGAGTCCTTAATTGCGATAATTAAGGAATCGAAATTAAGGACTCGCAAAAGCCTATGCATGTAGCCTATGCATGTAGGAATCGCTGTATGAATGTGTAGGAATCGCTGTAAAAATAGCGATTCCTACACATTCCTTATTTGCGACTCGCAAATTGCGAGTCGCTAATAAGGAATGGCTTCCCATTCATTCCTTTGGGCCGACAGACCCATAGGAATAAATGGGAAATTGCATGCGCAATTTGCGAGAACCAATAGATCCTTGTAAATTACGCATGCAAAAGGACACCCTGTTTCACCCCTAAAATTAATCTGTGCACATATGTTGCGCACAAACATGCCCTAGGGGCATGTGTGTGCGCAACATGAAACTTTGAAAAGTGCATTTTTCAAAGTTTTTGCAAATTACCATGAAGTTCAACTTCATGGTAATTTGCGCCCCCTATTAGCGAAATCGCAATTTTTTTTACTTTAATGCATTGCATTTAAGGAATCTCAATTTACTATTCCTTAAATGCAATCGCACTTTAGGTAATCGCGCTTTAGAGATTATTTAGATTGCGATTTTTGCATTTGGGATGATGCAACCCAAACGCAAAAGTACTGGTCGCTAAGGGGCAGATTTTCTTCTGAAGCATGTGCCTGCATATTTCCTCCATCAGGAACATTTTTGGCACCTTAGAGTTTGGTGCCGTTGTCCAGGATAATGATGCTAGTCTCCAATGCGCCTCCTTTCAAAAGCACCAGGGTTGCCAGCAGCAGTGACATCACGGCTTTTACATGCTACCCACTAATGGTGTGGGAGTGAGCGACGGTCACCTGGGGGTAGGAATAGCTGGCCTACCTGGGAGCTTCAGGACTCTTGGTGACAAGAAGAGACATCTTAGAGGAGACAGGAAGTCTGCTTGTGGGAAAAGAAGCCTGGTAGGAGCTAGCAGAGATATGCTGGGATAGCATGGTACACGCTGAAGGTAAAAAGTGGGCGCATCACGCCCACCCAGATACTACTCCAGTGACTTCCTTTGCCATCCTGCATCACATTGTGTAATGCTGCATCATCTACAAGGCCAGGAACTAACAAAAGTGACTACCAAGTCGAGATAGTCCATGTATCCAGGGGAGTCAACCACTGCTGTGCGTCCCTTGCATGGTTAGAGATTTAGAAGGTGCAAATACGAAGAACCCAAACAAGGCTTCCATGTCTATGGTCCAAGATCATTCTATGAGCTACCACTGGATCTGGGACTCTCCGCTCCCTGCAGCGCTTCAGAAAAGAGCTAAAACTTGACTTCTTCATATTAGCTCCTACTACTATATCTTGAATTTTATGTCATTAAATTAAAATCTTTAAAATATAGTCATTTAATCCCAAACCTCAGCAGGCATCTTTTCTTTCCCTTTACCATGATATTAAGGGATATCATATTAGTGTGGTGGCTGATATTCTGAATTCAATATTTTTGCAGGTGGATATTAAAAACCTGATAATGTGACCGGCCAGCCTCTTCCCCGGGAGGGGTCCATCTCATTCGGTTTTGCGAAGGATAAAAACAAGCTGGTGTCCTGCTGCATGGAGACACCTGCAGGAACACAGCCCAGGCGCAAATAAACTCTGACATGTGTTCTTCGACTTCCCCTAAAATAACAGTTTCAAATAAACATGGAACCGGAATGTGAAAATGTGTCTGGCAGGCTGCAGCCGAGCTGACCTTCACAGACGGGTCCCATTAAAAGACTACAAGACAGAGTCCGCTCCCTGCCCTTTTCTGTGCTTTGACTGCCTCGTTAGCCTCTTTTTGTGGTGCAGACTTCTGCTGAAACAGTGTTGTAAGGTAAGACGCGTCAATAATATTAACATATACATAAAGTGCCATCCTTAGGTTTAATTTTGCACTATGAAAAACAACAGTGATATGTTTTTAGGTCGAGCCTGGGCAGCGCATGGGCTGCTCTGTGAAGCATGCTGTATTCAGGTAGGGACTTGAAGCTCCGCCCATATTTTTCATTGGCTTGTGTCATTGTCCACTATAAACTCTGCCCATTTATTGGTCAAAAGGCTCAGTAATCCCTCCTTAGTACCGCCTTGTCTCATTTTGTAACCTCCCATGGCGACACCCCCTGTTACGTGTGTTGTTACTCGGTAGGCTTTAATTACAGCCTCTGAGCACTATTTTCTCAAATAGGTTTGTACTACCTGCTGTAGCAGGTAGGAT
This sequence comes from Lissotriton vulgaris, assembly GCF_964263255.1. Taxonomy (NCBI): domain Eukaryota; kingdom Metazoa; phylum Chordata; class Amphibia; order Caudata; family Salamandridae; genus Lissotriton; species Lissotriton vulgaris. The sequence continues at coordinate 1,079,964,820 of NC_141698.1, read as the reverse complement.
ACGTTCTATCCTAACGCTTTTTTTTTTTTATAGCACAGGCGACAAACTCATTTGCAATGCAATCTGTCTGGCATTTACGAGAGTTTAAGCTATTGGCATTGTAAATGACAATGCCTTTTATTTGTCTGTTTTAAATAAAAAGCATTTTCATTTACAATGCCAAAAGCTCAAACGCTCGAAACTACGAGGCCTATTGCATTGCAAATGCGTGTTTTATTAGGTCTGCCACTAGGAAACACTTTAACACTTTTTGATTTTAATAAACTTAATGTGTGTATATATATATATATATATATATATATATATATATATATATATAGAAAACAGGCTCCCAACTGCTCTGGATGCAGTTCAGGCGGGCGCAGACCTCCAAAGCATCAACTCGAGTATACCATGATAAATTATCAGCCAGCACAAGGATTCGATGTCAGCAGTGCATTTATTTTGCAGACAGTGCAAGAGCAAGTGCCCTCCTTGACGCGTTTCGCTCCGCGGACGGAGCTTGGTCACATGACGCACCAGGAGTAGGCGGTGAGTTAAATCATGATTAAAAGCCCAAGCGCCTAAAGAAACAGGTCGCAAGGGTAAAATAACAATGTAAACAAGCAATCAATTAAGTGTGACGAAAAATCTAAACATATATCATGTGAATACAAGTATTAGAAAATCAATCAGAGCATAGTGCTCAACCAGGCCAAGTGCAGCAATTTATAACATGAAAAGAACAAGTTCATGACAAATGAACTAAACCCTCTGTGTATCTCAAGTGAGAAAAAAATGGCGGTGTAAACAATCAATCCCCCCCGTCACATCACAGATGTAAAAAAATGGAACCCCCAAAGAAAGGAAGAAAGTCAAATGCAAGTGCACAATGAGGTTCCCCAGTATAGCATAATGGCCTGGTAGTAGAGTGATCATCACAAGATTGCTAATGTATACAAATACAGATTATTAGACCAAAAAATTCAACTGTTCAATACATGGAATGAACATAGCAGCAGAAGACTCTCCTAAAGAAAACTACCAAAAAATCTTTAGATGTTATAAATATATGCAAGCTGTAAATTCATCCAATATGCATATAAGATATTCATGATTTCAAAGACTCAAGTTCGTTATAATTCAACAACAATTCTTTTCATTTTAAATTCATCAATCAGAAGGTATGGATCATAAAAGCCATCAAACATTTAACGAAAAGAACGCACAAATATAGATGACATAATTCATTACAGTAATGACTCTGAAAAAAACCACAAGTTTCATTGGTAGTGATGCAATTCATCAAAAGCATTAAGACCATTAGGGGATCTGGTATCGAGCAAAAGAATAAAAAAAGCTTCTCTTTGGCGGAGAAGTTTTTCTCGATCACCACCTCTACCAGGATTAGCCACAGAGCACAACAGAGTGTATTTGAGGTCTTTCAATTTTTTGTCGTGCACTGATTTAAAATGACGTGCGACAGGGTAGTTCATATCCGAGTTAACTATAGCCCGTATATGTTGCAGAATACGTTGGTATGCTTGCAACTTGGTGCTCCCAATGTATGATAAAGAACAAGTGCAGGTTAATTTGTAAACTACATAGTCACTGCGACATGTCAGATGTTCCCTGATCGGTATAACACGGTCACTGAACGCAGATGTATAGTGGGTACCATTGACTGCAAAGGTGCAGGCACGGCACGACGTACATCTGTAAAAGCCCGGTTTGTTGAGCCAAGTGGTTTTAGATTGAAGTTCTGGCTGTATGCGATCTAGAGAATCTTTCATAGAGGGAGCTCTCCTAAAAGTGATAGCCGGAGATTTGGGCAAAAAAGGAGCTAGGATTACATCTGTCAATACAATCGGCCATTCAGATCTAATGATTTGGCTAAGTCTGGAACTTTGGGCGCAATATGTAGTGATAAATCTTGCTGTTGTCCCACTGGTCACATTAGTGTCTAGTTTGATCTTAGGGGTCAGTAATGTTTCACGTGAGCGTGCTGATACTTTGCTTAGAGCTCGATCTAGTACAGCTCTTTTGTAGCCCCTTTGAAGGAACCTATCTCTAGATTCTGCTAGACATTGTTGAGTGACATCCGGATTGCTACATATGCGTTTAATTCTAATGAATTCCCCCAGAGTTATGCTATTGATAATGTGAGGGGGGTGGGCACTGTGGGCATGCAAGATGGAATTGCCCGCAGTGCTTTTCCTGAAAAGTTTGGACTGTATGGTATTATTCTCAATGTAAATTAGGACATCCAAAAATTCAGCAGAAGTGGCTGAGATGGTAGCAGTGAACTTAAGGTTCCTATTATTCACATTGATTTCATTGACAAAATCAGCTGCCAGAGCTTGAGATCCTTTCCAGACGATAAATATATCGTCAATGAATCTCCAGTAGGCTAATAAGTGGGGGAGCCAGTGAGCGTGAGTGACGCCAAGAACATGCCTCTCCCACCAGCCAACATGCAAGCATGAATAGCTGGGGGAGAAGCATGAACCCATTGCCACCCCGCGTTCCTGATGATAAAAGTCCCTGCCAAACTGGAAATAGTTATTGAAGAGGCAAATGCGTATCATGTCCAATAACATGAGATTGTGGTCCCGCATAGTTGCCTCCCGAGAATCAGGAAAGAACTGAACAGCTTCCAAACCCTGGAGATGGTTGATACTGGTATAAAGTGCTTCAATATCCATCACCAGGAAACATAAATCAGGACCCCAAGTGATGCAATTAATCTTTCCCAAAAAATGTGTGTATATATATATTTGTTGGATGTATACCTCTTTAAGAGATACAGGATATACTACCGGTCATGTGACCAACTTTGCTATTTAAAAGTTACTTCCCTCCTTCTTTTCATGACATGTGATCAAGCCTCGGCTGAGGTGAAACGCGTCATGGCGACTGGTGGGCTGTTTATTCATCACGAATAAAAGGCACTGATAACGAGAGCACGGAGTCTGTGGCTTTACTCAATTTTCCGGTTTTGCTGTGTGGCGTGGCTGCGCTCTGCTGTGCTGCATAGGACTAAACTTAATATTGTGTACCTAACAACTTCCAAGGTACGAGTAAAGCCCCTCCTCGGTGAGCGGCGAGAAGCGGCAGGAAGTAATTGGTTTCGTGACCCGGGACCGGATTCAGTACTCTGGTGTGGAGGAAGCCGCGAGAAGCCCCTGCGTAAGAAGCACACGCCGAAACCTTGACTAAAGGAGCCAAGTGTCTGAACGCTACAGGGACACTTCGACAACCGAGTTAAGGTACGGCGGCTAAGATAACGCAGTGAGGAGTGTGCACGTTTTCAGTCTTAGGGATTATCTCGAGTTGACTGAATTCGTCTGTTATCAGGAGTCATTTAATAGCCTTATTCACCATGTCGGCCGCCGTGTTAAGAAGTAGGGAGCAGGCTACCGAACTTGTATTTGTCACCCCGGCTGGGGGGGCAACGGCATCAACATCTGTGGGAAATGGTGCAAGCGCTATGAATCCAACGGCGCGCGATCTATAGCTCAAACTGGAGAAACTAATGAAAAAAGAGACTTCCAAATGGTGGGAGAATAAATCCCTGTCAATGTACTTGGAAGTTGGTCATGTACCACGTGGCCTCCGAATTACCCTGGCCCCCAGTTACGAAACTCCAGACCCCCGCATGCTCGAGGAATGGGCAGCGACAAACTTAGAGTCCTCGGCTAAATTAATGAAGATTCTAATAAAATATGCCGAAAGTGACCGGATTAAAATCCAAAACGAAATTGAATCCGTGGAAGCTGAACTGGAAAAACTGGGGGATGATGAGGCCATTGTAAAAAGGATGAGAGAGGAAATGGAATCCCGGCTACAGAAGGAAGAGGAAGTTATAAAAAAGCGCAAAGCGTTTAAGTTTGAGAGAGACAGATTGGACTACTTAAATGGGCGCATTTTCACCTTCGCACGAAGATTTGAGAAGGACGGTAATAATAAAAGTCTGCTGGGAAGCAATAATCGTGCAAACACTACAAAGGGGACTGTAAGCTCTGCTTCATCAATTAGCTTGAGCTCTACTGAAGGAAGTGAACTGGAAGGTGAAACAAATAATGCGTCTCTGGGGTTTACAGCACTTACACCCGCACAGGAGGTGAGTCGACTGTGCGAGGCCAGACGCGAAACTTTAAGGCCAAGAGTGAATTTCGCACAAACAGGAAAACTGCAAACCGCAAACGATCAGAGCGACGTAAACGCCACAAAGAAAAGTGGAACAACGAAAAAGAGAAATCAACGAAAATGGTCCAACAAAAAACGGGGGCCCCTCAATAATTAACTTGACCAATACAACTTTAAGCCCTAAGGAAACTAAAGTCCTTGGCCTAGGGCTTTCCTACTGTCCGCCGCAAACCTTTGATTATGCTGGCACACGCATGGACGTATATAGGTTTGTAAGAAAACTCAAACTGACCAAATTTCATCGCTTGCGACCTAAAAACAACAAAGACGCTACCAGCATATCCTTGAGTCCCAATTTGTTAACAGATGCCTCTTCCTTTGAGGAAATTTGGGAATTGCAGACTGAACAAAACACAGCGAATTCGAATACACCACCCACTGGTACCATCGTCAGCACTGGTAAAGATAAGGCAATAACACCTTTCAGGCCGAAATCCACTTTTAATCCCATTTCGGCACATGACAATTTGGACATTTACCAGGATCTGATGGTAGAAGATCTTAAAAAACTCTATACCAACACCAATAAAAAGAGCCAAGCCATTGCACGACAAAACCAAAACTATAATCTGCTGATTAAAAAATTGAAATCGGATGATAATCTAGTTGTGAAGCAAGCAGATAAGGGGGGCAACATTGTCCTATGGGCAAGAGATAAATATGTAGCTGAGGCCAGAAAACAACTCAGCGACATTGCCTGTTATCGGAAGACCAACATCACAACTATTAAAATGGCCTGGAATGATCTTAATGCTAAACTTATGGGATGGCGCAGCTGTGGATTGATTTCTTTGGATGAATTTAAATTCCTAAAAAAGGAATTCCCTGTAATTCCAACGTTCTATCTTTTGCCAAAGATTCACAAGGATCCTCTTGTTCCACCGGGGAGACCGATAATATCGGCAATCGATGGTGCAACAGAAAACTTGTCCAGGTACATTGATTTCTTCTTACAAGAATGGGTTAAAGGATTGAACTCTTACATTAGAGATACAAGTGACTTCTTGAGTAAGTTATCTCGGCAGAGTTGGAATGAGGGCTATTTACTTATGACATTGGACATCTGTTCTCTGTATACATCTATCAGGCATGTTGATGGTTTGAAAGCAACTCAATTTTTTCTAGACAAACGCCCCATACACAATGCACAACACAACAAAATGCTTATGGGGATGCTTAACATATGCCTACAACAAAATTTCTTTATGTTTGGGGGCCAGGCCTATCAGCAATTAAGAGGGGTGGTCATGGGGTCTTGCTTCTCCCCCAGTTTTGCATGCCTACACATGGGGCTGTGGGAGGCGCAAACCCTAATGGGACAGCACAGAACAACAATGGAACAACATGCTATTCTGTACCTCAGGTATATTGATGATTTGTTTTTTATCTGGAGGGGTTCCATGAAAAGTGCAACTGATTTTGTTGACAAACTCAATGTAAATGATTTAAATCTTCAATTTACCTCTACAATCAGTAATGTCTCAGTGAGTTTTCTGGACGTAGAAGTGTATGTTAAGAACAACAAAAGAGAAACCAAGCTACACAGAACGGTTACCGCTGGTAACACTGTGTTACATGCCTCCAGCAGCCATCCTCGCCATCTTATTCATAGCATCCCCTACGGGGAGATGTTAAGAATAAAACGTATCTGCAGTAATGAAGAGGAATGTAGAACAGCCCAACTGCAGTGTAAGATGCGTTTTTTGGAAAGAGGGTACAGCTCGAAAATGATAGATGAAGCTATTAAGAAAACCACAAAACTTGAAAGGGAACGGTTACTAGATAGTTGTCCTGACCCCACTGATGTAACTGAAACTATTAATCCATCAACAGAAAAAATTCAGTGTAGGGCTATAGTCACTTACAGCCAACAACATGCTGAGATCCGTAAAATCTTCTCAAGGAATTGGAATCTTGTACAAGGAGACCCTTTCATTGGTGATCTAGTGAAAAGCAGACCAGAGATCACATTCAGGAAATCTCCTTCTCTAGGCAGTGCTATTGTAAGTAATACCTTAGACGTTCCGAAAAAGTGGTGGGAGCGTATCACAGGCTTCAAAAAATGTCAAGTTTGTAAAGCCTGTAAGCACGCCATCAATAAAACCCATTATACAAGTCCTTTCCATGACAGGCCTATTTCCATCAGACAAAAGCTGGGATGTAAAACAGAATTTGTGGTATATGTATTGGTATGCCCTTGTGGCTTACAATACGTGGGAAGTACCCGTCTCCCAGCCCACAAACGCATCCTTCAGCATCTAAGGGCAATCTCTGGAAAGGACCAAGCCTATCCAGTAGCTAGGCATTTTGAAAAATGTCACCATAGCAACCCAGAAATGCTGCAATACTATCTGGTGGACTCTGTTCTACCTTTGAGGAGGGGGGGAGACAGAGACAGCAAATTGCGTCTACTGGAAACCCGCTACATCCTCGAATTAAACAGCAAACAGCCTGGGGGGCTTAATAGCACGGAGGATCTCTATACATGTCTATGAAGGGACCTCTGTACCTTGCCACTGTTATCCTTGAAGCTGATAACACAGTATAAGATCTATATATTGTGTCCGGCAGCCTGTATTTTAACTTTCAATTTATTATATATAATTTTTTGCACAGTCACTTTAATTTTGGTTTATATTAACAACCCGCAGGGAGGTAACTAGCGAGAATCATATATCCAATATGGCACTGGTAGTTAACACAAGGTACCATCTTCACCCACTTGGGTAATATTCTATAAACACTGCCAAAAGTCGTCATTTATTTGAAATATTTTACCACGTATAACAAATCAGTCTGAGTCCTAAGTAAATTAAGTGGTTTGAACAAACTGATAAATTCGGTTTAGGACTAAGGAGGCATAGTTAATGTGAATGTTTACAATGAATGTTTGTGTAAATAGTCATATATTTTTTTTACATTGTGTAAATATATGAATTTAGATCTATATAATTTTCTACAAAAGGATTCTTTTTAGAACTTTTTCTAAACATCGACATTTATGAAATTTGTTTGCCTCTCGTTGTATACTAATGTTGCAACTCCGACTGACTGTTTCAGTATAAATGAACTATGTTATCGTGAACTATTTTTGATACATGACTGTGGTGTTAATAAGGGCACTGCGCCCTCGATATTTGTTGAATGTATACCTCTTTAAGAGATACAGGATATACTACCGGTCATGGCGACTGGTGGGCTGTTTATTCATCACGAATAAAAGGCACTGATAACGAGAGCACGGAGTCTGTGGCTTTACTCAATTTTCCGGTTTTGCTGTGTGGCGTGGCGTGGCTGCGCTCTGCTGTGCTGCATCGGACTAAACTTAATATATATATATATATATATATTTTTTTCCCCCCGGAGTACACTATTTACTATCTAGAATGTCCCTGTAAAAAAAGGATATATAGGGAGCACGATTAACCCCACCAAATTGAGAATTCTGGAGCACATGTGTGCAATCACGAAGAACGATAAATCTTATCCTGTAGCACGCCACTTTGCAGAATCACATCAGAGCAACAGGGACCTGTTGCGTTTTTACTGCATAGACCAAATAGATCGCCCAGAGAGGGGAGGGGATAGAGTGAAGGCACTTTGTACATTGGAATCCAAATATATAATCGATTTGAAAACCATGGCACCATGGGGACTGAATAATGACGAAGAGATGTGGGTACACCTCTAAGACACACATGGGTTCATGCATAAACAAGTACTGGGGGGCAAATGTCGAAAATGGGGCAGGAGAAACAGCATACACCCAATGTAACAACACAATGAGCCTTTAATGTGATTTGACAATCTCGAATACGGGGAAACACAGAAATGCTTTGCCCATTCAGGGCTACACAACAAACAACCAAAAGGGAAAGAGCATATTAATGAAATATATACATGAAATTGTCATATGTCTACAAATCATGCACATATAAACGTGAACAAGGGCAGATATAGAAATTAAGTGCTTTTGTCCCCAAAAGTGTTGTAAAGCTTGTTTGTATTTTATAAATTGTTTGTCCTTGCAGGGTTTTTATATTAGCACGAAAGCACTTTATTATAGTCCATTTGTAACCTTATGTAACATATTGAAGCTTATACACTTAAAGATGGCCGCTGCATTAGGAATAGCTGCATGAGGCACCGTCTTCTATGTTGTTGACTTGTGGCAACTTATTGGTTAAAATGGTGACACTGTGAGCACACAAACTGACTCTGACAAAGCTGCAAAGCGAAACGCGTCTGTCGGGGGTGAGGGGTTTGTAATAAATTATTCAAGAAACAGATATCGGTGTGCTTGCCGTTCTTTTGACTCAACTAAGTCAAATTGTGTTGCAATACATATATATATATATATATATATATATATATATATATATATATATATATATATATATATATATATATATATATATATATATATATATATATATATATATATATATATATACCAGCAACCCGTCCCGACGTTGTCCGGGTTCGAAAAGTAAACTGTGTAATCTTGTTGGCGAAAGGTCCCTCTAGTTAATGTTACTCTTGTTTCCTTGTTTGTCCTTGCCCCCCCCCCCGGTGAGAATGTTGTTGCTTCTGCCAAGATGATATTTTATGTAGCACTTGGTGATGTTGGCGAGTGAAATATTTGTTTAAGCCCTGAAGTCAAGTTTTCTCCTTAGCGCCGCAATAAGTGGGAGTGTTACAGTGGTAACACAGATAGCGGCGAGTGAATCCGTAGCTTTGTTCTTAGGTTTAGAACACAAGTACTGTTGTGAACGCTGACTCGCTTAAGGGCCACGCGAAAGCCTGTTTTTTTTAATGTATGATATCTCCGTGCAATAAATATTGCAGCTTCAGAATGGCAGAACGCTTACTCACCTAAGCAGTGAAACGCCGTGTAAGCTGCACCTCTTTTGCTTGAGTTCATCCCCCTGTGACAAACATGAGCGTGACCAATGGTGAAATCGTTTATAAAATATTCCTCGTAAGGCTTGCATGTGTTATGCGAGTTATGTGGCGTGATTGGTCGGCTATGAATGCAAGCCGCGCCCCGTTCCTGATGTCAACGTACAATGGTAATGCCCAGGTCAATGAATCTGCCTCCCCGAAGTGTGTGTGAGTGAATATTTCGCGTTTGCAATATGCTGCACTGTGATTATTGCGTGTTTGAAATACGCTGCATTGTGAGCACGAATGGTTGAAATACTCTGCACTGTGAGCGCAAATGGTGTGTTTTGGTTTTGCACCGTGACATCTCCTCGCATCTCAATGTTCTCCTCGCACATCTAACGCCCACAACTTGCCTCTCTGAATGTTAACGCCCACATCTCACGGCCACATCTCCTCACTGTTTGGTTTTGCACCGTGAACTACAATGTTAACGCCCACATGTAACACCCACAACTTGCCTCTCTGAATGTTAACGCCCACACCTAACGCCCAGAAGGGACTACTTTACCAATGATGGCGCCCCCCCTTTTTAGTGTATATGGTGTCCATTTATATAGCCTATGTCTATCTCCTGGACCTCCCCTTTCCAACGCTGTATTGGGTGTTCTGATTGGTGGTGTACTTTTCGAGTTTACCTGGCTCAAAGGACACAGTTCTCTCTTTATAATAGTAGTATTATAGATATTTCACACAAATGTTACTTGTTGACCCAGTAAATCTTAAATTCATGTCATTACTGTTGAGGACATCAATGTAGGCCTTGGCAGTTTGTTCTGATCCCTGCCAGATTATAAACAGGTCGTCTATATAGCGATACCATTCAATCACACAGCCCTTCTCTCCGTCCGCTTCCAGCGACCTGGGCACCCGCTCCTCCCACCAGCCCACGAATAGATTCGCGTAGCTGGGGGCAAAGCAGGTGCCCATCGCTGTACCGGACATCTGTCTGTAGTAACTTTCCTCAAACATAAAGATATTGTTCCTCAAACAGAATTCCACAAAAGTTGTCAGCATAGAATTATGTTCTAAAAACCTCAGTTGTCTTTTGTTAAGATAGTGCATCACTGCTTCAATACCCTTGTCATGACTAATGCACGTATACAGGCTAGTTATGTCCAATACTAGCAATCTGTAACTTGGGTCCCATTTTATCTTGTCAATTTTTGACAAAAAGTCCTTAGTGTCTTTTATATACGAGTCCAGTTCCTGTACCAGAGGAGTAAGAAAGTGATCAATAAAAGTTAAAAGATGTTCAGTTAAGCTGTTTTGAGATGAGATTATGGGTCTTCCAAGAGGATCAATGCTGTTTTTATGGATTTTTGGGATGTGGTAGAAAGTTGGTGTTATTGGGTTGCTGCTTCTTAGTAATAAATACTCATCCTTCCACAGCATATTCTTACAATACCAACTATGGATTAGGTCATCATATTGTTGTATGCTGGCTAAGTATTTTTCTTTCGTAGATAGTTCATAATTTTCTTTATTCGAAAGTTGTTTGATGGCTTCTTTACAATAGTTCTCCCTGGTCTGTAAAACAACATTCCCGCCTTTATCAGAAGGCTTAATTACCACATTCTTATCTTGCATTAGATCAGTGATTGCTTTCCTCTCATCTTGATGAATATTATTGTTGCCTTTTCCACCATCCTTCAATTTCCTCACTCTGTATTTTACCAGATCATTTATCATTGCTTCCGAGAACACATCAATCGCATCTGGTGTTAGCTGGGGATTGAAGTGAGATCTGGGTTTGTATCCACTTTCTTCCCTTTGTTGCTCAATACCCATAGCTTCTGCTCTGATTGCTGCTTCATCTCTAGGTATAGGGAGCTGACTTGTGTGTTCTTCGAGAGCTAATCCTGGTAAGGTTTCCACCGCTGGTAGATCTCGTCCTCTTAGTGCATCTGTAACTGTGGCTCTCATTGGTGTCCCAATCGTGCTTTTCAAATTCGATCTAGTTTTAAAGTATTTATGCAATTTTAATTTTCGGACGAAATTAAAGAGGTCTATACGTGTCTGTGTGTATTCGAGGTGGCTGGTTGGACAAAAGCTTAGTCCCAAACTTAAAACGTTATTCTCGGTGGCATTGAGAACCCTAGGTGCCAGATTTATAACAGTGATGTCTTCTGTTATTTCCTGGTGTTGGATTATTTCTTCTGATTCACCCAATTTGATCTCTTGGATTTTCCTCGTCCTCTTCCTCTTGTTGCCTCCACCTCCTCTTCTAGTTTTTCTTCTTCTCGTTCTGGGGGTTTGTTCTTGCCACCCCGTAACCATGCCCGTTTTATAACTTGAAACTCGTCCTGAAAAGGTGTCCTAGTAGTTGTTCTTGCTTGGCCTCCATCCCTTGGTGCAGTTTCATCTGCGGATTCATTCTCCGTTGCGCTTGATTCTGAAGTCTCTGCTGCCCGTGCGGGTCCTTGACCGCTTCTTTTATTCAACTCTTTTCTAGGGGCGTCGAATTTCCGCACAAACGTCAGAATCCTTCCTTGGGAGTAATCCCTCTCGTCGCGGTCAAATTTCTCTTGGTTCCGCGTTTTTATTTTTTGTTCATATTTGCCAAGTCTCACTTTCATCTGTATCCTAATATTTTCTATGGCCTCTTTGTTTTCCTCCAACTTCGCTAGTTCATCTTCCATGATTTTTATCTCTGCTAGCGCTTTATCCCGGTCACTCCAAGCGTACTTTATTAGGAGTCCGAAGGGACCTTTACAGTAATGCGAGGTGAGTTCCTCCCAGTCCGTCAACAGTTGTGGATCGGGGTTCTCGTATGACGGGACTGTATCTACTCTTAGTCCTCGTGGTACCATTTGTTTATCATAATAGTGCTGCAGACTTGTCGCTTCCCACAACTTTCTGACCTCTCTTTCGTACAGTCTCTCCAAGGCTGTTAATAGGTCAGTGATTTTACTTGGCGGGCTCGGTTTGGAGGTTGCTGCCCCTTCTTTATGTTTTTTAAACATTCCTTTGACGGCTTCATGCCTGGACGCTTCGTTAAACATAGCGCCTTCCATTGTTTTTATTGCGTTTTGTAAGTCATTTAGAATTGTTTCCCCCTTTGTCTTGCCAAGTAAGCTTTTGAAAAATCAAACAACACGTCGTCTGCTCACCGCCGTGTGGTCCGCTTTCAGTCCTCCCTCCGAAGTCCTGATCCAGTCCAGTCGGCGGCAGGTTGGCTCCGTGTGATTTCCTTGTTCCTCAGCGTGGCGGTGCTCCTGGTATTAATACGCGCTCCTTTCTCCTGCTGGCTCGACTTGGCTCGGGTTGGAACTACCAAAATGGCGCTGCCAGTTTCGGTTCCGATACGACACACCCAAAGGGTAGTTACGGAAAAGAATGGTCAAAAATAATGGTCGGATATACTGACTGTGGCAACGCATTATTTTTGGTGGAACACTCGACCCACATGACGGTATTAGGTGGAGCCGATACACGGCTTAAATTTAGTATTTTTGCATCATTATGCATCTAGTGAAAATCATGACTAGTATAAATAATGAAAACTGGTTAATGCGTTTATAAAACAGATTATTTAGACATAACATAACCCTAATATGAAGATACTTCCAATATGGTGTCTTGATTACAGTCACTTGTTTGTTTTCATTGTAAAACCACGTGGATGCGAGTGATAAAACATGGCGCCACCTCACAATCTTTGTAACATTGAGGAAGGCGGAGCGCCGAAACGCGTCTGTTGCGAACAAAATAAAACCAATTTGGAGAATTACCCCCGGAGTGCGTGGTTTCTATTGTAAGAGAGGTGGAAACCTTGAGCGACATATTTTGCGGGTCCTGCAACCGCATCACGCACCCGTCTGAGAGTGCTCCCGAAACCAGCAGGAGAAAGGAGCGCGTATATATATATATATATATATATATATATATATATACATATTATTTTTTCAAACAAAAGCCCATGAGCTCCGAGGAGGCACTCGACAGCTTGCCCACCAGCCAGTATTCCCAATCAGATCTCCTCGACCTTCCGGTAAGAATTCAATAGCCTGACGCGTTTCTAGGCATGACGCCTCTTCGCCAAAGGCTTGACTTCTTTCACATATGGCGCAATGACGGCTCTCTTTGAATCAATTGTTGGGCGCTGATGGCCCCAGTGGACTGCGCTGAGTGCGCTTACAACTGTGGTGCACGTTGGGACATGTGGTCCTGCACAGAAAATATAAATAATTCCGCTTAGTGGGTTCAATGCGCCATAATTTTATAAAAGCAATTTAAATGACCTTAGTAGGAACCAGACTGTCAGGGCAACATAATCTTCATTTACGGCTCACTTCGCTGCATAGCGGCTCGGATACAGTTCCAACCGCAGCCTCCCTTGATTTAGAGAGGGTGCACTCCACCATGGCATGGCCGCCGTGTCCATATTTTTTCAAACAAATGCCTGTGAGATCTGAGGAGGCACTCAACAGCTTGCCCACCATCCAGTGTTCCCAATCAGATCTCCTCGATCTTCCGGTAAGAATTCAATAGCCTGCCACGTTTCGAGGCATGATGCCTTTTCCTCAAAGGCTTGTCTTTTTTAGGTCGAGGGACTGTAGGCTTGGCCGAAAGCCAAGACCGGAAGTCAGGAGAATTAATGCTACTTAGAGTGGCTCCTTTATCCCACCTCTCTTTTCGTCTCTCCTCATTGGCTGGCTTCCTAAAAGGAGGCCAGCCATTGGAGGAGAGAGCTGTCCCTCCAAAGAAGCTCCGTCTTTTTCGGATTTGGGGGCGTGATTTTTTGCATTCTTTAGCCCTGTGACGTCGTCTGTCACTCATTGCGCAAAAAACACGCCCCCGAATCTGAAAATGGCGGCGCTTTTTTTCATGCCATTTCGCAACGACCGCCGCCCCAAGAAGTCGCCGAGTCCTCGCCTCTGCTGCTGCCACTGAGACAGGTTTGGTTTTCCATGTACTGAGAAGTTGTCGCATGTGTGTGCAACCACCATCGCTCATAAATGCACACGCGTCTGACACTTCCACACCCGACGCTCGAGCAGTGCCTCCACAGCAAACACTCGCTCCCCAACAGCCAAGAGCTCCATGTCCGCCCCGTTCCCTACACCCGTCAGTGGCACAGGCAGCCCTTAATACTCTCGTGACGTAACTGTCTTTGCCAGCGCCGTTGCGAAGGTCTGAGCTCCGTGGAATATTCTGCTGCACCTCCATTGGCTGGAACGCCAGTACCGCCCCTCCCCTGTCCCACCGGTGTTGTATCTGGCTCGTACGTCTTACCTATCCAGAACGTCCTCTATACTTTCCCTAATGATGACTAATGCATGGTATGACGTCTCTTATAAATGCCCTATCTCATAATGCACTCAAAGCCCCTATATGTTCCATTGTGCACTCTGTAATGTCCGTCATTGCCACCAAGGCATGCCCCGTCTGGAGCCCTTCCTCGACAAGGGAAATCTACGTATTGTTCCCAAAAGAATATCTCTCACCAGCACATTCTTTCCAACACTCGATATTACCCCTCGCATCTGCACTTCACCTAAAACCCCCAGATGCTGCATGTCAAGTTTGAAGGAGACCCATGTGCGTGCAATTGGTAATTACCTTTATGCTCAGAATTTTCCATGTGTACCTCCGATTTACCTCATTCTTTTCTGTCTCATCCGGTAAAAGGGCTCACACACCAGTAAATGCACAGGTGTGCCAAATTACTCTTTATTAATCAGGAAAACACGCTTAATTTAGCTTCAGAAAGTTGCATTATTTACTTAAAGCGTCCATTGTTAAAACGTTACATTTTAAAGATGTATTATGTGCACTTAAAAGGTCGCTGTAGTATACGGCCGCTGTTAGAGGTGTGTCTCCCGACTGCCTAAGTCACATGACAGTGACGTTTTCTCAAGGTCCAAGCGGTACCCGAAAACGTTTGTTCAAGTATTACAATGAATTTCCACCATTTATGCCAACGAAGGTTCCTAATGCATATGCACATGTAGCCATCCTTTAGACGGAGTAGTCACGAATCCTCCTAATTTTCTCGACATAAGTTAGCATAAATATGTCGACATTTTAAACTCTGAACGAGCGCATCCCTGTGTCATCCATGAATGTTACACTCGTTCAGTGTCAGTAATATTCCTCGTGGGGTACGAGTTGATGTGAAGTTGTTCGTCATTAGAAAAGAATGGCAACATTTGAGAACAGAGCGCTCTAGAAGGCTTAGGATCTTTCTTTTCCACATTACTTAAGTAAGGGATATTTTATAAGTTGGGAAACACCGAAACGTTTGCCCGAAAGTGAAAAGAGCGAGCCGCCTCTGATTGGTGTGTTTGCCTACACTTATATTTGGCTGACATACAGGCAGTGCGGGCCGAAGAGCCCTCTTTTTTTGTACCATGCATGTTTTGGGGGTTACGTCGCTATAACATGGTTCCCTCTCTTTGGAAAGCCCTAATTTCCTCCTCCCCCCCCCCTCCTCCCCCCTCTAGTGCTAGTAAAAGTGCCTGCACGTCCCCTCGCAGAAGAGAACATGCCAACGATGGTCTGTTATTTTCTGGAATCGCGTTTGTGCTCTCTACACGCTCAATCCACTCTCTTCAAGAACTAAGGCCAGCATGGTCCGGGGTGTAATACTACACCACTGAGAAGGTGCGGGGCCCTTGCGAGCGAGGGGACCTAAAAAAAAGGCATTGAAAGGTACTTTTTTTAGAACCGCGAGCGGTGAGAAGATAGGTGAAATATGTGACAATCTGTGAATTTATACTGACCGCGAACATATTATAAAGAAAGGGGCTGGGCCAGTGTGATTACCTTTACAGTGATGACAATGTATGGCAGCTTGTTATTTGTGAGCAAACAAGAGAGCAACAGTTCTTTTATCTGAGAGAGTTAGGGGAAGAACAGAGGGGAACTATTACTGCAAATAAGCACGGGAAAAGTCAATCGATCTCACTTTCTTGCTAATTACATTTGGCACTGTTATTTACCACTAGTACTGTGCAACATCGGCAAAAAGCAAAGTGCTTTTTGGTGATCCTAGTCAGTACTGCCACAAAAAAACCACAAGGATGGGCTGCCGCTGACAGCCGCATCATTTTCTCTTATTTATTATTCACCATTCCAAGATGGCAGAATGCACAAGGATCAATAAATGAAAAGCTTTTTCTCTTTTAAACTTGAAAGTGCCTTTTGGAATGTGTAGAGACAGGCAGAAAATGGCAATTCCTGGGCCCTGCAAAAATAAAAAATGAAAATGTAAGCATTTGCTGTACCACGATGGGTAAGGGAGCAACAGAGAGGCAGTTGAAAGGTCAATCAACAGATAGATTTGAGTATTTCGGGGGAGGGGGGGGGGTGTAACACACGAGAAATAGCAAAAAAACACTTGCATTCTCATGGAGAAGTTCCTAAAATGTGAGAGGTGGGGGGGATACAAGTCAGTCAATCAAAAGGATGGTAAAGAGGATATGTTCCGGGGGACGGACAAACAGGAAGAGGAAGGCAAGCCATGAAATAAGTAAGCAAAACAGAGTGACAATAAAAGGCAACAAATGTTTATGCTGTATACCTGCTCTCTACTACTCTCTATTGCTCACCTATTGCCATTGTAAATGACAATACCATTTATTTATGTTTTTTTTTTTTTAAATGAAAAAAAATGTCATGAGCAATGCCAATAGCTCTACCTTTAATAATGCCGAGACCATTGCATTGTAAATGCTTGTTCACATATGGCGCACTGACGGCTCTCTTTGAATCAATTGTTGAGCGTGCTTTGATTCGCTGATGGCCCCGAGTGGGCTGCGCTGAGTGTGCTTACAACTGGCGCGCACACGGGGACACATGGTCCTGCAGAGAAAACATAAATAAAAAGTTTCAACAGTTTAGTTTCAAACAATATGTTTAAGCCTCAATGACTATCCAATGTTGCTTGCATTTTACTAAAAGAAAATAAATATCTCTTTAGAGCACCCCTATCTTCTGATTATATTTTAAATGTTAGCTAAAAAGCACCCCCATAAATGTTTTCAAACACACTGCACTCACAACAGTTGAGAGCAATTTATGTTCTATTTAGTACAAACCTCGAAGTTGTTGCTATTTTTAAAACAATGACATAGCAACTTTTAAAGGTTTATAACTTTAGAAACACAATTCTAAAATGGATTTCTAAACTTGAATAAGATTATTCTGATGACTTTTTATTATCTTGCTTTTGGGAAAAGTTATGTGAATGAAGACATTACAAATGTGAATACCTGAGATATGGAATAAAGTACCATCTGTCATCTATTATAAGGATATTTCAAGTCACAGGGGAGTTCCTTCTCAGGTTAAGGAACTCTGCATTGACTTGCAGTGTTCTTATCATATGTGGCAGGGGGTACTTTATCCCTAATAGTACATGGTGACACCATCGCTTTTCCCCAGAAACCACTTAAATCCTTGATGTGTAGTTCTTTCATATGAAAGAAAGTTCATGTTAGCAAGCATGAAGAATAAATATAGACTCTCTAGTGCAAAATCAAACACATAAAGAAAATGTTAGATATTTGTTGGAAAATATCAGACTGAGGTAATTCAAGTCACTTTTTTAAATAAAAAGGCGCAGCAGGATAACCTACATGCAGTAGAAACATGCAGAAATATTCGTACTTTTCTAAAATTGCCTAAGGAGTGTAAAAGATAAACATTTTGCCATAAATATCGACTTTCTGCTTGGCACTGCACAGCTGGAATAACAGAGCAGCAGAAAGAAAAGCAACTTTTCGAAACAGCTGCTTTAATTATGCTCCAGGACCTGGCCTGCCTTTCCCCCTGGCTGACAAGTCGCCTATTATGAAGAAATGACATGCATGGTTTAATACAGGAACTTCAGAAACCCACGTATTACAAAATCTTTAACATCTTTGCAATACGTCATTATTGATCATCATAGCTTGGCCAATTACAAAACCAAGTAAGATATGAAAAAACCCAGGTGAAGACAAAAGGCACAGCTAGCCATGTTTCGAGAAGGTGCATGAAGGCCCTGGAACCTCCTGGGTTTGCAACTTTACAAAGCAATACTTCACTATATTATGGAGAGGAATATGGTATATAGGTTAGATAGACTTGTGGATTCAAATTAGAGACCAACGTAATTCTACTTAATTTAAATATTTGCGTATAATAAAGGACTGCTGTGTCTTAAAAAGGGAGTGACTTTCTAAATGGATGTGGGGGGCGGGGGGTGGTCCCTGGCAAGGAGAGAAACGGTACTCATGCGAAGAAGCATTGATTACAGCAAGGCCGCCATCAATCTTCAGTGCAGCTCTGCCAAAGATTGCCCGCGTTGACAATGTTCTTGTGTTTATGTGCCATTTACATGTGATGTAATTAGAGAGCTGGGAGGGTGTAATGGAAGATAAACAAGGCTGTTTCAAAGGAGTGAGTGGGTTTCACATAAGTGAATTACTGAGTATAGAACATACAATGCTTCTGATTTAATAGAAAACGCGTTGTTTCCTTGAAAGGGATACCCTGCTACCCAGGGATGCAAGTACTTAAAAGAGAAAGGCTGCTCAGCCCCTCTGTGGCAGGCTGGAGAGGGGAAGGAAGGGATTGCTGCCTCCATTTCTTTGGTGACAGAACTCTTCATCTTTGCTAGTTTTTTCAGCTCACGAGCTAGCAACATATATAGCCAGTACTGGCTTACAGGCATAGTAACAACCACGAAAGGAGAAAAATGCTTCATCAAAAACAAAACTGGGAAACGGTTTTAAAATTGTCCAAATTACATATTTGCAAGATTGGGAAAAGTAAGACTCCCTTTTGCTGAAAATGTATTTTTTTTTGTAAGTACTTATAAATATCGAATTAAAAAGTAATAAAATGAGATAAGCACAAACAAATTAATTGACAAGCAAGAATATGAATGAATAAGTGATCGATTTATAGGGCAACAGCTACTTCAAGAAGAAGTATACTATAGAAAGCAAAGTCAATATTTAAATGACAACGAATGGAAACGTATCATTTAGCTCATGATACCAAGGGCCTGAATGACAGATGTTTATTGTGATCGAACTCATTTGTACCCATTTTATTGAACCTGGAAGGATGAAAGGCTAAGTGGTCCCATCGGTTCACACCTAATCCCTGCAGTGCACACATTAGTCCTCTGAGCCATTACACCAGGTCTATGTGATAGGAAATGTTCTACAAAGAGCAGTATTGATGATCAATCAACACACAAACAGATCCTCACCCTGGCACGCCCGACTCCTGTAATGGAACCTACCCTGGTCTTCCCAATAAACAAAGTGCCACGCGCGAAAGACTTCAGAACCAGGCAGCCAGGATGTACCTCAACCTCCATATGCAGGACCACGACAAACTTGCCATTTCTTTCTGAAGAAACGGACTCCTCGCCATACCGCAAAAAAAGCCCTCTGTTCATCGCATCAACCAACGTCTGAACAAAAAGACACACATCAGATCTCTGGGGACACAAAGACCTAAACTCTGGTCAGGTCAGCACCATACACAAGAGGTTCAGAACCTTTTGAAAACACAACTATTCAGACTATTCTTTAACTGATCACAAAAAGGTGCCCCAGTGGAAGAATATAGGACACATCCTCTCATCCTGTCAAACAGGGCTTGTTTCTCTCCTTCTGACCAGCAAGCAGTATCCTTCTGTCAAGCACTCTATGGTGACCAAAATAAGTCATGCAATGCTCTTTAAACTCCTAAAATATTAATTATAGTTCTTTAGTAATACTGAAAGATAAGGACAACAAAAAGACATCCTATTTGACATATACCTGTAAAGGGTGATCTTCTAGACGTCGACTGAAGAACGTAAGAGCAGGCTTGGTCCGCAGGGAGAGAGCTCCAAAAACTAACAACTCGTTGCGGCTCCTGATGGCGTTGGGTTTGAGTAGGTCTGGATCTTAGTCCCACCTAGGTAGCAAGAGTTTCAGCTTCTTCCCTACTCTCTGCCCGAGAGGTTGAGGAGATTGGACTAATGTAAAGGCCTTTGCAGGTGTAGGGCTCTGTAGACCAGGCACTCCACTAAAATTTTGATTCTGCAACCAGTGTAGGCCGAAAAGGATTGGGACAGGATGGTTGAATTTTGCTTGCGGAAGATAAGGAGTCTGGCTGTGGAGTGACCTCGGGTAAGGTGAGCAAGGATTGAGGTACCATAGCCAAAATGGTTTTGCAATTGTCCAACAACCAAAGACCACAGAGATATGTAAACCTGTCCGCCCTGCTTCCTCACCCCTCCGGTAGCAGTTGGTGTGGGGTTAGAGTGGTGGGGCGGGAAGGGACGACGGAGAGGTAGGGAGGAAGGGGTTAAAACAGGCAGCACATTTTAAAAAATACAAAGAACTTACCTGCTCATTTCCGGCTCCTCACTGCTGTATGCTCTGGATGCGGTCTCCTTGCTCCTGGCTCTCCTCGGCTTAATCGGGCAAAAAGGGAGTTGGCGATGCAGCGAGTGCAAGGTGAATAGTTAGTCTGAGTCCACTATCCCCCCCGTCCTGGCCCTCCACCGTCCCACAGCACTATCTCGGCAAGCTGCCACTGTCTGCTTCATGATGTATGAGAATGATCTCACCCTGACCATGAGGACAAGGAGAAAGGTCCAGCTAACTGAAGCGTGTGTGGTGGTCCTCTCCAGGAGGTGAGTCTCCCTGGAACTATCAGAACCCCACTGTACGGATCTGACAGAATCAGTTTCAGTTTCAGTTTATAAACTTTATTTCGTTTTTTTTAAAAAACATAAAAGTTAGCCTAAATATACAATGTGCAAATAACAACAGCCAGCTTATTGATAATACAAACATAGAATATATACATTTGACACCTGGAAACAACAATCATTTGATAATAAATACGTTATAAAAACCCTTAAAACCTGTCCACAACAAATTCATTATAAGATATAATAAGGTAAAATCTGACAGAATCACAACTTGTACTGCAAGGACAGTGAGCCTGCGTCATCTCCAACCCACCATGTACCATATGTCACGTGCTAAGAGCCTTTCCTACCTGACCATGGAATAAGAGACAAAGAGGTCTTTCTCTTCAATCTAGGTCATAGTTTAATGTCCCCCGGGACATTCTAAATCCGGAGTCATATGAATGATAAATCTAGCCCACATGGTTCCAAACATATAATAAATTGAAGCTGGGTTTGGACATTAGACTTAGAAACCAGTACTGGCGTGCCTGTGTATGTCTGTCTGTCTTTGGAAATCTGCCCGCTTGTCTGAGGCCATATCCTTTAAGTGCTGAAGTTTTTTTCATAGAAGTTTGGTTTAGAGTTTTTGCCGCAGAAAACCAGGCAGGATGGACATTCAAAAGCACACACACACAAAACAAATACAGACAACTAAACAACTCCCCACCCGTTTAAGAGCTTTATACTAAAAAATCACCAACTTTGAGGCAGTGCTCTTAACAACTTTAACGAAATTGCCATGTCCTAGAAAAAACACAATACCAGTGAACCATTCCACTAAAGCAAGGCACACAAGACCAGGGGCTCCCTATGTGGCAGACACAATGAGAGCAGTTCCAGGGCCTTGGGTCTGCCCTTGCCTGAGCAAAGGTAATCCTCCATCATGGATTTCCTTGTGTTATCTGGATAACATAAAGATGGATTTATTTTTAAAATCTTTCTGTGCTCCTAGGAGGAGTGCTAACTCTCTCCTCCTGAAACCACAGATCTTTCACAAAAAGAGAACATGTCACCAAGCTTTCTCTGGCTCTGCGCCGAAGATCTGGAACTCTCTCCCACCGGAAATACGCAGAATCTCCTCCAAGGTTGCCTTCAATTCAAATTGGAAGTAAAAAGATTCCTTATGAACAAGTTTTTACCTTAAAAAGTTCTTGGAGAGTCTGATCTAATGCTTTGGACCTGCAACCTAAGCCCGCGCTGTGTGTTCCTCTTCTTCAATAATCATTGGCTCCCCTCCCAGTTCGCTATGTACCAGTTATTACCCTACTCTTTGTTGTTCCCTTTCAATTGTAACCTTTTTGTTTGGTATGCTTATTTGATTTGTTTGGGTTGGTATTTCTTTTGATGCCTGTCCTGCAACTATTACCTTCCTCTCCCTCAAACTGTAAAGTGCTCTGATATCCTTCAGGATCATATTTGCGCTATATAAAACTTTATAAATAAATACTGTGTTCAGAGCTGTTTTTAAATTCCTCTAAGGAGCAGCTTGGGATCTATTATTATTGAGCCTGCTTCTAGGAGGAATCACTTGGAAGGTGGAGGGCCAATGGTGATTTGTGCCGAATGTAGTCAACAGTAGTCCTGGGAGTGCTGGATTGGAGTGTGGTAAGGCTGTTAGCAAGGTCTATATGAAAGAAGATGCAGACAGAGGCACACGTCAGTGTGTCGAGTGAAGAGATGGGAAAGTGTGGTTGCTTGCTTTGTCCTGTGGATTTTTTGCTGGCTGAATACCTGTTGGATGGCATTCAATTTCCCTCTTGAGGGTGGTATCATGCAGTCTGGTCTCAAACTGAGACAAAGCCTGGTGCCCTCCAAGAAGAAGGCCAATAGTTGACTTGTTTTAGATGCCTTTGGCTGGCTGTGGTAATGAGGTTTCTGTGTGATGAGCAGAGAGATTTGGAGGTGGGTTTTGTGTTGTGTCTTGTCTCGCGTGGCATGGTGCAGACAGCATTGGTTTAATATGGAACCCGAGGTTTAAGTTAGTTGTGGTGGCTCTGATTCAGAGTTTCAAGAAGTCCATGACTGAGCAGCAACACTTGACAATGTGAAGTCGTCAAATGTTGCTCTGTCTGGTTCGAGTCTCACTCTCATAACTTTTCCTGTGTTGAATCAAGCTTTGTTGTTCCCCATTTTCCTAGATGATTAACCAAATAATTGTCTGACAGTTGCGGTCTACCTCACAAAGCCTGAATCAATCCCAGAGAAAGACCACTCACGTATCGTTATACTGCGTTCGCTGTTGATGGCTCCTGCCTCAAACAGTGTTGGGATGGGACGCTTGTGGTAGGTTATGCTGTGTGCAAAGTAGGTTTGTCCCCAGGTGCTCTCTGCTCTGGTGGCTGACCTAACTACCCTTAGTAGAGTTTTATCCTAGGTTCCCTCACATTTACTGGTGCAATGATCAAAACGTTTATAAAAAACACACACACACACTAACAGACACATATTCAGAGCCTTCTAGACGTTTTCCAGCCTTCGAAAGAGTCAGTCAATGCAAAATGAAGTGTTTCCTGGCAACACCCTTGCTGATTCAGCAGCTAAAAATGCAGCCTTGTCATGTGTCTAGGATCACCATGTGCATCTCTATCACCACTCATCCCCTTCTTCCCACACGGCCTGATCTTGCCATTCTACAGAACCAAGCACCAGACAGCAAGAGGAAGGTTTGCAGGGGGCATTTGTGCCTTCTGCAGGAGGATACACGGTGGACATCAAGGGACTGTGGCGCGGTGGTTCCTGGAATGCTTTTGCCTAATACTGGTAGTTTATATAATCGGATTATAGATGCCAGAAAGGGTGGGAGGAATCCTGTGGCTAATGTTCATTAGTTTCCTCCTCATTCCTCATTTTCCTACTGTAAACCACCAGCACTGTCACTCATGTACTACCTCTCAGGTTAACAATGTTGGCAATAGTTGTGAAGCTGCCATCTGGTTCTGCGAGGCCCCAATTCTTCATATTTAAATGTATTTAATTCAGGAGACCCGATGTTGTTTTTACCAATATATTTGGTTCGTATTTGCATATTTTCTGGGTGGACTGGGACTTTTCCTTGTGAGAAGGAAGATGCTGTTACTATTGCTTAAGATACTAATACAAGACTTTCAGAGATTCAGAATTTTTAAAAAATTGGAAGTGACAAGGGCAACAGCATTGTATTATCAGTAGTCCAGCAACTAGGCACAGCCATCAGGGTACAACAACTCTTTCTCTTACCACTCTGAATCCAGTGGCTGTGTTGGATGTCTCAACAGAACTCCGATAAATAAAATATCAAAATTGTGTCCTACAACTCAATTGAAATGGGCTAATGTCATACAGATAGCCCTAATGTCAATGACAGCCACCCCCAACCAAAGAACAAAGGTGAGTGCTCATGAAATACTTATAAAAATGCTCAGGATTCTTCATTCTTTACCTCTAGTGTCTCTTAGTTTGCTAAGTGTACACCTGTCTGATAATGTGTTGTACTAATTTAAGGAACTTTTTCATGTCTCAACAGTTTCCATTCTTAGGTCCAAGATGCTTTGTCAACAAACCTGACAAAAACATGCAACAATCTACAGCATGGAGAATGGATCGACATTAAACTTTAGCAAGTGCACACCATTGCTTCATCCAAGGTGGTGTGGTTTGTTTTAGGTGATACATAGCACCAATACAGATGTAAAGCAGGTTAAGCTGCTTTCCTGGATCAATACTTTAAAACAACCACAAAACCTGAAGATCTAAAGAAAGAGGCCCCTTCCAGAAGAAGCCCTTGTCCCAGCAGATGAATTGCAAGGAATTCAGAAAGTGTCAGCCCTCTTTCTGCCTACAACCACAATCTGTAACCTGGCTAGCAGGCGGAGCCCTGCCTACTTTGTTACTCAATGGGATTGTATTTCAAGAGGTACAGTAAACCAGGACGCCCTCCACTCACTGATTTCTAAGTTTTGTTGGTTTCCGACCTGTTTTGATTGGTTTCATTTACTAAAATGACATGCATGGGGGGTGGGGGGGGGGGAGGGGGGTGACTAGATAGCCAACACTGTCCCCCCGAAAAAGATATGGTGCGACTTTCCTTACATTTCGAACTTGTATGTGTAATATGTAACCAGGCCTTTGTATATTGACCCCAATGGGTCTTGCCAGCGCCCTTCACAGAAGGACAAATTTGTGGCCTCATCGTGTGGCTGTGCACTCAGGCGAGGGCATTTGGTGAACCAGAAGAGCACGTGAGATGCTGCCCGCCACCATCACGAGAAGTAGGAAATTGGCTTTCCGAGAAAAATCGCTTCCAACAGGTCCTTGATCAACACAAAAAGGACCTGAATGTGTCATCTTGTTGGCTTTGCTGCCACGTGCACATACGATTCAGAAAAGGGGGTGGGGGGTGCTGATAATTTCAATTCCATCCAACTAGAAGCATCAATGTGTCAACCTCCACCTCCATGGCAATTTTATTCCAGATTGTGGGGAAACTGTGACTCAGGTCACGCTGAATGACCTGAAATTGCCAATCCCTTATCAAAACATGCTGCCCTTACCATCCATCTAGCTGCTACTGTCAAGCGGCTAGTTTTCTAAGAAGAAAATGGCAGTATTTATATGGGCACCAGTGAATTTAATTTGACTGTGGGTCAGTGAAGGAACCCATTCTTTCTCCCATCTTTTCTCAAATAAACTTTACAGACACCATCTTCCGTTCACAAGTCCTTTTCACCTGAAGAAGTGCAAGGGTTCAAGTTGAGTGTTACTCTAGGTATATGTAGAAATACGGTTTTGTATATTTGACTGCCTTATGACTGGTATGGCTGTTAGTATCCTGGGTACCATGCATCTGCCTCTAGGCACTCTGTGTCCCTCTCACTGGCCTGCAGAAAGAAACGGAAAGACAATGTTAAGGCATTGAAAGATTTTTCACAATCCTATTCCCAAGTTATGTGCTTGGCCTCTCAGTAAAAGAGATCAGAAGGGAGGCGTTCTTCTTGGAGGAGATTGGTAACTCCACTGGTGATGCAGTTGAAACTATCAATAATGAACTGATAAGTCACAGAACACTCACCCAGCAGAATCATATGACTGTAGAGGCTTTGCGCTTGAAGCGAAAGGAGTTGTTTGTACTATTATCTGATAGCATGCTGTTTGTATGTCACAAATAATTCTCAAGTTACGCACCAGCTAGTTGCTAATATTCATAGTCAGATCAAAGAAATGCACGCTGGTGATGGCAATCAAGAATGACGAAATATTTAGTCAAGTCTACAAGTCTGTTTGGTAGTTGGGAAATTTAGTTGTTGGGTCTTGGTCTTATGTTTAATGCTATGCTGAAAGTCAAGATTAAGCTAGTTGTTGGACAACACCCCTATTGCCCGGGAGGTTTATCGGGGCTTGTCATGGCCAATACCCAAGCCCTGACATCTCAACTTATCCCGATGAAACCACCGGGTAGGCAAAGCCCAGCTTAAAGCCCATGTACACACTTACCAGGAGAACAATAATGGCTCAGTTAACTTTGTCTTGACATTGTGGGCGGTGACAAAGGCAACCATCAGGGGGAAGCTGAGGAAGGATGCTGCTCTGTCCAACAAGCAGAGGGAGGAGTGTCAAAAGGCACTAGGGGAGGATGGAGCCTGACTCATGCGTGCTTACATGGCCCACCCTTTGCTATTACCAGGAGCAGCCTTGAGAAGGCACGCATGGACCCCCAATACCCTCTTTACCTCCAAATCTGAGTATACACTACAGAAGTTGAAATACCAGCACTATGAACAGGGAGAGAATGTGGGATGGCTACTGGTGAAGCAGTTCAAGCAGAGGGAGTCAGGAATGGCCATTCCTGCTTTCATCACTGATTCTGGGGCGCTTATCACTAAACCACGGGAAATTGCAGATGCATTTGCATCCTACAATAGGACCTTCTATTCACCAGAAATCGTCCAGGTAACACAGCAGATAAATGCCTTCTTGGATGGTATTCGCTAACTCTCTTAGAGGACAGCACGCAGAGGTTTCACTGTGAGATCACCAAGGAGGAGACAGAGCATGCCATTGCGGGTCCATCCTATCACAAAGCCTAAGGTGAGGATGGCTTCCCGGCAGAGTTCTAAAAATGGACCAAATCTGAGGTGGTGGGTCTTCTCTATGAGGCCTTCACTGAGGCTCATTGCTTGGTCTCCTTGGGTTTATTGTCCAACAGGGCACTGATCGCGGTCCTCCGCAACCCAGGGAAGGGTCCTCTCCTTTGTGGCAACTATTTCTCCATATCCCTGCTCAGTGGGAACGTCAAGATACTGGTAAGCGTTCTAGCAGCCCACTTTAAGTGAGTCCTCACCTCTCTTATTCATCATTCACAAGTGGGGTATGTCCCAGGCCGCTCATCATGCAATCATTTCTGCATGTTAGCTCATGCAGTCTGGCTAGGAGCAGACCTTCTGGGTGAGGCCTTGGCACTGTCATTGGACACAGATAAGGCTTTTGAGAGGATAGAATAGGACTATCTGCTTGCCACGCTGCGGACATTTGGGCCTGGTGAGGACTTTGTCTTCAGAGTGAGATGGCTTTATGATTCCCCCTTGCCGCAGGTCAACTGTTGGGGTTTCCTTTCTGACCCCTTACCGGTCAGTAGGGGTATCCGTCGAGGTTGCCAGCTCTCCCCCATGCTATTTCATCTTGCGATGGAGGCTTTAGCAGAATTAATGTGTGAATTATATCGGATTATAATTATTCCTACACCCAGAAGTCCATTGACACTATATCTATACGCAGATGACATATTACTCACCTTGTGGGCCTTGCCCGCTTACAGCCTTGTGGTGTTGGAGACTTTTGATGCATTTGCAGAAATATTCAGCTACATTGTGAATTGGTGAAAGAGCTAGACCTTGCCACTGTTGTGGTTCACCACCTGCACCATTGCCTATTAGCCATTCCAGTGGAAGAATTCCCACCTCCGGTATCTGGACATTCTAGTAAACAGGGACCTGGAGCACATGTGGTGGATAACCTGGGCCCATTAACGGAGCAAATGAGATTGGACTTCACTAAGTGGTCTCACCTGAATCTCTCTCTCTCTGGGAAGGGACTCAATTGGTGAAAATGGTTACCCTGGCCCGAATTATGTACGTGTTAGGCATGCTTTCCCAATTAATACCCCTCTTGATCCTCTGTCAGATAGATATGACCATTAAGGCCTTCTTCTGGGTTAAGCAAGACCTTGTCTGGCAATTCTGAAACTTATTGCCCACAGGTCAGCAGGGAGATTGAGCCTGCCCCCTCTGGAACATTACTGTTTAGCCGTACATTTGGTACAAATGACATACATGCACCCCCGGGGTCAATACTCTCTGTTGTGGGTCCTGATCAAACATAGCCTCCTGAAGGCCTCGTTGGGATTGCAGGCCCTCTATTTCTTTTGCCCCACTGCTGCTAAGTCCCTCAGTCTCATGCTGAAAGCCATGTCCTCTGCCTGGATGCGGGCTCACAATCTTTATTCTGTGGATGCGCATCTTCATGACAAAGCTCCCATCTAAACCAATACTGGCATTTGCATACAGGGGGCCATCATACTTGATTGGGCCTTTGGCCCAGAGCTGGGATCCTGACTCGCATGCAACTGATCTCTGGCAGTGAACTCAAGTCCTTTGAGGTGCTATAGGACGAATTTGGCTTGTTGCGTACTCAACAATGGAGATATACACAATTAGATCATTGTCTGCTAGGCAAATTGGGTCCCCAATCATGGACCATTCCCTGTTCCCTGGTGCTCATCTTCTTATTCAGCATCTTTACTTCCATCCACAATTACAGCCTTAGGATGACCTGGAAGAATCGTCTGCAGGTGGAATATGATGAGGAAGAATGAAAGGAACTTTTGAAAGCCTAGAACAAGGAGTTTGTGAGGCACGGATGGAGCTCAGTCTTTTTAAGATACTTCAGGGCTGGCACTAGACCCAGCACTTCTTTAAGCTGCAGGGTTGCCCCTCTCTGCCTGTTGGCAATGTGATCATGTGACCTGTGAAATTGTTCATATCTTATTGGACTGTCCTGCCATTCGCCCCTTCTGGACGGCAGTATGGTCTATGCTCTGGCAATCTATGGATTTGCCATTGCCACTTTCAGACCCCTTAATTCAACTCCATGATTTATCAGATGTTCCCGAGTTGACCAGCCATGCTTATTGCTTGCTCCTCACTGCCCTTGTAGCTGCCAAAATCTGTATCTTTCAACATTGGCATTCTCCATAATTACCATTGTGTGGCTAATAGTTTTCAGAGATGTACAAGACTGCATCCTACGAAAAGGTCATTTACAATTTAATTAACAAAGCAGACATTTTTCTTCCAATATGGTCACACTTTGTAAAGGGGGCCCCCCAATAAGTTGTTTGGACTCTTGATTCTTCCTCATTGTCATCATTGTACCCCTTGCCCCTCCCTCACCCTCCCCCATTTCCTTTCACCTGCATTACTATACTTGGAAATCATCTGACCATCCTATCATCCCTGCTTTGTAGTTCTGTCTTCCCTCCCGTCTTTTTTCTCTCTGTCCTTCTTCCCTTCCTCCGTTTACTTTCTTCCTTCTTTAGATTATTCTCTCACGCCTCTATTCCTTTTGTCAACCTCTCTTCAATATTATATAAGTGTTGTATAGTATTGTTTGTTATTGGTGCAGGTATCACAACCAACATTTGTATCTCAGTATGGGTATACGCAGGGCTTGCGTGTCATTGTATTTAATACTATTTCTCAATTCTTCATGTTAACCAATTAAATAACTGATACACAAAAAAAAGAGTTTGCTAGAGTACTTTAAGCTATCTTCTGGAATTCATTAGTAAGGCAGGAGTAATATAAGAGTAGGTCACACCCACTAGTAGCTTTTTTTGTGACTGGTAGGGTGACCAAAGATTCCTCCAGATTTCTCTGATAGTCCCAGTTGTTCAAGTACTGTACCGGCTTTCCGACACACTTCAATAAATTAAAAACATGCCCCGGTTTTGGTAGACAGCTGTGTGCTTCACACCTCTTAATTACTGTTGTGCTGTAAAATGAGATGATTCAGCATACCAGCAGAGTTAACTTCTGACTACTGTGATTCAGCAAGCGAGGGCTGGTGGAAATGTGAGTGTGTACATTTTAAACAATGAACATGCTCAAAGTACCACCGATCCTATCTTGCACAATCATACTATAGACAGACATTGACCCTGCTGGTGCACTGAGCCGCCTCATTATGCAGCACAGCGGTATGTAAGAGGGTGGGGAGCATAGATGGAGACCCTTTGTCGAAACCCATCCCCAGGAGCCTTTTTCTGCACTTCATCATAGCATGGGTAATAGGGGAATAAGAGGTGTAATTTAATCATATTTTTTGTACCCTAAACATGCCTTGCATAATCCTACTAGCTATATTGATAATTAAAAAGGGGTCCATGAATCTGTTTTGTTTTGTGAATTAAAGTAATTTCTGATGTATGTATGCCTCAACACCACTGACACCACACAGAAATGCATGTTTTGTTTAACCGGCCCAGTTTTATCATTTCTCTCTGGCACTTGTGGCTTTGTTGTTAATCAGTATAAATGAAAGGCCACACGCTCCGGCATTTAACACAAGCCAATGTGCTCCCTACTGCTGTAAAGTAGAACAACTTCCATTATCCTTTCTATCTTCCATGAGCTAGACAAAAGTTTGAGAAATGGAAAAAACTTCACACACTATGATTATTGTCCGTGTAGTTCTCCGACACTGAATCTTGTGAGTAAAGTCCCTTTGTTGCCATGAGTGTCAACATACAGTCCTACTTCTATGACTGGTGCATGTCCCCAATTTTTGGTTTTAAAAATCTGGTCACTCTAATGAATGAGGATCTTAGTATTCTAAACCTCAAGTAGGGTTGCCACTTTTCCACGAAAAAAAATACCATCCATTTGTTGCTCTTTTAATAATCTGCAAAGGCCTGGACATGAAACTGAATGGGACTTTAAACAAAATATTGTATATTAATTCTTAACATCACTTCCTGCCATTGTTTACTTTAATTATTAGGGATTATTAATCCAGCATTAGAATACATGTAAAGCGATTTCTGTATATAGATCTACTGTTTGAAGTATGTACAGGGCTAAAAATACTGGCTTTAGGTGAATCTACTTATTTTAGTACTGGTGGGTCATTAAAATACTGGTTGTGCCAGTAGAACACCGGTCAGGGGAAACCCTAACCTCAAGCCATAGAATTACTTTATTTATTTATTTATTTTTGATTGATTTTACACAAAAATCAGTCAGTCATTAGAACGTGATCCAGTATCGTAGTGGTACATGCCATAAGTACATACAGTTGCAAACAGTATGGGAGAATACACATTGATAGTGTTGAGACACTACAAGGATCCTTGCAAGTCAATGCATAGCAGTCTAAAATCGGTAACTGGTACTCCACCTGCAAACAAGTACTGATAATTTCAAATTCTTGTTCCTATACCAGGTGTCTAGTAAAACAGCCCGTGATTAATAAAATCTATCAAGGCTCAATACAATTACAACAAGTTAACTAAAACTTAGCCACCCCACCCTCCCTTCCAAGCATGTCCGGCAATAAGCAAAGCCATAGAATCACTTGACTTGTTGCTTTAGAGTAAAGAAATCGATAATATTGCCTATATGGGGAAGGAGATTCGGTCTAAGGGCTAGAGCTGCCGGCCTTGGACCACCTCGGATTAGCAGATTGTGATTCTGGGCAAATCATTTAATTTCCCGATGACTAAAAAATAGAAATGCAAGAACTGCGTGTCGAGTAAAACATCTGGTTCTCATGTACAACACTCTAAATGCACTTGGACCAAGTTCGAGCTATATAAAAGTGCAAAAACAAATAAAGATCTCAGGCCCAATCACCTTTCTTAGACTCCTCACTGCGCACGTGCTACCAAACAAACGTACCCATAGCATTCGCTTAGGCCACGCCCCTCCCTATTGCTAAACCTATCAGTCTGCGCACCACAGCGAGGCCCCGATCGGCTGCAGAGAAATAAAGGCAGTGGGACTTTCAGAGGAACGAAATAGGTTTAGGAAGTAAAACCGCGAGAGAATCCTGTTAACCGTCGTATCACATTTAGAGTAAAATTCATAATCATTTGTAAGTGAAAAAAAGAAAGTAAACAAAAAGACATATTTTCAAATGTTCTGATTAGGTCAACTATTTTAGTTACTTTGTTTTAAGTACTCAATTGATAACTATATCAATTTGTAAAGACATATCGCAATCTGAGCGTCACGCCTTTATCTTTCACAGTAAGCATGAAGTGCTGGGCTTTTCAAAGATGGGCGTCTTGGTCGTAGTACTAGTCAGGGGCCTGCGAAGCCCAATACCTGAGATTGTCCTTCTTTTGTGTCTGAGATTTCGCGGTTGGCTTGGGCTCGCGCTCGTGTGTCTACCTCGGCGCTGGGCGCCGCGTGTGTGCGCGCGCTCCGCTCCTCCTCGCTTCAGGTTCCTTTTCTGTGCGCGCGCCGCTGTGGTTGCCGCTGCCCCTGCTGCTGCTGTCCACGCGCCGGGGGCTGCCTCGGGTGCGCGCGTCGCTGCTCTCTCGCTCAGTGTCTCGCGGCGGGGGCGGTGCGCGCGCATAGGCACTAGTGGCAAAAGCAGGCGCCCTTCTTCGCACCCCGACCCGCAGGAGGAAGGAGGAAGGCAAGGAAGGAACCTCAGCAGGGGGCGCTGCAGGAGCTTCTGCCCACAGCAGGGTCCCAAGCCCATGCACAGCCAGTGAAGGAAGTCTGAGCTGCAGCACCTCGAGGAGGGAACAGCACCGCCAGGTGAGCCTCTGGGCTAGACCAACTGGGAGCCCCGCCGGAGTGCTGCTGGAGGGGTGCTGTGCTGGCAGCCTCCACTGTGTACATTTGGAGTGTTTGTGACTCCCTGGTGGGGAGTTCAGATCCGTTCAGGCTCCCCTTCATGCCACCCCTACTCCCTGCCTCTGTCCCATTAATGTCGTCTCAGGACCTCAAGTTTGATTCGTCTTTCGTCTCCCATTTCTTTCTCTGATAGTCCACTGCTTCCCATGACCCCACGCCCATCATATCTTATCCACTCTCTACTCCTGTAACTCCCTCTTCCCTCAATCCGATCACCTCATTCTTTCCCTGTCCTCCAATATACAGCCTGACCACTCTCCCTGCGTTCTGTCATTCCCTCCTCTAATTCCCTCTGGCATTATCTCACCTACCACAGCAGGGGGTTGCCCCACTCTAACCCTGGTGCTAAGTTTGACACCTCCAGTGTTCAGTACACAGCCTGCTATTCACAACCACTACTTTTCCATTCCGTTCCTGGCAAGCAATAAGCAATCATTATATTTCGCACAAGATTCGGACTTCCTACTGCCCCTTCTAGCAATAGTCTAAAGCCCCATTTCAGCAGTAAATAATAATGTTTCATTCCAGCCATACAACACCCAATATAGAAAGAGTCCAAATATGTGACTGTCAATTTATAGTCATTCCTCTAATCGACACTCAACATATGGCCATTCCTTCCATGTGACACTAAAAACATAGCCATGCTTTCCATGTGGCACTTGAGACATGGCCATTCCTTCCATGCGACACTCCAGACATGGCCACTCCTTCCATGTCACACTCAAAACATTGCCATTCTTTCCATGCAACACTTGAGACATGGCCATTCTTTCTTTGCAACACTCAGGACATGGCCATTCCCTCCAAACAACGCTCACTACATGGCCATCCCTTCCATGCGACACCAAAGACGTGGCCATTCCTTTCATGTGACACTTGACATAGCCATCCCTTCCATGCGACACTGAAGATGTGGCCATTCCTTTCATGTGACACTTGACATGGCCATTCCTTCCATACAATACTCAAGACATGTCCATTCTTTTCACGCGACACTGAAGACATGTCCATTCTTTCCATGCAACACTGAAGACGTGTCCATTCTTTCCATGCAACACTGAAGACATGTCCATTCTTTCCATGCAGCACTTGAGACATGTCCATTCCTTCCATGCAATACTCGAGACATGGCCATTCCTTCCATGCAATACTCGAGACATGGCCATTCCTTCCATGCAATACTCAAGACATGGCCATTCCTTCCATGCAATACTCAAGACATGGCCATTCCTTCCATGCAATACTCAAGACATGACCATTCTTTCCATGCGACACTGAAGACGTGGACATTCTTTCCATGCGACATTGATGATATGGCCATTCCTTGCAAGCAACACTCCTGACCTGTCCCTTCCTTCCATGCAACACTGAAGACATGGCCATTCCTTCCATGCAACACTGAAGACATGGCCCTTCCTTCCATGCAACACTCAAGATCTGTCTATTCCTTCCATGCAATACTCAAGACAGGCCATTCTTTCCATGCGACACTGAAGACGTGGACTGTCTTTCCATGCGACACTGAAGATATGGCCATTCCTTTCATATGACACTCGACATGGCCTTTCCTTCCTTGCAATACTCAAGACATGGCCATTCTTTCCATGCGATACTCACTACATGGCCTACCTTTCATGCAACACTAAAGCCTTAGCCATCCCATCCATACAACACTCTATACATAGTAATTCTGCTGTTAGTACAAGATTACATAGCCATTCCTTCAATAAAACACTCTATACATCGCATTTAATTCATGCATCACTATATGCATAGCCAATAACGCCAACCAAAGAGCATCTATATTATATTTCTGGCCTATTGCGTCCATGCAGTTGCTCCTTTCAGTGGTCATGAGTAGTGGTGTAGGAAGGGTGCCATAGACTCCAATCTGAACCTGAAAAATTAGCCCTCCTAACCCCTCAAACCTAACTCTGGTGCACTGGATCCATCACATGACTGAACACTGGTGTAACTGCATCAGCTGTACTAATGATAGTTGCACCAATGGTTGAGAGACCTGCACTAAGTGTACCTAGGGCATTCACTCTCTGGCTAGTACTAAAAGTTGTGAAGTGGGTCAACTTTACTTTCCTTGTATGGTAGAGTGTCTTTTGTAAAAAATGTTCACAACCAAACCACCCTCTTATATCTGGCATATTTTCAAATGCTCATGTGTATTACTTTGGGTGCACGCACACCTGATCACTAACAGGCCCTGAAGTGTGATGAATCAATGATATGAATTGTACATCAGTGGTGTAGAGGCAGCCTCTGTCGTGTATGAGTCGATGCTCTCTTTTCCAGAGATATAGCCATTTGCAGCTCTCTGGCCCAGTTAAGTCTTTTAATTTAGCATTTCAGTTAAATGTTCTGGCTGGGTATATTGATCACATTCAAAGTTTCACAACTTATTTTTTATTTAAAATGTATTTATCACTAGGGGTATTGGAGTTGAGGGGTGGACTAAACTTTTGCACTATGGACGAATATTGCAAGCACTAGTGAATTCTTAAGTTGTGCACCTCTTTATCCTTGGTTTCTGAAGGTGGTTCTCTTGGTTCCTTGGTTAGTACTGGGTACCCTAGACATGATCCTATGCCGTACGTAAATATGCTCCATCCACTATACAGATAATTAGGAAATTGCCTTAAAATAACTTGGAGGTGGCTTGGAGGGAGCAGTCACTGGAGACTAACATTCTTGTTCACTAAGAAAGTGGAGAAGTGTGGCTCAATGGTTAGAGCGGCAGACCCTGATGCAGAGGTCTGGCTCGGGACCAGGGTTCAATTCCCCACCTCGGCGGGTCTTGGGCTCAAAATTCCACGGACCTGATAATTCTCGCCTCGGTGCCTATTCCAATCATGGAGTCCCCCTCTGCAACTCTGGGCAATAGCTTGCTTAATCTCCACAACGGCCCCCACAACGCTAAGGATGCCTGGCCTCCACCTTGGGGGTGCCCAGGACTGGACGCCTCACAGGGAAAGCCAGGATGGGTTCCACAGCGGTATTCGTACAAGCGCCTTGAGACCCTTGCGGGTGAGTAGTGCGCTATACAAGTATCAATTTACATTACATTTACATTTACAGAAATTGCTGATGACTCCAAGCTGATCATTCCCTCGTTCTCCTCAAGTTGTACTGTTTCTCACAATCGTTTGCAGAAGATAAAACGTGGTAAACGGCGTTTACCACGCATGCAAGACAACACATGCCATTACAACGTGGTCGTTAACAACGACCTCGTTGTTACATCGCATACCATTACAACGCAAGTCGGAACAACGAATTGCGTTAGGGGGCAGAAGGTGTTGGATTAAAAATCCAACACCTTCCCTACTGTTGCACAGACTGGAGTTGGAATAGTAAATTATACTATTCCAACAACCAGCGCCCCCTACAGCAAGTCGTTCTTCCGACTTGCGCTGAAAAGGTATGCAATGTAACAACGCGGTCGTTATAACGACTGCTTTGTAATGGCATGCAGACTAATGTGCCATATTCATTAAACATGTGCCCTACCTCACAACGGTGCCTATGCAGCAGTACAAACCTGCTTTGTGTGGTTTGGGGCGCCTCCAGGTCATTAAATGTAGTTTATTGCTCGCCTGGAGAACATTGCCCAGTAAGTGCCTTCATTGGCATGGACAATCTATCTGTACCTCATGTTGAGTTCAGTGAACCCGAGGGAGAAGAGGTTGGAGAGATAGCAGAGGACGGCCCGGGACCAGGGTTCGATTCCCGGCGCGGCAGGTTTCTGGACCAGGGTCAGCGGACTCGATAATTCTCTCGCCTCGGTGCCCACTCTGATCAGCGATCACACTCGGCAACTCTGGGCATTAGCTTGCCTCATCTTCACTAACGGCCCCACCAGACCGCCGGGGATGCCTGGTCTCACCCTGGAGATACCCATTAAGGGACCATCTCTCAGGGAAGCCAGGAAGGGTTTCGCAGCGGTCGAAGCGCCTTGGGACCCTCCGGGTAAGTAGTGCGCTATATAAATGCCTATACATTACATTACATTACATCTCTAAAGGTCCTTCACTAACAGTTTTCCTCCATTTTGAGTCCCTTACATAGGGCTATGGAGACATGTCTGTTTCTTTCCATTCCTTTTCGAGGCTGGCCAAGAACGAGGTAAGACAATCTTCCTGCGTGATACATCAGAGCCAGAAGGTAAAGTTCCCTGAAAAAGTTCCATTGGAACTAGGCCTAGGTGGTAAATTCCATTCCGCTCACGAAATTTCGCAGAATTTTTTTGCTTGTTCGCGCTTCCAAAATGCGGGTTCGCAAGATATTTCTCACCGAGCACGCAAACAGCCTCGCAAACAGGAAAAAAGCATTGCGAACGGCAGAACAAGCAATTCCACGTGTTCGCTGAACTTTTGCACGCTCGCGGAAATTTGTTACCGTTTCGCGGAGATTTGCAAAGTGGGACTACATAAATTCCGCCCACCTCTAATTGGAACCCTATGGATGGTCTCCATTGCTCACACACGTCTTCCCATCTAAAATGTGACACTTCCGCCACCGGAGTAGGTCCACCAATTGGGTCTGGATCAGAAGAAGAATGTGCTAAATCCATGCTATATGTCAGGTTAAATAGTACAAAATGATTACGCTTGCAGTCAGCGGGCACGCTGTGATTTGTTTGGACGAGTGAGATCAAAATTGGGATAAAAAGGGGCATTTGATTTACGCTGTAGTCCTTTCACGACGCCATGTGTCATTAATTCAGCGGTGAGTAACTTCTTACTCAACATTTAATGCCGCCTCGAGGGGCTGGCGGTGATGAATTGAGGCCTGACTGCGCATCAGGCGGAAATGGGGGGACAATCTCCTTCAGCTGCTCATTACCTCGCGCCTGGGCGGTGGGGGCGGGAGGGATGCTGGAATCATGTGGGGGCCCTTTGTTGCTGTGCTTGTCTTGTCTAACAATTTGACATCTGCGCTGAAAACAAGCTACACGTTTATCACCGACGGGGAAAATAAAACGCGTTTCTTTTTTTTTTTTTTTCCTTCCCTGCCTGCGAATAATGTGCTTTTTTGAGCTGGAGACCCTTTTTAATATATCCGCGTTAGAGTGTGGATTACTGAACGTCTACCCAGGCTCTTCAAACAGTCACCGGCAGAGCAGGGTAAATAAACACACGGTGAACACACGGCGATATTGTACTGGAAGGCTGAGATGAAATCTGGTTATTCAATGAAAATGCGGAGGATGCGAGCACTTGTCATTGGATAGGCTCGTCTGTGACGGGGTCGTACATTCAGTGTAAATGTGAGATGATACTTTCTCTGGGGAGGGGGGAGGCGGGGGCTTTTGAGCCACTCGAAGGATAATGATGGAAGTGGTACCCTCGCATCACTTGATACCCAACGAGATGCTCTGTATCCGCACGGATAACCGTGTTTTGAAACCAGAGAGGCTGCCCGACGCGGGGATGTGAGAGGGTGGATGCTGTTTCCATCTGTGCTGTAACACTTTTTTTTATTATTTTAATGCTGATCTGCGATTGTGGCCTTGGTGACTCCTGCGTTTCCATAGTTAAAGCACGCCTGCCTCAAGGCGCCAGCTGCTTGGCTGTCGCCAAAAATGTCACCGAGTGGGCTCATTTTTGCAGGGTCACACACTCGCATCACACTGCCTTGTGCACGTCCATAACGCACAAACGCACGTCCGTGTACATCTATATATGCTTTTTCCCTTCTGAAGCGTATTCTGCACTTTTTGGTTCATTGTGGTTCTTCGGGGTTCTCTGAGGTGGACGGATGGCGACGGGTAGTGGAGCGCTACGAGGCCCCACAAGTGATAACCATGCGCTATACCGACAGATGCCAATTAATAGTAACCTCCATCTTTCATGCTCGATCTTTGCTTTTATCAGTCTCCAGCTCTTGGCATTTTGACTTCTCCTTCCTCTCCTGCCGTCAATCTATTTTTCCTCTTCACGCCTCCTTCAGTACCCCTCTTCTTTTCACCTTCTTGTCTCTCCGTCCTCTCACCAGCACCTTCCTACCCCTGCAAGTTCTCACCTCTGCCGCTACCTGCTTCTCTTACTCTCCCAGGGGTCCCTGTGTCCTCCCACGCTTAATAGGCATCATAATAGTGCAATGTATATCTCTTGACAATATCTACTATATACATTTGTTGTATAAATATGGAAGGACATGCCTGCAGACCTGTGCCCCATCAGAGCCTTTCACTTTCTCTTCTCGTTCTTCTCTGTTTTACCCTAGGGTTTCCCCTTCTCTACTCCCTCGACCCCCACTTCACGGGCCAATTGGCTCTTTATCCTTTTCAGCCTTTCCAATGAAGTCTATTGCTCAAACATGGCCGCAGGATGTGGCACGCTAGAGCATCCGCAGGGAGAGAGCCCTTCTACTGGCGGCCTCTTCCTTCAATAATGTGTGTTTCATGCTCAGTGTTGCGTGTTGTGCTCTTCTCCGTTTGCAGGCTGTGTTGACCCAATTTTGATTTTTCTTGTTTGTGGAAGTTGAGGTCTGACCGAAAAACAAGAGTCCATCACTGATGACCCTTGTGAGTTATTGGGAGATCTTTGAGGGTTTCCAAGGCCCTTTGAATGACGACCAACAGTGTTGACATAACTTGCTTCTGTGACACTTCCAAGAACACACATGGTGGCTTGTAAAGCGCTGAGAGCTGAAGGCTGCCTTAGCCTCGACCATCATGATCAGGACCTTAGGGTGGAAAGGAGACAGAAAACATGCCCTGGTTCATTAGTAGTACTATACCTAGGTGCTAATCTGTGGCGCTGCATGCTTTTCTTGTGTGCTTAACTCTCATCCCATCCATTAAAATCCTTAAATCCTTGTGGTCGACTCAACATCCTCTTTCACCATCCCAGGCTGGACTGATGCCTTCTCTGCAGGGGAACTCTACAAGCTCTATTGTTGGATTGGAATGTTCGCCAGTTATCGAGCTTCTGCCCCAATATTGCAGCAATACCGGGTTCCTTCATTGACCCCTCAATATTTGTAATGTGGATGAGCGCAAAATGATGACACTAGAGACATTCCTGCTTGACTCGTCTAGCTCTAGAAGGTGTATTTTTTGTTCTTTCTCCAGCTATGTTCAAGCATTACAGATCTATTTACTATAAGATACACAGCTGTCTAGCTAGAGTAAGAGATGTCTATTGACAGCTGCAGAAGCAATCATCGCCCGCCTGTGTTCTGAAACTGCACCAGTGCAGTACTACAAGAAGTGGTGGTGATGCCACAGAGATGCCCTACAGCAAGTGTATTGATGATATAAAAGCAGGCTCCTTCACCACTGAAAGTGGAAAAAGACCTGCCAGCACAATCCCTATGCAAGCAGAGGACAATTCCTGCAAACCTTGTTCTCTCCTGACTGTGCATGAGGAACATCCTCTTATCTTTGGTGATTAGGAGTGTGGAAGGATCCAATGTGACCTGAAATCTGTCTTGTAACCATCACCTGCACTTCATGGACCCCTACACTCTTTCTTGCTCCTTCTCTGAGCCGCAGATCCGTACAATAGCTGGACTGGGTGGTATTGAGGAAGATTGGAACATCAACTCGGGAGATTGGGACATCTCACTCCAAGATGTGTTTTAATTCTTTGATGGATTGTGCTAGTTTATTGCTTATTTCTGTAGTTGAGAGGCGAAGCCACTGCTTCTACAAAGGGGTTGTCAATACAAATGTGCAATGGTGGTGCCACAGTTTTGAAAGTCTTTGAGACATAAAGAACATGGACCCCCAAAAAAATGATCAAGTTCTCCTCTACTGAGAACTGAATGACGTCTTGGATAGAATTGTATTTGAAATTGAGTCAGATCACTTAGCATGTGACTTGAAAGTGACCCTGGGTTTAAATACATTTACTGTTTGTGGGTGTGAGCAATCCTGTTCTCAAAGAACCACTTCCATTCACCACTTCTCTTCCTTGAGTAACTAAAGCTGATCGAGGAGCGGGCGTGATCGAGGCTGTCCTTTGTCGAGAAGAGATCAACCGGTCGATTCTGTCACACTGTGATTCTCATGGTAACGCGCAGCACGCTTCACAGGGTCAATGCACACTTGACGTGGACTTTCTATTTACTCCTCTACAGTCGCTCTGACCTCACATGGGGACTCCTGGTAATTCTTCTACTGTCTCAAAAGTATGTGACATTGGCATCTCCTGCAGGATTGTTTTCTCCTTGGGGTGTATTGAGGTGCAGGGCGTGTAATGTTTAGTAAAGATGCTTTCAGTGATGTTCAGAACTAGACTGGCACTTTCTGCAAGTGCTTGGTAAAGTCACACACCTTGGGATGGGTAGGGTTTTACTCCATCGGGCTGTGTGGACAACCAACGGAATGTATGAGGAGTGGTGTGGACAAGTGGTTCTTAACCCGTGGTCGGAGGTGTCTCTGGGGGTCCGCAATGCCTACGCACGGGGTCCGCCACTGTTTAGAAAAAATTAAATATTATTATTAAATTAACAAAGTGTATATACATAAACATTTTGAGACGATGTAAATGTTGAAGGAATTTAAAATTGAGACTAAAAATGTGGTTGGTGTCATCAGATTGGTTTGTGGGAGCAGTGCACAGAATATAGTATTGACTATGGGGGGCCTCAATTGAATTTAGAAAAACTCCAACCTTTGCATTCAAATTTATATTTTCATTATTTGTCTGCTAATTGAATAAAATATTTCATCATTTTTGCATTTAAATGTGTGTTGCCGTATTTGTGTGCATTGTTCTGTGGTTCAAATCGTTAAAATCGCTTATGCCAGGGGCCCTGGGTTCCAATGACTCAGTGGGCATTCCTGGATTCCAATAATGATTCATTGGGGGTTCCCGAATTCCAATAATGATGCTTTGGGGGTCCTCGGAAGTCAAAAGATTAAGAATCGCTGGTATGGACAGTAATGAAGAAATGGCTAGTAAACATCCCCGTGACTTTATAGTTCGTAGAGAAAGGTACAGTTTGACAATGAAAGTTTTGGGGTTTTGACAGCTGTTTGTTATAGCTGAGTCCTGCTCAGTCTTGAAGAATGCAATCTTTTTGGTTTAAGAGATGTTTTTTGTCACATCTGTGTTCTACACCGCTTGCTTTCTACAGTCATCCTATAGGCTGTTTATTCAAACACGTGTGAAGAAGCAGCAAGCTTAATGCATTCAGTCACAGCTTACACATTTGTTGCATGGGTGGTGACACTCCTGGGTTTTGTAGGCCCTGTTTGACCTCTTCTACAAAGTGTTGTCCAATCAGGATGAATCGTCACATTAGGTGGATTACACCATAATAATAATAATAATAATAAAACATTTATTAAGCGCATGGCTGCACAGCTGTGTATCCCCGCGCTGATTGCTGAAAAAAACTCACAGAGAATCAAGCAAGGAATGGAATCACAGGTTTATTGAGGGAAGAGATGGGTTTTCAGGTTGGCTCTGAAAAGGGTTTCAGAAGGTTCCATTCTTAAGTGAATCGGAAGAGCATTCCAAGTGTTTCCTTGCACCAGAATATCGCAGGCAGTATCCTTACCTATGTCGCATGAAGTGTCGAAAATACGTGAAAGTTGTGACTGAGCGCACAGTATACAAAAATAGAGCATTGGCAAAGCCAATAAGTCTGACTTTAATATGCCAGCACAACTAGACATTTACAAATGCGGTGTGCATCCTTGCAAGTACAAATGCAGTTTTCCAACCGTATTGGCTTTCAGTGCAGGGAAAATAGTGGCAAAAATGGATTGCCTACTGTATAAAATGCATATAGTAGGTACATAATTGAATATGACAGACATTCTGATATGTGTACTTTTCAGCAGGTTTAGAGTGCGATCAATAGGCCTGGGCACCCTTAAATAAAAGTGACCCACATTTGCGGATTTTGGCTCTTCACAAAACACTGCTTCAATATTTTAAGTATACTGAAAAGAAGGAGGGGGGTGTCTAAAAGAGGCATGTTTTCTTAACTTGACTGGGATATTAAAAAAATGCAAATGTTGCCAGGACCCTTTGTGCACGGATTAGTTCACAGTGGTGAACCACACCTGAATATAAGTGAGGCCACTTCTGCTGAGCCTCCCCCACTCACATTAACCGCATCGCTGCGGCGGTAATGTTTACGCTACGCAGCTTTTTAGGTTTCGCTGGGGGACGGAGCCGTTAGGCTCCGCCTCCAGAGAAATCTATTGAGTACAGTAAGCACTCTGGAACACGCCCCCCCCCGTCCCATTGGCTAGCTCCATAAATGGAGCCTAGCCATTGGACGAGGGGCCTGTCCGTCAATGCCGGACCAGACACGGGGGCGTTCCCGAGATTCTTTGGCTTTTGCCGACGTCACGCGACGCCGGGAACGCCCCCGAGTCTCCTCCGGCCGGGCCGTGCTTGCTGCTGTCCTGCCTTGTGTCCCTCCTCCCGCCGTCCCCACGTTTCCCGCCTCCCTCCCGACGTCCGTGTCCTTTCCCGCCCCCCTCGTCCTCTCCCGCCCGCCCCCCTCGTCCTCTCCCGCCCCCCCCCTGTCCTCACAAATTGTGGTATCCCGTCCCGCCCGGGGGTTTCTTCAGCCGGCCGGCCAATCCTAGCGCGGCCGGCCGGAAGTGCCCGCCCCCCCGCCGCCCAGGGGAAGAAGGAAGACGGCGGCCCACAAGAAGTATGGCGGCCCACGCGGGGCTCCCGTGGCCTGCCTGGAGGGAGCCCCGGAAGAAGCGGAGGACGTTGCCGGGCAGGTGTTGCCGAGTAGGACAGCTGCAGCCCCGCGCCTCCGCCCACGGTGAGTGCTGTGTTGCTCGGGTGTTCACGCCGCCCTGGGCCCTGCATGCTCACGGAGGACGCTGCTGGTGCCGTCGTTCCCTGGTGTGCATGGGGAGGCGGCACCCGCTGCAGACACTGCGCCTTGTGCATGTTTACGGGGATGCTCCGCTTTGGACTGGGCAAGCAGTGGCAAACGTGGGAGTTGCATTGTAAATGCTTGTTTACCAAGCAGAAAGAAATGTCGCGTTTCGCTTTATGGCGCTAGCACCCAATGCCAGGCTCGCTCGCTCCACGGAAGTATCCACCATTTGGCCGAGAACCTCTAGTTAAAGGCGCATTACTTCCGGGTGTAGCTGGGAAGTGCCGTCCTGTTTATCACAAGCAACGTCCAGCAAAGTGTATCTTATATTAATGTCGGTTGGGGATCAGGAAATATTGCGTACATCGTGTTCATGTTTAAACATTTCGGTCACAGAATTACATTTGATATATTTGCACTTTTCGGCGCAGCGATTTGCCCAGAATCACATGCTTTTAAGGTCGGTGCTGAAGCCGGGATTAGAGCCCGGCCCCAGGTTCCAGAGTCCAAGGTGTCGACCCTTTTGCAGTATAGAGGAGCCCCCCTGTGGCATCGGCAGCGGGCCAGGGGCTCCGAGGGAGGCATTGGCGGGTCTCCCACGTCAGTCAGTTATGTGCAGAACCCCTCGGGGATGATGCAATGTTACAGCTCTGTCTCCTAACCCGGACTGTAATATTGTGTCACTGCCGACTCGAGTATACAGCGCCCAGACACCTTTGGGTTAGGTTAGCGCTTAAAACTTACAAAAGTACAGTAGACATTGATCGGGTTGAA
This sequence comes from Lissotriton vulgaris, assembly GCF_964263255.1. Lineage (NCBI taxonomy): Eukaryota > Metazoa > Chordata > Amphibia > Caudata > Salamandridae > Lissotriton > Lissotriton vulgaris. The sequence continues at coordinate 1,079,920,498 of NC_141698.1, read as the reverse complement.
AGGGAGACCGGGGTAACGCCAATAGAGTTTGACAAACTGTGCAAAAACGTCTTCTTTGGAAAGTGCCGAAATAACTTTTGACCAGAAAACGAGTATTTCAGGGGAAAGGCAATTAGCAGTACAAACTCTTGCGGCAAAAGGTTGTTCTGCTTTTTTGGGGGGTCTTCGCGCCTCGTTACACAGCAGCCAGTGGTTCCAATCGGAGCTGCCCCCCCTGTCTGCATGTTGTTGGGCGTGGTAGGGTTGCAGATGAAGAAACATTGTTTGAAAAAGACTTTGTGTCTACCGCTTTTTATGCCAGCTTTGCACTGACCCCTTGTGTGCGAAGTGGTGGCTTGAGATGGGCTGCTTTTGCCTTTTTAAGGGCTGGGGGTACGTACTGTGCCAACCTCTTACTACTCAGTGGCTACACATCTCACAGTCGAAAAGAAACATGCCATCTGTGTATTTAAGAACTGTCGCTTTCTGAGAAGGCTGTGGCCTGCCACCGTCATCTGCAAATACCATAGCGCCAAGAACCGGTTTTAGTTGTAACATACATGCCAACATTTTAGGACAGGGACGTGAGAGATTTAAAATAAAAAATCGGGAGAACGAAAATTCCCCATTGATTTCTATTGTACAAAATGCAATTTCAGGCGGGAGACAGCTAAAATAAAGCCATTTTTGGCTTGAAAAATCGGTAGTCTCCCGCCTGAATCGGGTCTATTGGCATGTATGTTGTAAAACTGCTTTGCAAGACAGGTGAGGCCCGCAGACGCCTGGGTGTGAAATGCAAGGTTAAACGTGTCGCACGAAAGCGGGGTACACTCAGCTTTTCATCCTTCCTGGCGGGACACGAGTGCCCAGTGACACTGAATGGCAGTAACATATGTGATTGACAGCGCTGAGAAGTCACTGGCCTGGTGGAATATGCGCTATAAAACTAGACATTATCGCGGAGAGCAGGGTCGGGCAAGATAAAGCCCATGGCCAGTACCTGTTTAAATCTAAGGTTTAGTGGCCCGGCCTTCTGCCATTCTGGGACCGTATGATTGATTTGGATTACAACCCCACCTTTCATCTCAGCGCCTACACACGTCTGAGTTTGTGGTGTGCGCTATGAGGTTACCTGTCCCCCGTCCTAGGCTTCCTTCTCAGCGGCGCGTGCACTATCTGCTGAGTGTCAGCCGCCATGGGGGTGCTGCTCCCCGGAAACTCCTGGCCATTTTAGTGCATTTTCCATAGTGCTCTCGCCACCTTGGCACACAAAAGACTTGGTATTTTACTGCTCTGGGACGCTGGTTAGTGTGACGACGTAAAATGTTAGATTGGGGGGTCTGACCCGCCTGTCTCTGGGACGCTGGCTACTGTGACGACGTAAGCAGGTAGTTTGGGGGTGTCTGAACCGCCTACGACGTAAAATGGCATATGGGGGTGTCTGAGCTGCTTGTCTCCGGGGCCCTGGCTAGTGTGAAGACGTAAGATTGTAGATTGAGGGGTGTCTGATCTGTCTCTGGGACACTGGTTAGTGTGACGATATAAGAGGGTAGATTGGTAGATTGGGGGTGTCTGTGCCACTTGCAGCAAGGGCCCGGCCTCTGTGCGTGCACCTGATTGCACTGTGGCGGCGGTGCGTGCACGGGGCTGTGTGCTGGCCTCGGGCCTGGAATGCGTGTTTGTGCTAGGGTGACCAACCGTCCGTAAATTTCATGGACAGTCCGTAATTTCAGCCGTCTGTCCGTTGTCCGTGAAGGATTCTTTAACGGACGCCATTTGTCCGTAATTTTAACCACCCACCTCCCTTCTTGACTCTGATGCTGTTGGGGTCAGGGTTTTTAACAGATTCCGATGCAAGCTGGGATACCTAGCAGCATTGGAGAGGCACAGCGGGATGGCAACCCTCACACCTCCAGCCCTTGATGAGCTTTTAAGAGGTGCTTGGAGGTGACTGAGAGGGAGGGGCTGCTGCTTCAGGAGCAGGGGCATCTATTCAGATGCAAACAGCCCTGAATGCGCCATGTCTCTGAAATTTAGAGGGGCTTCACACATTCCCTTTCTGCTCAGGGCCCCAAACATCCTAGCACCGGCCCTGATTACACCGAGGCAGCACGTGTTTTCAACAAACCTCGGTTCGGCAGGTCTATAATGTAATAAAATAAAGAAATGGCACAATCGCACCCACACTGATTCACAAAGTATGGAGGACAATCAGTTAAATCAGTTCTCTCTGAGTATCTCCTTTAAATACTGTACATCACAGTTGGAGATGGCAAAAGTAACATTTTAGAAAGAGAGACTGTCGTCTCGTTTCTTGTCCAGGAGGGGGTGAAAAGCCCTACCCCACCCTGGAAGAGACCAAGATGATGCTAATATACTGCACGCCCACTCCGGTGCCCACCCTGGTGGATCCTGTTCCTCCTCCTGGGATAGCTCCTGCCCCTCCCCCCCAGTGATGGCTCCTGTCCCCCCATGTGGTGGCTCCTGCCCCCCCCCGCGCCTGTGATGGCTCCTGTCCCCCCATGTGGTGGATCTGTCTCTGCCCTGGGTGGCTTCTTTTCCAGTCCTGGAATAGCTCCTGCAGCGAGGGTGAAGTTATTGATGGGCCTCTTCTCAAAAAGGCTCAGCTAAAAATTAATATGTTAAGGTTGGCGAGTGAGTAAGTGAAGGGATGGGTGGATGGCTGGATGAATTAGTGAAAGGGTGAATGGATGAATGAAAGATTGAATAGATGGATAATGAGAGAGGATGAATGGATTGATGAGTGATTGGAAGGATGGAGGAGAGAAAAGGTAAATAGTTGGATGTATGGGTGGAAGGGTAGCTGGATGGGTAAAAGGGTGGATGGATGGGTGAAACGATGGATGAGTGAAAAGGTGGATGGTGAGTGAGTGGGTGGATGGATGAGTGAAATGATGGATGGATGGGTTGATGAATTGATAAGTGCAAGGGTGAATGGATGAACGGATGAGTGAAAGGGTGGATGTAAGGATGGATGAGCGAGTGAAAGGGAGGGTAGATGGACAAAAGGATGAATAGATGAGTGAAGGAGTGAAAGGATAAATGGAAGAGAGGAAGGATGGATGAGTGATAGGGTCAATGGATTGATTCATGATTGGATGAGTAGATGGATGGATGGGAGGGTGGATGGATGGATAGATGGATGGATGGAAGGAAGGATTGCTAAATGAAAGGGTCGATGGAGAGAGAAAGGGAGGATGGATGACTGAAAGGATGGATGGATGGATGGATGGATGGATGGATAACTGAAAGGGTGGATGGGTGGAAGGATGAGTGACTGGGTGGATGGATGAATAAGTGAAAGGATGGCTGGATGGGTGAAAGGGTAAATGGCTGAATGGATGACTGAATGGGTGGATGGGTAGAAGAGTGGATGGATGAGTGTACAGATGTATAGGGTGAAAGGGTGGATGGATGGATAATGGATTGATGAGTGAAAGGATGAATGAAGGGATGGATGAGTGAAATGATAGATGGAAGGATACATGATGGCTAAGTTTGCAACTGGTTGAATGTTCGGATATGGCTGGGCTTACTTATATACTATTGCGCGACCTCTGATATGTCTGTAAAACTTATCCAATTGTCCTCAAGTTTTGTCCTGAATTTTGACCTCCTGTCCTGAATTTGTGTCCTGAATTTTGACCCTTTGTCCTGAATTTTTACACTCACCGTCCTGAATTTGCACCAATGCCAGTTGGTCACCCTAGTTTGTGCACCTCGGTGCATGCATGGGGTTGGGTGCTGGCCTCGGGCCTGGAATGCCGTGTTTGTGGACCAGTGGTGGTGCGTGCACAGGGCTGTGCTGTGTGCTGGCCTCGGGCCTGGATTGCCGTGTTTGTGCACCTCGGTGGTGGTGCGTGCAAAGGGTTGTGTGCTGGCCTCGGGCCTGGAATGCCTGTGTGTGGACCAGTGGCAGTGCGTGCACAGGGCTGTGTGCTGGCCTTGGGCCTGGAATGCGTGTTTGTGCACCTCGGTGCGTGCACGGGGCTGTGTGCTGGCCTCGGGCCTGGAATGCTGTGTTTGTGCACCTCGGTGCGAGCACGGGGCGGTGTGCTGGCCTCGGGCCTGGAATGCCGTGTTTGTGCACCTCAGTGCGTGCACGGGGCTGTGTGCTGGCCTCGGGCCTGGAATGCCGTGTTTATGCAGCTAACACAGCTTGGGAGGAGGTGATGGCCTGCGCGCCGTTCCCTCTTCAGTCACACTCACGGGATTAGCCATGGAAGTGACAGACACGGACTAAAGCGGCACCTGCTGCATTTGACTTTTTTAGTTCAAAGTGCGCCCTACCTGGCTCAGCGGCATTGTTGCCGATTTCGTGCAAGCCACCCTTTTGAATCCTGGCTACCCCACTTGACCAAACTGTGTGGTTCTTGACAAATTGCCTTATTGCAACGCTTATAGGGAATTCATCAATCTTGCATCTCAGCTGTAGATGGGACTCGGCGCTTTTTCATCCCCGACTTGCGCTGAGTGGCCCTGGGTTTGGTGTCTCCCTAACGTGCCAGTTTCACTTTACTGAATTGTGGTGAGTGCTGCGTGTAACCGGCACGCCACAGACTCGGGTCCTTTGAACAATCAGAGCTCGATAAATCGAGTAGTGCAGAGTCGGATTTGGTAATTGCAACATCGTGTATTTACAGTGCCTGGAAACTGCAGCGTTGCGGTAGTACGCACATTCTAAAACTAGCAGCACATCTTGTTCACAGTGCCAAGAAGTGGCAACATTACAGTAGCAGGCGCTGTATGAAAAAGAAGTTACAAGTGAAGGGGTTGAACCCGGCTCAGTCGGTAAAAGGTGCCCATGTCCCCTTTCAGGGGCTTCCGCTGACAGCGCCAAGACATCTTGGTATTTGTGCGCTATACTTAGGTTTTACTTACTTACTCACGAAAATGGTGGTGCCCGTCCTTCACCCGCCCCTGGAGTGGATGAAGCGGGCTTCAGGTGTGCCAAGCTCGGGTTTGGATGAAAGGTGGGGGGGGGGGGGGGGGTAGCATAAATACAAATTTTGTCATTTACAATGCCAATAGCTCTAACTTTTCCAAAGGCGAAACCATTGCATTGTAAATGCTTGTTTCAAAAAGCCGCTTTAGATGACGAGCTCAGCTCGTCATCCGCACACGCCCCCCGTGGCTGATGACGAGCTCAGCTCGTCATCAGCATCGAAGGGGTTAATGGGCTGGCCTAACGAGAGACTGGAATTGACACCTCTGCCCTTTTGTAAAAAGGAGGTAATAGAGGCCTATCTGGCTCTGGATAGGCCGCTGGCGGCAACTGGACAACTCAGACACAGCCGAAATTGGCCTCAACACTTGCCAGGATATTGGCCCACAGCTGCAACTCAGATACCGGCCCATCGCCCGAATGCCCGCCTTACCAATCTGACCCTGCTTTTCATATGTAAAATAGTTCCTCAAGTGTCCCAATGGAGGCACTTCTTGGAATGTGGAATAATACACCAAACAGCTGTAGCATGTGGTGAGAGAGCAATGCTTCTTTGGGTGGAACCAAGGCCCACTCTGTGCTTGTTTTTATTTAATTGGTAACACTGAATCTTGCAGACAGCTGTGCTGTCAAGCGAGACCTACAAGTGAAACGGTTCATGATTTTAGAAGAGCGGAACATTTCTAAATCTTAGAGTATTTGCACTCATACATTTTGAGAGCAGTTGATGGGGTAGGAGGTTAAAAATAAGTCTGTTTCTTTTCAAAAGGCCAGGTGCCGCACCCTCTGTGGGGGAACCATAAGGGAACATTGTCACTGCGTTGAGTACAGTGCTCATTTTAGATTACTACTAGAATAAAGGGATGGATGAAATGCTTAAATTAATTTTAGCCTCTGGTGATTGGTTGGGCTGCATCTCAGTTCATCGTTTTTCAACCTGTATGCCACAATAGACAGAGAACTGACATATGCAAATCAGCCCTGGCCCTGCTCCAATAAGAGCAGTCCAGCCTGAACTGCCAAACCATGTACCCTCCGTACGGGAGCTCAACAACGCCACAAAAGTGATGGATGAAATGCTTAAATTTATTTTAGCCTCTGGTGATTGGTCGGGCTGCATCCCAGTACATCGTTTTTCAACCTGTATGCCACAAAAGACCGAGAACAGACATATGCAAATCAGCAGTGGCCCTGTTCCAATAAGAGCAGTCCAGCCTGAACTGCCCGACCAGGTACCCTGTGTACGGGAGCTCAACAACGCCACACCAGTTTCCAACTACTTGGGTCTCGTCAGTGAGCAAGGGACCCAAGGCTGGGCAGTCCCCTCGAATGCGCTTTATTGCAACAAGAGCAAAGTGATGGATGGAATGGTTGAATTAATCTCCGCTACTTGCAGTCGCTGGGGGCCTCGTTCCGTTCCATCATTTTTCGCCCTCTCTGCCGCTCAATGCTGAGACCGCTCATATACCATCAGTCATGGCCCTGCTGTTAAGGCATAACTTACTTTCTGAGTGCAGTGTGTGAACGTTCATATTATTGAACTAAAATAAATTGGTCTTGAAGGATCAGTTGTCTGCTGCAGCCGTATGTCTAGAATTTAAAGAAAGCAGACCTGTTTCCTATTTTTACAGTCCCCTTTAAAAAAAAAAAATGACGAATACAATCGAATTTTTTTTACGAATACAATATAATTTTTTTACGAATACAAGCGAATTTTTTTTACGAATACAATATAAGTTTTTATTACGAATACAATATAATTTTTGGGGGTCTAAAGGAACTAATATAAGTAGCGGGCCCAAAAAAATGGACAGGGGACTCCGCTTCCTTAGAGATAAGGTTCTGCTAGTCGTTTGTCAGTGTGGAACTGTCTGGGAAGTCCTTGGTCCCAGGATGGTCAGAAAGTGGGGTCCTCACATCTAGACAAACCTGAGTCCTCCATGGCTGAAAAGCACGTGCTGGTTTTATCCAGAATTGACCGCGTGCATGGTAGTTCTTTTGTTCAGTCTTTCTAGCGCATTCCAGACCAGGGCCTAACAGGGGATGGGCAGTCCAAGTGTTGCTCTTTTGTAGAATGTACATGCCCCGCCCACTGTAGGTTGATACATGGGGGTTTTCTAGACACGCATTTGGAAAAAACGTGTAAAACTAGCACTGACTTCTTTTTGTACTGAGCAGCTCTTTGTACCACAGAACAAACTTCTGTGTCGCATCAGGAGTGATTTTCACACGTTCTTCTTAGTACTGGTTAAAAACATGACGTTTTTGACGTGTTTAATTAGCCATGTTTTAGCTTTGTATTTGAAATTCAATAACACATTTTTGTGACACTAATTAAATTATATAGACGTGCTCAGTGGCCACATAAGCTGGTGTCTGCGTTGAACAAAAACATGTTTAGTATCTGAGTCGAAAGAAATTGCAGAAAAACGAGGAATGCTGTTCTCAGCCTGACTTAAATGGTGCCCCTTCCTGCCACCTGCAGTAGGCAGAAAAGTAGTGAACCTGCCCTATGTACCCTAGCCTTGACTGGCATACACGTGACTCGTGCACTCCCGCACTACAGTTCTGTAATAATAGCACCTCATCACATAGTGCTTGCTGCCCCGGGCGTTGGTATAAGCCAAGTCGTTGACACTTGTGTTGTGTTTTCGACCTCAGTAGGATGAAGGGCAATGCCAGGATTTGAATTTGTGATTTGCTCTTTACAAGCAGACTTGTGCAGGTGGTGCTTGTTACTTCTGCTGACCTGTCGTATTAGAAGTAAATCACTCTGTGTTCCAGGTACGGCAATATTTTCAGCTGTTGGGTATATGTCCTGAGCAGTGCTTTAAATGGGCCGGTACTGTCTGGTACGGAGTACCAAATGCAAAAAACAACAGGTGATGGACAGAATGCAGAACAATGTCATACATTCACCCCAGTACAGAGATCTGGGCCTAAATCCATCGTTTTTTTGCTCACCATGCCATTCCAGTTTGAACCCAGCCATATGCAAATCAGTCTTTACCCTGTGCCCCATGGGAACAGTCCAGCCCGAACTGCCAAGCCAGGTCCTCCCTGGACTGGAAACAAGCATCCAAGGACCAGTTTCGGGCTTTCAGCCCTCCTCAGCCTGGATAGCTTGATTCCAGTGGCATGGAGAGCACGGGACTCACGTCTGAGCATACCCGGCTGAAGACGGCTGTAATGCCAGAAACCGGTCCTGGGAAGCTTGATTCCGGTCCAGGGAAGACATGGCTTGGCAGTTCGGGCTGGACTGTTCCCATGAGGCACAGGGTCAAACTGATTTGCATTTGGCCATGTCTGAACTGGGGTGGCGGAGTGAGCTAAAGAACGGTGATGGATTAAACCCAGATCAGTTGACTGGGGGTGAGTGTTTGTATTGTCAACGCCCCGTCCATCATCACTTTGGTTTTTCTTGGTACGGAGTACCGGCACTATTTTATTTAAGAGCGAGAGTACCAGCACCTCGCAAGACAGGCGTAATACTATTAATTGGAGAGTATTGGCACTTCTCAGAAACAAGCATGTACCTGCACTTCTATTTTCCCATATCAAACACTGGTCCTGAGGTCGGATTCTCTGTGCTTTTCATTCTGTGTGGAAAGTAAGTAGCCGTTTACGGGCTAGAGACGAGCATATGCACCCGTCTTTATCATTTTTGGCTCTTGTAAATTTTGCATCTGTGTTTTTTTTTATTAGTTAACACTTTTTTTTGAAGGGCAAATGTGTCATTTTTCCGACCCTAATTAGTGTTATTACGTGATGACTCTGGCATGAAACGCCACCCCAATTATTTCTATGTTAAGAGTTTACAGGCTTGAAAAGAAACCATAAAAAACATAATTTAACTGAGGTTTTACTGCGTTTCTGTTTTTTCCTTGAAGGTACTAGTTATTCTTTACAACTCATTTTTTATTTTGCTGTAAAATGCTTTACTTTTCGTCAACCTTTTTTTTGCAAATCGCGTTGCCTTTCGCGATTTATTTCAGCATGTATGATTTTGTATACATTATAGGTTCAGTGAGTTAATTTTAGTAACTTTATTTTATGCAGTGGCCTTGTGCAATCATATACTTTTTTAGGTCTCGCCTGTCGATGCGCATGCGCATCGAACAAGCGAGACTATGGGGGCTTATCCACTCTTTATCCACTGCAAGGAATCGTGGCGATTCCTTGCAGTGCCCGTGACTTTTAAGCTCAATGCGCATGCGCATTGAGCTTAAAAGCGCGTGCACGTCCGTCTTGTTTTACCCGCTCCGCCCCCTCCCCTTCCCGCCGTGTCGCATTTCTCCTCCCCCCTCCCCTCTCCTCCGTCCGTCTTGTTTGTTTAATTTAACCCGCTCCGCCCCCTCCCCTTCCCGCCGTGTCGCATTTCTCCTCCCCCCTCCCCTCTCTTCCCTCCGTCTCGTTTGTTTAATTTAACCCGCTCCGCCCCCTCCCCTTCCCGCCGTGTCGCATTTCTCCTCCCCCCTCCCCTCTCTTCCCTCCGTCTCGTTTGTTTATTTTACCCGCTCCGCCCCCTCCCCTGCCCGCCGTGTCGCATTTTTACAAGTTATACCATCACGCACTTACTCGCGTTCAGCAATAGCCAGGGAGAAACTCCTTTCACTCATTCATTCTCTTACTGCCTCAAGGTGCGTCCCTCGCCGTACACCTACGTACGCCTGCTCCTTTCTCTCGATAATGTTGGAATGGAAGGGAAGGTGCATATTTAACTGTTTTCCATTTTGCGGGGAAAGTGAGATGCACAGCGCCTGCGGTTAATTACTATGTGCCGGTGTAACTGTCCGTGTTCCAGTGTCCGATGCCGCCTCTGCCTGGGGAGCGCATAATGACATACATCTCCAGCAGGCGTTAGTATTACATTAGTGAATTAGTATTACAAATACCCTGAAGTATAGTCAACAAAGATATGCCCGATGTTTTGAGCCAGTGCCTTTTCAAATATCCCAAGTAGAGACTGGGGGCCGCGTAGTGATGTAACTTCCCCTGCCGTCGCTTTATCTTTCCCTAAGGCTCATGGGAGTTGTAGTTGTCATCCATCGACCCTCATTGGCTGCTTGCAGCTTGTGATTGAGAGGTGCCATGATGTGCCTGAATGTTGGTGTCTTTTTTGGTATGATTGTTATACATAATAAATGAATGTACATGAGCAGTGTAATTCAGTTTTGACATGGCGGACTGATTCACACAAGCTTTTTTATAAAAGATGCCATGATATACTATAAGTAGGTATTATTTCTTTCATATAGGATTAGATAAGTGTACATGCCTCAACTTCCAACCAATATCGGTATATAATGGGCCATTTGCAACTTGTTTCTAAGAGATGTCATGACATTCCAAGGTGCTGATGTTTCGATATTATGTTTGTTATACATGCTAAATGTACACGGCCCATGTATTTCAGTTGGGACAAGGCGGTATATGTCAGGTGTCGTTTGCATTCTCGCAGGTTGAAGCTAAAGTTTTCATGATATACTATGTGCTGACTAACTGTATTTACAGTTTATCGGTTATCCACAATGTGTGGCTGTGTTTATTTCGAATTATTTCATGATCATGGGCATCTTTTTATGTGATTTGAAGCCAGGGGATTTCATGATTCAGTCCTTTCTCTCCGTCTTTTTTTTTTTACCCGCTCCGCCCCATCCCCCAGCTCAACTCGTAAATGCTGCAAAGTGACATGATCAGACCTACCAGACCTGTAATACCTGTGCCAAAGATGCTGAATACTGATTAAGAAGCCCCGCTGGCCTTTTAACAACAAAACATGCTCTAATGTTGGCCACTGTACCGTGTGTCTGTGATGTCATACTCCTCTGACGTTAGTAAACAGAATACGGGTATGTTGAAGCAAATGGCAGGTTGTAAGACCCCCTGGCCTTTACATATCGCCTTGACGCGAACGCGCGGCTCTGACTGCGTGTAACAATATGGGTTGCCAGCTGGAGGGGGTGTGGCTGTACATACGTGTGCGCCCTGGAGAGCATGATTGGCAATATATGCTTGATTAGAAGGACGTAAAGAATAGCGGGCCTGCCGGGATTAGTACACCTTTTAGACTATTGGAGATCTCTGCAGTGGATGCAGTAGTCCACTGAGCTATCTTACTAACAAATATATATGTGATGTGTTCCTGCGTATGCCTCCTCTCTTTTTGGTAGAAATAATACACCCTCACTCACCCTCAACCCCTCACCCTCACTCACCCTCACCCTCACTCACCCTCACTCACCCTCACCCTCACTCACCCTCACTCACCCCCACCCTCACTCACCCTCACCCACCCTCAACACCTCATCCTCACTCACCCTCAACCCCTCACCCTCACTCACCCTCACCCTCACTCACCCTCACCCTCACTCACCCTCAACCCCTCACCCTCACTCACCCTCACCCTCACTCACCCTCAACCCCTCACCCTCACTCACCCTCAACCCCTCACCCTCACTCACCCTCACTCACCCTCACTCACCCTCACTCACCCTCACTCACCCTCACTCACCCTCACTCACCCTCACTCACCCTTACTCACCCTCACCCACCCTCACTCACCCTCAACCCCTCACCCACCCTCACTCACCCTCAACCCCTCACCCTCACTCACCCTCAACCCCTCACTCACCCTCACCCTCACTCACCCTCACCCACCCTCACCCTCAACCTCTCACCCTCACACAGTGCAATAGGTCTCAGAGCATTTGAGTTAGAGCTTTTAGAAAGGTTTATGGCTTTTTTTATTTGTAATTCTTTAGCATTGGCTACAGGAAACAAAAATGCTAAAGATTTACAAAAAAACCCCATAAACAATTCTAAAAGCACTAACTCTAATGCTGCGAGACCTATTGCATTTCCAATGCTTGTTTCCTAATTGTCTGAGATGTGGAAACACGTGTGTGTGTTTTTTTTTTTCTGAGCAGAATGTTTAGCGAGGCCGAAGAAGGCTGACGGGTTTGAGAGTCGTTATTCGCACGCTCTTGGTGCCTGTCAGGCTTTCCTTGCTTGGAATAAATTATTTCCTTGGCAGCTTTCCCGCTCCTTGTGCAGCAGGGATCTGTTGTGAGCAGGTAATTGATTTGTTTCCGGTGACAGCTTCAAATCATCACGGCTTGTCTTCCCGATAACTGGAAATCAGTGGTAATGATTAACCATGTAGTGTCGGTATAGCGCTAGCCTGCCGTAGGCGCTAGGTTTCTTAGCCTAATCAATCACACGTGTTTTTAGTACGAAGCTGGCGGAGCTCATTTTACCCACCTCAGAACAATGAAAGGCAGTGTCGTCCCTGCAAGTATCTTGAACCCGAGACCTGCACCATGCACACATGTCTTCTCATCATGTGCTGATCCCATCGAGCTATCCTGGGGAAATAAACCACGTGCAACTGCTAATGTATGTTATTGCAACAAAGGCATATCTTTTCCTCACTTAAAGCAAAGTTGGTTAACTTTAGAGGTTATCCAGTCTGGGGCGGAGATATAAACATGTAAATAAATACTTGGATTACTTACCGGTAAGCTTCATTACTCCGAGTCGCAGCTTCCTTGTCGCAGCCTTACTCGCTGAGCGATACTCTCCTTCTCTAGTTGGTCCTCATATAAGTAAAAACAGGAATCACCCTACCCAATATGGCCGACATGATTGCTTCCTGTGTCAGGCACATACAGGGCAGAGTCCACCATTATGTTTCCTGAAAAAAACAACGCCTACTCACTTCTTGGTTGTCCAGAGTAGGCCATTTTATGCCTACACAACCCCGTAAGCAAGACAGTGACAGGGAAGACTATGACGCAGAGTAAGGAAGTCTATAGGTAGTAATCCGAGCAATACTTCCCACATCTGCAGTCTGTAATGGGATCTACAGGTATCAAGCGAAGGCCAAGTTGCTGCTGTGCAAATGTCTTCAGCGAGACACGTAGCTCTGTAGATCCTTGGTGGATCTGCCCTTTACCGAGGAAGGCAAAGAAATGCTTGTTTAAGAACAGGTAGGCAGATTTGTAGATTTAAGCCTCCTGCTGAAGGAAGAGGTACAAGGTTTGTGACTCTTGCCGGAAAGACCAAATATCACAAACAAGGAATCTGTCTGTCTGAAGGATAAGGTTCTGTCAGACAAACGGGATGAGCTCCATGAGGATCAAGAAGATGCAGTGTATCTTTCTGTGACGATAGAGAGGGACAAAATACTGGATGGACTAAAAAAGAGGAAGCAATGCCTGGAAGAAATTTGAGGTCCGAGCTAAAAACCGCTATATCCTCAAAAAATCTTATGAAGTGCTGCTCTTGGGATAGTAGGCCCCAATATCTCCCAACCTCAATCCATAGGTGCTAGCCACCCAGAAGAAAACTTTGTAAGCGAGGAAATTCAGAGGGATTGACTTTAGAGGTTTAAAAGGACATTCCCTTGAAAAATTAAGATCCAGTGGGAGATCTCGGATCAGAATTGGGGTTTGAACATCTGACCTTCTCAAGGAAAACATTCTCAAGAGAAGGTTTGCAGAGGCATCAAAGGCACCTAAATTGAAACCTCAAATGACTTGTAGCAGGCCGTTGGCTTTGAATAGTAGAGATGGCAAGACCATCACCTCCCTCGAGACCCGAGGCCACGCCCCCTGAACTAGCCACGCCCCCTCCCTGTCGCATAAAACGCCGTGCTGAATGACTAACCGGTGTTAATTCACAGCTACCCTTGAGGCGGAAGCCGGGGGTGTTGCTCTTAACTTCTTTTAAAAATAGCTCAATTCCACACTCTGTTGACTTTACTAACACAGTGTGTTTGGTTTTTTATGCTTTGGATGACTTTTTACTTCACAGCGCTGCTGTAGCAGGACGCTCTCTGAGCCGCCATCACCTCCCTCGAGACCCGAGGCCACGCCCCCTGAACTAGCCACGCCCCCTCCTCCTCCCATAACTATGATCACTCCTCGGAGGCGCAGCGGACGAGCGCAGCGGTCGAGCCCTCAGCACGCCGAAGACACGCCAAAGACTAGCCCGTCTGTGCCCGTCCGTGCCAGTACGGGACACGGGGCTAGTGATCATACTCCTCTACCCAGGCTCTCAAAGGTAATGTCATCTGACCTACTAAAATCTTTGCGCCCTGCCCAACATGACAATTGCACGTTGCTTGAAATTCCTCGTCTGGGCACTGCTTCCTGCCCATTTTGTAGTTACACAATTACATCATATCAGCCCTACCCCCCTCGTAGAACTAGACGTAGTAAGCAGATGAAGCCAGCACACCCTACTAACGAAAACCATCTATTCTACAGTTTAAATTGTCGTTCCCTACCTATGCATAAGGTTGAGATTTTCGACCTGCTAATGGACGACAAACCTAGCGCCCTGTTTCTCACTGAGACCTGGCTACATGAAGGTTCAGGGCCTGATATAGCTATGGCCCTTCCTTCCAACTATGCGATCGCCAGATTGGATAGAACCCTTAAAACCGGAGGTGGAATCGCGATTGTTTATAATAAACAATTTACTTGCACATTTGAATCGATAGTTATACCTGACAGTGAGGCTGCATCTTTTAAATTATGTCTTCATCCAAACTTCACGCTGTCCGGTATTCTTGTGTACCGACCTCCCGGAAATGGCACCAAATGGGCTATGGAACTAGCAAATCATATTACCCCTTTCATATTAGCATCCAAAAACTTCTCTATCATCGGAGATTTGAATCTTCATTTAGAAGATAAATTGAACACAACATGCATAAATTTGCTGGATGATCTTTTAGCCATGAACATTTACCTTATTAACTCAGGGCCCACCCACAGGGCAGGACACCTACTTGACCCGATATTGTCAAACCTTCCCTCACTTAACTGGATAGAAAATATCCCTGTTTGCTGGTCAGACCATTTTCTAGTTAAAGCCTATCTTACTATACCCAGTACCTCAACAGACCAAAACAGGTCACTGCCGTCTCTGAGGAAAAACTGGAAAGCTCTAGACATCTCTAATCTTAACGCGAACCTAAACTCAAATCCCCCAAATAAAAATGACAATATGGAAAGCATTGCCATGGCCACTCAACTATGGCTTACCAATGCGGCAGATACCTGTTTAACCCAGACTAAGACCAAGGGGAACCTGCATCGTCCCCCGGCCCCCTGGTTTACTGACTCTCTTAAGGAAGAAAAAACTAAATGCAAGGCACTTGAGAGAGATTGGCGCAGAGATTTCGATCCTGATAAAAAAAACAGGTATCATATAGCTAGAAATCTCTACCATACTGCTTGTAGAAAAGCTCGCACTACATATGTAGCCACGTTCATAATGGAAACTGCGAATAAATCAAAAACGCTGTTTAATACAGTTAAAGATCTCGCAGGGGCTCAAACTACTGCTCCAACGCGACCCCTAAACATGAAGCAATGCCAGGACTTAGCTCAATTTTTCTCTGACAAAATTGACAATTTGATTGTCGAGATAGGTAAAAACACTTCGACAACCGCCCCTAAGGAAGATAGGGAGTACACTCCGATCATAAATCAGACCCTTCATAATTGGCCCCCTATCACAACGGATGCTCTCATCTCAATTATGAAGACGATAAAATCTGGTTCTCCTCAGGATCCCATTCCTATCAAGGTAATAAAATTACTTGACACGCCTGCCCTCAAAATCATTGCGGACACCCTAAATTCATCTTTGGAGCTTTCCACAGTACCAAAGATATGGAAACATGCTATAGTGACACCCTTGTTGAAAAAACCTACAGCCGATCCGGGTAAATTAGCCAATTATAGGCCTATTTCACTCCTTCCCGCTTTTTCCAAATGCTTGGAAAGACATGTGCATTCAGCACTGACGCTTTTTTCAGAGGAAAATGCCTTACTTCACTCCACCCAGTCAGGTTTCCGAGCGGGCTTCTCTACAGAAACTGCCCTACTGGGTGTTTCTGAAACCATGAGGAAACTCCTCGATGACGGTCAAACGGTTGCGCTTATTTTACTTGACTTAAGCGCAGCCTTTGACACCGTATCGCATAAAAGGCTAATCGCTCTACTAGGAAAAAATGGAATAGGCGGAAACGCACTCCAATGGATTAGATCATTCCTGAGTCACCGGACCTTTCAAATATCATCGTCAGCGGCATGCTCGGAAACTTTCAATTCCCCTCATGGAGTACCGCAGGGCTCCATCCTTAGCCCGCTTTTTTTTCAATTCATATCTTAGACCCCTAGCGGACCTAGTGGAAAAAGCGGGTCTAACCTTCATGTCGTATGCCGATGATTCTCAGATTGTGTTCTCACTATCTGAACCCCAAACTTCTTCTCCATCTCTCCTTAAGGCTGGCCTGCTATCCATTTTCAACTGGATTTCAACTAACCAGTTGAAATTAAATGGAGATAAGACGGAGATTCCCCTTCTGGGCAGGAAACCAGAACTTTGGAACTCATTGCATTGGCCTGGCCAGATGGGAAATCTCCCGACACCAGTGCCGCAGGCTAGAAATCTGGGGATAATCCTGGACAATTCCCTGTCCATGATACAGCAAGTCAACAAAGTAGTGAGCACCTGTTTTACCATCTTGAGATGGCTCAGAAAGATCCTGTGGATGCTGCCCAGCCCTATGCAGAAAACGGTGGTCAATGCCTTAATAACATCTCGGCTTGACTACGGGAACATCCTGTATCTAGGTACAAATAAAGCAGTCACAAAAAGACTGCAGCTTGTACAAAATGCGGCCGCGCGTCTTCTTTGTGACATACCTAAAAACAGCAGCGTGTCCCCTTACCTGCGTGAACTGCACTGGTTGAGGGTGGAGAACCGCATTAGGTTTAAAGCACTAAACTACATGTTTAAAATTAAAGCAGGTACCGCTCCTAAATATTTGCAGGCACTAGCTTCCCCCTACATCCCTAATAGGAATTTACGATCCAAAGCAGCTGATAAATTCTGTGTCCCCAGATTTAAGCTGGCCAGGATGGGAGGCAAATCTTTTGCCTACCTGGGTCCCGTCATTTGGAATACTCTCCCAATTCAAATACGCAAAGAGCAAAACCCTCTCAGGTTTCGAAAGGAGATAAAAACCTGGTTGTTTAACCAGTAATCCGATCACCTATGCTGTCTACACTCTATACCAGGCTGTGTGTTAGGCGCCGGGAAACCCTTTTTGGGTAGCTGTTGCGCCATATAAGTTGATAAAATAAAATAAATAAAATAATAAATAGAAAACCATCTCTGAGAAACTCCACAACAGAGTTTCCATTACAATTAGTAGCAGACAGATTTCTCAAAATGCACCAAGAATTAAAATTCTGCCAGTCCCTCTCATAAACCCTGACCCTACTCCATTTAGTTAAATCCATTTTGGATGGATTTAACTGAATCTGGGAAGCAGCCTAATTCCATCAACCTCTGCCTTACAATTTCCAGCCCCCGGAGGGAGTACTGACTGACCCCCACTGACAGAATGAGAGATTGCAGAGGGGAGCGAGTCTGGAAAGACTAGAGGAGGGAAGTCCGCCAACTGGAAGAGGAAACCAAGGCTGACCAGACCACCCTAGGGCTACAAGAATCGCCTCCACTTGTTCTGATATGATCTTTTGAAGTACTCTGTTGAGCATCACAAACTTAGCGAAAGCATATAAAAGTCCCCTGAGCCAGCTATGCACTGCTCATACCGCCCGAAGCTGGAAAAAAAGGAGCACAGTTCTGGAAGTAGCACGTTCTCTGAATAGGCAAAAAGGTCTAACCATGATATCTCAAACCTGTCCTGAAGGGCTTGAAAACTCCTGTGAGATAGACACATGTCTGCAAGCCCATTCTTCGTCCACGAAAGATAGACTGCAGGCCGAGAGTGTAGCCTCATCTCTTCCCGCGTTCCTAGCTCTATCGCCAGATTTGCTAAATATGGGCAGATGGGTTTTTGGAGCCTCCCAGGTGGTTGATACAACCCCAAGCAACCTAATTCTTTGCAGGGACCAGGTCTGATTGGCTCTGCAAATGAACAGCTAAGGCAACAAGGGCTTTGCAGACTTCCACTAACTTATTCCAGATGGGGGAAGCCAGCGCCTCCTGACCAGCCATACTCTGTGACTAGAACGATTGTTCAATGAGCACCTCATCCCAGACGCTGCCATCCGTGGTCAAAATGTGCTGAGCAGGCTGACATAAGGATATTCCCTTGCACAAGTTGGCTGGGTTCAACTACCACTGCAGCTTTTGGGGTTATGACCGGATTCACTGGAATCAGCCTCCGAGGATGGCTCCCAACAGAACAGGGATCAAGAGATGCAAATGTAGACATGCTCAAGCGACCAGCTGCCGTTGATAGAGCGCGCAGGTCACCCGGGTCACAAGTTTACCAATTTTTTCCCACGCACTGGGCCCTGACGTGAGTATAACCAAGACTGAGTTTTGCGTAAACCGGGTGATTTCTTGCACGCCACTATGAGTAATTCAAGGGGTGACTCTTACACCACTTACTATTCATGTACCTGACTTACCACAGGCACATTACTCCCAACGGATCAGGAGCTAGCAGTGGACAGGAGACAGGTTTCCTAGGAAAGAAGATACTTCATAAACCCAAATACATTGTCCACACTGTAATCCGTAAAATAACCACAGACACCTGATGTGTTTTAAAAGTTTATCTAAAGATTTTCAAAGTGAATATGCCAGGATAAGCAAAATACCAAATAACACGTCAAGCATTAGGATCACAACCAAAATATAGCTATGAATTAGAGCAAGGACCATTTGAGTATATGGGAACACTATGGGATCTGAGCATTTAGGGAACACGCTATTCAGCACAAGTTTAAACTAGGGCAAAGGACATGAATAGGATCTAGAATGTATATTTAAGCTAGGCTACTCATGCTATTCTTACTAAGTTTACTGCAACCATGCCAAAGGGAAGGAGAAAAACAGGAACATACTAAAATATAACAGTCAGATAATTTCCTACAGGTGGGGAGAGAAGTGGAACAATTCTAATAATCAATTTCATATAATTTGCATTTCAAGGTGATAGAGCAATATAACAGGCAAGAGTGCTTTATTAAGGAGAAGGCAAGTAAGAGAGAGAGAGTGAGAGTGAGAGAGACGCAAACCCACCAAGTAATATTTACCTAATTAGGAATGAGGACTAACCCTGGCCACGGGTCAGTTTGGAAGGACGGGGACAAGAACCCTCAGAAAAGGAATGCCAGAATGCGAGCAGGTACAGCTCACGGGCAGTCAGGACAGGATACCCCTCAGGTTTGGGACAGGACTGGGCTCACCAAGGTACGACCAACACCCACAGCTTTGGTTGCAACGCCTGCGTTACCCCTTCTGCAAGTAATCCGCCAGTAACCCCGATTGGGTTTCGAGTTTCCCCAGCAAAGTGCTTCGCCAGCACTTAAGACTATTTCCACCCCTAGGAGTTTGTGGAAAGTATGGACAGAGTGCTCCGCAGCACTCTAGATTGAGCACCTATAGAGATCGTAGGGTCAGTGACAGGTCTGCTACTCGGACAAGTCGGACAATTTTCCTAAGCTTCACTAGGGCAATTATACTGTTTGGGGTCCCTTAGACCACCCACCAATGTTGCAAATGACAATTTCGTACATTATGATTGGTCGGGAGAGGTGATTCGGTCATGTCACCTCCTAGAATTCAACGTTCCCATCATTAATATTGAAATTTTGCTTATCCGCCCCTTGGGTTCACGTTCCCATCCATAGGAATACAGTAGAAAATACGAGTGTACAGGGTATAGCAACAATGTCTCTGAGGTTCAAGGTGGAATTTCATTGTCTTGTGCTGGGTTCTCAGGCGCATCGGGCTTCAGGAGCCAGCTGGCTTGTTTCAGCTTCTGCGCAGTAGAGTTTCTCCCAGGTCACATGGCAATACTCAGAGGAGCCTCAACATGGCGTCGCTCATGTGTGTCCCAGCCCCCAGAGACGCGATACATGAAAAGTAAACAAGAACAAATTAAAATCACACATAAAATGATCACACTGTATACCATGATAAAATCTTACACACCCCTTACTTTATAACATCTATAGCATTAAAGTTTAGTGCGAAAAGACAGATAGGCTAAAGCAGCAGTGGCAAGCATAGAGCGTGGTGAGAGACAAGCGGCCATGTTTGCGATAGTGCGCATGAGCAACAGATTCCCTCCAGAATGCGAGTGCGTCACATCACATGGGTATGACCGACGCATGCGCAGACTGAATTTCTGCAAAGCGGCCATTTCCTTAGTGCAAGCATTGTGAGGATGAAAAGACACACAGGCAAGCCTCTCGGGAACGCCCGCGTGTTGGGGAAAATGCTAAATATGAGACGAACAGTTGGATTAATATGATTATAATTTGAACGAGGTTCATGAGTGAGAGCAAGTCGCTTTACGTGCGAATCCTTGCTCCATCAATCCCCTCTTTGATGATATTTACTATCATCACTACAAAGGAAACAGATGCCAACTCTCATTCTTCCATATCATTCATTTCTATCTCAACGAACTTATTGTTGATCTTTCTTTCGGCTTCTCTATGAGAGTGGTGATTCTTTACCTTTTTGTATATTTCATTCCTCAATTCTTCCAATTCTAATTCATCAATGTTTCTTTTCACCCCTCTCTTATTTACAGTGGACTTCCTTTGACACTTTTGGCATTTACAGCAGATGAATATGATCAGAACAACCACACCTATTCCGATTATTGGCATCAGTATTTTCCACAGAATGTTTCTACCTAGGTTAGAAAACCAACTACCTATTGAGGAGAGACCTCCAGTCAGTCTCGTCCAGGCACTATCAACCTCTAATGGTTTGAGCTCTTTTTCCAAATTAGTTATATTTCTTACATATCTTTTAAGTTCGATACTTCTATCAGGTATGTAGGTGCAACAATGTTGCGCCTTCAGCATTCTACAGACTCCGCCCTCTTTTGCCAATAAGGTGTCAAGAGCAAGGCAATTCTGCAAAACCATTGATCTGATCGCAACCATTTCAGTATTGACCAGCAGGAATCCAGCAGCAGTGTCAGTAGATAACCGATCCACTACTGTAGATAATTTGCAAATTCTGTGTGTGTTCAGAACTACCCCCATTCCAGGTATCAGTGCACTGAAAATATCACCTATGATTTCTCCTACACTTTCACGTTTTCTACGCACTAAGCCATTAGTGTCTTCATCATTGCTTCCAGCAGCATTATTCACATGGTATATTTTCGGGAAAACAATGCCAAAGTAGCAGCTTCCATACCAGTGATCCGGCAATTTGAAATAAGCCTTGTTCCCACATATATAATATATTCCGAAAACACAGGTTCTGACCCATTTTTGAAACCCCAACCTCCAATTACCTTATAATTATGTTCACACTCGCTGGAACCAATGAATACATTGTTATAATATTCTGTCCTTTCTCTATGGAGACAAAGTTTTCCTTTCCGTTCAAAATCCAGCAACAAAGCAGGATTAGCTTCGCCTTGTGAGGTATTATCCATGTGCTCAGCCCACCTAGGGACTCTATCCTTTTCATCATTTGCCTTTTTCTGAAACTTTTCCCTCCTTCTGTCTGCCATTTTTATAAACATCTTTTCCTGCTCTTGCAAGGAACAGGTCAGATTTTCTTGTCGTGCTTCATCTAAATCTATGTCACCTATAGTCAAGAAATATTCTCCCATATAACGGGTCACCTCGCTTTTAACATGCACGAGGTTCAGATGTCCTCTAATAGGAAGTTCAGAAAATACTACGTCAGCATTTGAATAGTAGTACTGCAAAGTGCTTCTATAAAATAAGCTAGCTAATATACTGCAGGAAATTCCGTAGGTTAGGGGCAAGTGGTGATATGTCACACCTTCAGCTACAGATGTCGGTAGCTTCATGCAGACATAGCAGTCTTCTATTTCCATAGCCTCTACATAATGCACTAGCAAGTTAGCGAAAACATTTAAATGCGTCCTGTTTTTCATTCTGTGAAAGTGCAGTTCACCCTCATCTGATGCTTCTAATTTTTGTCGTGTCTGTCTTTGCCTAACTGAATTGTCATGTCGTTCTAAGTTTCGTGGTGTTTCTGCAGTCTGTGCAACGTCTGTGTCTAATATTTCAGGTTCAGTAGGGGACAGGTTAGGATTTTTACTTATCATAAAAGGTATAAAGATTGTTAATCCTATCCACATCACTATTAGCATAGCTACACTACATAAGCATATTTTACAGCAAGTTTTACAACACCCAAATCTGGACCTTCCAGCTACGTTTGAATCAGACATTTTAGCTTACAGGTGGCTTTTGCAACCCCTCTTTGTTTCTTTTCACCAAAGCTTCGCTCTGTTTCGTCTCAAGGAGGGTCTTCGTCCGAACTCCGATCAGTGATGGATTCTTCGTCACTTTTGCCACTGTGATTGGGCTCATCAATTTCTTCCAGCACCAGGTATGTCCATTCAGGGCTCCGATACAGTCTATTCTGTTTCTTCACTCTGTCGCTCTTTCTCAGAGATTTGCCTCGGGCTGCTTTTCTTTTACTTTCAGCCCTCTGACGGTCTTTCAGTTTCTCCTCGACTGTTTTTATTCGGAGTCTTAGCCTTTTGACGTACCTGGGTGTACTTTTGCTTCTGTGACTTTCAGTGGTCGAGGACACTTGGCCTTCCTCGTGCACTCTTTTAATTTTTTCCTTGTGCTTGACAGAGTCTATTTCCCTCCCTGTCTGACTAGTTCCAGGTCTTTCATCTATTTCTTCTGCCTGGTCCTCAAACTGGTCCTGTTCAGGTTCGCTTTGTAAGTTTTCTTTGCTTTCAGGTGAACTGGATTCTGATTCCTGAACAACTTCGTCTATTTCTATCTGCTCTGGTTCATGCACTTCGCTCCCTTCATTTTCTTCCGCATGAACATCTACTTTGACCACTATCTGTCCCTTTCCAGACTCCGGAGTTTCAGGTGGAGTGTCGATGTCTTGATCTGTCCCTACTTGGCTTATATCCTGATCAGGTGTGATGTGAGTCTCGTTGACCTGACCTTCGTCCTCTAGTTCTGTCTCACCTGGGCTATCCCACTCACTGTCTAGGTAGGAATATTTCCTGGTTCGTATTGGATCATGAACCGGATCGTCGGCAGGGTACCACTCAACGTCTCGACTTGTGCTCGGCAGTTCGATGTCAGTGAGGTCCGGACTCTCTTCGTGAGTCTCCTCAGCAGGGCTGCCTTCAGCTTCAGTCGCGTTTTCTCCAGTTACCCGCTTGGTGTGGCTGGCATGGATCCACTTCGGTACACCAGCACACTTGACAGCAGTAGTGGTGACAAGGATCACTTGTCTTGGCTTTCCCCACTTTGGTCCAAGGCAACTCTTCCGGGTGTGTTTCTTTAACACCACCCAATCACCTGGTTTAAGCTTATGCGCTGGAGTCTTGGGCCAGTCGTCAGCTGTCTCTCCAATCTGGTGGGAGATAGAACGCACTTGGTCACCCAGTTGCTTGCAGTATTCTATCACCAAATCATCAGTAATGCTTAGCAGTTTGTGTCCAGGTACCCATGCTTGTCGCATCACTCTCCCCATTAGTACCTCATGGGGGCTCAGACCTGTTTTTCGATTTGGAATACTTCTCAGACTCATCAGCACAAGGGGCAATGCTTCTGTCCAGTTCATTTTGGTGGAATCACACATCTTCGCCAACCTGGACTTTATCGTGCCATTTATCTGTTCAACCACCCCTGACGCCTCGGGATTGTAGGCACAGTGCAGTCTTTGCTTCATCTTAAAGGCCTCACAGAGCTCTTCTAGGACGTCGTTGGCAAAATGCCCACCTTGGTCTGTTTCAATCGTCTCAGGAATGCCATACCTAGGTATCAACTCCCTGAGCAATAATTTGGCTACAGTCAGGGCATCATTTTTCTTTGCTGGGTAAGCCTCCACCCACCGAGATAACAGGCACACTATAACCAGGACTATATCCCTTGCACTTGGGCATTGTTATAAAGTCAGCCTGCATCCTAACAAAGGGACCTACTGCCTTTCCAATGGTACTTTGCTCCACTACCGTCTTCTTTCCTGCATTGAATTGCTGACACACTAGGCACCTCTGGCAAAACCTTTCCGCCTGGTTCCTGAACTTTGAATTGTAGAACACCTTGTCAAACACACGGCACATGGCGTCCCTTCCCATATGTGTAGGTTCATGTATCATCCTGACCATGGGATCTATCAGGCTGTCGGGCAGCACAGGTACTCCAGTTTTGTTTACCACCACACCGTCATTCCTTATTCTGCATCCATTCTCACTCCACCTGCCTTTTTCTTCCCTGTCTGTTAACTGTTGTAGGTCTTTCAACTCATCCCACGTTGACACATTATCAAACAACATCAGTTGGCAGCTGTGTCCACCCCATAACCCAATTTGGAGGGACATTTGGTATCAGGCACAAAACTGTGCGATTTGGTCAGCGTATCTGTTCCCGGCTGTCACATCATCATTTCCTGATCTGTGAGCCGCACACTTGACCACAGCCAATTCTTTGGGCAATTGAATAGCTTCCAATAATTCTTGTACCACCTTTCCGTTTCTGATAGGGGTACCTGAGGAAGTCATGAATTCTCTTTGTAACCATAGTTGGCCGAAGTCATGAACAACCCCGTAACAGTACTGACTGTCGGTATAAACAGTTATTCTTTTGTTTTTACCCCTCCTACAGGCTCTTGTCATGGCTATGAGCTCTGCCACCTGTGCAGATTTCACCTCGCATAGGTAAGAGGCTTCTATAGTGTTGGTCAGTGTCACTACAGCATAGGCAGCACACAGACCTCCACTCTCATGTCTTAAACATGAACCGTCCACAAACATTGTATGATCCCCATCAAGCAATGCTACCTCTCTAATGTCAGGACGGGGCTTAGTGCTGAATTCTGTTAGATCAATGCAGTCATGTTCCATCTCATTTTCGTCGTCTACATCCAGGGGAACAGGTAATAGAGTCGCTGGGTTTAGAACATTGCACCGAGAAATGGTTACATTCTCAGCACCAATCAGAATTCTCTCATACTTAGTCAGCCGACTAGGGGTGAGATACTGGGTCTTGGTTCTGGTCAGCAAAATTACAACAGAATGTGGAACATATACAGTGACAGGATGTCCCATGACAATGTTCTCACTCTGTTCTAGACTGACGCAGGTAGCAGCTACTGCTTTCAAGCATCCGGGCAATCCAGCGGCCACTGGATCTAGAGTGGCGGAAAAATAGGCTACAGGACGTCTGACCAGCCCATGCTCCTGGGTCAGGACCGAGAGGGCACAATTTTCTCTGGTGTCACAGAACAGTTCAAAACGCTTGGAGTAATCCGGCATACCTAATGCAGGAGCGGTACATAGACAATTTCTCAGTGTCACCCACGCATTCATGCTTTCACTGTCCCAACTGACTGGGTCTTCCACTCCTTTCTTGGTCATTTTTATCAAAGGCTTAGCTAGATTTGCGAATCCCACAATCCATTGCCTGCAGTACCCCACAACTCCTAAAAACATTCTCACCTCTTTCTGAGTTCGGGGTAGGTCCATTGCTTTGATTATTTTGATCCTTTCTGTGGTGACTTTTCGGATCCCTTTCTCTATCTGGTGCCCCAGATATTTTACTGAATTCTTGCAAAACTGTAATTTGTCAGGGGAAACTTTATGTCCTCCTTTTCCTAGGTGATTTAGTAAGGCAATGGTGTCAGTGACACAATCAGTTTGAGTTTTAGAGGCCACTAAAAGGTCATCTATGTACTGCACCAAAACAGACTCTCTTGGCAGGACTAGAGATTCAAGGCATTTCTTTAGTATCTGGTTGAAAATCGATGGACTTTCAGTGTACCCTTGAGGGACGCGATTCCAGACATAGATATGGCTGTCAAATTCAAAACTGAAAAGAAACTTGCTTTCTGGATGCAGTGGGATAGAAAAGAATGCATGACATAGGTCAATGACAGTGAACCATTCCGCATTCCAAGGAATCTGATATAGGATCACTGCAGGGTTGGGCACAATGGGACAGCAAGGTACAACAATTTGGTTTACCTTGCGCAGGTCCTGCACTACTCGGTACTTTCCACTAGGCTTTTTAATTCCAATGATGGGCGAATTGCAGGGACTGCTCATTACTTCTTCTATGATTTCTGCTTCGAGCAGTCGGGTAATTTCAGTTGCGACTCCTGCCTTTACTTCTGCACTCATTTTGTACTGTCTTGTTTTGGGATATACTGCATTTGTTTTTATTGCTATTTTCACTGGGTCCACGTTTGCCATTAAGCCTACATCTTTTCCCGTGAAGTCCCACACTTCTGGTACCACTCTTAACTGAAGCTCTTCAGGTAAGTCTTCAATGGACAAGGTTTTAATGTCAGTGTCAGGTCTTACTAACATCAGTTTATACAAACCATCTTCATCGGGGGTCTGAATTTCGACACCCTTTGGTGTGCAAAATATGGTGCAGCGCATTTTGCACAACAAATCACGTCCCAGCAGGTTTACAGGACTGGAATCACAGACCACAAATCTGTGCATTTCTTTAAAGTTTCCTATGGAGATTTCCATAGGCTCAGTTACTGGAGTACTTATTATTTGATTAGAGACACCCACTACTTGGATTTCTTCTCCCGAGAGGGGTAGGTTTGGAACATCCACCGTTCTCACAGTGGACCGGGTAGCACCAGTGTCCAACAGAAAGGTGACGTCTTTTCCTTCAACCTTTCCTTCAATGTATGGTCCAGTCTGGTCTACCGGTAAGGAGGCGCCAAGTACGCACTCCTTGTCCTCCCCCCTCAGGCCCCGTCAATCTTGTTCATCACAGAGGAAGGAATCATTTAACAGGTACTGTGGAATCGCTGCATTGCTTCCATTCTCTCCCTCCCATATCTCCGCCCTTTCATTCTGCTGGCCCTGATTCTTATAATTCTGTCTAGGAGCGCGAGGTACTGGAGGTAGCTTTACCTGTTGCTGGTTCTTTCTCGTCCCCTCTTTCTGCACCTGTGGATTTAAACCATTTATAGGGGCATTACCGGCCTGCAGGTGTGGACACTCGTCTCTCCAATGCCCTAACTGGCCGCACCCGTGGCATGGGAACTTCTTCATAGCCTCTTCCCGACTCATCTTTGCCCGGGGCTTCCCTCCTCCCCCAGCAGTGGCATTCTGAGCATTATTATTGGAATTCAATTTACTTAACTGTTTTTCCTGCTGTTCAGCCAATTTCACCTGTGCCCACATCACTTTTTCCTTGAGGGCTTTCTTTTTATTTTCGATTTCATCTTCGCAGTATTTTGCGTATTTCAGGACATCATCTATGGGCTTTCCCTGCCAACTTATTTTATTATCTCGAATCCATTGTGATATTTCAGGCCTTAATCCTAGTACGAATCTGTAACTGAAATGGGTCATGTCTTTCATGTCCACATTATCGATACCACTGTAAGTTTTGAATACTTGCAGTAACCTTTCATAAAAGGAATGGACAGTTTCATCGCGTTCTTGGGTGGTTCTATCTATTCTGGTCCAATCGGTTTCTTTTGCGGGCACCTTTTTCTTGAGGTACTGTATGACTTGCTCATACTTCTTCATCACTTCAGGTGCGGGAGCTCCAGTCTTTTCGTCTCTCGCATATTCCTCACTAGGCCAATCAATTTCAATTTTGCAGTCGGTCCACAAATCTACAGGGACCACAATGTCGAAAAACCCATCCAGGTCTTTCAGAAGACATTTCTGAACTTTTATGAAGCGTTCAACCTGTCTGTACCAGTCAACTGGTTTCTCTCTTAATTTCGGGAAGTCATTAGTAAATGACACGATATCCTGTCGGGACCAAGGGACATGGACATACTTTCCCCCCGGGACCTCTCTCATGGGACACAACTTTTCTGCGGGAGTTACTTCTTTCAGCACATATTCTGAAGCCTGGGATTTTGCCCTGCTGTCTTCCTTTTTCTTTGCCCACCGGGTTCTCCATTTCCCCACATCCCCCCATTTCTGCAAGAGTTTTAATAATTCTTTTATCTGGATCTGTTTTCCTCCCATATTAAAGCTTTCTAAGTCTTTGTCCGAAAAATCTACTCTGTAGGGTTTCTGAAGGATTTTGGAGCGACTGACATCTATTCCCATTTCCGTGGCTGTGTCCATCAGTCTCTCATGGAGCAATCTAGCGTTTCGGGTAAGGTTTTTACTGATGAACAGTAACTCTTCTTCGCTGAAGGAGTTTAAACAGTCTAATCCTACATTTCCAGCCATCATCTCTTCTATTTCTATTCTTAGCTTATAGATTTCTAATGGTTTAGGTTGGGGAGTGGTCTCTTTCTCTAATTCTTTGGTCCATCTGTCTAATTCTTCCGGGGATACCACTGTGGCACTTCTAACCCCAGACGTACTTTCAATCAGAACCTCTTTTGCCCTACTCTGACTTCTCGCCCCTGACATGCTAGTTCTCGGTTCCCTAATGGGCATATCCATCAGGACCACTGATTCACACTCACTTTCTTGATCGTCATCTATGAATACTTCCTTTCTCGGGGGTGGGATACTAGGAGTAGGCATGATTGGGGAGATAACAGGAGGACGAGGACTAGCCAGGTTATCCCTATAAAGAGGAATAGCGGGTCCAATGGTCACTGGAATAGTCAGAGAATCTGGATGGGGATGTATCTGGGCTATGGTCCGGACTAAATCGTCTCGCTGCTTATCCAGGGCTTCCTTCTCTTGTTCTCGCAAAGCCTTTTCTGCTGATTTGTCATGCAATACTTGGGGGACCAAGGGAGGGTAAATACTTGGGGCAGTCGGAGTAATCAATCGAGGTGGGCCTTCCCCAAACGGCTGATAATTCGGGACCGTGGTTTTAGGTCTGCAAAACCCATCCCCTTCACTGGTCTTACTATCTGTACCCGTCCCATCTGTCTCACTATCCCTCCGACATCTGGGATATTTGGCAAACGGGTTTGGTGAACTTAAAGGCTCGGACTCTGCTACATAGGGAGGTGGGTTTTTCATCAACAAATCTTCTAGGTGCTCATCTTCTGAGTCCCCTACAGGCATTAAGTGATGGGTTTTCTCTTTATTTTTTCCTTTCCCTTGTTCTAATACCCCCATCATTGGAAACAAACCCTCCACCATCATGCTTTGTCTCCAATGTTTCATTTTCTGCTCTTTGGTTTCTCTATGGACCCTCGGATACCATTTACTCACTCCCTTGTCCATCCGGGGTCTATCTCTCTCCAAAGCCTCAATTTCCCACTCTTCTAAGGCTTCATACTGGGTTAATCTGGGTCTGGGATGTAATTCATTCATGCGGGTCCTTAAGTTAAACAGGATCCTACCATTAAAGGTACCATCAATAGGAAACGCTAGGACTCCGTCATCTGCAGTATACTTTGCCCAATTCTCTAGCCATACACAGGTATGATACCCCTTTTCAAACATCATGAAAGAAGCAGGAGTATTCGGCGGAGGAATGATCACACCCTCCCTCGTTCTAATGGGTTTGTCTGTTTTGAAGAAATTCTTTACCTTGTCGGCAAATGACATTTTTCTCTTTATTCCATACATCATGTGCGGTCTACCTGGTATAATCTGTTCCTTATAGAAGCCTGAGTTCTGAGGGTTAGGTAGGAACTCAGGATACCACATATGCCTTTCCAGGCTCACTTCTAACTCGGCCTGATTAATTTTATTTACCTTTGTACTTCCAATGCCAGCGCGACTCTTATTTTGTAGGAACCAATCAACACCGAAAATACAAAAATCCTTGTCCAATGGGTGCGCGGCCTTTCGCGAGACCAAGTCTCACGCTCCGGCACTCACCCCTCCCTTACAAATTCGGCTTCGCTACACACCCGCTGTTCTGACCAATACCAGCGCGGCACGGAGTGACGTCAGAGCAGCCTTCCGACCGACTCCCTCCTTCACAAGGTAACGGAAACTTTTAACTTTTCCTAAAGTGCGAGTATAAAACTTAGTTACTAACACGCAACGTCTGCCACTATGTCTGAGTGTTCTAAATAGATAGAAAAACTTCCTCTCACTACAAGTAAACCACTTCTGTCTACTTTTCATTCACTCTGGATAGACTTCTTTGCCTAACCTCACACACGAGTAATATAGAACCCGTTATTCTTCTGACTCATCCACTTCTGTCAGGGATATGTACTGAGCCAGGATTTCACCAGCGGACTATTTTACTTACCAGTCAAGCCTCGGAGACCCTATTACTCCTCCCGTATGTGACCCTTACTAGGTGATATCACAATGAAAGTTTTATAAAGGACTCGTAGCTATCATTTATACAGATGCAAAAAAAAAAAAAGGATCCTAATTAGTGCTTCCAGGTATTCTTAACCCTACACTAATGACTCTAAACAAGTGACTTTTCCAGCTAACCAGATTCTACTCACCGTTAGCTATATACTTCCCCGGGGATTCAGACTACACTGAACGCTTACAAACAGTTCTTTGTTAATACGACATGTAACACTTATAGCATCAATGCAAAAATCATGTACATTTACATATAAATCCTTAAAACATTGCAAAATTTGAACCAATACAGTAGAAAATCAGCAGCACATTTTATTTTCACGGTTTGCTTATCAACTATCCTGTCTACCTATCTTAACTAGTCCTAACCATCACCTCTTCTACCAGAAAATTACTGATAGAGCGCGCAGGTCACCCGGGTCACAAGTTTACCAATTTTTTCCCACGCACTGGGCCCTGACGTGAGTATAACCAAGACTGAGTTTTGCGTAAACCGGGTGATTTCTTGCACGCCACTATGAGTAATTCAAGGGGTGACTCTTACACCACTTACTATTCATGTACCTGACTTACCACAGGCACATTACTCCCAACGGATCAGGAGCTAGCAGTGGACAGGTGATAGGTTTCCTAGGAAAGAAGATACTTCATAAACCCAAATACATTGTCCACACTGTAATCCGTAAAATAACCACAGACACCTGATGTGTTTTAAAAGTTTATCTAAAGATTTTCAAAGTGAATATGCCAGGATAAGCAAAATACCAAATAACACGTCAAGCATTAGGATCACAACCAAAATATAGCTATGAATTAGAGCAAGGACTATTTGAGTATATGGGAACACTATGGGATCTGAGCATTTAAGGAACACGCTATTCAGCACAAGTTTAAACTAGGGCGAGGGACATGAATAGGATCTAGATTGTATATTTAAGCTAGGCTACTCATGCTATTCTTACTAAGTTTACTGCAACCATGCTAAAGGGGAGGAGAAAAACAGGAACATACTAAAATATAACAGTCAGATAATTTCCTACAGGTGGGGAGAGAAGTGGAACAATTCTAATAATCAATTTCATATAATTTGCATTTCAAGGTGATAGAGCAATATAACGGGCAAGAGTGCTTTATTAAGGAGAAGGCAAGTAAGAGAGAGAGAGTGAGAGTGAGAGAGACGCAAACCCACCAAGTAATATTTACCTAATTAGGAATGAGGACTAACCCTGGCCACGGGTCAGTTTGGAAGGACGGGGACAAGAACCCTCAGAAAAGGAATGCCAGAATGCGAGCAGGTACAGCTCACGGGCAGTCAGGACAGGATACCCCTCAGGTTTGGGACAGGACTGGGCTCACCAAGGTACGACCAACACCCACAGCTTTGGTTGCAACGCCTGCGTTACCCCTTCTGCAAGTAATCCGCCAGTAACCCCGATTGGGTTTCGAGTTTCCCCAGCAAAGTGCTTCGCCAGCACTTAAGACTATTTCCACCCCTAGGAGTTTGTGGAAAGTATGGGCAGAGTGCTCCGCAGCACTCTAGATTGAGCACCTATAGAGATCGTAGGGTCAGTGACAGGTCTGCTACTCGGACAAGTCGGACAATTTTCCTAAGCTTCACTAGGGCAATTATACTGTTTGGGGCCCCTTAGACCACCCACCAATGTTGCAAATGACAATTTCGTACATTATGATTGGTCGGGAGAGGTGATTCGGTCATGTCACCTCCTAGAATTCAACGTTCCCATCATTAATATTGAAATTTTGCTTATCCGCCCCTTGGGTTCACGTTCCCATCCATAGGAATACAGTAGAAAATACGAGTGTACAGGGTATAGCAACAATGTCTCTGAGGTTCAAGGTGGAATTTCATTGTCTTGTGCTGGGTTCTCAGGCGCATCGGGCTTCAGGAGCCAGCTGGCTTGTTTCAGCTTCTGCGCAGTAGAGTTTCTCCCAGGTCACATGGCAATACTCAGAGGAGCCTCAACATTGCGTCGCTCATGTGTGTCCCAGCCCCCAGAGACGCGATACATGAAAAGTAAACAAGAACAAATTAAAATCACACATAAAATGATCACACTGTATACCGTGATAAAATCTTACACACCCCTTACTTTATAACATCTATAGCATTAAAGTTTAGTGCGAAAAGACAGATAGGCTAAAGCAGCAGTGGCAAGCATAGAGCGTGGTGAGAGACAAGCGGCCATGTTTGCGATAGTGCGCATGTGCAACAGATTCCCTCCAGAATGCGAGTGCGTCACATCACATGGGTATGACCGACGCATGCGCAGACTGAATTTCTGCAAAGCGGCCATTTCCTTAGTGCAAGCATTGTGAGGATGAAAAGACACACAGGCAAGCCTCTCGGGAACGCCCGCGTGTTGGGGAAAATGCTAAATATGAGACGAACAGTTGGATTAATATGATTATAATTTGAACGAGGTTCATGAGTGAGAGCAAGTCGCTTTACGTGCGAATCCTTGCTCCATCACCGTGTCCCCTTGAACAGTCAACCCTAGTCATGCTGATGGTGACTGAAGTTGAAG
This sequence comes from Lissotriton vulgaris, assembly GCF_964263255.1. Taxonomy (NCBI): domain Eukaryota; kingdom Metazoa; phylum Chordata; class Amphibia; order Caudata; family Salamandridae; genus Lissotriton; species Lissotriton vulgaris. Next base: position 1,079,887,782 of record NC_141698.1, on the reverse strand, counting down.
AAGGGAGTGGAGAACTGACATCAGCTACTGCTGTCTTATGGAAGGATGATACACACTCCTCCCAGATCACTCTGGAATAAACCCCCATGGAGCAGAGGGACTGAGTTGGACGAAGGTGGGATTTTCTTCTCCGTAGACCCCTTTAGTCTTCAGGTTTCTGCTTACCTGAGTGACTGTTTCCGTCCCTTGGAAAAAGAAGAGGCACAAATTAGCCAGTCTTCCAGGTATGGGAAAAGCAAAACAACCAAAGTATGTAAGTGACCTACCAAAGGTGTTAAGCCCTTTGTGAAAATTCTGAGATCTGAAAGTAGCCTGAAAGAACGAACTTAGAACTGCTAGTGCTGTCCTGCAATGAAAAACCTTAGAAGCCTTTAAAAGCCTGAATTCATCGGGATCTGCAAGTATGCATCCAGAAAGGCCAAAGAGGCCAGGAACATCCCTGGGCAGTCTAGATGGAAGATTGGGTGAATGGTTACCATTTTACATTTCTGGTCAGGCACAAAAGCATTTACTCTTTTTAAGTGCAGCATTAAACGAAAGTTCCCTGTAGGGTCTGGACCTGGAACATTAGAGGCTAGCGACTCTGGGCCCTTTGTTCCTCTGCAATCATCTGATTGCTCCCTTTGCAAGGAGATCTTGCACTCCCTGGAATAGAGTATGATGACAAGGACACAAAGAACAGAAGTTGGACAGAAAAAGTGATAAGAAAGTCCAGCTTGTGTCCCTGGGATGGAGTTCCAAGTACCAGACAGTCCTTTTTTTTGACTACCTCAGTCATCTGCAAAATGCAGGAGCCTTTATCCCACTTTTTCGTGATTGGCATGACCTGTGAGGCAGAGGTGGTTATGTGCAGGACCCAGGATGTGTCTACCCATCCTGGATTCCAGCCACGACCCCTACCACAAAAGGGCTGAATCGATCATCTGGAGGGGCTCTGAAATACCTGACAAAAGCCAAACCGTTTTCCCCTTGAAAGACGTTGGATAAGAGCCGAGAGATTCTATCTTCTGCTGATTTATTAATATTTTTTTGGGGGGCTAAAGCTTCTAACTGGGAAGCAACGAGTTTGTTGCCGTTGAGTGGAAGGGGAGTCCGCAAAGACTTCTCAGAGTTGTCAACTCTCCAATTTCTTAACCAGAGATGACTTCTTCGTGAGATCACTGATTAAGACGTGTTCGAGAGGAGCCTGACTTCTTACTCTATCTTGGACTGTCGAGAGGTACAATCGTGTCCTTGCTGGATCTCCTCTGCAAGAGCCTGAACGTCATGGAGTAAGGGCTGTATCACGTAAGCGGCGTAAGCTCTATCTCGCAGAGCGAAGTTGGATGCAGACAGTTCTCTCTGAGCTGCGGATCTCACACTCTTACCTGTTGCATCAGATGAAGACGTGTCCTCCTCGGATATCATTGTACCCCGGGACGCCAGACCTGCGATTAAGGAATCAACCTTGACTTACCAAGGAAATTGCTGGTGAAACCCCTGAAGAATGTACCTTCTCAATAGGAATCTTGGGAATCACGTCTTCTCCACATCTTCCCACTGGCTGGATAACAGGTTTCTGATGGCCTTGTGAGCAGTCAGGGTATCCAAATCTTTGTGTCTATGTTGTTCAAACAAATCTTCACTGGCCTTGGCTGCAGACTCTGACGAGGATATACTTGATCAGGAAAGGAAGCTCAGTGTCCTGTACCCATCTGCCCCTCTGGTCTACCTCTTCCTTCAAGCCTTTAGTGTCAGGTGCTTGAGGAGAAGGCTTCTCTTTTGGAGAGGCGGACCCTCTCCCACCCTAAAGGTTGCCCCCGCAGCCGTATTTATCATTTCCTGCAGCAACGACATCTCTTGCAGGTCAGCTTTCTCATTGATAGTCGAGGCTTTGTACTTCTGGTCAGTTCCAGAGGTATCCTCCTCGCAATGTGTCCTTTTACCCTCCATAGCTAAGGGTGCCTATTCAGGAAAGTCAGCACCCCTGAACCCTCACACATGTGGGAGCAGCAGCACCCGGGCACAGATACGGACAGCTTGGAGTCCACTGTGTACCTGCACGCGACCCTCCACCCAGCTGCCATGGTGTGTCTCATGGAACCCTAACACAGACACAATCAGTATTGACCACTCTGTACTGGTGCACGAGACCCTCGAGTGCGAGGCCCTGTGCCTGCATTATCTCTGCCAGGGGGAGCACATGTAAATAAAAAAATGTGGGGCCTAGGAAAGAGCCCTTTGTGGTCCCTCAGCCGATGGGGTAAGAGGCAGAAAAGTAGGGTTCTTCCCAGACCTGGAAGCTTCTCTGTCCTAGAAAGGCTGCAAGCCAATAATAATGGGCGGCACCTGTGATACTGACTTCACTCATCCTCTATGGTTACCTGCACTGGTTCACAAGACCCTTCACTCGGCTTGCTATGGCGAGGGTGGCAGCATGGTGCGTCTCGTTGACACTGCACAACACACCCTGTGCGGGGGCATTGCCCTTGGAGAAAAGATCAAATAGCCATGCTGCAGGGCATCCACTGTCAAACAACGAGTAGGACATGGCCATTTGGATATGAGCTGAGCCAATCAGGTAATCCTGAGTGTGATTTAGGAACGCCCCCAAGCAAATCAAGACACTCCCCTCCATCACTGGTCCATGGCAACGGGTATCACTTGTCACCCTTCCCTTCTGGTGTACCAGTAAGATGACCGCCCATCTGTAATTTTCGCGGACTGTGCGTAATTTAGCCCTGAAGCCCATTGTCCATGACTAATGATGTAATGGATGGCTTTTGTCTGTAATTTTGGCCTTTGAGCTAAAGGAGAAGAGTTAATTCCAATAATTGGAATTCCCCAGCTGAAGAGGAAGGGAGGAAGTCTCCTGTGCTGTGAACTCAAGGGAGGGGCAGACACATAAACAAGAAGCAAGCCTTCTTGCCAGGGTGCCTGCTTCCCAAAAGAAATGCAAATGTGAGCAACTGGTAAATCTGAAAACGTAATGGCTGCTTAAGGGCCAGTTTAGGCATTAATGGATGGAGTCACTTGAAGCTTCCTGATGGCAAAGATATTTTCTTTTTGAGAGGTGCTGTGATGATCCAAGCTGAGCTGTGGAGTGTGTGCTTTTAATGGACGGTTATAAAAAATGTTTGCACAAGGTATGATCTGCATTTTATTGAAATGTGTACTTTAGGAGCACTTTTTATCTTTAACCTAAATTTATATGAGCATTTTGAGACCGCCTTTATTATACTGTGTGTAATGCATATTTAAAATAATGACTTAACACATTCTCAGTGCTTTCAGGGACCACATAACACTAAACATGCACAAGTTACTTCCCCTCTGCACCAAGCAGGGTTCAATTCTGTGGTCCTCTGGTTGCACACACAGACATTTTTAGTGATCACATTAACCAATAGAGGATTCATAACCTAAAATAGTGCATTTTCCACTGATTAGTTTAATTTAAATGTATTTATTTTTCATTTAAGATATGCGTTATTTTTCATTTAGTTATTTGATGCTGAAAGATCAACGAAATAGTTACAGGATATTTTGTTCTTTTTTGACATGCCTTTGATTCCGCCACCTTGCTCATTGACTCTATTCCCATTACAGTATCCATGAGTTTTTAAATGCACTTTGTCCGCTGCATTGAATTGCTATGCATGTCTGAAAAATCCAGCAATGGTAGCATTTGTTGTCCTGCCTTCCCTTACCTTCCTTATGTACCTTTTGATTTTTTTAGATATTATTTCCGATTAACTTGTGATTTGTATTTATTTAACACAGTGTACTATTCATCTTACATACTTTTACAGAAACACTGTCTTCTGGTTTTAAAGGGGATTGAGAAAAATAAATTAGCCTAGTCAGTGGCTTAAGTGCTCATGTGTGACCGGAAAGCTTTGCTTCAAAACCCAGATTCCCTGCATGACTACATTGTGTGATCTAAGTCCAATCAAATGACTTCATGTGTCTAATTTACTTGATAGTGAAATTGAACAGCATATTCAAGTAATTCAGTTTAAGATGGGCAGTGTACAAAGAACTCACTTCTATGTTTTATTAGCCTGTAATGTTCTATCATCCATAACAATAATATTGTCCATAATGTAAGAGACACCAGATAATTGGTTCACTTTGTTTAGTCATAATGTTGTCAAGAGGAAGGGTTAATGAATGTTTTAACGTTCATGTTTAGAAACGTTCAATTCAAATAAATGTCAATGCTATGTTTCGATCTAGTATACTAAATTGAAACCCCAGTATGAGTTTCTTTTAAAATATTCGAATGTTGTGTGCCAAAAGAGGTTACATAGCATGATAGTAGCCAGGTATGTAGTCACCTAAGCCATCATACATGCACAGAAGAACAGGGCTGCATACATTTATGAAGTTAGCACACATTTTAAAAATCTTTCTGTGTAATAAACAGACCCATAATAACCGGTCCCTCCCCCATCCCCCTTGCACAGTTTCTGATGCTCTAACTATTAGCAGAGGGAGGCAGAGCAGTGGATGCTTTGGTGTTTTAGTGGGGAAACCATGACAGTCTTTCAGAGATAGGTGCCCTTAGACCACTGCCTTGTGTAGTTGTCTAGATGTGTCAAGAACATCTAGTACATAGAAATTGAGAGTGTATGTGTCGGGGTGGGGGGGGGGCGGTTCACAGTGGGGGAGCACATCCTCCTTGATGCTGCCTTTAAAGCCTTCCACCCGAATAACTCACGTCCATGCAATAAAATATGTTCTCAGACAGACTCACGCCTCCCTGCGTAACAGGGTACTTTCATATCAAACCGAGAGCAAGACTGTGGCCCAGTTTATGATAGTCGAAGGAAGTGGATTCTACAAGTGCAGTGTAATATTGTGTTTTGCTAGACAAGGGTCAATTTGAGGAATTTGGTGTCTGGTTTCTTGAACTTAGGCTGGGGAATATGTCCAATAGGACCACTTCTGTTGAATTCAATAGTACACGGTCCATCGTGGCCGACACCACAAGGGTGTGGACTTTAATCAAATATCTACTTGTTCAAGGGACAGGTTCCTTCATAAATCTACTTGTCCTGAACAAAATTCACAAGTCCCTTTGATGCCATGTAGTACGGCAACAAATTATGGCAGCAATCTCATTATATAAGAGCTCTGATAATAGCCTCGCTGAGTATGCCAAGACTCATACAATGGTAGGGTTTGAATGCTAGCATTCCCTTATTTTGCTACCTTTCTGCAGATCTACATATTGGGGCTGGAGATGGCAGTAAGCAACAGTTCCAGAGTTGGAATGCCCTTTTGAGTCTGTGGTTTTGAACAGCTTTTCTCTAATCTTTTCCCATACTGCGAAAGCTTGGAAATTTCTTCCTCACAAGGCAGAAGTACAATTTCTTCCTGGTATGGAAAAAAGTGGTTAGAGGGAAAGTGAACTTGTAAATACTCAACAGATTTTCACATGAGCAAATCTGCACATACATATTTGCTCATGCTACAATGCAGTTCACAAATATTTTCTAGGAGTGCTCTTTCCTGTTCTAATTCTGTATATTCTTTGTATGGTAATTCATGAAAGCGTAACTGTACTAATTTCAAGGATATATATCGTGGGTGCACTTTTGTGACTTTCGTTAAGAATACGGGCCCTAATTAGTCCTGGTGTTAACCAAGACCTTTTTGTTTTCATTAAAATTCTTTCGCTCTCTCTCTCACTATCTAGCTGGCTTCACTTTGAGCATTGATTGATTAATTGAAACCATTACAATAGGCATTGGTACACTTAAAGAGCGATTAAAAAGACTGCTGTGTCCGTTCAAAAGTACGCACATTAAATACGTAGAGCGTGTTATAATGAAACCTTATTGGAAGGAAAGGAACTATGGGTTGTAAGGGACAGTTAGGGCAAAAAGTAGTTGGTGCGTTATGGTGCATTGGTGAAACTGTGCCATAACCGGCTCAAGCTGAGGAGCTCGGTTGTAACAGTGGCCGCACTGTCTAGGTGTTGGGCTAAAGCCGGACTTCATTACTGCTGTTGGCTGTGAATGAACTTCGGTGTAGCAATTAGGAGTTCAAAATTAGTGCGGCACAGAGGATTGGTACTTCACAGCCTTACATGATGATTGCACCTGGGGACTTCTTATCAGGGCTATTACTGCTGGCTGACGAGATTTGACTTGTAGTAATCTTAAGGTTGGCCATGGGAATTTGTGTCTATGCTGTAGCATGGCTGGACACACACATAGTAGCTGGGGCAGGGTTCCTGTGGTATACCCACAGAGGCGGCACTGTTTGATGGACCAGGACTGCTTCAAGGAAGGGACCAAGTCCTTGGATGGAAAGACGCCAAGGCTGACAAGCCTTGGCGTCATGATTCTTGGCCGCAGTGAGCGGACAAGTAGTGCTGACGGCCCCAGGCCACGTACTATGGCATGACTGTCCATGTATGCCGTTTGCATGAAAAGAGGCCTTATCGGAGGTGTATGATGACCGCTTGACTGCTCTGTTGGTTGTTCGTTTTAAAGCGGTGTGTTCCATAGGGGTTTGCCAAGCGTACTCTTAATTGCAGCGTTTTGACTGAAAGCCAGATTTCCAAGAACCACAAGTTCTTTTTTTGCGCCCGCTTTTCAGTTTCCAACCAGAACTGATGTGAGAGCAAGTTGACTTTGGCCATTCTCAGCCTCCAGTACAATTTGAATAAGGCCCCATTTCTTGCTAGACCCTGATGAATCAGGCTGAACTCGAGCCTAATTTGAGCTTGTGAGACGTGCTGTGGTATCACAAAAAGTCTTCTGAAGAGGCTCATTTTCAGAGTGTTTAAAATTGCTGCATCCTTCCCTATCAGTAGTTCTGAGCCTTAAGTTAATGAATGCATACATTTGCCACCCATGAACTGAAGGAGGTAGTGTGTCCATGTCTTTTGCTGCAGGGTTTTGAAAGCAAACAAAAGTTTGTTTGCTGTGGCTCGTCTGGATGCTAGATGCGTTTTAAATGTAAAGTGAGAATCTAAGTGGACACTGAGATACTTGCAAGAATTCCCCAGTTCTAGAATGTTGCCCTTGACCCGCCAAGTGAATTTGGGCTGCGATTTGTTTCAGCACACAAAGTAGTTTTCCTTCAGGGCCAGGAACATCTTTGGCAATGTGCGTTTTTTAAGACCGATAATATTTTTGCTTTCTACCATTGTTTGTTATAATAGTGAGGGCCTGGCAGCTCCCACAACAATAACGTTTTATAAAAACAATATCAAAACAAGACCCTCATTGACTTAACTAAAAGGCTGACACCATTGTCAAACCTACTGACTTTGCCAATGCTTGTTTATGTGCATGTGTGCCATAATCTTTTTATGTTATGTTATGTTATGTTAAAAAATGATTTATAAAGCGCGCTAACACCGATTGGTTTCTTGGCGCTATTGAAACTGTTGAAACTGGTTATCCTTATTTTTCCATTATGAATATTTTTGGGAAATATTAGCATGCATCAACACATTACTAAATGATGCTTCAAAGAAATGGTATCTAAAATTTCAGAGTGGTGTAGCAAAATATTTTCTTTTTCTATTTGCATTTTTATGTGAACATTTTTATTTTGAAAGCAAATACTCCTCAGTCATGCTTTTATGCTTCTGCATATACTTGCATCTAATCATAGAGCATTCTTGGAGCTTTATACATAGCCTCATATAGTTAAACTTTAAAAATGTGTACATGTCAGGGGTGTCGAATTTATTAAAATATCTACTTGTCTATGGGGCAGGTTGCTTCATAAATCTACTTGCCCAATAACAAAATCCACTTGTCCTTTTTGTGTCATGAAATGCAGCGACAAAATATGGCAGCAATCTCATTATATAAGATCTCTGATATAGCAGCTCGGATTATGCCAGGGTTCATACCATAGGTGGGTTTGAATACTAGCAATTCCCTTATGTTGTCACATTTCCACAGATCCACATACTGAAGCTGAAGATAATGGTAAGCAGTTGTTCCAGGGTTGGATTGCCCTTTTTAGTCTGTGCAAACCTAGTACCATGCGTGTTTTAAGGGTTTTCACCAGCTCTTCTCTCTTATTGAGAAATAATGGAAACTTACTCCCTGACAATAGCTGAAGTAAAACTTCTTCCAGGTTTTGGAAAAAAGTTGTTGGAGGGAAAGTGAATTAGCAAACACAGTTTTTCGTATGAGAAAATCTACACATGCATATTTGCTCATGCTAAAATGCAGTTCAAAAATATTTTCTAGGAGTACTATTTTTTGGCCTACATCTGTAATTCTTGTGAATTCACGAAAGCTGTATATCTGCACTTAATGCAAGGACATGTACCATGGTTGCACTTTTGAGACTTTCTTTAATTATTATGCTTCAAATTAGGCCTGGTGTTAACTATGACCTTTTGTATTTATTTAACTTCAGTCTCTCTGTCGCTGGCTTCACTGCGAGTGACAGCATTCTGCTCTTTCACAAGGAGCATATCGGCACACAAAGTAGTTTTGTTCAGTGCCAGGAACTACTGTGGCAATGTGTGCTTTTTGAGACTAAAACATTTTTTTTGCTTTTGTCAATGTTTATTATAAGGGTGAGGGTCCGGCAGTTCCCACACCCATAAGGTTTTACAAAAACCATGCCAAAACAAGTCATGCATTGACAAAACTAAAAGGCTGACCACCAATTTCAGGCCTACGGACTTTGCCAATGCTTCTTTATTTTTGCTTCCCATAATCTTATTGAAACTGGTTACACTTATTTTTTGGGGGAATTACTAGCATACATCAACACATTTTACAAAATGATGATGCAACGAAATGGTACCTAATAATGTTACAATAGTTTAGCGAAATGTCTTTTTTTCCTACTTGCATTTTTTTTGTGAACATTTTAATTTGAAAGCAAAGAATTATCAATCTTGCTTTTAAGCTTCTGCAAATATTTCCTTTTAATGAGAGCATTCACTGAGCATTATATCTAGCCTCATATTGCTAAACTTTAAAAACGTGTGTACACATTTTATACTGGAACCACTGTCAGTAGTGCAGTCCGAGCTTACATTTACTTGGCGTGCTCACCCTAATAATGAAGGCTTTGCATTAATGAACCATCAATACACATTTGAACAACATTAACACATGGACAAAAATATTACCTTAACTCCAGACAAATCCCTTCCCTGGCACATTATGTAGTGCTGTAAACTGGCAGCCAAAGGGTTTGTGCTGTAGGGTGTTGGGCCTACTTGTCCCAAGGACTAAATACAAATGAAAACTTGTTGCCCTTGACCCCAAACAATATGTCCTGGGCATCGGGCTATAGGAATTCCACATCCCTGCATGTGTTTTCATAATGTAACTACTATCAGTGGAGCAGTCAGAGCTTGCAACATTTATTTAGAGCTGTCACACTAATGATAAAGACTTTCATCAATGAATCATAAGTAGAAGTTCAATCAGCATTAACATATGGACACAAATATTACCTTAACTACAGGCAATACCGTTCCCTGATCCATAAGTTTACCCTGTAAACTGGCAGCCAAAGGGTCTGTGCTGCAGGAGGTTGGGCCTACTTGTTCCAATGACAAAATAAATATAATAAAAACTTGCTGTCCTTGACCACAAATGATATGTCCTGGGCATTGGGCTATTGAAATTCCACAACCCTGCACCACCTTGGGAACTTTTTGCCAGTATGAAAGGAGCGTAGAGCAAGACCAAAGCATATGAAGCAAATTGGCATCTAATTGCATACAGCAAGAACATGCAGCTGTGGCTACCGGGCATATTTTCTTAACACCATCAATGCTGATGGTATTCCCGTCCTGTGCTGACTATGAATTATTCCCTTGTTCATGACGAGCTGAGCTCGTCATGAGCATCGAAGGGGTTAATTAGTGCAGGTGTGTAGTAGGCTCAGTTCAGAATGTTAAATTGAAAATACTTAAAATGGAAGCCGTGGGATACTTTGTGGGAATATTCCAATATTTTACCCCAGTCCGTATCGTACAGAGCTTTGGCCAAGACAGTCTCTCAGTTAGTCCAAGGAGAGACCCAGGAGTTGCCCCCATGTTGCAGGAAAGCTCTGTACGTTCATCTTATCAGTTTGTCGCCAGTCCCTGTGGTGCAGGTCGTCTGGCGCACCTCATGTGGGGTTGGTGCTATGTGGTGGGCACGAAATAAGGTTTTTAATGATTGTTTAAGCAGTTTGTAAATAAGGAATTGACCCAGGTGAAGATTGTTGTCCACCATAAGGGTTTGGACATCTAGGAGCTCACTGTCCAGAAACAAGCCCCCCAATTTTGAGAGGCCTGCAGCGCGCCACTGATGGAGTTGACCTGAGCGAAGCAGTCCCGTAGAAGTGGGGAGGCCTAGCAAAAGGTAGTCCAGGAGTGTGATGTTTCTTTTTGTTAGTGAGTTAACCGGTTCTAGTAAGGCAAAAGAAAGCTGTGCGGACTAACGCCGGGTGGCGTAGGGTAGATTGGGAAGTAGGTTAGAAGGAGTAGTGCAGTAAGGCCTCCCTAAAGTCTTTACATGTAAACCCTGTGTCATCCAGGGGAGAGGCCAGAAAGCCAGGGAGGCACCCATTGGAACTGTGCAGCTGAATAATAGCGTTCTGAGTCCAGAAGCGTTGATTCTCCCAGGCACGGCTAGCTTTCGAGTGGACAGAGCTACCCAACTGCGCCCCAGCCCTCAAATCAGACGTGGGACATTTCTGAAGAAGGAACAAGCAATGAGCAGGGCAATGCTTTCAAAACAATACAATAACTGGGGTAGCACCACCATCTTCACTGGTGCCACGCGGCACATTACTGAAAGCAGAAGAGAAGGCAAAAAAGTAAACTGGGCTCTGAGGGACCGTCTCGCTTTGCACTCACACTATAGGTCTCTGAGACTACAGACAAGTTGTGGCTACCTTACATCCTGACACTAGGTGTGAGACGGTCGCCGATATCATCTTCTCGGTCTCATTAATGTTTTTTTAGGTTTAAACTCTACTGGAGGGTGAGGTGAGCCAGATGTTTTTGCTCAACTTGTTTAAACTAGCTGAAGGTGAACAAGTCACTTACTTTAATGTTTCCACAGCTGTTTGCCATGAGTGTTAAAATGTTTAGAAAGATAATACACATTTTGCAGTTGCTTTCTCCCCAGAAAGATTGAGTAAATATGGGTAGGTGTGATGACTTTGACACCGTGCTGAAGGGCATTAATTTACTATTGAACAAGGACATAATCTGCCAGCTGAATCTAGCAAACCTAGAGGCTGTGCAGAAAACAGTAAATAAGAGCACTGTAATGGGGAAATGCCTCTCTTTGGCTGTGTCCATAAAATGTACTTTTTTACGGTTATGTTTGTCCTGGATTTTAACCCTTTGCCCTAAATTTTTGTCCTGAATTTTGACCCTTTGTCCTGAATTTTTACAGCCCTGTCCAGAATTTACCTCCATTCCAGGTGGTCACCTTATGTACCAGACTGCCCTAGGCGTGGAAAAATCAGAGCAAATTGCCTACCCTGTTCTCGCGGACAAGCAAGGCGGATGCACTATACCCCTGGTGTGAGTAGCTCAATCCAGAGCACCATTAGCCTTTCTAACTAAATGGAGTAATTAACCAACCCTGCGAGCCCCAGTACCCACCCGTCACAGCCAGCCATGGCTCGTGCGCTACGAAATTCGTTTTATTTATTAAATTGTTTACTTACCTTCAATTATCCATACTCCAGTTTTTAGCACCCCCCCCCACTCTGCCCCCCCCCCTCGCCCGCCTCTCCGCCCCACCAAAACTCCCTCCACGGGCCGTGGCTGGTCACAGCAACAGGGACAAAGATTCTGCAGAAAAATAACAGCGCAGAACGTTACCAAAGGTTATAGCTCGAAACAGAAGGAGTGGACACTACTGACAACGGAATCAATTTGAGTACCACTATTGCACACACAATTGTTTAAAAACAAATAAAAGACTAAGTAGATGGGAGTACTTGGGGAGTGTAAGTGATAGGTCACTCTTGGGAGGTGCTCCCTTGTTCAGGGTGCATAGGCACACTTGACGCTGTGCTTAAATCTGGACCGGGCACTTGTAAGGGGGGAGATTTCCCCCTGGGCTTCTAAAGAACAGGCTTGTTTTGTTACTGGGGGTATGGCTCGGCGAGCCAAACGAGGCTCGAGCTTAAATGTTTTTAGGTACTTTGGCGGACCTTACAGTAAATAGTGTCAGGCAGTCCTAATCAACCATACCCACTTGCTTAATGAGTGTGGCCGTAGCCTCTGTAGTGCTGCTGAGTGCAGGCAGTGTGAAAATAAGAGATCTTGAGTTGTGACCAGAAAATTACTATGGGACAATCTATTTGTGTTTTTATGAGTGGGGTAGGGGCCCCTGCTCAGTGGACTTTTCAATTTGCAGGCAATATTTCCAATCTTAATTGAAGAATAAATGTAATTCTTCTCTGTGCTGCTAATCTCTTCCTTTAAGAGAGAGTCTGCCTTTGGTCTGGGTAGAAGTGGTTGCATAGACATAGAGGGCCTGTCCATGGTCCTGGTAGCGTGGGTGCACGGATGTGGAGAGAGTCGCTTTGGTCGTGGTAACGCTGAGTACATGGATGTGCAGGGTCCATGTCTTTGCTTCTGGTATCTGTTGAGGCAGGGACGTGGGTAGAGTCTGCCTTTTGTTCTAGTTGTAATTGGTGCATGGACGTGGAGAGAGTCTATCTCTGGTCCTGGTAGTGGTTGATGCATGGACATGTAGAGGGTCTTGCTTTGGTCCTGGAAGAGGTTAGTGCATGGACGTGGAGACGGTCTATCTTTGGTCCTGGTAGCGGTTGGTGCATGGACGTGGAGACGGTCTATCTTTGGTCCTGGTAGCGGTTGGTGCATGGATGTGGAGAGAGTATATCTCTGGTCCTGGTAGCGGTTGGTGCGTGGATGTGGAGACGGTCTATCTTTGGTCCTGGTAGCGGTTGGTGCATGGACGTGGAGACGGTCTATCTATGGTCCTGTTAGCGGCTGGTGCATGGATGTTGGAGAGAGTATACCTTTGGTCCTGGTAGCGGTTTGTGCATGGACGTGGAGACGGTCTATCTTTGGTCCTGTTAGTGGTTGATGCATGGAGATGGAGAGGGTCTAGATTTGGTCCTGGAAGAGGTTGGTGCATGGACATGAAGAGAGTCAATCTCTAGTCCTGGTAGCGGTTGGTGCATGGATGTGAAGAGAGTATATCTTTGGTCCTGGTAGCGGTGGGTGCATGGACGTGGAGAGATCCTGCGGTTGGTCCTGGTAGTGGTTGCTCTGTGCCCCAGTTGCGCGTCCCATCAGCGGTTTTCGGTGCGATTTGCTTTTTGTTTTTGCTCTAAGTCCGTCAGATGTGGTACGTGCAGCAGGTCGCGGACCTCCTGGATGGATACTATGCATTTGAGAAAACTATACCTCCAAGCGTGCTACGAGTAGTTGGCACTTTTATGAACTTCTGCGTCAGCCGCACACTCTCACTCCTTCCACCCACTCTCATTCTCGTTGTGTTTCGGTTGGTTTCCTCACAGAAACGTGTGGTACCCGGGTTATCCCTTTAACGGGAGAGGGACTTGGTTGGCACCGCCAAGTGTGATCTAGCTGGAACTGCGCTCTGAGCTCAGACTTGGCACGCGCTCTCCAAGTCTAGCCTGGTCCCGCCACACCAGTTGTCTCTGGGGTGCACGCATCTTTCGGTGTGGGGGTGTGAGGTGAGGGAGGGCGGTTTTGCGATGGGTGGGAGTGATATTCATCCAGTTACTTTGCAGTCGCTGGCTTGCTGTCAGTCCAGATTCACTTGCGTCACGGTGCTTAGCGCCTCTGAATGTTGCTGCATGTTTATGCAGCCGGAGCCCGCTCTGGGAGCCGGGACGGACGGGCAGCAGGTCACAGGGCGCCTGCCGCTGGGGCAGTTCCTGGTGGGCTTTAATCTGCAGTGCGCACTGTAAACCACTTCACACAGCTGATCATTATCACTGTAATATTCTTAATTACAGCATGTAACGCTTTCCCCGAGCTCAGACGGAGGGATAATGACAGCGTGAACCTGCCTTAAAGAGTATCCCAGATAGGCTGTAATTGGAACCACGAGCTGCTGATTAAAAGTCAGCCTTTCGCAACATCCACTGCACTCGGAGCCTCTGTGTTCACTGCACGGGACAGGTACTGCTTTCTTTGGACTAAGACGCAAAGGCGCCGTGAAAGGCAGGATTCAGTTTTCTCATGCCTGCGCCCTTGGTCAATCTGCAGCGAAGTTCCCGATTTACTGTCTTACATGGAAACACACCCCAAGGATATCTGTTTTATGGAGGAGAGACTGGAAAGAATCAGCTAACCCTTCTCCCCGTGTTTTGCTAGTAGACACTTCCCTCTCTATCCACCTCCCTCCTTATTTCCAACTGGAGGAGCTGTGCCGTTGTTGTTTTGCCACTGGCGAGCGGCCAGCGTATTCTATATGGAATTCAGGGGGTTTGCAAAGAATGTGACAAGCTTGTCTGGCACAACATCCACAAACTATCAATGAATGCAACTGGCTGCCCTGTGTCAGTGTCCCGCACGTCATAATATTGGCAAACACCTCTGTAGACAGATGGCTTGACTTAGTAAGTCGCTTGCAAAAACTCCTAGGTTGTTACTTGTTACGGTTTTTACACGATTGAATCGTTTTCCTTCTTTCATTAACCCCATCATGTCCGTTCTAGTATGGTCTAGTCAATAAAAACATATTTATAAATAACATATACGAATTGCTCAAATGTAATGTTGCATATCCATCCATCCATCCATCCATCCACCCAATAGTAAACACATAAACAACTCTGTAAAAAAATTGAGCCCAGAGTGTCTATTGTTGTTTGCAGTCTAAAGCGCGCTAGTCTGGCCTTGCAGGTGCCCCACGCTAAGGTGCAGGCAGCTCTTCCCCTTCTGATTGTTTTTACAGAGCTAAAGGAGTCCTACATCTGACTGAATTGAATGGGAAAAGCTAGACTGGCTCAGTTTTTCGTGGCCCTGTGTGTGTGTGCGTGGCTCTGTGTGTGTGTGTGTGCGTGGCTCTGTGTGTGTGTGTGCGTGGCTCTGTGTGTGTGTGCATGGCTCTGTGTGTGTGTGGCTCTGTCTGTGTGTGTGTGTGCGTGGCTCTGTGTGTGTGTGCGTGGCTCTGTGTGTGTGTGCGTGGGTCTGTGTGTGTGTGTGCATGGCTCTGTGTGTGTGTGTGTGGCTCTGTGTGTGTGTGTGTGTGTGGCTCTGTGTGTGTGTGTGCGTGGCTCTGCCTGTGTGTGTTTGTGTGTGCGTAGCTCTGTGTGTGTGTGTGTGTGTGTGTGTGTGCGTGGCTCTGTCTGTGTGTGTGTGTGGCTGTGTGTGTGGCTCTGTCTGTGTGTGTGTGGCTCTGTGTGTGTGTGTCTGTGTGTGTGTGTGGCTCTGTGTGTGTGTATGTGTGTGTGTGGGTGGCTTTGTGTGTGTGGCTCTGTGTGGGTGTAAATGCAATAGGTCATGCATTTGCGACCGATTAAGCTATTGGCATTGTAAATGACAATGCCATTTATTTAACGATTAAGCTATTGGCAATGTAAATGACAATGCCATTTATTTATGATTTTAAAAAAATGTCATGAGCAATGCCAATAGCTCTACCTTTAATAATGCCGAGACCATTGCATTGTAAATGCTTGTTCTTATTCTTACTTAAATTGTGAAGGTGGTTCCATATCCCTAGAGTGCAGGGCTAGGTCAGTGAATATCCTTGGGGCATTGCAGAGGCAGGGTGAGGTTACACCTTCCGTCTAGCCTTTCTTTGTAAGGATGCGGGGTGGGTTATTCCTTTTGCTGTGAGCTTTGTAGGATGCAGGATATAGGTTTATTTTCCCAGGATCATTGTAAGGATGCAGGGGTAAGTTATGTTTTTCCTAGAGTCTTTCTAGTGATTCAGAAGGATAGGCAATTTTCCCAAGATCACTGAAAGGATGCAGGTGAGACGATATATCCTTTTCCAGGGATCTTTGTTAGGAAGCCCAGGGAGGTGGGTTATTCCTGGGGCCATTGTAAGGATGCCCCGGGAGGTGGATTACTACTTTTTTAAGAGGATTTTATGAGAAAGTCTGTTTACTGGTATAATATATTAACGTTTTTTAATAGAAGACTGCCCACCGCAGAGCCAGGAGTTGCCCTTTACTTGTCTGGTCTCTGTTCTTCTTAGTCCTGTTTATTTCAGTGGACAACCTGAAAACCACAGCAAGCTTTAACCTGGATTTGATCTCAGAGCAGGAGCTGCAGTACTTGCTTTAGGGCAGGGGTCTCCCACCTTTTCTGTAACCAGAGCTGCTTATGTTCAGTGATTATGATCCTGAGCTGCTAACGGTGACCGTATCAGACAAGATTACATTAGTCGCTAGATTATCAGCCGTGACCGCCTCACTGCATTGCGCGGGGTTGCCAGCAGCAACGAAAACAAGGCGTTTTCGATTTGGAATGTCTTTACATACGTAACACATAAGTCATTGCTGAAATGCTCGAGGCACCAAGCTAATAATAACATTAGTAATAAGTTTCCTCTGCTCCACGTGATTTATCACTCAAATATAAGCTTTAAAAATATTTTATAAACTCAACCATTTCATCTCCAAACATCATCTTATGAGTTCTGAAAATACACACATTTTGGTCTTGAATACACAATTTTCAATTTTGGTATAAAAATATTAATTCCGCAAGCGAAAAGCTTCTAATTTAGCCTCTTCGATGCGTCGGACGGCCCCTGGCCGTCAGACGTTACAGTGGGCGTGTGCGCAGGACAGCCGGGGGCCGTCCGAACCGCGCACACTTAATTTTTTTCAGCACCGCGGCGGAATGTCTGTCGCGACAAAGAGGTTAGTAGGCCAGATTGTACCCAGAGAGCTACTCGCAGGTAGCTGGAGAGCTTGTTTGGAGAAGCCTGTTTTAGGGTTGGGGTGAGGTGGTCATAACCTGGCTTTTTAACACTGGTTAATTCCATAGACAGCTGTATTTCTTCGTCTCTCTCTAACCAGTGCCAAGACACCTGCGGGTATTTGCGCGCTTTACAAGACTCATTAACATAACATAACATACCTCCCTGGTTGGTAAACATGAGAATCAGTGGCATGCTGGGAAAGAGCAGCGTCCTGGTGGCTCAGCGGCTCTTCTAACCTGGAACACCCTATCCCTCCGCCTCAGGCAATCCACGTCGTTGATCCAATCCAGGAAGGGTCTCAAGACCTGGGTCTTCGACTGAACCACCACACCCAGACGGATCAGTAGCCCCCCCCCCTCACATGCGCGTGGGTTTGTATGGTTTAAACCCAGCATCAAGGCCGCACCGCACTGTGCAGAGGTAGGGTTGCAGGAGGGATTGTGAGATGCAGAAGTGGGTAGCGAAGAGGGACTCTTTTTGCTTCGATCCATAATCCACAAGGTTGCTGGTGAAGACAGGGTTGTTTGATGCAGAGGATCTTCAGTTCCTTCCTGGAGTGAAGGATTGATGGAGGATACTGGAGCTGAGTAGGAATTCCGGATATTTGGACCTTTGGAACCTTACTAGTTAGTCCTTCCTTCATTTTGTTGTCTCAAGCCTGATCATGTGGCTGCTCTGGGTATTCTAGTTCCCAATTGAGAGCTTTATCTCGCTTGCCAGTTTTTGTAGAGTGCTTGATTGCTTGGATTTGCAGGTGGTTAAGCAGGCTAGTTGCCCAGAAAAAATCCCGGAAGTGAATAAAATGCATAAAAACAGTATGTTAACCGTGATCTGAGTGCAACGGATGTGAGGGCCGAGAAGGCGGGGCCAGAGACATGGTTTATAAAAAAAAGATGTTTTAAATGTTCTGCAATAATTTTGTTCACCTCACACTTTCAAGTAAATAAATGTAACACACACCTTACATTAAAAATAAATGCAAGTTAAAGTAATTGATGGGTAATTAACTCTTTTGCCTTATAACAAGTAAGTTGGTTGTGCGATCAAAATAGATGCCGGTGGGTGTGTAACCAGACTGTTGCAGAACTGAATGCTGGTGGGCGCGGTGGGGAACAGTGAAATGTGTATTTTTAGTGCTGCACAGGCCCAGCCTGTGACTGAAAGCACTGTGAATAAATATGCAAGTCATTATTTTAAAATTGGATTACACACAGTATAAGATATGGTACCTGGGTGCGAGTTGGAAGACAACGCGGTCGGCGTTTCCCAGTAACACCGGGACCGGTGCGTTGATGGATCTATGATGATACCCCCTGGGCGGATACCTGAATATCTTCATACTTACAGCGGTACCTGAGCAACCCTGGCCGATGCCCGGTGGAGCTGTTCCATGTAGCTATATATGAGTTTGGCTTAAGTTTGCCCCGGCGGCCGGCACCTACCCAGCTGGACATCTGACACGGGTTTCCTTGTCTCCCTGCTGTGTTTTTCCCCCTTCGTTTCCCAGTGTCTTGACTATACTATACATCAATTTCCCTTATTATTGTGTAATCTCATGTTTTTATACTGGGCTCCTGTAACTGATGTAATTTTGTAACTTGTAAACCGCTGATCCCCATGTAAAGCCCTCTGATACCTCCGGGTCTAGCCAGTGCTATATAAAACTTCTCAAATTAAAATAAATAAATAAACCTCAAAAGGCGAAAAGAGATTTAGTGTTCAAGATAAAACAAATGCGTGCAAAATATATATATGTAATAATGTGTAATCGACTATACCTAGTGCAAAGATTTTTGTAGGCTTCCATTAGAAGGACACACACTCAGTTGGTAACACCCTCACAGTGACTCTAAAAAAAAAAATATATATATATATATTTGTCACTGTGAAACCTCAAATGACTCCATCAGTTGAAGGCGTATACTGGCTCTCGAGCAGGCTGTAGATTGGCTGATCAACCACATGCACACATTTGTATTTCTTTTAGGCAGCATGAATCCTGGCAAGAGGGCGCATCTCTTCTTTTGGTGTCTGCCTCTCCCTTCTGGCTTCAGGGTACAGGAAACTCCATCCTTTCGCTTTCATTCAGAGGCACCTCAAGGGCGGAAGGTTTATTTTTAGCTAAAGTAGGGGAGCTGTTTTTCAAAAATGTAAACACATTGGGGACATGGTTCCTAAGGGTTCCTGGTCACTTTGACCTCTGGGCACCATGAGGCTGACATCTCTCAGTTGGCTTGGTAGGACTGGAGTGAGGGTCAGTCCTGCATTATTCATTGCCATGACTATGAAAACCTGATTCGGTTTGGAACAGAAAAATACACACAATGTAAAAGGCCAAATTACCACATTATGGTCAGTTGGTTGTAACCCGGCCTGCAGTGGGTCCCTGAAGAGTTGGGTCCCTGAAGGGTTGGGCCCCTTTGCTCCACAGAGGCGGCAGGGGCCAGATCGTGGCTCACCTGCTAGAACAGTGCAGATCCAGAAGTGCCAGATGTTCGTGGTAATCACATGGTGTGTAAATTATTTCCACATCCATCATCTCATGAGAACATACGTTATTTTGTTTTTTCTGAAAATCAAACACCCGTTAAAGGCGTAATTCGATTACTCCAGTTAACGTGTGCGAAGACCTTTATAAATAGATGTTTGTGATCTGAAATTTCAGCACCAAAAATACAGAACAGATTGGGTTTGTTCTAGGTTTATAACTGTCGGAGATGATTGCCTATAATTCTCCTGAAAATTGTGCTGGTTGCAGGGTGGGCTAGAGTCGACCCCTTCTTTTCCAGTCGAATGCCCGTTTACCGGATAAAGGCAAACAGTAGAAAGGGCTCCTCTCTATTGGTGTTTCCAGGAGTTTACCAGAACCCACTTTGTTCTGATTCTGTAGCTCCAAACCTTTCATTAAACCATGTTCTTGTAAAGATTTAAATAGTTCTCTCGGGTCATTCTCTATTCATGCCAAGATGAGTGAATCCTCAGCAGCAGTTTAGACCCTGCTCCGATTTTTTTCAAGAGAACAATCGAATAAAGTAATGGAAAAATATGTGTAATATAATACTGGTTAAGGGCTAGGACATAGCCTTGCCTTCTAGTCCACGTTTGTAGTTAATTCTCCCCTACCCGCCCTAGTAAATTCACCCTTTTGCACATGGGTGAAGTGACTGAATATAAGTAATGTTGATAATTCAGATTGTGTGTGTGGAGTGTTTGTGTGTAAAGAAAGGCAGATGCATTTCCACCATGGACTCAAATGAATGTGTAAAACTTTCCGATGTTCTAAACATACTGAGCGTTTCTTGTGCAGAACAACCAGTTCATCTAGAACTAACAGGCACATGCATCAAAGCATTTTGCGATCGCAAACGATGCTAATCGCAAAAATCGGTCGTTTGCGATCGCAAAAATTGCTTTTGGAATGCATGAAACAAGTAGCCCCTCACAATTTAAGAAATCGCAAAATTAGCGATTTCTTAAATTGCGATTGCATTTAAGGAATCGCAATTTGCGATTCCTTAAATGCAATGCAAGAAAGTAAATAGATTTGCGTTTTTGCAATTAAGAATCGCAATTTACCATCACATGTAAGGTGGTGGTAAATTGAGATTTTTTTTGAAAAAAAGCATCAAAGTGCATTTTTCAAAGTCCCATGTTACGCACACACATGCCCCTGGGGCATGTGTGTGCGTAACATGGGTGCACATATCAATTTCAGGTGTGCAACAGGGTGTCCTTTGGACACCCCTGCACCCTTGAAATCGCATTCTCCATTTGCGAATCGCTTATTGCGATTCGCAAAATGAGTATGTCTTCCGATTCATTCCTATGGGCCTCTAGGCCCATAGGAATGAATGGGGAGGGATTCCTTAATTGCGACTCGCAATTTGCGAGTCGCAATTAAGGAATGTTTAGAAATCGCACATTTTTCAGCGATTCCTTAAAGCATAGGCATTTGCGAATTCTTAATTGCGATTCCTTAAAAATCGCAATTAAGAAATCGCAAATGACTATAATGATGCATGTACCTGTAAGATTTTACTAGTTCTGAGCGAGGCTGGTATTAGTTTTAGGTTAGCTAGTCAAACATGTTTACCACTGAGTCCATGGTATAAAGATTAATACATTGCAGGCATTGGTGTGTTACTTTTCTTGTAACATCTTCAAGGGCAAGAAGTCTTGTAAATATAGCGCACATGATCTCAGGCAAAGATGTATAGTTACCTACAGGGCTTATTGCTAGAAACTGACCTGTTCAAACTCTGCAGGACTGAAGGGGCGATAAAATGCAAGGGGTCATGGGAAATCTCCTTACTTTAGATATATTAAATGGTGACCTGGTATCGGCTACGGTGATTGGGACTTCAGAGCCTCTGTTTGTTTGCATTCCTTGGGTTCGTACATTGAAACCGCTGTTAGACATATAACTTCTCCTTTTGAGGTAGGGGAGGGCACTTGCTACTTAAAGCATCATGTCTTGCCCTGTGCTATGTGAAATTACCAATCTTTGTTACCACGTGTCCTTGATGGCAGTGATGTATGAGGTGTGAGGTGGAGAACACTGGCGAGTGACCATGTGGAGAATATCACACTGGAAACAAGGCCTGTTCTTACTACCTGGCACACGTATTGTATGCTTGGTGTGAAGGAGATTGCAGGGATTCAAGTTCACAATCTGGTTTTAAGTTGGCTCTGTGGTGCATCAAGAGGCTATGAGCTGCACGCCGTCCATTGCGTAGACATTCCAGGCTTTATTGTGGTTATTCTGAATGTTTCTTCAAGAGCAGCAAATGAGCCCATGGAGGTGCATGTTCGGTTGAGAAGGATCTATGTAGTCCGCAGTGTGTGGCCTCCTGCGACTTCTGGGTAATCACCCTCAACACCACCTGGGTGCCTTGAGCGGTTCTGGCATCTCAACTTAACACACCATTTCACCTCTCTTGTGATAGTAAGATATATTTATTTTCGTATAGAGTCTTCATATAGCACATACCAATGTCTGCCAATACACTGCAACTACAAAGATTTGGTGCAGGAAGGCAGGCATTTAGTAGGTATGTGCGGGCAGTGGAGCTAGAATTTGTTTATTTATTTGCAGTTTTTTACAGTGTCCGTTTTCAGTCTCAATTAGTGATGTTGATAGTAATAAAAAATTCAACTTTACTGGTGGGGGTACAGAAACGATGGGTCTCAGTTTTTGTTAGATTGGAATTTTAACACTGCCCAGAGGTTCGTGTAAGGACAGATGCTGAGGAGGAGTCTAAAAAAAGACGCTGGGGAGAAATTTAATAGAAGACTCAGAGGAAGGGTCTAAAGAGAAGACGCTGGGGAGGAGCCTGATAGACAAAGCAGAGGAGGAGCTTAATAGAAGAAGCTAAGGAGGAGTCAGAAGACGCTGGGGAGGAGCCTACTAGACAAAGCAGAGGAGGAGCTTACTAGAAGAAGCTAATGAGGAGTCTTAACAGAAGACGCTGGGGAGGAGCCTACTAGACAAAGCAGAGGAGGAGCTTACTAGAAGAAGCTAAGAAAGAGTCTTAACCGAAGCCGCTGGGGAGGAGCCCAATAGACAAAGCTGAGGCGGAGCTTACTAGAAGAAGCTAAGGAGGAGTCAGAAGACACTGGGGAGGAGCCTACTTGACAAAGCAGAGGAGGAGCTTAATAGGAAACGCTAAGGAGGAGTCTAACAGAAGACGCTGGGGAGGAGCCTACTAGACAAAGCAGAGGAGGAGCTTAATAGAAGAAGCTAAGGAGGAGTCAGAAGATGCTGGGGAGGAGCCTACTAGACAGAGCAGAGGAGGAGCTTAATAGGAAACGCTAAGGAGGGGTCTAACAGAAGACGCTGGGGAGGAGCCTAATAGACAAAGCGGAAGAGGAGCTTAATAGAAGAAGCTAAGGAGGAGCCTACTAGACAAAACGGAAGAGGAGCTTAATAGGAAACGCTAAGGAGGAGTCTAACAGAAGACGCTGGGGAGGAACCTTATAGACAAAGCAGAGGAGGAGCTTAATAGGAAACGCTAAGGAGGAGTCTAACAGAAGACTGGGGACGAATCTATCAGAAGACACTGAGGAGGAGTCTAACGGAAGACTCTGTGGCTGGAGGTGTTTTTTTTTAGACGAGTTAAAGAAAGTGTAGGGTCTTCTTTGTTTCCTTTTTAGGATCTACCACAACATATATTTTTACCTATTTTACGTCCATGTAAAAACATTAATTAATGATTTTTGACCATATTGGCTGTGACTATCCTGGTTCTTTTGAAGTCATTTCATTTTCCGGTCTCGCTATAATAAAGACATTGGGGCTATAGAACGCTTAATGCTAAGTACTAGACAAGATGTGAAAGGAAGATCACTGTGGGACGTTTCACAAACCTTGCAAAGCAACATTTCACATGTGGTAATTTCCTTCATTAAGCACGTTATGTTTCTCTTTACAAAGCTAGCAGTCAAAAAAATCTGTCTCTACAGTCTGTAATTTGTAAGAAGAGAGCATGAACAAGCATTATCAAAGCGAACAGGTCTTGCCTATGCAAGAGCTATTGACTTTGCTAATATGTTTAAGCATGGCTGCTGTTCAGCATGGCTAAAAGTTGGTGTCATAAAGGAGAGTGGAGTGTTAAGAAGTGTTGTGGTGTGGAGTGGTATTGAGTAGTGTGGAATTGAGTGGTATGGAGTGGCGTAGTCTTGTGGAGTGTTGTGTAGGGAGTAGAGTATTGTAGAGTGGAACGGTGTGGAGTGTTGTAGAGTTGAGTGGTATAGAGTAGCATGTCATAGAGTGGAGTAGAGGTGAGTGGCATACAAAGGCGTGGAGTAAAGCGGAGTGGTGTAGAGGGTGTTGCGTAGAGTGTTGCAGAGTAGATTTTCTCAGAGTCAAGTGGCCAAGAGTGAAGTAGTGTAGTAGAGTATAATGGCATAGAATGGAGTAGAGTGTTGTAGTGGAGTGGCATAGAGTGTCAAAGTGGAGTGGCATAGAGTGTCAAAGTGGAGTGGCATAGAGTGTCAAAGTGGAGTGTCATCGAGTGGAGTAGTGGAGTGGAGTATTGAATTACAAAATAGAGTGGAGTAATGTAGAGTGTTGTGGAGTGACATATGGTGGAGTAGTGTCATAGAGTGGATTAGATTTGAATGGAATAGAGCGGCATAGAGTGGAGTGTCATAGAGTGCCTACAGAGAAGTGGTGTAAAGTACAGAGTAGATTGGTTTAGAGTGCAGTGGCAGAGAGTGCTTTGGTTTTGAGTAATGTGGTGTAGAGTTCATTGGCATAGAGTGCAGTGACGTCAGGGGTGTAACCCAGGCCCCTGAGTGCGGGGGGCCACCAAGCTCCAGGGGTTCTACTCAGCACAGCACTTCGGCTGCAGAGTTCCTGATAGAGTCCGGAGGGGGTCCCTCCACGTACCTTGCAGTGGGACCCCCTCAATTATTGTTACACCACTGACCTGTTCCTTCAGAAGGTGGCTTCAATCTACAAATCTGCCTACCTGTTCTAAACCAAGCATTTATTAGCCTTTATTTTTACAGGGCAGATCCATCAGGGATCTACAGAGCTACGTGCCTCGTGGAAGACATTTGCGCAGCAACAACTTGGCCTTCGCCTAATACCTGTAGATCCCATTACAGAATGCAGATAGGGGTATTGCTCGGATTACTACCCATAAGCTTCATTACTCCGAGCCATCGTCTTCCCTGTCACAGTCTTGCTTACGGGGTTGTGTAGTAATAAAACGGTCTACTCTGGCTAACTGAGAAGTGAGTAGGCATTGTTGTTTTTTTAGGAAACATAATGGTTCACTCTGCCCTGTATGTTGAAGCAATCATGGAAGCAATCATGTCGGCCATATTGGGTATGGGTGATTCATGATTTTACTTATCCGCTTTGCCGCAGCGGACATTCCGCCGTGGTGCGGAAAACAATGACGTGTGCGCAGCTTGGACGGCCACCGGCCATCCTTTGCACACAACCACTGTGACATCGGACGGCCGGCAGACGTCTTACGCATGGAAAAGGTTACATGAGGAACAACTAGAGAAGAAGACTATCGCTCAGTGAGTAAGGCTGCGACAAGGAAGCCGCGACTCGGAGTAATGAAGCTTACCGGTAAGTAATTTTAGTATTTATTTACACGCTTATCTCTACGGCCCCAGACTAGATAACCTCTAAAGTTAATCAAATCCGTTTTAAGTCACGGAAAGATATGTATTTGTTGCAGTTCCATATATTAGCAGTTGCACGTGGTTGATTTCCCCAGGAAAGCTCACTGGGATCAGCACACGATGAGGAGACATGTGTGCATGGTGCAGGTCTCAGGTTCAAGATACTTGCAGGGACAACACTGCCTTTCATTCTTCTAAGGTGGGTAAAATGAGCTCCGCCAGCTTCGAACTAAAAACACTTGTGATTGATTAGGCTAAGAAACCTAGCGCCTACGGCAGGCTAGCGCTATACCGACACTACATGGTTAATCATTACCACTGATTTTCAGTTATCAGGAAAACAAGCCGTGATGATTTGAAGCTGTCACCGGAAACAAATCAATTACCTGCTCACAACAGATCCCTGCTGCACGAGGAGCGGGAAAGCTGCCAGGAAATCATTTATTCCAAGCAAGGAAAGCCTGACAGGCACCAAGAGCGTGCGAATAACGACTCTCAAACCCGTCAGCCTTCTTCGGCCTTGCTAAACATTCTGCCCAGAAAAAAAAAAAAAAAAACACACACGCACGTGTTTCCGCATCTCAGACAATTAGGAAAAAAAGTATATGATTGCACAAGGCCACTGCATAAAATAAAGTTACTAAAATTAACTCACTGGACCTATAATGTTTACAAAATCATACATGCTGAAATAAATCGCGAAATGCAATTCGATTTGCTGAAAAAAGGTTGACGAAAAGTAAAGCATTTTACAGAAAAATGAAAAAGGAGTTGTAAAGAATAACTAGTACCTTCAAGGAAAAAACAGAAACGCAGTAAAACCTCAGTTAAATTATGTTTGTATGGTTTCTTTTCAAGCCTGTAAACTCGTAACATAAAATTAATTGGGGTGGCGTTTGATGCCAGAGTCAGCACGTAATAACACTAATTAGGATCGGAAAATGACACATTTGCCCTTCAAAAAAAAGTGTTAACTAAAAAAAAAGATGCAAAATTTACAAGAGCCAAACATTATAGTGCATACTCGTGACGTTTAGTAGAGTGCAGTGACATCGAGTAGACTGCAATGACGTAGAGTGGAGTGCCGCAGCGAGGAGTGCCGTAGCGTAGAGTGCTCGGTGTAGAGTTGAGTGTTGCAGAGTAGAGAGGCGTGGAATTCGGTGGCGGAGAGTGGAGTCTTACATTGTAGACTGTTGTGGAGTGCAGCGGTGTGGTGTAGAATGTATTGGCTTAGAGTGCAGTGGTGTAGAGAGCAAAGGCGTAGAGTGCGGTGGTACAGAGTAGAATAGAGGGGCGTAGAGTGCAGTGGCTTAGTGTGATGGTGTTTAGTGGCATAGCATGCAGTGGTGTAATGTAGAGTGCAGTGGTGCAGAGTAGTTGGCGTAAAGTGCATTGGTTTTGAGTAAAGCAGTGTAGAGGGCAGTGGTTTAGAGTAGAGTGAAGTAGAGCGCAGTGGCGTAGAGTGGAATGGCACAAAGTAGAGTAGAGTGGAGCAGCGTAGAGTGCAGTTGCATGGAGTGGCGCAAAGTGCCAGGGCGTAGAGTAGATTGTTTCAGAATAGAGTGAAGTGGTGTGGCATGGACTGGTGCAGGGTAGAGTGCAAAGGAATAGAGTAGTGGCGTAGAGTGCACTGGCATGGAGTGGTACAAAGTAAAGTGTGCTGGTGTAGAGTGCAGTGGCATAGAGTGGAGTGCTGTAAAGTGGAGTGGTATAGAGTAGAGGGGAGCGGCCTAGACTGGAGCAGTGTAGAGTGACGTGGTGAAGAGTACAGTGGTGCATAGTAGAGTATAGTGGCTAAGAGTGCATAGTGGCATAGAATTCATATTGGCATAGAGTGTATTGGCATGGAGGGCAGTGTTGAGAAGTAAAGTTGCATAGAGCGGAGTGGCGTGAATTGGTGAAGCGGGCCGGGGTGCAAAATAGAGTAGAGAGGCGTAGAGTGCATTTTCATAGATCAGACTGGTGCAGAGTAGAGTAGAGAGGCGTTGGGTGAAATGACATAGTGTGGAGTGGTGCAGAGTGGAGTATGCATGGTGTGGTAGTGCACTGCCAAAACAGACAACACATCTTCAAATGAAATGACCATTACATTTTCACAGACATCCAGTTTTACGGCACACAAATGATAATGTGTCGATTGATCGCATGAAAGTATTTGTTTCCCCCACATTTCAGGATTACCACAAAATATGCTTCATTTGTGTTTCCCTAATTCTGAAATATTCTTAAATATCTGCACAGTTCATTTACAGACATTACCATTTTGTTGTGTTCTAGAAACAAATAACATCCTACAATGTTTTGTCCATTACACCCCCAGTACACATCATCATTATCACATAAAGCCCCTCACCTTGAAGTCAGAGAAGGAAAAGTAAACACCAAGCTCCCTCGGAAGACAGAACATGACAATTGACCTCTGTGTCTGACTGCACAGCAAATGTGAAAAGATAAGAACCAGATTTAAAGGCTTGTTTACAGAAATCGAGCACTGGTGTAAGGATACCCCAAGTAGGGTATGGGGCACGGAAGGACAACTCAAGCTAGACAGCCTAAAACAAATAGAGCCAGATAATAGAAAGCAAGCAAATGTGTGTTACAAACCACAGACCCAATGGTAAGCAATAGGCAGAATGCATTCCCAGGGAAGCTTTTCTAATGTCTCCAAGATGTCATTAGCAAACCAGGCAGCATAAGCTTCAACCTAAAATAGACCAGCTCATGTTTTTAAAAAATATATTATTATTTTTATTAAAAACAAATTAACGCATAAAATAACACATTACAGACAATGTCAGGAATCATGCTGCATTCGACAATCATTAACTGTAAGGTCATACTCCCTGTCGGGGTGGACAGTGTCCCGGGAGATCGGTCAGGCAGCCATTACTCAATGTCCATAGGAGGCAGGCCTCTCGGAGGTTCACAGATATCCCCCCTTAGGGGTTCCATTTCTGCCATATTTGCGACCACTTTCCAGGGCAGCCTTGCGACATACATAGTCTTTTCTGTGAACATACAATGGTCCATGTCATTTTCCCAAATCCTCAGGGACTGTTTTTCTTGTGCTCCCCACAATTGTGCAATATTGCGTTTGGTGACCTTCCTACCCAGTGACACCCATACCTTATCCTTAACGTGCAAGTCTGTTGGGCCCTTGATATTTACAGCTCGTGGTTTTGTTGATCTTGATTTAGTTGTCCACTTGTTAACTTTATACGAGGAGCTAGGGTTGTGCGACTTGTTTTGCATCCTTGTTGTCCCCCGACTATTGAGTGTGTGATTGGCTGGTGAAGTAAAATCGCTGCTCAGCTAGCAGTCGTATGGTGACGAGAACTTAATATTGTATAAAACAGGCCCCCTGCTTCTTGCTCAAGGCACGCTGACTTGTCAATAGTCACGTTGTAAAATGTTGAGTCAACTGGAGTGCAGCTAATTACTCCTTCCCTCAAAAGGTGTCTTTTCTTGCCAAGCCCTTCTAACCTGGGGGTGCCAGAAGCTGCCGAGGCATGTGGAGCTGGAGTGAGTGTTTTGCTTCATAATGCCTGACTTTGAGCCAAAAGGAGTCCTACTCTAGTATACAGTTTCCTGAGCAATACAGAGAGCCTTATTTATCATAATGCAATATTTATTTTCTTAACACAATATATTCTGCTAAATGTAATGCTACTGTAAAGTAATCTCTCTCTCTCTATATATATATATATATATTTGTTTTTGCAAATTTCCCAGATATGTGCATAGTCCTTAATGTGTTGTCTTTCTAATTTAGACACACAAAACAAAGTATTTAACTGTAATTGTTTTATATTATTTTATATTGTGTTTAATTTTGCAAAAATGTCGATACTAACTCGTGCAATGTCTCTGCTGGTAAATTTAAGCCACAGTATGTTGTCCATTTCTATTCCCAGCCCTCACACGTGACGCTGTAACAACCAATTACTGGCACTTTAAATGAGCGTTGTTCTATTGTGAATGTTGTCATGTGAGCAAGGCTCCTCGGAACCGAAACGTCATGCGGCTGAATTTGCACTAAAAAACCATCAGCACTTACCTGGTCTGTGTCCGTGCTATCCCTTCCTGTGCGAGAGTTCGGCGCGCTGGGTGGAGACGCTGTATTCTGGAGATATATATATATATATATATATATATATATATATATATATATATGGGAGTATATGTATATATATGTATATGTGTATATATATAAATATATTTATGTATATGTGTATATATATAAATATATTTATGTATATGTGTATATATATATATATTTATGTATATGTGTATATATATATATTTATGTATATGTGTGTGTATATATATATATATATATATATATATATATATATATATATATATATATATATATATATATATATATATATATATATATATATATAG
Organism: Lissotriton vulgaris; assembly: GCF_964263255.1. NCBI lineage: Eukaryota > Metazoa > Chordata > Amphibia > Caudata > Salamandridae > Lissotriton > Lissotriton vulgaris. Next base: position 1,079,858,353 of record NC_141698.1, on the reverse strand, counting down.
CAATGTATTAGGCAGCAATAAATACGTTTTTACATTCAATATTTAATATTTAAAGGTGTAATTATGTACTATTTAATGCATTGTAAATACTTAAAACAGTCAGTAGATTTGAATGGTATATTTATTCAAATTGTTTTATTTCTAAATGCATTCTCTAATCTAACTCATTGAACTATGACAATGTGCAATAAGATTGTATCCGTAATGATGTAATCTTCAAACTCACTCTGCCTTCAAAGACAATATATTTAATAATACAGCATTTGGAGCAATACCAATGTCTGAATAGAAGAACTAGTGGATCAGAAAACAGACTATGTGAAAGTGTATAACATAGTATGCTGTTTATATTCATTACTCACGTGACACGGGGGAACTGACACAATGGAGAATAAAAATTGTAGGCGGCCTGCATTTCCGCATGTGATCAAGGGTACTCTGTTGCCTGAAATGCGTCATACGGCTTTGTTGAATAAAGATTTGTTTCTGCCATGCATTTTTGGTGTTGTGACTCTCTCTTCGCCGGCTGGAAGTGGGGACAGCCAATACGTTGTTCGATATATACAAATATATATATGTGTGTGTATATATATATTCACTGAAAAAACCATAGGTTTCACACCGGTTATAGTTAGGAATTAGCATTTAAAAAACCTATTAAATTCACTGAAAAAACCATAGGTTTCACACCAGTTATAGTTAGCTGGAAATTTTACTGATATAAAACCATTGAAATTCCCACGTTATAGTTAGTCGGACTCACTATAACTTGCGCGTGCAATGCACTGCTGATGACATCACATATTACATCACTCATGACATGGTGAGTGACATCACTCATGACATCACTAATGACACCATCCAGTGAATATGTGTCTTTCTGAAAAATAAATATTAGTGAGTTATGTTTAAATATTTAAATACATATATTAGTGTTTCACTTTGTGTATAAGTGGCTACATGTGTTGATAAGTAGCTACATGCGTATGTATATGGGTTATTTGATATTTTTATTAGTATCAGTTTGAGTGTCTATATGGTTTGGTGGGGGTATTACTTAGCACATAGATGCATGAGTGACTGACTCTTTGTTTGTATGTGTTTTGAAGACAGCATATGTACAGGACTGTATGGGTGGATGAGTGTCTATATGTGTTTGTTAGTGAGTGAATGACTGTCTCCCTAGTGTCTTTATCAGTAACTACATATGTTTTAATCTAGTATATATGAATATTGATGTATATAAGTGAGTATATGTGAGAGTAAGAGATTGTAAGAGTTCCTGTTTAAATAAGTATGTGTTTCTATAAGTGATTGTTTAAGAGAATAAATATGTGTAATTTTCAATAGAAGTAAGGTGGAAGTGTGTGTATAACTATATTCAAATAAATGGTTGTTCAATAGTTTATTTGCACGTGTGAATATGTGTGTGAGTAACTTTTGGATGAATGTCGGTGTGTAACAGGATGTATAGGTGTATCTCTTCATATGATGAGTGAGTATATGTATGAGTGACTATATAGAACTGTTGGTGAATGAGTGGATGTGTATATAGATAGTGGAAGTACAGAATTGCTTGTTGTAACTGATATAGGTATGTCCATTTTTTAAAAATTTCAGTTTCTATTTTTGAATATGTGTCTCAAGGGTTACTTTACACTGAGAGGAGGTCTGTCACTGTGTCACAAGGATGGTGTCATCAGTGATGTCATGAGTGATGTCACTCACCATGTCATGAGTGATGTAATATGTGATGTCATCAGCAGTGCATTGCACGCGCAAGTTATAGTGAGTCCGACTAACTATAACGTGGGAATTTCAATGGTTTTATATCAGTAAAATTTCCAGCTAACTATAACTGGTGTGAAACCTATGGTTTTTTCAGTGAATTTAATAGGTTTTTTAAATGCTAATTCCTAACTATAACCGGTGTGAAACCTATGGTTTTTTCAGTGAATTTCATAGGTTTTTTAAATGCTAATTCCTAACTATAACTGGTGTGAAACCTATGTTTTTTTCAGTGAATTTCATAGGTTTTGTTAATGCTAATTCCTAACTATAAGTTTCACTTTATAAATAAGACTGTTCGCACTCTAGTTGTTCTTTTTAACACTCTGGTACATTCTGTCATTGGGCTACAGTTGGGCTACATCTAGTTGAAATTTGGGCTACATTTACAATTTTTGGTCTCTGGTGGCCATCTTTGGGCTACATTGGGCTACTTTGGGCTACATTTGGGCTACATTTTGGCTCTAACATATATTAAGCCCAATGTTGCACAATACATATTTTTCTAAAGTTAATTTTTTTACAAACCACTTCAGAATAGGACTACCTGTCCCTACAATTATCCCATTTTTTTTTTTGTAATTTTTTGGGGGAGCGCTCCCGGAGCGCGCCCCGGAGTGCGCCCCGAAAAGCGTATTTCTGAAAAGCGCCCCCGGGCGCGCTCCGGGGAGCGTCCCGTGAGCGCCAATATCGCAAACGAAAACATGATCGTGACGTATCGCGTAGCCGCGACCGCGTGATACGCACGGCGTAAGCGCACCCGGAAGTACTCGAGCGAATACGATCGCACAACGTAAACTTCCGACGCGCTTACGCTGCGCGCCCCCGGGCGCGCCCCGTGCGCGTAGCGTAAGCGCGTCGGGTCATGTGAGCAGAAAATAACACTTTTCATTGGTTCATAACAGTTTTAGTTTCATAATGATGAAGCCCCTGGTCTTGTGACCTGAAAATAACACTTCTCATTGGTTCAGGACAGTTTTTTTTTCTAAATGATGAAAGACCCCACCTTTTTTCCTTATTCTGACTTTGTCCTTTGACTGAGGAAGACCTGTTTGTTGCTCTCTCTACTTTTTTGCTCCAAATAATGGCTTCAGTAGTAGCATCAGCTGGTGCATCTGCACCACCACCACAACCACCAAGAGGACCAGCTCCAAATTATATTGGTGGTCAAGAACAGGAGGAGGAGGAAGAGGAAGAGGAGGAGGGGAGAAGAAGATGGCTGCCAGAAGAAAATACACCTTACAAACCCAAACCACACATTGTATGGCAGTTTTTTTCAATCCCAGAGGGGAAAAAAAAGGTGAATGCGCCCAAGGTGACTTGCCTCATCTGCAATGATGAACTTTCACGGGGCAACCCAAACAAAAAATATTCTTTTGGTAACTATACCATGATTCGGCACATGACCAGAAAGCACCCAAACAACTACTCTCGTGCAGAGTTCAGGGAACTGGCCAGTAACCTCCCCCAGTCATCAAGGACCCCCTCCCAAAGAAACCAACCCACCTCATCAGAACCAGAAACATCCGAGGTGATGCCTTGCATTCAGCCGAGATTTGCTGATTTTAAAATCACTTGTTCTGCATGTGGCAAGCTTATCGCCTATGGCGAAAAAAGCGTTAAGCTCATCGTCCTTGCAGGTGATAATCACAAGTGCCCCAAAAAGAAGTAATTTTTTGGGTTTTTTGTTTTTTTGCTCCAGTTAAGCCAGTTTCAATTCCCTTTTTTTGTTTCTCCCCCTAAAAAAATACAAAAAAAATATAAAACTGTTTTGAAAAGCCAAAAAAAGTTCAAAAAGTTCAAAAAACACAAAAAAAATATAAAACAACAAAAAGAAGAAAAAAAAAAGTTCTTTTTAGAACTACCTCCAATTTCTAAATAAAAACTTCATTTTTTTTAAAACTCTGTCATCTTTTTCCCTCATTTTACGCTCCCCGGTGCGCTACCTGGTGCGCGTACCGGGCGCTTCCCCCGCGCAAAACGAAAAAAAAAAAATTATTTTAAATGCCCCGCGGGGCCCTTTTATAGCTCCCACATCAAACCTAGGGGGTCAAAGGGGTCGATCCCTGATGCCTTATGGTCAGTTCCCTCTTTGTTTTAGCCACCTCTTATGTCTCGATTTTACTGAGACACAAGATGGCGGCCGCTCTGGACTGTTTCGAATGTTTACAGACACCCGAGAGCCAATCAGCTTTCCATGCGCACCTCGCGTCACGCGCCCGGAGCGCTCCCTGGTGCGCGCACCGGAGCGCGGCTATAGATATATATATTTTTTTGAACCTTAATTACTCAAAATCCACTGGAGCACATATCTTGAGACATAGCAAAGGCACATCGGGCTACCAGTCCCTACAATTTTGCCAAGTTTGGTGGAAATCCATTCAGCCGTTCGGGCTAAAAGTGAAATCGACCGCCCTATGGAAATTAACATGGGGAAAACGCGTTTTGGGACCCCCCTTTTATCTCGGCCCCCGCTTGACGAATCCCCCCCAAACTTTCAGGGAAGGACCGGAACGCCGCGAGGCCATTTTGAGGAAATTTTCACGCAGATTCATCAACCGGCGCCAAAGTTATTCCAAATAGAATTTTGAGATTTAACATTGAAAAAAATTCTAACTATAACTACCTACTGGCGACCGCCAGTAGGTAATATATATATATATATATATTCACTGACAAAACCATAGGTTTCACACCAGTTATAGTTAGCTGGAAATTTTACTGATATAAAACCATTGAAATTCCCACGTTATAGTTAGTCGGACTCACTATAACTTGCGCGTGCAATGCACTGCTGATGACATCACATATTACATCACTCATGACATGGTCAGTGACATCACTCATGACATCACTGATGACACCATCCAGTGAATATGTGTCTTTCTGAAAAATAAATATTAGTGAGTTATGTTTAAATATTTAAATACATATATTAGTGTTTCACTTTGTGTATAAGTGGCTACATGTGTTGATAAGTAGCTACATGCGTATGTATATGGGTTATTTGATATTTTTATTAGTATCAGTATGAGTGTCTATATGGTTTGGTGGGGGTATTACTTAGCACATAGATGCATGAGTGACTGACTCTTTGTTTGTATGTGTTTTGAAGACAGCATATGTACAGGACTGTATGGGTGGATGAGTGTCTATATGTGTTTGTTAGTGAGTGAATGACTGTCTCACTAGTGTCTTTATCAGTAACTACATATGTTTTAATCTAGTATATATGAATATTGATGTATATAAGTGAGTATATGTGAGAGTAAGAGATTGTAAGATTTCCTGTTTAAATAAGTATGTGTTTCTATAAGTGATTGTTTAAGAGAATAAATATGTGTAATTTTCAATAGAAGTAAGGTGGAAGTGTGTGTATAACTCTATATTCAAATAAATGGTTGTTCAATAGTTTATTTGCATGTGTGAATATGTGTGTGAGTAACTTTTGGATGAATGTCGGTGTGTAACAGGATGTATAGGTGTATCTCTTCATATGATGAGTGAGTATATGTATGAGTGACTATATAGAACTGTTGGTGAATGAGTGGATGTGTATATAGATAGTGGAATTACAGAATTGCTTGTTGTAACTGATATAGGTATCTCCATTTTTTAAAAATTTCAGTTTCTATTTTTGAATATGTGTCTGAAGGGTTACTTTACACTGAGAGGAGGTCTGTCACTGTGTCACAAGGATGGTGTCATCAGTGATGTCATGAGTGATGTCACTGACCATGTCATGAGTGATGTAATATGTGATGTCATCAGCAGTGCATTGCACGCGCAAGTTATAGTGAGTCCGACTAACTATAACGTGGGAATTTCAATGGTTTTATATCAGTAAAATTTCCAGCTAACTATAACTGGTGTGAAACCTATGGTTTTGTCAGTGAATTTAATAGGTTTTTTAAATGCTAATTCCAAACTATAACTGGTGTGAAACCTATGGTTTTTTCAGTGAATTTCAAAGGTTTTTTTAATGCTAATTCCTAACTATATAAGACCTGAAAGCCCACCAGGAATCTCCAGTATGCGCCAGGGGACTGCATTGCAGAGAGGTGTAATGAAGCCACAACCCTTTTTACACCTCTCTGCAACGCAACCCCCGTGCATGTTTAAAGAGGGGGAACTAATTCCCCTTGCATACTGGGGGCCCCTGGGGGCCAATTAGCCCACCTGGAACCTCCAGTATGCGCCAGGGGCTGCATTGCAGAGGTGTAATGAGACTATGCCCCTTGTTACACCTCTCTGCAACGCAGCCCACTGCCGCGTTTGCAGAGGGGGAACTAATTCCCCTTGCATACTGGGGGTCCCTGGGGTCAACTAGTCCACCAGGAGCCTCCAGTATGCGCGAGGGAGCTGCATTGCAGAGAAGTGTAATGAGGCCACACCCTTGTTACACCTCTCTGCAATGCAGGCCACTGGCGCGTTTGCAGAGGGGGGACTAATTCCCCTTGCATACTGGGGGTCCCTGGATCATATCTGCCCAAACACCGATATTCCGAACGATTGTAAATGACTTTTCTTGAGAAACATTTGGATTTGGATTATCATGTCCTATACTTTGGAATTTTTGAAAGACTGACTTTCAGGATGCTATAAATTACTCAAGTCTGCCCGAATTGTGTGGGTAAAATTGATACCTAGTCACTTTGAATAAGAATATACTTATGTCTCGTCTAACATTTGGAAGAAATATCTAGTTATATGACAACTGGATACCGACATAACTTGAAGGAAATAAGAACGCCCTGAAGAAGTTCTGTTGTACAGAACGAAACCTTTCGGCTGGCTGTGGTACATAAACTTAAGGAAAATAAAAGCATTTGAATATACACCAAGATTCAGCGCTTCAATAAGGACTCTAAGTGATATGATTTGATTGGACTCATTGTGAAAGTGGTGCTGTGCCAAACTTTGGAATATTCTCCACTACTCTCTACTACTTACTCTCTCCGACTCCACTACTCTCAAATACTCACTGTCTACTACTCATTCTCTACTACTCTACTACTCTCTACTACTCTCTCTCTACTACTCACTCCCTACTACTCGCTACTCGCTACTCCCTACTACTCACTATCTACTACTCTCTACTACTCACTCTCTACTACTCTCTCCCTACTACTCACTCTTTACTACTCACTACTACTCTCTACTACTCACTCTCTACTTCTCACTCTCTACTACTCTCTACTACTCACTCTCTACTACTCTCTCTCTACTAGTCTCTACTACTCACTCTACTACTCACTCTCTACTACTCACTACTATTCTCTCTGCTACTCATTCTCTACTACTCTCTACTACTCACTCTCTACTACTCACTCTCTACTACTCACTCTTTACTACTCTCTACTACTCACTTTCTACTGCTCTCTACTACACACTCTACTACTTACTCTCTACTACTCTCTACTACTCACTCTCTACTACTCACACTCTACTACTCTCTACTACTCACTCTACTATTCACTCTACTACTCTCTACTACTCACTCTCTGCTACTCTCTCTACTGCTCTCTACTACTCTCTACTACTCACTCTCAACTCTCTAATACTCACTCTCTACTCTCTACCTCTCTACCTCTCTCTTCTTCTCTCTCTACTAATCTCTACCTCTCTACCGCTACCTCTCTACCTCTCTACCTCTACACCTCTACCTCTCTACCTCTCTCTACACGCACACATATACACATATATGCATATATATATGCATATGCATTTATATATGTATGTGTATGTATAAAAAAACAACAAAACATTTTTTTTTAAACAGCTACTTATAAAACTGTCATTCTTTTTCCCCATGGTACACTCCCCGGTACGCGCACCGGTGCGCGCACCGGTGCGCGTACCGGGCGCTCCCCCCGCGAAAATCAAAATTTTTTTTTTTTTTTTTTTTGCCCTGCGGGGCCCTTTTATGACCCCCACATCAAACCTAGGGGGTCAAGGGGGGTCTACTCTGCCCCCTTATGGTCATTTCCCTCTTTGTTTTGGCCACCTCTTGTGTCTCGATTTTACCGAGACACAAGATGGCGGCCGCTCCGGACTGTTTAGAATGTTTACAGACACCCGAGAGCCAATCAGCTTTCCTCACGCAAGTCGCGTGGCGCGCACGGTACGCGCACCGGTGCGCGTACCGGTGCGCTGCTATAGATATATATATTTTTTTGAACCTAAATTACTCAAAATCCAGTGGAGCACATATCTTGAGACATAGCAAAGGCACATCGGGCTACCAGTCCCTACAATTTTGCCAAGTTTGGTGGAAATCCATTCAGCCGTTCGGGCTAAAAGTGAAATCGACCGCCCTATGGAAATTAACATGGGGAAAACGCGTTTTGGGACCCCCCTTTTATCTTGGCCCCCGCTTGACGAATCCCCCCCAAACTTTCAGGGAAGGACCGGGGCGCGCGAGGCCATTTTCAGGAAATTTTCAGGCAGATTCGTCAACCGGTGCCAAAGTTATTCCAAATAGAATTTTGAGATTTAACATTGAAAAAAATCCTAACTATAACTACCTACTGGCGACCGCCAGTAGGTAATATATATATATATATATATATATATATATATATATATATATATATATATATATTTGTGTGTTTAACCAAGAAAAAAAGATGTTGCACTCCCTGGAATGTTGTGTCTCACAGCAATTTTATTCAAACAAACAATCGCATCTCAGCCACAAGCCAACACGTTTCGGCTACAAGTCTTGCTCACTGTAAGCAAGTCCTTTTTCGAATACAACTTTTATACAGAAGCCCATACCATTTTGCAGAGCTCAACTATTGCCAGTGCTGCGATGATTCCACAGTATGGTGGACCAAATTATGAAACACGATTATGTACATTATGCAACAAAAAAATGCTAATTGAACTGGGATTTTTTTCAGACTGTGTTATTTTCATATATTTGATCAACATACAATATTTTTTATTTGAAATCTACAAATGATGTGGCAAATGTCATTCCATAATTATGTGGTAAACACAGAAGCCACCGATTTGCACATATCCACTGGTCCTTCCAGGGCCCTTTGTTTCATCAATTTGTTATTCAAGAAAAACAGAACCTAAACATTCTAATTCCTGTACTGTAAACTAAACCACTTTTTGAAACTGACCAACCCAAAGTAAATATATCATATTAAAAGTATATGTAATATGGTCCTATATCTCGGCATCAGTATCAATCGGGGTCCGTGTCTTCTACGAAGCACTTGACCTTCGACACTGTGGTTTATGAAGTCACCATAATTCCCACTTGACACCATTAGACCATACTACACTGTTCCCCATTATGTGTGTGCGGATAAGTAGACCCATTTAATGTTTTCTTTGTTTGACACAGGTAGCTATCTATAATCTACCTCTGTAACCCATCCCACACGTTTTTAGTTTCCTTTTTCTTTAATCATTTTTCAGCTAATAATGTGGACTTTCTTATAATTCAAAGATTTCCCGTTTAGAGATCACCCCTGTCCTGATGAAGGCCCCTGCTGAGAGTCTGTCTGTATGATTAAAATGTGTTTGTGCGCTGAAAGCGGCACACACGTGGATTTTGGGGTATAATGTTGGATGAATTTGCATTATATAAAGGGCACAAGATTGTTTCTAAAATGACAAATCCTTTTCTTTTTGTTTTTCCTCTGAGATTTCAGTAATGCTTCTAAAATTTCACTGTTGATCATCACTACATCACGCTTTCTGAGTTGGATATGTAACAGGATTGTAAATTAAATAATTGTGTGTATAAGTTGGGCTGCACTAACACATTTTTCCTTTATATGGTAAAAAGTTATGGGGTTTTAGAAGATTTAAACTTGTGCGCACCCTCTATTTTCACCTGTGTCTCACTTCTGCAACTACCCTTCATTAAATCAATTGCCTCTGAGCCAATGCAAAGATTGAGGGCAGTAGGGTAGTCGCATTTATTCTCTGAGCACATTAGTGAACAATTTTGTGAGGTGTGCAAAGAAGGTGTTTTGCAGTTTTATCCAGCCCGAACCCGTTATTGGAGAGCTTTACATGAACACCAGTTACATTACCCAGTGTATTTTTGGTAGGCACGGTGAGATTAAGAAATGTGCCCAGAATCACAGGATGTTGAGCCGACGCCGAGACTTGAACCCGGTTCCACAGTTGCAAAGTCGGCAGTTCTGGCTGTAAAGCCACATCCTCGCTCCAAAAGCTCCCTGATAGGCCCGGCTGTTATCCGCTAGTGTGATCTAGCCATGGAAACAGACAGTAATACCATCATGGCAGAAGTCCGTTGAGACAAGACAGAAATGGGTAGCTTTTCATTTATCAGTTTAGAGGGATGCTAAAGTGCTACTTGTTGCCTTGCGGGTACTTCGAAGCACTACCGTGTGCAGCAAGCCGGCTGTGTGATACAGATCATTCGGGTGTGGGATGGCCCCACATTCTTAATCCGTGACCTTTTCAGTGGTTGGGCATCAGTAGAAAACCATTGTGAATAGTTTGATTCTCAGGCGCTTACTGGAGTGTGTCTAGTGCTGCGTTGCCCTTGATGTTCTGTTCAATGCGCTCTACAGCCATGGACCCTGCGTAGGAATCACAGATCATGAAAATAGGTATTTTCCACCACTGATTTTGTGCGGGCGAGTGAGTAGGGGAAACTCATGGCGCCGCGGTATCTCCCAGATTCAAGGGATGAAACTAAGAAGCTAAAAGCGCCTCCTTCCTTCACTTTTTTAAGAGGCGCCTCGATACATCCGTAGTACACAATATTAGTTGGCGCGCGTGCACCTTGCCAGGACTCACAAGTGAAACCAGCTTGTACATTTCTGATTTCTCTTTTTATAATGTGTTCTATCGGGTCGATAGATATTTTGCTCTGAATCCCTGCTGGTTGACCCGGTTATTGTGCATAAGAAAGTGATGCAAAGCAATGCTTTCAAAAGGAAAATACTGCAGTATTCTATACCAGAGTACCTGTCTGCTTCTGAGAAGTACCGGTGCTCTCCATTAGAAGTATGGGGAGAGAATGTGGCCTAACGGCTAGGGCGGTCGACCTCGGAGCTGGGGAACAGGGTTGAGTCTCGGCAGAGACGCTCAACATCCTGTGATTCTGGACAAATCACTTAATCTTCCTGGCCTAACAAAAATGAATGTGTCTGTCTGTAACGCAACTGGTGTTCATGTAAAGCGCTCTGATACCTTCGGGTCACGTTGGCGCTATATAAAACTCCAATATTAATAAGTATTGAACTAATGCTGACAATTAAACAAGTACAGGTCCTCAGCAGCTGAGTATTTTCGGGGCCTCATCCAAGGTGCCGCGGGCTGAAGATATGCACCCCTTTCACTCACTAGTATACAGGGGCCCCTGTCATTTATTTACAAGTCCGGTGTTCTGTGTGGGCCCCGCTCCAGGAGCCTCTTGTAGGACGTGTCCCATGGGTAACCTCTGGGACTCCTTGAATCAGGCCCGGCTCCAGGAATTTTTATTTGGGTGGGCCAAGGGTGCATTTGGGTGGGCCACTGCGGGCTCGATTTGTTGCATATATTTCTGGGCAGGCCTCCTTCAGGGCCCTCCTTTGTCTCTTCTTAGTCTTGCAAGGCCCAGTAAAACGCATTCTTTTCCAAATCTCTTTCTAAATATTATCACTCTCAAAAAGTGTTTTTTCCATGTAATGTTCCTTTGATGGGAAGAGGAGGTTTCTGAGGTGGGAGTATCAGGCAAGTGACACTTCTCGGGCTCCCTCTGTGCGAGCCTTCAGGGAGAATCCCTCTTCGATACTACCTCAACCTGACCCCAGACTCTGCAACACACTCCCTTACAGGCTTGAATATCCACTACTCCTCTCCAGTGCACATTATGTCACAGCTGACCTTGGGCCCCAGCCCCATATCAGGCACCATTGGGCTCCACTTTAATTTTGCCCGGGAAAAACATTAGAAAAATCACCTTCAAACTTAAAACATTGAATATAGCAGTAAATGTAATTAGCACACTCTTTAAAGTATGTTCCACAGTAGCCCTTATGACCCGACTGCTAATTAAATAAACAGAAAGGCCATGACAGGCCCGCCTTTATCGCTGATGCGAAGGTCTTATTTGGCGCCACACCAATAACCTCTTTCTCCTTAAATACCTTTACTACCACCGTCCGAAAGTGCCCCTCATCCCTCCATGACCCCCCTATTGACCTCCTCCTCAGATTTCCTCACTGCCTCATGCCACAAGTGCCCCTCATAGCCCCATAGCCCCTCCCCCTCATGACCGCCTCCTTGGAGACCAGTACCTTTATCTATCTGTAGCCCCTCCCACTCATGACCTCATCGTCTGACTTCCTCATTACCACCCTCCACCAGTGCCCCTCATCTCTCCCCCTCCACCCCATGACCTCTTCCTCAGATTCCCTCACTGCCACCCTCCAAAAGTGCCCCTCATCTCTCCGTAGCAACTCCCCCTCATGACCTCCTCCTCGGACTCCCTCACTGCCACCCTCCAACAGTGCCCCTCATCGCTCCATAGCCCCTCCCACTACCTCCTCCTCGGATTCCCTCACTGCCACCCTCCAACTGTGCCACTCATCTTTACGTAGCCCCTCTCTCATATGCATTCCATTTGTTGTATAGTGCTACTAATATCAGTGTAGTGTGTGTCAGTACTTTACACCACACACACATTATACAGAGACAATAAATCATACAAGTATGTAAATCAGTCTATAGGGAATGTCACATAAACCAATGAGGATTACAAGGTGTATGAATCACATGTCATCCACACTGGTAGGTGGGATATTTTAAGAGCGTTTGGTCTGGGGAAACAAAACCTTAGGAATTAAAGAGAATTCCATGGGGGTCAGCTTTACTGATAAAAATGTATATCTGTCCAAACATACTCATTTTAGCAACATTAGAATAACGAAAGACTGGGGAAGTTCTAACTATATCACAAAACAAAAAATGCGTAGTACTAACTATACCATTCATGTTTGTAGGCAGCTCTTAGATGACAGTTCATAGGTCACTGTCCTATGATACGATTGTAACTTCTGAACTGCAAGTAACACATGGGTCTCTGTGACAAACGCAGTAACCCACTGAGCTATCCAGATACAATACAGTTCATCTGCATTTAAAAACTACTAACAGACAATTGATTGCTCTCCAGAATGTTCATTAATCACCAGCGTTATCTGGGCATTTTGTATTGTCTTATTGTTGTCCTGCACCGGCCATAATCAAGATAAAAACCGTTTAAATGAAGCACACACGAAGTATGTGTCCTTCTGGGCCTGTGCAGATTTCAAAAAGAAAAAAATGTAGCAACACATTCCCTTACCTACTCTATTAGCCAAACTTTGTGTCACAGCCTGATGTGATAAGCCACTGCAGGGGTTAGGAAAGGTGAGTAAGAATAACCAAATTTCTTTTCTCCTGAGCTGCATAGAAAAAGAACGCAGCAGGACAGTAGGCAAAGGTTACCAAAGGTTACCAGTGTCAAAGAAAGGATTCGTCACCTTTCCCCATGCCGAGAAGAAGGGGTGAAAAAAGTAAACAAAGCCTCGTTAACATTTTAATGGTCTTCAAAGACCTGTGAAGTACTCTGGTGCAGGGCTGCGATAAACTCTAAAACTGTGTGTGCGCCCGGGAAAGCTGTCTCGGCCCGGGCTGACACACACTACTTGCGCGTTGCGCGCCTGCCTTCAGCCCTCACTACTGAGGGCCAAGGCTACTGTTTGGGTGGGCCAGGCTTATATTTGGGTGGGCCTGGCCCACCCGGCCCACCCGCTAGAACCGGGCCTGCCTTGAATTGGGCGTTATTTTGCCGGTTGACCTTAATGTAGCGCCTAATGGGTGAGTTGTACCTGTTTGCATCTGCAGGCTACACCTGTGTCTGCTGTGAAGATGATAAACCCATATGGGTTGGACTAAGTTCACAGTCTAAACCTTTTTGGTGGCTGGCGAATAGAGTTGTGTTTACTCTATCCGTTCGAATTTCTGATAAATTGTTTGCTGTAAAAAATAAAAATTGGGGCATTTCTAGCTGTGCACTCTAACGGGTTGCATATGTTGCTGTTACGTTATTACTCGTTGCTTCACAGCTGAGGGAGCTGGCTGTCTAAGCTGTGTTTACAAAGTGTTCAGCAAATGAGGTCTGTGGAATTTCTGACACCACATCACAGCCCTCCTAGCAGCCAAACCTCGGTAGAGTAAATCAGCTGTTTCACCCAGATACGTGCCCCAGCGTGGCCAATTTATTTTTAACAGGGATTATTAGGTCATGGCGCAGGCCAAGAACTTCAGATTTTACTAACATTTTGTGTACAATATGTTTATTGAATAGAGGTGTTAAACTATCTGCCTTCCTCCATTGGTCTTTTCATCAGCCCACAACAGCATTCGGCTTGGGGCAGTGGGCCAGCCCACTTCAGCAATTGGCTAAGTTCACTGTGAGTGACAGCATTCTGTCCTTTCACAAGAAGCCCGTCTACAACTGAAGTAGTTATCTCACGTGCCAGGAAACTATGGCAGTGTGTGCTTTTTTACACAATAAATATTTTTCCTTTTAGCCAATGTTTTCTCACAACGGCCTGAAAGTCTGCCCAGCAATACAATTTTACAACGACATAACGAGCATTGGCAAAGCCAAAAAGCTTTTAGCAAACTCCAGACCTTTTGGATCTGCAGTGCTGGTTCATGTGGCTTTTATCAGAGACAGACGTGCTGCTTGCTTTTTTTGCACATATCTTTAATACTGGACAGACGCCATTGCTTTTGCTCCATATCTGTGTACTGCCGGACTTTTGTTCAAAATCCTTGCACGCTCTTTGGAGGAAGTGACTTGGTGCAATGATGTTGTTTCAAGCTTTGAAAGGTCAAACATTTTGCATTTTTTGCAGAAGAATCTGTGCTTTAAAAAAATCGTTTTTGGGAAGTGTCAATTCCTTTCCGAATTAGAAACCTGCTGAAATTGTATGCGGGCCTTAGAGCACAATTAAACTGAGTTGAGGAAGCACATCTGGTGGAAGAAGATTCAAAGATTACATGGGAGATTTAAGTTCGGCCTGAATTCCCCTAAACTGCATCTAACTATTAGGGAAAAGGTTTGCCATCTCACTCAGTCTTTCTCTGTAAGTGCTCATAACGTTCTCAGATCCCGCTGACAAGGTGCTGGGGACGAATACAAATATTCAAATACTAAAATGATGTGTTGCTTTACTGATCTAAAGCCATTTCCCCTGTTAGCTCTTTAGGTGCCATTCCCCAGCCCTCACCCCTTCCTTCTACATTACTAGTCATTTACAACAGCCATGTGGAGGTACAGAGATGTCAATCTGATACTGCCAGTGGGGTTATTCTCATTAATACATTGTGCATAAATGGGTGTTAAGTTAGCTTTGTTGCTTTTGCTGCAACTGGAAGGGAGACACGAGTCTCCTCCTTTTATCCTTCCGAGCTCAATTAAATGAGTAATGTTTGGTTGAATTGTTTCACCTGTTCTTTAAGTGCCTGGAAGGAGCCGTTTTCTGAGTTACCTTGTGTGCATGCATGTGAAGCCTTCTTTTTGCCCAGTCTTTATGCTTGAATTCCTTTCGCTGTCAAAATGCGGCTGACAAAGGTGTTTCTACTTTTAATGTGTACACAAACAAATTTATAAATTAGTCTTTTACAAAGGGAAGTACAAAGTTAAATGCAGACATCAAAAGAAAATGACATACAGATAGTTACATAAAGAACTTTAAAATGAATTCACGCTCCGAGCCTGATTTTGTTTAACTCTTAAGAGTAATTTGTGGCACACTTATCAGAAGATACCTTAGTCTATAGTTTAATATTCCAGAATACTGACGCGAATTGTGCACTTGCTGTATCTGCAGTCTAAACCTTGTGTAGATGAACACAATAGAATTGTACATGGGTGTTGAGCATAGAAACAGCGTGTTCACCTCTAGGCACTACATATTGCTGCTTCCACTTCATGTTATTCCAGAGGCGGTAGCTTTCTGACTGCTTGGGTTTTACTGGCTGCTTGCTGACGGTGGGTGCCTTGATAAAGCGTCAAAGGCACGGGTAGGTGTTATTGTGTTTCTAGGCACTAAGCGCCTGATCACTCATCGATGGAGTCGGGTCAGTCACGTGTGGACGGGTCCTTCATGGATTCGGGGATAAGGATTCGGCGGGCTTTGAAGGAATGCTTTCTCATACCACACGGTGCCACCGTGTGACACACGATAATGGCTCCCATCTCACGGTTTCGCGGTGAGGAGCCGATATTAATCCGTGGCAGGAAAACGAGTGGAAAACCTCTGTAAATAATGGTTTTCCAGCTCGTTTTCCGATGCTTTGAACTGCTGACGTCCATTAAGGTAGGCGGGGTGGGGTTCAAAAGAGCTTAGTAGGTACTAACAGGTACAAGGCTGGCCCCTCCTCACACAGTGAGATCGCTCTTCAAGTTGGCAGTGTGCTTCCTTCAACGTGGATAATTTAAGCTCTTGAGCACTGGACGACCCCAGGTACTCCAGCAAGGAGCTCTAACGTTGTGTTAGTTGTGTGTATAGTGCTCATTCTGCAATGATGGTGGCCTCGCAGCACTTATCGATCTGGTTATTTCCCAAGTTTGCTCTGGAGGATTCCCTCACAGACTGGAGTTTGTCTTGTGAAGCCTGGTCATCAGTGGAGACTTGTCAGTCTTTGGCTGTTTGGAGTAACTGTGTCAGTGTGTCCAGACAGTTTACCAACTCGATTATCTGGTGTGCACTGCTGCTTCTGTTTGTATGTCAAGTTCTAAAACCTATGAAATTCACTGATAAAAACTCTGGAAAAAGGCCCGGGATGGGTCAGCTAGAACAAACCTGAGAGCCCTGAACTTTGCCAGTTATGGTGTGGAATGCACAAAGTACTATATCAAGCCCCTGCCGTGCGTCGTATTCCCCTAAGCTGATGACACGTGCCACTAGCTTTCGCAAAGCCAAAAGGTCTTGCCTATGCAAGAGCTATTGGCTTTTACCCATGTTGTCCACCAGCGTGGCTGCTGTTCAGCGTGGATAAAACTTAGTGGCGTGGAGCAGTATGGAGTGGGGTGATGTAGAGTGGAGTGGCATAGAGTGTCGTCGAGTGGAGAAGCTTGGCATAGAGTGTAGTAGAGTGTCATGGAGTAGACCGGCATAGAGTACAGTAGAGGGGCGTAGAGTGAAGTGGCATGGTGTGGTAGTGCACTGCCGTTACATTTGCACGGATAACCAGTTTTACTGATAAAACTACACAGCACACAAACGATAAAGTGTGGATATGGCATCACCTAGTAATTGATTTGTTTTGATAGTGATAAAATATTTGTTTTAGCACACTTCAGAATTACAATAAAGTGTGCATCATTTGTACTCTCCTAATTCTGATATATTCCGAAATATTTCAGTTAATTTACATACATTTAAAAGTTGTTGTGTGCTAGAAAAAATACTTTTCTTTCACAACCCCAAATTGACAGCTAAATCTTCTCACTTTGAAGTCAGAGAACGGAAAGTAAACACCAAGCTCCCTGGAAGACAGAACCTGATGTGACCAATTTCTTTGAATACATAGCAAATGTGACTAGATGAATCAAAATGTAAAGCCCTGTTTATAGAAAGCGAGCACTCCTGGAAGAATACTGTAAACCGGCAATGCTTCACGGGAGGGACAAAGAAATGCTTAAGAGCCCAAAACAAATAAAACCAGCAAATAGAAAGCAAGCAAATGTGAGTTACAAACCACAAAGCCAATAGTAAACAATGGGCGGAATGCATTCTTAGGTCAGTTTTTATAACGTCCCCAAGAAGTCTTTAACAACAAGACAGCTGTGCTTCTGTTAGGCTTCGATCTAAAAAGAAAAGGCTGTCACGAGAGAGCAAAGCATGGCAGCGGCATCAGTTGTGGTGTGCATTGTGAGTTGCACTACATGAGGGCGAACTTCAAGGTTTTCTGGTTTTGTGTTCTTTGAACCAGACCTGACCTGTAAATAAGGTTTTTCAGTTTATATTTTCGGGGCTACACTAAAGAATACAAACTAGTTTATTACTTATGTGTGCCGTTAGAATAAAGTTGAGCATATAGTATTTTGTTCTTCAAATTGAAATGGAACTAACACTTCTGTATTTATTTTGAGCTGGAATGACGGTGCCTGGATTAAAGACACTTGCCTAGGTGTAACACTTGGCGCTATATTGGCCTGCCTAACAAGGCCTGCCTAGTTCTCCCGGCTGCTCCTACCCTGCCTGCTGTGATTCCTTCGACCATGGTCTCCAACTTTGTCTTTGTTTTCACTCTACGATTACTTCCCTCTGACCTTGCGCTTCTTGGTGGATGAGGAAGAGACTATTTTCTTCCTAGGACTTGGTTGGCACAGTGTGGGTTTAGACTGTTGCCTGTGTGGCAAGAGGTTTTGGTGTGAGTGTGGGGTCGAGAGGAGGGTGTAGTTTGTTAAAATATTGCCCTAAAAAATAATGTCCTGCACCAAAGTCCAACCTGGATTCAGATGTTGATTTTTTCAACGTGACAGACAACGGAGGCCGGCACAGGCAGGGTCCCAGATTGGGTTCGAAAACCTGGACTCAGTGCAATGGACTCTGGGCCAAATAGCTCCTCAGAATCTGATGCCCAGATATAATTACATGCCTCGAAAAATCATTAAAATGTTACTAGACCTGCAGGTCCAGTGACTTAAATATTCTACCTGACCTATTTGTAATGGTCTTAACCCATAACTGGTTTTTAGGTCTCGCCTGTCGATGCGCATGCGCATCGAGCAAGCGAGACTATAGGGGCTCATCCACACTTTATCCAACTGCAAGGAATCGTGGCGATTCCTTGCAGTGCCCGTGACTTTTAAGGTCAATGCGCATGCGCATTAAGCTTATGCGCATGCGCATTGACCTTAAAAGTCACGGGCGCGTGCACGTCCGTCTCCTAACAACACACACACACCCTCTCCCCCGCTCCGCCCCCTCCCGCCGTGTCGCATTTCTCTTTCTCCTCCCCCTCCCCTCTCTCCCCTCCGTCTCGTTTCACACACACCCTCTCCCCCGCTCCGCCCCCTCCCCGCCAACACCGCCTCGCGAGCTCGTCATTCCAAACCCGCCCTCCCCCGCCATTGCATCGCTGTATTTCTTAACAGTTCACCCATTTACTCACAGTTTTCCCAGTGCACCTAGATTCAGGCTGAGTTGGTGATCGCCACGGTTGCACGAGTTTCCTTACACCGCCATTCCTCTTACACAGACTTGGAAAGACCGAAAAATAAAATAATTAAAACAACATTTGCTGTTTTATTTGCGGATGACAAGGTTACTCGCCATTCCAATACTTTAGGCCCCCTCCCGCCGTGTCGCATTTCTCTTTCTCCTCCCCCTCCCCTCTCTTCCTTCCGTCGTGTCGCACCTCTCCCCTCTCCGCCCCCTCCCCGCTCCGCCCCTCCCCCTCCCCCTCCCTCCGTGTCGCATTTCTCCTCTCCCTCTCCGCCCCCTCCCCTGCCCGCCGTGTTACGGTGAAAGGCTTGTTTTATAGTTGACAAAAGTTAATTTGTTGACACCAGCTGTCTTTTTCACCTCGCGATGAAATGTCACAAACGGGAATAGTCCTCAGTAAAGATACAAGCTCTACCTCCGCCTTGCCTCGCAGTTCCCCTTAACATTGCATCGCTGTATTTCTTAACAGTTCACCCATTTACTCACAGTTTTCCCAGTGCACCTAGATTCAGGCTGAGTTGGTGATCGCCACGGTTGCACGAGTTTCCTTACACCGCCATTCCTCTTACACAGACTTGGAAAGACCGGAAAATAAAATAATTAAAACAACATTTGCTGTTTTATTTGCGGATGACAAGGTTACTCGCCATTCCAATACTTTAGAAAAATAGCAACAGTTATTGTACTTACAGTTTTTTTTTTTTATTGATTTTTTTTATTTTCATTACAATTATTGGGAGAGGTTTTGTGTACAGCTCCCATGTTTTCGCCTCGGGTACGCTCTGTGGTTCTGTGTCACGTGTCTTGAGAAGTCACTGCTTTAATGTTATATATATTTGAACGAGCTGGTAATGCGTCACCCGAAGATTTTTCTGATATAACTGTGTTAAACCCTGCTCCTAGCCTTACTCGGCAGTAGTGTGAGCAGAAGCCTCTGGCATGTTGGTTAAAGAGGGAAAATGCACGCTTCTTTGTTCAGTGCAATCAGAGTGAAGCTCGCTGAGCTGCCTAAGATCCATTTCTTCCTTTCAGTGCAGGGTCGCCGTGTATCCCAGAGGTGGTGCAGGGCGAGGCGCCCTTGCAGCGAGTTGCTCCTGCGCCGATAGCAGGCTCTGGTGTTTGCGGTCTCCACGCTGGGCTCGCGCGGTTGCTAGGCCGTGTCAGATGACGCCTGCTCACATGACACCCGTTACAGAGAAGTGCGTGGCCAGCATTGGAGCACCCTTGCAGCCGGGGGCAGGGCAGGGCAGGGCAGCACAGCACGTCCAGGATAAACCTACCACAGCACAGCCCTCCTGGCAGGTCTTGTGACCGAGGGACTGACTGTATAATCCCACCCTCAACCCCTCACCCTCACTCACCCTCAACCCCTCACCCTCAATCACTCACCCACACTCACCCACACTCACCCCCACTCACCCTCACTCACACTCACTCACCCTCACTCACCCTCACCCTCACTCACCCTCACTCACCCTCACCCTCACTCACCCTCACTCACCCTCACCCTCACTCACCCTCAACCCCTCACCCTCACTCACCCTCAACCCCTCACCCACCCTCAACCCCTCACCCTCACTCACCCTCAACCCCTCACCCTCAACCCCTCACTCTCAACCCCTCACTCACCCTCACTCACCCTCACCCTCAACCCCTCAGCCTCACCCTCACTCACCCTCACCCACCCTCACTCACCCTCACTCACCTTCACCCTCACTCACCCTCAACCCCTCACCCTCACTCACCCCCACTCACCCTCAACCCCTCAACCTCAACCCCTCACCCTCCCTCACCCTCACTCACCCTCAACCCCTCACCCTCACTCACCCTCAACCCCTCACCCTCACTCACCCTCAACCCCTCACCCTCAATCCCTCACCCTCACCCACACTCACCCACACTCACCCCCACTCACCCTCACTCACACTCACCCACCCTCACTCACCCTCACCCTCACCCACCCTCACTCACCCTCACCCTCACTCACCCTCACCCTCAACCCCTCACCCTCAACCCCTCACCCACCCTCAACCCCTCACCCTCACTCACCCTCAACCCCTCACCCTCAACCCCTCACTCACCCTCACCCTCAACCCCTCAGCCTCACCCTCACTCACCCTCAACCCCTCACCCTCACTCACCCTCAACCTCATGCTAAAGATTTACAAAAAAACCCATAAACAATTCTAAAAGCACTAACTCTAATGCTGCGAGACCTATTGCATTTCTAATGCTTGTAAATAATGTGATTGTGGGCGAATAATTGAATTAATTGAGCCGCCATATTCTACATTATCACATATGAGAGCACCTTCAAATGTGCGAGTTCCGCATGTCTGCTATACAAAAAACTGTTTTGTTTGATGTAAGACTAAACTTTTTTCCATATATAATACAAATCTAGCCCCATATAGGATATTCATGACCCCTGACTTGCCTCTTATTTCATTAACAGCATTTTCATCAGGGCGGGGGGAGGCATGTTTTTCATATCATAACTAAAGCATGAAGTGGTAGCACACTGTCATTTGTACATTGAAATTGCCACAAACCCTCCCACTGACGTGGCTTTACTAATAAAATTATATAGTGATAAACCGTAATGTTTGGAAATGGAGTTTCTGCAAATGTGTCACTTGCACATCACCAAATAAAGTGTTCTGGGTTATTTTGCTCCTATTTAATTATTTGTTTGCATCACATTTTTTAATTCACCCCTTAAGCGCTGCCGTCGGCCAACGGTCGTCGCGAGCACTACCTTGCCAGTGCTGCGCACGATCGTTGGCTGAAGGGCCAGCGCTCGTTATTCGAACGTTCAGCACTGGGTGCTGAACATTCGACGCAGCTAAGGTGTTAAAAAAAAATATGCTTTTGTAATTCCTGATATATTTTGAAATATTAGTGATATTAATTTAAATGTTATGTATTAGAGAAAAATAACTGACATCTTCAGACAGCTCACTTGGCAAAACAAGCATTTGCAATGCAATAGGTCTTGCGTTTTATTTCTGTTTTGGGTTTTAAAACATAAATGAAAGGCATTGTCATTTCCAATAGTATAACACAAGGTCGGTCGCACGCCGTACATACTATAGCAAGAAATGTCACAACTTAACACTTCATAGGAAGTATCATAACTAAGCATAATATAACAGAAGTCCAATATAACGAGGCATAGTCTACAATGTCAGTTCAACCCTGTGACAATGCACCTGTCACTCAGATACGTGTACATCGTCCAGATTCTGATCTCCTTGATGAAGCTCAGTGGGCTAATGCACCAAATCGCAGAGTTTTGTATGCTGGTCACAGGTTTCAGTCATAAAAAGATGATTCTGTTGGCTAATATACCTACTGCACAGACCCGTGCATAACTTCTATGTCAGATCCTGTGTTTAAATTAAATATCCCAGAAGAACAGCTCCCTGCCAGCAACACACTGACCGTGATTCTGTAGCCGGTGATTCAAAATTGCTGATGCGTTTCAACGACAGCTCCTCATGCTTGACTACCAGCTAAGTGTTTTGTTGCAGCAGACGATTACCGTGCAGTTAACTGCTGGTGAAAGCACTCACTGACCCGATCTCGGCTCCCCGTACCCTCCATTGCACTCGGCATTACGGTTCCTGTGCTTTGCTTTATACACTACTAGCTCTACCACCGGAACGTAGTGGTAGAGTGTGAGGGAGGCAGAGGTGGGGCATGCAAACTGGCTTCTCAGGAGGAAGGTAGCGCTGGTCTTATCAGCACTAGACTCCAGGAACACCTGAACCCTGCACGGCAGAGCAGGGTTGGATTGGTAGCGTGGGCACTCGGGAAATGGCAGAAGAGCCTGTAGCCGAGTTCCTGCTGTGGGCTGCTTTTTTGGGCAGCCTGGTGGCAGTCTGTGCTGTTAGGATGCTGTCAGCGGCCCAGTAGGTGCCTGAGTGGCCGTTCTAGAGGCAGATGGGCAGAGGTGTCACTCCCTTTCTCTCGCTGGGCTGGCCCAATAATGTATGCTGATTGAGCGGGGGCAGGGGTCTGAGCAGACGTGGTCTCACTTGCATTCATGTGTGGCTCAGCAGTGTGAACTAATCTGTGCATTTTCTTTTATCTAAGTGAAGTTAATAAAACATGCCCCCCGCCCCCTTTCTTTTCATAAAACTTCGCTAACGCAGTGTTTTGCAGAAAGGCAATTCGGCAAATGTGGGCCACTTTTTTTTGGTGTGCCCGGGCCAATTTTTTTAATCCAATCCAACCCTGCGGCAGAGCATGCTACAGGCGAGCCCTTCAGCACCCCCCAACCATAACGCACATAATACAATACAATGTGTGTGATGAGCAGTGGCCAGGCAGGAAAAGATGTCACTATGAACCTTATGTCTTTGAAAGGCCTGTAGAACTGGGACGGTAACAGTCGTGTCAGGCAAAGCTCATTTGTAGCTGCCTCGAGCTCAGCCGTCCGGTTTATTCAGAGGCACATGACTGACTCCCCCTAACCTCACCGCCCGCTCATACTTGCCTGATTTCCCTGTAGGCAGCCTGCCTGCCTCTACAGTACAAGCATTTTCATTGCACTGAGTCTCGTTTTTGCGAACGTTTAAGCAATTGGCATTGTAAATGACAATGCCTTTTATTTGTGTTTTAAACCAAACACATATATAAAGCATTATTTATAACCGCATCGCTGCGGCGGCTTTTCCCGCTGTGTGCGGCTATTTTGAAAATACTGCGTTACATGACGAGCTCAGCTCGTCATCCGCATACGAGCGCCGTAGCTGATGACGAGCTGAGCTCGTCATCAGCATCGAAGGTGTTAATGTCAATAGCTCAAAATCTCACAAATGCGAGAGCCCTTTAATGTTGGCCACGGCCATTTATTTAGACGCTTCTCACTGTATTCCTGTTACAGTGAGCAGCGTCTAAACAAAGGGGCACCGACAATATTAAAGTGAAAGCGCATATGGTGCGCTTCTACACAAAGTAAAGATACAATAGTTAAGAATTTTTTGTAAGCGGCCGCTGAAGTGAAAGTGGCCTGCGCTATTAATGAATTAAATAAATAGGCGCAGTCGCTAATATGAAAGTGTCCACCTGTAAAATAAATAAATAAGTGCAGCTGCTGTACTGAAAGCGGACCACACCGTAAATTGAATAAGAGCGCCCGCTATAGCTAAAGCGGACCGCCTAGTAATTTAAATAAATACAGTAGTAGGCGTGCTGCTATGTATGATGTAGAATAAGGGAAGAGGATGAAGGAAAATAGCGCTCACCAACTTATAAAGCAGAGCATGTAACAACACCAGTAAAAATTCCAGTCATTATGGGCGGTAACTAAAGGAGACAAGGTGGAACTAAGACGGGCTTACCAAGCCTCATAATGAATCGGAAGCCAGCATTCACGAAGGACAATGGCACAATTCAATTGAAAATATGGGCGGAGAGTGGGCGGGGCTTCTATTGCATACCTCGCAGGGCAAGCAGTACATCCACGCTGCTGCTAGGCTCAACCTAAAAACTCTCTCGCTTGTGAAAGAGAGTAAAATAAACCTCATTTTCTAAGCAGCTAATAGTTAAAGGACAAACTGACATTTTACCTCTTTCCTTGAACAGACCGCAAATGTGTCAAGATAAAAAACAAGATTTAATGGCATCTTTATTGCTCATTCACTTGCTTAATGAACAGAAGACCTGTTCCTTTCCAGCCTATGTTTACTTACCAGATTGGATTAGTAGATGCTAAAAATAGCTCGACCTGATAACATTTTACTGGGGCGAGTAGATTTTTCGAGGCCTGAATTAAGGACAAACGTAATGACTAGGAATGTTAGCGGGCCGGGTCCCTCTGGGTCTCAGAGCTGGTAGTAATTAAAAACGGACTTTGTCGGGTCTTTCCAGGACCCTCTATGTATGTCCTTAACTTTACTGCTAAATATTTATATCCTTAACTTTACTGCCAAAATGCATTGATCGAGTTCCGAACAATGAATGTAAAAAAGTTCTGGTGATCCATAGAGTTTTGTTTTATAGAGTTTTATAAAGCACCAACTTGACCCAAAGGCATCGGAGCGCTGTACAAACTGAAAGCAACGCAACTTGGCTTTATTACAGAGACCGATGAGTCTGTCCGTTGCTTGCCATATGGTCATTTTTACCTCATAGAAAAAGCGCGGGAAAAACTAAATGTTCATGGACTTGAAACAGCGCCTCTTTTGATGGCCGCGAAACCTACGAGCTAGTCTGGATAGTCAAGGGTGTCTTCAACTCAAGTGAGCCCTTGTAAAGTTAGTTTAAGAGTCTGGTTAGCAGCATCTTATTGACCCCAGTTTTTGAAGGTGTTTGTTGCTGGTTTTGACGGACTCTTCGATGGTAGCGAGTTCCATGTGAGTGATTTAGTTTGTTTATATTTTACATGTTTTTTTTTCTGTGTGTCATTTTACTCCTTGAGAGTACTACTTTTGCATATTTTTGAAGGGAGTTACCAGTGTTGGGTCCACACAGTTCACAGTGGGAATCAAAAAGATATTTAGAACACATGTTCATCCAATCCTTGGCCTCTCTGCCGAGCCCACGGAGAATGTTGACGGATTCCAGGTGCAATTATGATTCTGTGCCAATGTGTGTTCAGGAGGTACACAGCTGTCAAACATGGCGAAAGCCAAAGAAAATGGGGTGCTTGCAAGTGAGTGGTGTGGTGTTAGCAGGGGTGGGGACAACCTAGGCCGCAGAGTGGGGCCTAACTAAACGATCTTGAAATAACAGACAACAGACACTAGCTGGCAGTTGGGGCCGAAGACCCCGAGGCGGTCTCGCGCCTGTTTATTTATACCTGGGGCATGACCCGACCTCAGGCTGTATGCGTGCGTGCGTGTGTGGACGGGCCGGGTGGCTCCATCAGTACATCCCTCCAAACCTACAGTTCTTTAGTCCCAGTTACCCGGAGACCCCATATACAGTCCCTGAGTCTCTGACTGGGGGTTGGATTGGGTCGGAGATTGTATCTTTGGCTCCGTGGCTCTGCCGCGGATTCTTCGTGTTCTAGCTGTGCTGTGTTGCGTGTTCCGCTTTCCGGATGGTTACTTGCTCCACTTTCCAAATTCGTGCTAGAGTCTGAGGCCGGTCTGGGCTCCGGTGCTTCCCGAACAGATGGCACCGTCGGCGTCCCCGGAGGCGATGGGTATTCGTCGCCTCCCTCCCCGTCCTCGAACTCCTCTCTCCTCTCGATGCTTTCTCCGGCAAATCTCTTGAACCATGACACGTTCCTGGTCACGGCCCTCCTACCATGTGAGGCCGTTACCATCGTGCCGTGAATGTTCACGACCTCCCATATCTCTGGTTCAAACGTGGCTTGATATTTCCAGCTGTGCTGACGGGTCTTCAGCACCACGCGATTACCGACCGCAAGTGGTCTGACCTGGGCATGCCGGGCTCGGCTGGCTCTTTCATTGGTATTCCTCCTTCGGTTCTGGGTTGCCTCGTGGTCTAGCTCAGGGGCCTTCCATGCCGGGCTTGTCGGTAACCAGTCTCGCGGGGTCCTGCGGAACATGACGTGCGCCGGCGCACATTTGGTGGTGCAGTGTGGGGTTTGCCGGTAGGCACTTAAAAACTGGGCCAGGCACTCTTCTGGGGCTTCCCTCTGTTCCACTCCAATCTTAAGGGCTCTGTTCATCGTTCTCATAAACCTCTTGACTTCGCCGTTTGCTTGCGGCCACTGCGGCGTGATCTTCCTGTGGTTGATTCCTCTCCTGCTGAGGTATGCCCTGAAATCGCTGCCCTGGAAAGGCGGTCCAATGTCCGATTTCACCTCATCCGGGAAACCCAACATGGCAAAAATGCGATCGAGCGCGGGCTTCACATGGGTGAATGCGGTTGACTGAATCACCTCGACTACTGGAAACTTTGAGCAGGAGTCAATGAGCACCAAAGCCTGTCGCCCATCCGGAAATGATCCGAAGTCCATGCTGATCTTCGACCACGGGGTCTCACACAAGTCTTCTGTGATGATGGGGTGTGGCACTGGTTCTTGGCTGGTAATGGCGCACGAATGACAGTTTTTGATTTCTGTTTCCACTGCGCTGTCTATTCCAGGGAACCACACCCGACTGCGCAGGCGGGCTTTGGTCTTTGCTACTCCTTGATGCCCTTGGTGGGCGAGGCGAACAACTTCTTTCTGCAGGCTCGTGGGTATGACAATGGTGGTGCCTCTTAGCACCACGCCATGGGGCCCCATGCTCAGTTCACTCTGGGCCCTCCACATCTGTTGCCGGAAAGTCTGTTCTTCTGGCGTGAGTGCTCCGCACCCCTCAAGGAAACGCTTCCAGGAGTGGTTCTCAAGTGTGGCTTTTACTCTTCTGAGGCATTCATCCCGTTCCGTGGCAGCCCCTATCTCCTCCAGCGTGAGCGCTTTGGGGCAGGCATCTTGAGTCAGTGTCCTAACGAACTCCTCCACGTCTTCTCCGTCTTCTAGCTCTGAGGCGGGAGAGGGTTGCCCCGGATGTCTTGATAGGAAGTCCGCCGGGTTATCTGCTCCAGGGCGGAAGATGACTTTGAATCGGTATGGTTGGAGCTGAACGGCCCATCTTTCGATTCTGGGTGGGGCCAGCCTAGATGAGCCTCCAAACAGCGGCACAAGTGGCTTGTGATCCGTGATGACTTTAAACTCATGGCCAAACAGGTACAGGTGAAAGTGTTGGCACGCCCACTTGATCGCGAGTTCCTCTCTTTCGATTTGCGCATACCTCATCTCAGTCGGAGTCAGTGCTCGGCTCGCATATGCTGTGGGAACCCATTCTTGATTTTCAGTCTTCTGTAGTAGGACTGCGCCCAGTCCCACCGGGCTGGCATCCACGACAACCTCTGTTTGCCTGTGCGGTCTGAAGTAGGCCATGACCTGGTCGTCTATCAGGGCGTCTTTCACCGCTTGAAACGCTTCGTCCTCCTTCTTCGTCCACAACCACGGCTGCCCCGATTTCGTGAGTGTGCGTAGGGGTTTATTTTATTTATTTATTTTAAAGTTTTATATAGCGCGAACAAGATCTTTGCAGATATCAGAGCGCTTTACAGAAACAGTAGGTAGGATAAACAAGACTCTTAAATCAATATGAGATTCCGTAGACAGTGAGTTGCAAGGGGTCCGAGGGGGACGCCAGATTAGGGATGAACCGACCGCAGTAGGTGGCCATCCCTAGAAAGCTGCGGACTTCAGTCGCAGAGGTCGGTATCGGTGCTGCCCGAATGGCGTCCGCCTTCTTCGGGTCTAGCTTCAAGCCGTCTCGGGAGAATACGTAGCCAAAGAATTCCACCGAATCGTTGTAGAAGGAACACTTCTCCCGGTGGAGGGTGAGGCCGTGTTCCGCCAGTCTGTTGAGCGTGGCTCGAAGGTGTCCATAGTGTTCCTCTAGTGTCTTGGAGAAGACAAGGATATCATCGCTCAGATTGATGACGCCTGGAAGTCCCGACAGTGTCTCCCTGATCGCATTTTGAAAAACCTCAGCGGCGGAGGAGACACCGAAGCTCAGGCGCTTGTACCTGCGTAGGCCTATGTGGGTCGAGAAGGTCGTGATGTTCCTGCTGTCCGGGTGTAGCTCTAGCTGATGATATCCAGCATTTAAGTCCAGTTTAGAGAACCAGCGAGCTCCATTTAAATCTGCCATGATATCGTCCATCGTTGGTGTGAGGTGCCTTTCCCTCTTAATGGCCTTATTGGGGAGGCGCATGTCCACACAAAGTCTTATGGCCCCTGGTTGCTTTGGCTTGGGGGCCACCACGAGGGGGGACACCCAGGGGATGGGCCCTGATACTTTCTCTATCACCCCGAAGTCCTCTAGTTTCTTCAGTTCGGCTTCCACCTGCGGCCGCAGGTGAAAAGGAACTCTTCGATGCCGCAGTGCCGTGGGCTTCACCGTGTGGTCGATGTGCAACTTGAACGTCTTCCCCTTCAGGCGGCCTAGACCTTGAAAGAGCGCTGGGAATTCATCTAACATGGTCTCCGCATGCCGTTCATGTACCTGGTTGGCGAAAAATACCAGTTGTAGGACCTCCGCCGTGTGGCAGCTGAGGAGCATGCCGCTCTTGCCACCTGTTACGTGGAACTTGGTGTTCACTTCCTGGACATTGCACGCGACTGTTACATCGATCACACCGCGCAGGGGTAGCGGGTCATCGCTATCATATGTGTATATCCTTGCCTTCGAGGGTGACAATGGTGGTCGGGGGGACAGTTGCTCAAACTGTGCATTGTCCATCACATTTACCGATGCTCCGGTGTCGATCAGCGCCTTCACCGGGGATCCGTCGATCTGAACCTCGCACATGGGCGGTGGCCTCCTTCTCGAACCTTCTCGTCCCACGAACGAGACGAAGAACACTTCGTCATCTTCATCGTCAATTCTGCAGGCCGATTGGGCGGCGTCGCCGTCGGCGCTGGGATCCTCTAGCGACAGTTGGCGCACACCTTGGGCGATGTTCCTCCCTCTTTGGCCAGTCCTTCGATTGCCATTGCTGCGACACACCTTGGCGAAGTGATTCAGTTTGCCACAATTTGAGCAGGTCTTTCCTCTTGCAAAGCACCGACCTTGCGACGGGTGATCCATTCCGCAATTCCCATAAGCCGAGCGCGGCGACGTGGGTTGTTGGGACTTCTGGGTGGTTTGGAAAGGCCGTCTACGGAGAGCATCGACGTGTTCCTCTTTCACCACCACGTGTTTCGCTGGCGCGGCGGGCCTGTTGAGCGCAGCCTGCATAGCCTCAGCCCGGGCATTGGAGAGTTCATGCGATCTCGCTAGGACGAGGATTTCGTCGAGACTAATCCGGGGCTGTCGTAGAACGAGACGCCTCAGTTGGACCGACCTGCAGCCTTGTATGAGTTGTGCCCTGATTTCCAGAGTCCGGTCCGGCAGTTCGCAGGACGTAGCCAGCTTGCGAAGCCTCGCATAGTAGACATCGATTGACTCGCCCTCCGCTTGACGGGCTTGGCGCAGTTTAAACCATTCATAGTCCGGGTTGGTGCGTGGGTCAAAATGGCGATTGAGCGCCGTGACCGCGGCCGTGTAGTCATCTTCGTCACCCCGGTCCGGCAGGGTCTCGAACAGCTCGTACAGCTCGTCGCCTCCGTAACACATGAGTAGGGAGCGCATCACTTTAGCGTCAGTCTCTCGCACGCCTACAAAGTAGTGTTCCAGCCGCCCAAGCCAGAGGCGCCACCGCGCAGCCGCCGTGGGCGGGTCTGCTAGCTCGCTGAAAGGTGGGAGCGGCGCGGCCATGGCATGGCCAGGCGGGGCGGGTGCGGCGTTGGCAGCGGGGCCTAGCGCCTGTGCATTGGGAGGGACCACTTGTTGCAGGGCAGGAGCTGGAGGCGGAAGAGCCGCTGGCGCTTGGGGAGCTGGGGGCTGGAGAGCCGCGTTGCCGTCGCCATCCACGTTCATCTTCTAGGTGTAGTGGCACGTGGGCCACGTGCTGGTGCGAAGGTCTGCGAAGGCGGGAAACACGTGCCCGTGAGGTGCGTGAGACAACGCAGGGGCAGGCCGTGCACATCCGCGGACTCCGAGCGCGGGATGGGGCACGCGTCGGGGGCCGATGCTTCCCCCCGGCAGACGCACTTCAGGTGCCCTCGTGTAGTGGCAGCCACCGACAGTGCGCAGCAGCGCGGGACCGTCGGGGACGGGGGCGCGAGGTGGTGGGCCTCTGCCGCCAGGACACTCGGCGGATGGCAGCCGACAGCAAGGTGAGGCCCCGAGGATGGGGGTGTGGGAGGCTCACCTGAGCGCCGAGGCAGGCGCGATGTTGCGATCTTCAGGCCGACGGGGCCGACCAGGCTCAGGCAGCAGCACCACCCACGCGGAAGTCGGCGTAGGCCACAGCTGCAGGCTCGAGCGCAGGTAGCGCGAGCGCGGCGTCTGACGCACCGCGGAACACCGCAGGCGTGTCCGCGGGGGCGAGGCGTGGGTAGAGTACCCGCCTCGTCGCCAGTGTGGTGTTAGCAGGGGTGGGGACAACCTAGGCCGCAGAGTGGGGCCTAACTAAACGATCTTGAAATAACAGACAACAGACACTAGCTGGCAGTTCGGGCTGAAGACCCCGAGGCGGTCTCGCGCCCGTTTATTTATACCTGGGGCATGACCCGCCCTCAGGCTGTATGCGTGCGTGGACGGGCCGGGTGGCTCCGTCAGTACAAGTGGGTGCGTTGTGTGTTTGGGGCTGGTGATGTGACAGAGATGCGAGAAGTGCATTCAGGGGAGAGTGAAAAGAGTGCTAAAGAGGAAAGGAATGAAGAGTAAGAAATGCAGATGGTCGAGCTATGGAGAGAAAAAGGGTGTAGATGTCGAACACAAAGTGAACATAACAGGAGTGATTGAGGCTATCTTAAAAGACACTACCCTTTCCACAGCCTCAGGAAAGGTGAATTCAGTCTCAGAAGTTCAGAATTGAAACATTTTCAATATTATCTACAACAAAGACATTATTGTTACTCATTTATTTTACACAGCTAACAACCATTGGCGACGCCAATAGTCCTGGCTGATTTAGGTGTATGCCAGTTTTATTTATTTTAATTTTATTTTATGCGTTTTTATATATCGCGGACTTTACCCGAAGGTGTCAGAGCGCGTCACAATAGGAACAGTAATGATACATGAGGAAAAGATTACAAGTGAACAAATTAAAAAAGCAAACGTTACGTTACATGAGGCAATAGTGACAATTGTGAGCAAACAAAATACAAGAGGTAGCAAACGTTACATTACAGGAGGAAAAAGTGACATGTGTGCAAGTTGCAAAAGCGCACAAAGTACAAGTAGAGGTATAATATAGCAATAAATGGCAGACACGCAAAGCACAAGAACAAACGTTACGTAGGCAATGGTGGCACTTGTGCAAGTATCAAAAGCAAACATCTGGATGCAACAACAGACAGCCCAGAGAGAAAGCAAAATACGGGTTGGGTGGCGCAGGAGAGAGCGAGAGAAATACGGCAAGGGAGGGGGGGAATGCGGCCTGCTGGTTGTAGCGCGTAGACGCGATCTAGGGCTGCCCTGGGTTCTTCATGTGTGCCCTTAACGCTGCCTCTGTGTTTCATGTTTATTATGATTTCCACACTAGTCAGGGTCCCAGATGCCTCTTTTCTGTCCACAGACACTCTCCTCACGCGAGATGGCTTTCTCTCGCAAATGTGTGCGCAGGTCAAGGGTCATTCATAACCCCGGGCCCCGCTCATACCCGGGGGCTTATGTGCCTTATTACCGACAATAAATATAAATCTTTTGTGGTCCAGCCGGGGGTGGGGGGGTGTGGTTTGAACCCCCGCCCCGCCCTTATTTCCCTGGTGCTCCCAGATGTGCAGTGTGCCTCCTCTGACAGCTGTGAGTCTGGTTCAGCTCCCCTACTTACTTTCCTTTGTTTGGCTTCTGCGGAAATGCACAAAGGGGCCTCTTCCGGTTGACCCCAGGCTGTGCACAGGGTCGCTGGCTGCCCAGAGGCGGTGCTGAATTAGAGGCGTCCCTCAGAAGCTCCTAATCCGTGACAGCCCCCTCCAGGAAAAGCCGAAAGGGCTCTGTGAAAGGGCAGGTTTTATTATTGTGCACAGATTTCTTTACTGATGTATTTGAACATGTAAGAACTGCTTTTTTTTGCGTTTCTGCTTGGGGACTGACCATCAAAGATGCCTTTCACACCATTTATTTCCAAACGCGCTTCCTTTTTTATTATTTTAAATCTGGCCTATGAAATGTCTTTGCATTAGTGTTTTTTCAGAGCATAATTGGTGTTCAGAAGGAGAGAGATGACGCACTGGACACGCAGTGGTCCTGCTTCCTGCCTATGTCTCTTTACTACAGCCTCATAATTTTGCCCTATTACTGCCAAACATTCACAGCAGGGCTCCGTGCAGGCGCGAGTCCCTTTGCCATTTGCAGAGATCGTCGCCACTAGCAAGGGGTTCACCCTTCAGCCCCACTGCAAGGATGGGAAAATGGGTGTTCCAAGGTGTATTTAATCTTGAAAGTTGGTGAGTGCCCACAAACATGGATATTTGTCAGCATTTAATCTATCAGGATTTATAAAGCCCGGCTAATCACCCAATAGGGTATCCGCGCGCCTGCAGGTCCCGGAGACCATTCGGAATTCCGGGAGTGAGGTGTTGGTCTGGAGGTGTGTGGGGAGGCTGTTCCAAGTGTTTGCTGCGATGTATGAGTCTGGCTGAGGCGTTCTGTATGGTCTTAAATCTCTATAGGTGGTGTACGGCGTTTCTTACGCAGAGAGCGTTGCCATAGTCCACTCGGCTGGTGAAGAGGTCCTGTGTCACGGTGCGTCTCGTGTGCAGAGGTCGCCACTTGAAGATCTTACGTAGCATGTATAGAGTGAGGAAGCCGGCGGAGGAGACTGCATTGATTTGTGATTTCATGGTGAACTTGTCAGTGATGATTCCTAGGTTTCCGGTGTGGTCGGAGTGAGTGAGTGCAGGTCCTAGGTCTGATGGCCACCAAGAGTTGTTCCATGTGTTGCTTCTTTTGTTAAAGATCAGTACTTCAGTCTTGTCTGTGTTCAGCTGCAGACAGTTGTTCTTCATCCAGTCTGTGATGCTTGTCCTGTTCTGTGGAAGTTGGCTCTGGTGGTGGTTGGATTTTCGTTGAGTAAGAGGATGAGTTGGGTGTCGTCTGCGTAGGAAATTATGTTGCGACCTTGGGATCTGACGATGTTGGCCAGCGGGTCATATATGTGTTGAAGAGTGGGGGGCTGAGGGATGAACCCTGGGGGACACCGCAGGTGAACTCCTTGGGTTCCGAGGTGAAAGGTGGGAGGTGGATCTACTGGGTTCTTTCGATGAGAAGGACGTGTTCCATCTGAGCGTGTCTCCTTGGATGCCGTGGGCTGGAGTCTTTCGATAAACGTGTGGTGGGATACTGTGTTGATGGCTGCAGAGAGGTCGAGTAGGCTCAGAGCTGCTGTTTCTCCTCGGTCGAGGAGGGTTCGGATGTCGTCGGTGGCTACAATTAGGGCGGTCTCAGAGCTGTGATTGCTGCAGAAGTTCGGATTGGAAGGCCGCAAGTAGCTGGTTCTGCACCAGGTGTGCTATCAGTTGCTTGTTTATGATCTTTTCTAGTACATTCGCAGGGATTGGGTGCAGGAAAATTGGCCGGTAATTTTTGAGTTTGCAAATTTTTGTGTGCAATGGTCTAATTTTGGCATGCTTCCAGGTGTCGGCAAATGTTGCTGTGGTGATGGAGGTGTTGAGCAGGGTGGCGAGTTCCTGGCTGATCCTTTAATTTCTGAGATTGAAGATGTGGTCTGGGCAAGGTTCTATGGGAGCTCCCAAGTGGATTGATTTCATGGTGGAGATGGGTTCCTGGGTGGAGAGTAGGTTCTAGGTGGTCAGTCTGTGGATGGTGTTGATTGAGGTGATGGTGCATCTGTTGAGGAAGTCTGTAAGTGTGGTTTGGGGTTCGTAGTTTCAATATATGGATGAGATCTTGTTATGGAAAAAGTAGACAAAATTGTCACACAGCTCCTGTGAGGGTGTGATGTTGTTTTCGCTGGCAGCCGGGTTGGCAAATTCCTTAACTTTTTTGAAAAGTTCCTTGGTGTTGTTGGCACTGATTTTGATGCATGCGGCTGAGGCTGTCTTTTTTGCCTTCAGCAGGCGATGGCAGAGGTTGAGGGAGGTCTTGAAGGCGAGGGAGGTCTTGAAGGCTACCTTGTTGTAAGGTGTCCTTGTTTGCACACCAGCTTCTCTCTAGCTGTTTGCTGTCACATTATGTTCTTCTGAGTTCTTTGGTGTACCAGCTAGCCTTTTTGGAGGATTTTCTCTGGATGCTGCTCCTGATGGGGATGATGCTATTGGTGAGTTCTTAACTCCCTGTTTAAGGGTGGTGGCGGTGGTGGGTTTGGAAGTGTTGATGGCGTCCGTCCAGCTGGTCTCTAATATTTTGTTCCACCTCTGGTGGGGGTGGGGGGGACGCTGGTCGTCCATGGAGATGGCAGTGCGGGGCTGGAGATGCTGATTTGGATGATGGACTGATCGGTCCATGTGAGCTCTGGGATGTGACTATATTTGACCCGGTTATTGGAGGTGAAGAGTGGGTTCAGCATGTGCCCTGCGGTGTGTGTAGGGTCGTGGACAATCTGAGTCAATCCAAGGCTGCTCATACTGTCGAGGAGGTACGCAGTGGACTCCTCTGCTCTTTATTCCATCCTGGAAAGAGTCAGATCTTTATTCCAGTCAAGGAGTGGTGGGGAATGGATCACCCCAGATGTGGTGTTGGGGTAGAGGACGAGTTTCTCCCAAGAAAATCACATCTTTGTTTCGAGAAAAAAAATTAACAAAAAATGTGCGTTTGTTCAGTGGATCTCCCCTCCTCCCCAATACCCCACCACTGCCACCAGTTTGTTGAGTTTACAGCTATGTAAAAGGATCCTGCAAGAAATGTCACATTACCTTTCCAGGGGTATTCATGCAACCCTCTGCCTGATGCATCTTTCCTTAATTTATTACTTGACATTTTGTGAATTCCAGAAAGTTGTAAATCTACACTGTCAATTAAGGGCTAATTTACTACATTCTTTGTGAATCAGGG
The DNA here is from genome assembly GCF_964263255.1 of Lissotriton vulgaris. Taxonomy (NCBI): domain Eukaryota; kingdom Metazoa; phylum Chordata; class Amphibia; order Caudata; family Salamandridae; genus Lissotriton; species Lissotriton vulgaris. The sequence goes on along the minus strand of NC_141698.1, from coordinate 1,079,822,805 downwards.
GCATCGCAAATTAAATTTGCTATGTTATGTTAATAATTTCCTGTAGAGTGCACGTTCACCAGGAGGTTTCATGGCGCTGACTCTAGCGTGTGCCGGGACCAAGCAGGAAATTGCGATTCCTTAAATGCAATGTAGAAAGCACCTAAGTTGTACAAATTTGGCATACGAAATCGCGAATTACCGCCAACGGACATTTGGTGTTAATTTGCAAATTCTTTGAAAAAGGCACTTTGTTGCTTTTTTTCAAAGTGACATGTGGCCCACATATATGCCCTTAGGGCATGTATGTGCGCCACATGTGCAAACTTGCTCATTTCAGGGATGCATCAGGGTGTCCTTATGACACCCTTGCACCCTTGAAATTGCATTCTCAATTTGTGATTCTCTAATTGCTAATCGCAAATTGAGAATGTCTTCCCATTCATTCCTAAGGGCCTCCTAGGCCATAAGAATGAATGGCAAGGTATTCCTTATTTGTGAATTTCAATTCACGATTTGCAAATAAGGAATATGTAGGATTTGCAAATTTTTTAGCAATTCCTACATACATTGCATTTTGCGATTCTCTAATTGTGATTCTCTAAAAATCGCAATTTGAGAATCGCAAAACGGTTTCTTCATACATATGCCCCCATAGTCCCTAGTGTTTGTAATGAGCACCTGTGCTCCGCCGCGGCTCCATCTCACAGGAAAGGAGGCAGGAGCCTGCCACTCATTTTATGTTATATGTGCTCCAGAGAGAGCCGCGAACTACTAGAGGTGCCCCAGCTTTCTAGAGGTGCCCCAGCTTCCTAGTGGTGCCCCAGCTTTTGGGAGCCCTCCTTTCCTTCCCCGGAGCCCTATCACCCTCTGAAAGGGGAAGAGTAGTGGTGGGCAGAAATTGCATAGTTGCGCTACGCAAAGCTCCGCGAATCGGTAAAAAATCTCAGCGAGCACGCAAAAGTTCAGTGAACACGCGGAATTGTTTGTTCTGTTCGCAATGCTTTTTTCCTGTTCGCAAACGCTGTTTGCGTGCTCGGGGAGAAATATCTCGCAAACACACATTTTGAAATCGCGAACTAGCAAAAAATTCTGCGGATCGTGGAATTTTTGGCAATTCCGCGTTCTCGGCGGAACGCAAAATTACCCTAATTTTGCAAATTCTGCGAGCGGAATGCAATTTACCGCCCAGGCCTAGTGTAGAGCAGGAATGACGTTGTCGGTCGTTGAGCTTGGAGTCCAAAGTTCAAACGTCTGTGAGACACACACACACAATTGTGGGGTCCCAGGCAGATCCTCTTTGCCACCCTGTGCCTCAGATTATAAATATGTTTAATGTAAAGCAGTAAAAGCTAGAGGAACAGTATGCTTTACAGACCCCTGCCCTTCGCACTCTGGTTTCTGCTAGCTAGTCTCAGCAGCAACACACACAGTACTGTTGTAGGTACAGTACACATGTTCAGGTGACCTTTTATAGCACTGAATTCCCGGCCTAGCCTGCCTGGGCCTTAAAAGGCACTGATTCGAGTAAGAACTGTGTGAGCAGAATACAGGCGGCCGGCGCTCTGTGGCATGGGGGTCAGCAAAGAAACTGCCCATTAAAGGACAGGTTACCACATAACATTTCTTTTCTTACTTTCATATCCTAGTACGGCTTAGCCCTGACTGTCGCCAATTTACCGCTCTGTTGCACCCCGGGTTCTTAGAAGTTCCAGTGCGATTTCATCTGTTTCCCGAGAATAAAACTCACCTCAAAGATAGCACGCAGCAGTCCTAATATAGAAGCCTCCCAGGCCACATTCCGTCTTAGTCTAACCTGAATCCCTTTAAAGGGGCATCGAGTGAAGGCCTACTCAGCCCTGCATCTGTACCAACCACCAATAGGCGTGCAAGAATCTTGCTTTACTTAATGACGTCGGCTTAGGTTTTGACGTGTATTGTGACGTCATGCACTCTATGGCCTCTTTTAGCAAGTGTTCAGACCACACTTTTCCTAAATCTAGTTTGTCACAAACACCTGGTAGACTTATACTATGCAAGTGTGCTTACTCGGGCATTACACACCACAAACATTGTTCACCCGGATTAGTTTGTCGCTGCTCGAACAGGTGCAGAGCAAAGTCCAAGGCATCATGGCCGCGCCGGGTGGTGGGCGAGATAGGGTGACCAACTGGCATTGGTGCAAATTCAGGACGGTAAGTGTAAAAATTCAGGACAAAGGGTCAAAATTCAGGACACAAATTCAGGACAGGAGGTCAAAATCAAGGACAAAACTTCAGGACAATAGGTACGTTTTACAGACACATCAGAGGTCGCGCAATAGTATATAAGTAAGCCCAGCCATTTCCAAACATATTCAACCATTTGCAAACCTATCCATCATGTATCCTTCCAACTATCATTTCACTCATCCATCCCTTCATCCATCCCCTCATCCATCCTTTCACTCATCCTCCATTATCCATCCATCCATCCACCCTTTCACCCTATCCATCTGTACACTTATCCATCCACTCTTCATCCCATCCATCCATTCACTCATCCATTCAGCCATTTACCCTTTCACCAATCCAGCCATCCTTTCACTTACTAATCCTTCCACCCATCCACTCTTTTAGTCATCCATCCATCCATCCTCCCTTTCTCTCTCCATCGAACCTTTCACTTAGCCTTCCTTCCATCCATCCATCCACCCACCCATCCATCCATCTACTCATCCACTCATGAATCAATCCATTGCCGCTATCACTCATCCATCTGCCATTTCACTCCTTCACACATCTATTCATCCTTTTGTCCATCTACCCTCCCTTTCACTCACTCATCCATCCTTACACCCACCCTTTCACTCATATGTCCATTCATTCACCCTTGCACTTATCAATCCATCAATCCATCCATCATTTCACTCATCCACCTACCCCCATCATCCACCCACCCACCATCCACCCACCCACTCATCATCCTTTCACCCACCCACCATCCAATCCACTGATCCATCCTTTCACCCACCCACCCACCATCCACCCACCCACTCATCCATCCTTTCACCCACCCACTCATCATCCATCCATCCTGTCACCCACCCACTCATCATCCATCCATCCATCCTTTCACCCACCCACTTATCCATCCATCCTTTCACCCACTCTCCATCCATCCTTTCACCCACCCATCATCCATCCATCCATCCATCCACCCATCATCCATCCATCCATCCATCCATCTGTCCTTCCCCTCATCATCCATCCATCCCCTCATCATCCATCCATCCCCTCATCATCCATCCATCCCCTCATCATCATCCATCCATCCTTTTCCCTCATCATCCATCCATCCCCTCATCATCCATCCATCCTTTTCCCTCATCACCCACCCATCCATCCTTTTCCCTCATCACCCACCCATCCATCCTTCCCCTCACCATCCATCCATCCTTTCATCCACCCCCTCATCATCCATCCATTCCCTCATCATCCTTCCATCCATCCTTTCACCCCCCCCTCATCATCCATCCATCAACCCTTCCCCTCATCATCCATCCTTTCACCCACCCCCTCATCATCCATCCATCCATCCTTCCCCTCATCATCCATCCATCCATCCTTCCTTCCCCTCATCATCCATCCTTTCCCGTCATCCATCCTTCCCCTCATCCATCCTTCCTTCCTTCCCCTCACCCATCCACCCATCCCATCCATTTATCCTGCCCCTCATCCATCCATCTTTCCCCTCCATCCATCCATCCTTCTCCTCACCCATCATCCTTCCCCTCACCCATCCATCCATCCCATCCATCCCATCCATTTATCCTGCCCCTCATCCATCCATCCATCCTTCCCCTCCATCCATCCATCCTTCCCCTCATCCATTTATTCTTCCCCACATCCATCCATCCTTCCCCTCCATCCATCATCCTTCCCCTCATCCATCTTTCCCCTCATCAATCATCCAGCTACCCTTCCACCCATACATCCAGCTATTTACATTTTCTCTCCATCCTTCCCCACACTCATCAATCCATCTATCCTCTCATTATCCATTTATTCAATCTTTCATTCATCCATTCACCCTTTCACTAATTCATCCAGCCATTCGCCCATCCCTTCACTTACTTACACGCACACCTTTCCATATTAATTTTGAGCTGAGCCCTTTTGAGAAGAGGCCCATCAAGAACTTCACCCTCGCTGCAGGGGCCGTTCCAGGACTGGAACGGAAGCCACCCAGGGAGGAGACAGGATCCACCACAGGGGGGGACAAGAGCCATCACAGGCGGGGGTGGACTGGAGCCACAACATGGGGGGACAGGAGCAGGAGTCATCACAGGAGAGGGAACGTGATCCACCAGGGTGGGCACAGGGGTGGGCATGCAGTATTCTAGTATCATCTTGGGCTTCTCGCCCCCTCCTGCACAAGACAACGAGAAGACAGGCTCTCTGTCCAAAATGCCATCCCCCACTGTGATATACAGTACTTACAGGAGATACTCCGAGAGAACTGATTGAACTGATTGTCCTCCATACTTTGTTAATCAGTGTGGGTGCGATTGTGCCATTTCTTTATTGTATTACTATGCATGTTTGAAGAACCGAAGTTTGCTTACAAATTAGTGACAGTAATTAAGCTCGGTGAAGAGAAGCAGGTGCTGCCTCGGTGTAATCAGGGGTGTAATCTGGCCGAGTCTAGGATGTTTGGGGCCCTGGGTAGAAATGGAATGTGTGAGCCCCCCTCTAAATAGCCGATACGCATTCAGGGCTGTTTGCATGTGAATGGATGCCCCATGCTCCTGAACCTGCAGCCCCTCCCTCTGTCACCTTCAAGCACCTCTTAACAGCTCATCAAGGGCAGGAGGTGTGAGGGTTGCCATCCCGCTGTGCCTCTACAGTGCTGCTGGGGGTCTGAGCTTTCATACAGCATCGGAGTCAAGAAGGGAGGTGGGGGCAAGCTGTGCCCGGTTAAAATTACGGACAAATGGCGTCCGTTCAAGAATCCTCCACGGACAACGGACAGACAGCCAAAATTACGGACTGTCCGTGAAATTTACGGACGGTTGGTCACCCTAGGGCGAGACCTGTCTGAATGCCATTGCAAGTATGCAAGTATCCATTCTGTGAGTCAGCAGGGAGTGTTTGAATGGATCTGACTTGGCAAAACGTCATCCTCATGTCAGCTTGTCCCTGTAGTGAAGCCGGAAGTGCTAGATGCCGTTGCAGCCTGGGTGGTAGTGTGCAGAGGAGCACTCTTTAAGGCATCTTAATATTGTGGTTAAGCCTCCCATGTCTTGTGTCAAAGCATTAGGGGAGGCAAGAGAATGAAGGAACAAGACAGAAGTGGGTGTAAGGAAGCAATAAGAGAGAAGGAGGTTTAGTGAGTGACCACGAGTGGTAGGAGTTAACTGGGAGGGAACAAGGAAGAGAACAGGAGTGGAAGCACAGAGCAAGAGGGGAGGTTGGAAGTGGAAAGAGGGGACTAGCAGCAGAAGATCTATGCCCCCCGCATGTCGAGGTACAAGCACTCCTCCTCCAGGGGGGCCATAGAGCCAGTGCTACAACACCTACAGGACACAGGGGTGTATTCCCTCTACTTCCTCATTCCCGAGAAGGACGGGTCCTTCAGGCCAATTCTGGAACTCAGACCCTCTTAACGAGTACATCCTATCGGAACACTTCCACATGGTCACTCTTGAGGATGTCATTCCTCTGCTACAGCAAGGCAACTACATGGCTGCGCTGAACCTCAAAGACACCTTCTTCCACCTACTGAGTCATCCGGCACACCGTTGCTTCCTCCGGTTTGTGGTGAGTGGTCAGAATTACCAGTTCAAAGTGCTGCTCTTCGGGGTCACCATGCACCCAAAGTTTTTACCAAATGGTTTGCAGTTGTAGCCACACACCTGCGAAGGCTGGGAAGCCATATATTCCCCTATCTGGACCATTGGCTGATAAAGAGAGCAGCGCAACAGCAGTGCCCTGCATACACCCAAGTCACAATAGACCTCCTGCACAAACTGGGCTTTACCATCAACGCTGTAAAGTCCCATCTCCAAACCTTTCTGGGACCCATCCTATCCCAGTCTGGCAAGAGTCCAGTCCTTCCAAGCATTGCTGCCTCTTTTTCAGCCAAATCAACCGGTCACAGTACGGACAGTCATGTGCCTCCTAGGCATGAGGACCTCCTCCATTGCCATTGTACCCCATACAAGATGGCACGTGCTCCTGCTGCAGGAATGCTCATCGCATCAGTGGTCTCAGAAAGAGGGTTATTGGGAAGATTTAGTGTTGATCGGCCGCTGCACTCATCACTTTCTGTAGTGGTGTAACACCAACAACTTGTTGCAGTGGCAGCCCTTTCTCAACCCTGTTCCGCAGATCACCGTCACAATGGATGCATCCCTCAGTGCATGGGGGCGCAAATACAAAACCTGACTGTCCAGGTCAGTGGTGTCCAAACAACAGGGAACTCCACAGTAACCTATCTGGAGCTGGTAGCGGTCCTACTGGCCCGTAAGGCCACTTTCCCCACATGCAGGGCAAGGTAGTCCTCATGCAGACAGACAACATGACAGCCATAGATTACATTCAGAAGCAGGGGGGCACTCGCTCCCCTCTGCATTCTCCGTTAGCTCAGTCCATCTGGCGGTAGGCCCCTCCACCACAGGGTCCACCTGTTGGCTGAATACCTCACGGGAGAGGATAACGGCTTTGGCGACCTTCTCAGCAGGTTGTGTCAACAAGTCCCTAGTAGGAACTCCACCTGGGGGTCCTCTTCGCTACTTACAGCAATGGGTGTTTCCGGACCTGCACCTCCTCGCCACACCAGAAAACACAAGATGCCCAAACTTCACCTCCAGATTCCCACAGTCCATGGGCAATACACTATGGGTGAACTGGCCAAGGGTATTTGCTTATGCTTTTCCACCTCTCCCTCTCATTCCATTTGTGGTTCGAAACGTATCCTAGTGGACCCACGTGGGCTGGACAACCCGGTTTCACACCTCTCCTTGAACTTTCTGTGGTTCCGCCCGGAGACTCTCCAACAGGCTGAACCTTCTCATGTAGAACCAAGGAGAAATCAGGCACCCAGACCCCAAGTCATAACCTTACGATCTGCTTCCTGAAGTCTTCGAGTTTGGTTATCTCAGTCTACCTCCAGAATGCATCAACATTCTTAAGGACGTGTGCATGCCAACACTTCGTGCCCGCTATGCGGCCATATGAATAGGTTTGTCTGTTCCTGCCTCTCAAACCACATTGAACCCTGGCAGCCACAGTTCAGAACATCGCTTGGTTCCTACTGCAACTTCAAACGGTGGTGTAGCTTTCACTTCCATTCAGCTACAACTGGCGGCTGTGGCCGCTTATCTCCAAAATAGGCAACACGTGTCGCTCTTCAGGATTTCAGTCATTGAAGCTTTTATGGAGGGACTCAAAAGAGTCATTCCTCCCTGCATGTCTCTGGCCCAGTTGTGGAATCTTAATATTGTCCTCATAAGACTTATGGGTCCCCTGTTCGAGCCCCTCCAGTCAAATCGTTTACAATTTCTCTTAGAAAGTAACTTCCTAGTCGCTATCACATCACTAAGGCGTGTTAGTGAGCTTCAGGCATTAACCTTGAAAGAACCTTTGTTTCAGATTCATAGAGCTAGGGTGCTCCTTCGCACCAACCCTAAATTTCTTCCTAAGGTGGTCTTCCCCTGTCCACCTTAACCAGTCTATAGAACTTCCAGTTTTCTTTCCGCAACCTGACTTAGGTGCAGGAAGGGCATGTCAAACGAGCCTTAATGTACTAAATAGACAGAACAAGGTGATTTTTGAAAAACGAACAATTGTTTTTTGTTTTTTTCTGAACCACGTATAGAGAAGGCCATACCAAAATTAGGCGTAGCCAGATCGATAGTTAGATCTTTCCAACCCGTTACTTTGGATGCTTGTTTGCATTGTTGTTCAGAGGGCCTGTCAGTTCATGAAGCATTGACAAAGCTGTAGGAAGCTGGCTCTGTATATGATATATCTAAATGAGATATATCATGTAAATAGTTCAGGGGTTCCCTTATGAGTGGACAGGGGTCTTGCTCTAGCAGTCCCAAGGTGCTCTGTTAGGGGGTGGTGTGGTCGAGCAGCCTTTGGCTTATCAGAGAGGAGTACTAGACATCTGAAAATACACATAGTGGTGAATAAATGAGATACACGACTCAAGAAGGAGATCCACACCAATTTACAAAAATAGCAAGTATATTTATATATGTTTAGGCATCAGAAGAAAATCGTTCAGGTAAGTACTTTTCAAATACGAATTATTTTTAGTTCAAAAAGTCGACACGCAATTTCTAGAAGCTGCAATGTTCTCCTATGGGACGAAAAGTTCAATGCGGCATTCAGCGACTTACTGGATCAACCTCAAGGAGGAGGGAATGGTGGGCAAGGTCCAAGACAGCACCAGCAAAACACCACCAGCGGCACTAGGGCAGCCGGATGCAGAGGTGCAAAACAGAATCAGGTGTCCAATGTTATTCTACGAGAGTGGTTGCGGTATAAAGAGTCTGCAGGCTTTAACCAGGGGACCATTCGGGCTGAACCAACAGGGGCATCAGGCCTCACGCTGCTCTGGGACTTAGGGACACCTTTGATGCTCTTCTCCACGGCCCTGGGGCGACGGATACAGAGGTGTCTTTAGGCATTGGGTTTCCTTACCAGGAGCTGTTGCGTGGAGGTGGCCTACATGCAGAGGCTGCAGGCGATGGGTCCACAAGTGTTGAAACCACGATGGACTCTGGCTTTGGAGGGCTGGGGGACCTCAATGGCACCGCTGGCTTACTTCAACTGGGGCTTGGAGCGACGGGTGCAGTGGTGACTTCAGGCGCTGGGTTTTGGCGGTACTGGCGGTACTGGCAGTCCTCAGACTCCTTTCTTTGGAGTTTCCGCAGGATGCAGGTAATATTTCTGCTGTTCACAGGAGGTCTTGGTTCTTTATTGAAGGCAGGTAGACCTCTCTGACTTTTTAGGCACAACAGCCACAGGAAAAGTCGTCTCTGGTGCAGTTTCAAGTGGGACAGCAGACCGGTTGGCAGGGTTGGTCCCAAGTCAGTTTGATCTCTGCAGTCTGGTGCCAGGGGCTCCCCTAAATACTGGATTATGGGGCGTTGGAGGAGTGAAGGGTAGTAGCCAATGGGCTAATGACCCTCGGGGTTACTATGCCCCCTAAAATGACCACTTTCTGTGGCAAGTGGGCAGAACCCTGTCCCAGAATTTCTAAGTATGCCATCACAAAAATGGCCACTTCTGCCCACCTCATGGGTGGTACAAAGATGGGGGTGGTATGCCTACCAGACTAGCTAATGTTCCCACCTGTCCAGTTGCCATAACAGCTGACCTTTCATAGGCAGCTTTCACGGACCTTCGAAATGAAAAGGAAACCATGTAATAATTATAGAACATATTGACGTAACCAAACTACTACACCTTTTATGCAAAAACCCAGCAGAAAAAAAATCACTCTGCTTGAGAGCTGGCTCTATGGTGGAAACAGTAGGGTGTATAGAGAAAGCATCATCCTTACAAACTCATTGTGGGAAGATGTTGAAAGGACCACCCCTTTGGACTGTTGTGGTTTTATGTTGTCTGGCCCCTGGCACTGGCAGTGAAAGTCCCACAGCTTTAAATAAAGGTTTGCCAGAGTGTGTTATGCTCATTCGGGTTTCTTTTAAGACTGCATTTCTGACATTCACAAGAAAATTGCCAGAGGTCATAATTTAATAACTGAAGTAAAACAGCAGCCTTTGCTGCTACGAGAACTGCTGTTAGGAGGCTTCGGAGTCCATCTCGCATAGAGGACAGGAGAGCATTTACTCTGGAGGTTTAGTTGTGTACCTTCCTTGCTAAGAAGATCATTTTATTTCAGTATGACCCAAAATTGATATATGCAATGTAAATATTTGTGAATATGCATGATGTAAACAAACATCACTCGTCCTTGTTGTGCTGTTCTAATTACATATTTTCATCCCGTCGCCTCATCACCTTGTTGATTCTAGATTCATCTGAAAAATTATCTTTTCCCCCTCTCTGTTTCTCTCTCCTCCCCTCTCTTCACACAACCCCCTATTCCCTTGAATCTCTCTTTCCCCCATCCCTTTCCGCCTCTCAATCTCTCTCGTTCTCTTTGTCTCTTTTCTTCGCCTCCTCCCCGATCTCCATTCTCTGTTCTTTTATGTATTGCATCTTGTGTCTGAGGTGTCTCTTTTAAAGAGTGTTCTCTGTGTAACCAGCTAGTGCTTTGTAGAGATCGCTTTTTTGCTACATCAAGTACCTAGAATAAAAATTAACAGCAGTGCCCACTTTGCCACTCAGGACACACACACCTTTTTGCATTTTTTAGGCAATTTTTTATTTAGAATTTTTATTTTTGTAAATATTTTTTTATAGCATGAACTAGACCCGAGACATCTGGTATCCGAGCGCTTTACATGAGCACCAGTTTCGTTACAGATGGACACATTAATTTTTGTTAGGCACAGGGAAATTAAGTGATTTGCCCATAATCACAACATGGTGAGCGTCGATGCCGAGACTCAAACCTGGTTCCCCAGCTACGAGGTTGCCCGCCCTACCCGTAAGGCTGCATCCTCTCCCCAAGATTTTCAACAACAAATGTAGAAAAGAGTGTATACAGAATAGAAAGTTGATAACCAGCATATGATGAATTCAAAGTCAGCACAATTACAAAAGTGATCCCAAGTGTCAGAACCAGGACACCAGACAACTGGGACAGGACTGTCCAGAAATGCAACCGCGGATTTCTCACCGGCACCACAACCCCTAGTGCAGCGACTGGTAAAGATGTTGCATCAAACAATGCAGTTATTAGTAGAGCAGACCGTAGCTATGTACTCATCACAAATGTGAACAAAGATAGAAGCTACGTAAAGTTTTCACATCATAAAAATGATGTCAACAAGGCCCACATATTTTATCATTCTTCTTGGGACACCCCCTAGTTTCATAATCTGCTTCCACTCAACCGGAACAGTGGTCCATGCCATTGAACCAGACTTGCATAGGGGGCACCCTGCCTAACCTCAACTGTTGTGCGATGTCTCTCTTGGCTAGGAGGAAGACACCCGTATCAAGGTGCTGGAGCCCTGCAAAGCACCTACATCCTCCATCATCCCCAGTAGTGGTACCTTCGAAGTAGGGTCAGTAGGCTACCCTGCCAGAGGTCAACAGACCACCCTGCCAGAGGTCAACAGACCACCCTACCAGAGGTCCACAGGCCACCCTACCAGAGGTCCACAGGCCACCCTACCACCACTGAAAGGATGGGTTGTACCTGCAGTTAATTCCAGGCATTACTAAAATACGTGTATGAAGTTACCAGTTGCATTGTAGATTCTGGGGCAGTTTGGAGACTTACCTTCCAGTATGCATTCACCACAGCCTCCCTGAGGTGTAATAAGTTCTGTTGATGTAGTTGAGTTGAGGTGTCATCTTCACCTGTCTCCATTCATCGTTAGAAACTGGGTCTCTAGTTGGCAGAGGTATGCACCCTGTCCAAGTAGGGACCATGTTCCTAGTCAGGGTATCTCAGAACAAAATCCTAAATGATCCTGTGCTCACTCCCTGGTAGCTTGGGACAGAGCAGGCAGGCTTAAATTAGAAGGCGATGTGTAAAGTATTTATGAAAGAACTCAAACGACACAGTAAATACACAGCACAAAGACTCCACAACAGTTTAGAGCAATAGAGAATATTTATCTGATTAAAACAAGACCAGAACGATCAACATCCATCATGTAGAAGTCAAGATATTTAGGGTTGCAGAAATAAATGCAACAAAGAGCTTAGAAGCAGGTAGTGCTAACAATGTTACTTCAGGTCGCAGGGGACCGGTGCTAATCCAAAGTTCAAGCCGACCGTGATGGAACGCGAGCTGGCTACAGGGACACAGGGCCTTGGTTCCTGGGGCTCAGCTGCGTGGCGAGGCTGTGCGCCATCCGGCATTGGTTTCAAGAGGCTGTGCGGCCAGGCTTCGCAGGGCTTTGCTTTGCTTCATGTCGGACTTGGCAGAAACTTAGCTTCAGAACCCACTTCTGAGACCCAGAACTTGGAGGGGCCCTCAGGCAAGGGTAGGATTCACAGAAGGCAGAGTGACGCAGTGTCGACAGAACTGCAGGAATTCTTTTGTGTCCCTGGGTCTTCAGAAACAGGAGGCCAGCTAACAAGCCCTTGGAGCTCACTTTGGAGGGAAGGCAGAGTCCAACTCTCCTCTCCTTCCAGCAGAGTCGGAGAGCAGCAGGCCGCTGGGCAACAAACAGGGCTGCAGTCCTTCAAGAAAAACAGTCCAGTTGAATACTTTGAGTAGCACCACAGTTCTTCTGACAGATTCAGTTCAGGTCCAGAAGTGTTTGATTTGATGGGGCCAGAGACAAAGTACTTCTACCCAAACGAGCCATTGATGTGAGGGAAACTTCAAAGACTGGTTTTGAAGTGCACCAGTATCCCTTTCAATCCCAGCCCTCATTCTAGACTACCAATGGGGGTGGGGTTATCAGCCCTTTGTATGGGGTCAGGCCGCTACTCTTTGAAGGGTAAGAGTGAGCCCCTTTCTCCCATCTGCCCAAGAAGAACCTTCGGAATGCAGATGATAGGTAGATGGGTGATAAATCACACCCACCCCTTTCCTGCATCTGTCTAGAAGGAACGAACAAAGGGATCATTCACCTAGCCCAGACTTGTATTAGAGATAGGCTGTAAGGCACACCGAGCATTAGGAGCATGGAAATGTCCAAGTGACATTTCTAAAATAGTAATGTTAAGTCTGACTTTACCAGTTAAGAGAATCATTCAATTCCATTCCAAAGATAGGAACCATGATAATGCTACTCCTTTCTGATAAGGAATTGCAGCTTAACGGTATTTTAAGGAATTCCCAATTCAAGCCGATGAGAGGAGTAGGTGATACAGCAGTGAAAAACGAATGTAGCTGTTTATCACTATCAGGACTTGCAAAACATAGAAGTACACGTCCTGCCTTTTACTTACATAGTTCCCTGCCCTTTGGGTTACCAAGGGCCTTCCTTAGGGGTGACTTATTATTAATAAAAATGAAGTTTAAGGCTTGGCAAGTTGCTTTGAATGCCAGGTCGAAGTGGCAGTAAACTGCACACACAGACACTGCAGTGGCAGGCCTGAGACCTGGCTAGAGGGCTACTTATGTGGGTGCCACAGGCAGTGCTCCAGACCCAATAGTGGCATTTTATTTATAGTCCCTGGGCACATGTAGTGCACTTTACTAGGGATTTTTAAGTAAATTAAAAATGGCAATTGGGTATGAGCCAATGTTACCATGTTTTAGGAAGAAAGCGCATGCACTTTAGCTCTGACTAGTAGTGGTGAAGTGTGCAGAGTCTTAAAGCCAACAAAAACGAGGTCTGAAAAAGACGAGGAGGAAGGCAAAAAGGAGGAGGACGGCAAAAGGTTTGGGGTGACCCTTCAGAGAGGTCCATTTTCCATTTTCCAACAATCATCTTTTAGGATTTTCACACCTGGCTCTCAACGGGAAAAGAACCAGTGGAGAGGTTGATCTGAAATGAACATCTGGAGCATAGATCACCAAAGGATGGAGCTACCTTCCCGATGCCCCGCCAGTCCCCGTACCTCAACGCCCGGCCCCACGGCAGCTCCAGTCGCTTCTTCACCTCCAGTGGTTTGAAATTTGGGAGATCCATCAGGTCCTTCATTCCTTTCCAGATCGCCCCCTGTGGAGAACCCAAGTCCCACGCCTTGGACGCCTTTAAACACCCTGAATGGGACAGCCCGCTGCCGCGCCAGCGCGAGGTCATTCGCATGAGCCTTCCTTCCCAACCTGTCCATTTCAGGGCCAGTGTTAAATACAGTGACCGTAGTGACGCCTACAATCATGGTCCCGGTAAGAAGGCCCAGCACCATGAACCTTTTCTTGTCTGTGCCTAGAGCTCCAGTCTATGCGCTAGATCTTCTGTACTGCCTAGAGTACACATCTGGGTTTTTTCTGTTTTGGATTTCTTCACTGCCACCAAAACAGCAGCAGTATTCTCCTCATTTGTTGGGTTGCACAGTTGTTGCACATCTTTAGTCCAATAAAAGATATCAAAATCTGGACTATTTGATTGCTGAACGCAGGCAGCTCTTTCGTGTGTGTTTTATAAATTTACATTTGCAAACGGTTTACCTGTTCTACTTTTTATTTTTGTGTCAATGTTCAGCTTATACCTTTGTTTCTTTTTTTGAAAGGTGTTTTATGCCGCAAAAAGTCTAGTTTTTAAGTCCGGCCTACTAGACAGCACCAACCGTGGTTGTGGCCTTACCAAGAGCCTGCAGGGGATTACACCCTGCCCATTGCCGTTGGTTGGCGTTATTGTCACTTTGCTTGCTTCTCAATGAATTACTCTCTTTCGCCCAGCATATCCATCTTGTGTTTGTCCTTTACCTGGAGCAGAACCTCTATACCATCTCTCTTGTTGGCTGGCTTCTTTCCGTCTGCAGCTTTCCTTTAGGGAAGAACTTTTTTTCTTTTTGCTTACGCACTCCATGAGAGTGCATGTGTTTTCCAGCTCCTTCCTTCATGTTATTTTCCCCTACTAAATCCCCTCCCCCACACTCTGTATTGCTCGCTTGCCCGTGTTGCAAGCTCTCTTGTGTGGTTGTCCGCTGCGCTTTATGTTATGTTGCTCTCCTTCCTTTACTGCTTTTCTCCTCTGCCCTCTCACTCACTGTTGGTTCCCCCCAACATTGGTCCAACATGCACCACAATTTCTTTTTTTTGTATTTACCTGATTTGCCTGACCAAATTGCTTCAGACTCTTAAAAGAAAAAAGCACTTTTACACAATTTTTCTTTTTGCTTTCTTAATTTAATCTGGGCCGTGCTGCACAGCATTTTACCAGCGCTATACAGTAAGCCAAAAGGCATTGGCGAAACGAGTAGACCCGAAAGGTGAGACCTATTACCTTTGCCAATGTTTGTTTCCATTCCTTGCTGAGCACCGATTTGTACAGAGCAGGATCATTATGCCATGTTTGCAGCAATGTATGTTGAAATTTAATATACACTATTTGCAACTCCGTGTGAAACTTAATGCAACTTCTGCAGCAGCCTTACCTAGTTTATCCTTCTTTCACAAACAGCTGATAACTTGGCTTCTCTCCCAGAACATCTAAATAGTCTGATTTGTTCTAGTTGCTCGTCTCCTTGTGCGACTAGCGCTCGGATGCTTTGTTGGGTCACAGTGCGCTTTATAACAGTATAATTAATCATAGTATTTCTCAGCTTGGAGCTAATTGTAGTGTTTGTCTGTTCATTTATTTTGGGTGTTTTGACAGATCTCCTTTCATCCACAGCCGTCCCAAACTGGGGCATCACCAGCAGGGGAGAGAGGTGAGGAGAGGGCATCTTGGCAAGCAGGCTTGTTTTTAGATCTCTTCTGCACACAGCTTGAATCTCGCTGTTGTGCACAATGCCAACCTTTAGAGAGGGCTTGGGCCAGCCCTTTGCTTACAATTGGTTGGAATTCTTGTCAATCTCATTTGTTTACTTCTTACTCAGTGTCCCCCCTTCCACTTCTTGTATTTGTCCCTCCATGAAGCGTAGCATATTTATCATTATTTTGATTGGATGACTCTTACCTTTCCACAGCTCCACATCAGGGAACCACTTTTTTTTTTAATTCAGCGCTACATGGGGGGTGGTGCATATGTTTTTTTTTAATGGCACATTTTGAGTTTAAATGAAAGGTTTTGGCATAACTGAAGAACAATATAACCTCATCAAAGAACATGCGTTGCTCTCAACACCTTACCACCACCCGCCTTTAACATCCCTACCCTCCCCACCCCCAATGGGTCAGTAAGTGACAACAGTGTGCACTTCTCAGGCTTATGTGCGCCTATCCCTCATCAGTACAAATGTCAGCCTCCAATGTCGCGGTATGGGAGCCTCCTTGATCAATGGTAATTCCCAGAGAATCTGCCCATCACTTCCACATTGTGTGTATTTTTGGGAGCATCTTATGCTTACTCTTCCATACTCATACAGAGGTCTAGTCCCCTCTGCCACTCCTCAGTGGAGGGAGAGTTCACATCCCTCCATCAGTGAGCAACATCCCTTTTAGCCTCCGGACAAGAACCCTGACTCCTGCACCCCCGTCTAAACTTGTCTTATGTGGGGACAGCGGTGATTTCACAAGAAAGGTGTCAACCAGCCCCTGTAGACTTTTCTCGGGGAGCGCTTCGCCACCGCCCCAGGCGTACGAAGTGCTATATAAGTAATGTAACCAGACCACCCAGAAAGTGTTTCAAGCTTCACTAGAGGTATATAAAGTGCAATATAAGGGCATTACAAGACCTGCTCCCCTGAAGGAATCTACTCCATTTGGAACGAAGCTGAAAGGAGCACAGCTCGATAAATGTAAACTTTACGCGATGCGTGTTCGAGTGATAATATTTTGCTGCTGGTGTTGTATCAGCGACAAGTGCACACGTTCCTTCCTTGTGCTGTGGGCGGGTTCAGCAGCACCGGGCGTCCTCCCTGAATGAGTAATGTCGAAGGCTCCCACAGAATGCAATACACGGCCCCTTCTGGATCACAGCGCCTCCTGCTCAGAGGGCGGCTTCCATCCGCCGAGGGACTCTCAGATAACACCGCGTTCTCCAGCAGGTAATGTCCGAGGTGTAATATGAAAGCTTGCTCGGGCTCGCATTACACAAACCTCTGCGCGCGAGGGCCAGCCTGGGGAGTAATAGAAGCGTGAAGGATCTCTCTGCATCCGTCCCCGTCACGCCTTAATTAAACCTCGGATTAGAAGCGCAGAGAATGAAACCGGATTTTTCTCTCTGTTTGGAGATAGGATTGTGTCACATCTTTGCCACAGCCGTCCTTTGCAGTGTTGTGTCCAGCCGTCAGCGCCGTAGCAGCCAGGAATGCCCCAGGGCCCTCTCACGCCGGGGCACCGTGAGCCTAAAAATCACTCACCGTAAAATCAAATGGCGTATTCCTTGGAAGAAGGGAGGCTTTTCTATTTTTATTTCCAGTTTTATTGCGCGACCTGCACCCGAAGGCGTTGGAACGCTTTACAGGAGCACCAGTTACATCAAATAAGCTCACATTATGTTTTTAGGCACGGGGAGATAAAGTGATTTGCCCAGAATCACAGGATGTTGAGCCGACGCCGAAATTGGCACTTGGTTCCACAGTACAGAAGTTGTCAGCTCTGGCCGTCACGCCACATCTGTCAGTTTGCAAATGTTCCAGGAGGGACTCGTGTACTGGAGAGATGGCTCAGTGGACTGTAGGACACGGTTCGATTTAAGGCAGGCTGTTGCAGTTCGATGTAAGGCAGGCTGTTGCAGTTCGATTAAAAGCAGACTGTTGCAGCATGTCATCCTTAGGCGGTCGATAATATGAATGCGTTTTAGTTAGATCATCGAGACATCCGTTATGCAAGGCCTACTTAGTATTCAGACCTTGAAGTTTGATACATAAACAATTATCATTTCTTTGGGAAGCTTCACATTCTGAACTTTATTTCACACCGTTTGCCAGCGCGAGTGGTTCCGTTTAAAAAGTACTAATATGTACAGATTACGAAATCGAAGCACATGGGAAATGTTTGCTGCGTGAACTTTGTGGATGCTGTATTCAGAGAGGAAGGGTTTCCGAAAATCATAGTAAGTGACAGTGGGGGGCAATTTATAGCTGAAACCTTCCAGTAGCACATCAGAAGGAGTGAGAACATCTCTATGCCACCCTGAAGGACATGGGAGTGTGCAGCCGTTAAACCCCGAAGATAATCGGGTTATTGAGTTGGCAAAACAAATAAACTGAACTGGGAGAACGAAGTAAAACCAGCATTGGCAAAGCCAATAGGTCTCATAACGGGACAGTTAAAAAGAAGCTTTATGAAGCGTTTCTTTTTACTTCTATTAGTGGGAGGGGGAGAAGAAACATGGAAGGGAGGGCCGTGGGAGGGTGTAGAAGAAACAGGATGGGGAGAGGTGGAGGGGAGAAGAAACGAGATGAGGGAAGGCGGGGGAAGGTTCAGAAAGCGAGGTGACGTGGCTAGCATTCACAGCGTCATATCGTTAAAAAAAAAAAGAAATAGCACCTAAATCACATCACAAGCAGCGGATGACCAGCAGAGGGACACTGTTTAAAGTTAATCTGCGTTTGGTTCATCTGCTACTGAAAGAAAAGGAAGTGACGCGTGGCAAACGCTCCCCATTTAGAAGGCAGCAAAGAAGAGTGACAAGGCTGCAAACGAATGGTAAGCAATGGGCGGGGTCTGAGCCCATTATAAAGCACTAGAGTCTCGCAAGCAGGAGTGCGAGCGCGTGCAGACGAGACGTACAAAGGATTAGGGCCTGTTGGATCACACCGTATGAAAGTACAGAACAGACCCCATTAACCTTGATGAGAAGCAGGACGCCTCTTACTAAAGACCACTTAGGATGGATGTCCAAGGCAAGAAGGGTTGAGTGGTTGCCAGAAACAATGAGGAATAACACTTAATCCAGCTAAAGTACTGTATACAAAGGGATTTGATGACATTCCTGGAGTGAAAGAAGTGGCCCTCAAGGTGTGAGACAAGGTCAGAGTAAAGAAGGGAGTTATAATAAGGAAGAGTTAGAATACATTTTCTTCTTCACTTTTAGTAGGGACATTTTATGTAATGCTGCCCTGTTGAGTGATGGTAAGAACTACCATGCCTGTTGTTTACCCAAGTAAAGAGGCAAGAGAGAGTGCGAGTCACTGTCCAACATGAACAGTTATGACTGGTTGGATGACAGAAGTATTGTTGCCACTCAGGAGAGTAAAAAGAAACACTTTTAAATGAAGGTCTGATAGTAAAATTCTGCAGAGTGCAACAGTGGAGAAAACGGAGGAAGATTCGGAAGGGTTCGTGTTAAACCAAAGAGATTTATAGATTATATATGTATTAGAATAATCATGTTATTATACTACCTGTTGTACTGATACACAGTGTGATATCTCTATTGAATGTGAATTTAGTTAATTTTGTATCCTTATTTGTTACCAAGCTTAAACTTGTGTTGTATTTTTATTTGTAATTAAGGAGGGGAGACGTGTGGAGTGTTTAGTGGTGAGGACAGGAGCTGGCTTGAGCTTAAAAGGATGTCTCACAGCCACCCCTGATCAAAGCTCATCTAGAATGCTGGAATAGGCAGTTGAGAAGGAGATGAAGTGGTTATTAATATGTGTCTGTTAAACTAAGCAGAAAAACATATTTGGAAATCCAAAGATGTTGTACATAGAATTGAGTGATTAGATTTGCGGTTCTTAACTTGGTGTCCGGGCACCCCAGGTTTGACAACACCTACTCAGGGGTTCCGAGAATGTTTAAAAAATGAATGAATTTAATGAAATAAAGTATATATTCATTAGAAAAGGGAAACGTCAAATTAACAAATATAAAACACTCAGTTAACATGAAGACATTTGAAAATGGAGGCTGAAAATGAAGTTGGTGCCCTTAGAGTGGTTTGTGTGAGCAGCGTAAAGTACAGCAAACGAAATCTCTTATGGACAATTGGTGGCATCTAAAAGAGAGCATGGATTAAGAGCAAAAAAAGACAAAACAATGCTCTAGATAGAGTTTGGCAAAATCGCTTCATCTATTAGAAATAATGAGTAATTTTGAAAACTTCCCATTAAAATATACATGTTTGTATTTTTCTATTTGTGAATTAAATATGTTGTAATTTGTGTTTTTATTTACTGTATACCTGTCCCTGTATTTTTGTGTTCTGTTTTGAAGTCCCTATCAGAGAAATTGCTCAGGCGGATTCTGTGAATCCAGATGGATTCACAGAAGTCCAAAGGTTAAGAATCATAGGTGTTACATCATAGGCATGGCTGAATGTGACAATAAATGTTATGTTATGTTATATTGTCTTGTAAAGCGCTCAGCTGCCCCAGCAAAGGGGCGTCCCAGCGCTAATCCTGTAGGAGAAACAAAACTGAATTCAGGGAGATAGACAAACAGAAGAAGGTTATTTCAAAGGAAATAAATGTGTTTTGATGGCTTTCCTAAATTGGAACAGCTCCTCCATTTCCCGAATATGGACTGGTAGAGTGTTCCATAATTTTGCTGCTAAGAAGCGGAAGAAGCGACCGCCCGCTCTGCTTCGATTTGAACCGGGGTACCTCAACCAGGTTCTGACCAGCCGAGCGTAGAGCCCGCATGGGCACATACATGTTCAGCAGTGGCCCCAGCATTATGGGGGTAGACAGTCTTAGGAGTTTAAATGAGATGCATAAAGTCTTAAACTGTATCCGCTGAACTACTGGGACCCCGTGAAGTTTCCTGATAGTAGCAGAGGTAGGGTTAAAACAAGGCAGGCCTACTAAGGCCCCAGCAGCCGCATTTTGAATGCGCTGCAGTCGGGCAATTTCCACCTTATTAGCACCTAAAAGCAATGAACATGCATAGTCCAATCTGGACAGCACCGTAGACTGGACAATCAACTGCCTGGTAGCGGGATCAAAGAATTTCAAGACCGGTTTCAAGCTGCGTAATATACCGAAACATGTGGCCGCAACCTTTTTCGTTTGGGTACAGAAGCTTAGATCTGAGTCTAACCAGACTCCCAGATTTTTCACTTCTGTCTTCGGTGTAGGAACTTGCCCCAAAGTAGATGGCCACCAATGGTCCCCCCATAAATCGGTATTTCTTACGACCAATAACACCTCTGTCTTAGCGGCATTTAGTTGTAGACAGTTAACTGTCATCCAGTCTGCTACAGCGGCCAGACCAGCTTTGAACCTAACGTGATCCATGGTGGGGCCTTCCGTAAGGGCGGCCAATAGCTGCGTATCGTCAGCGTACGACACGATGTTAAGGTCCCACACTTTGGCGACTGTAGCCAGTGGCTGAATGTAAAGATTGAACAGGGTGGGGGCTCAAAGCTGAGCCCTGAGAAACACCCTGCTTAATGGAATGCGCCCTGGAAAGGAAGGGAGGGGTGGAAACACGAAATGATCTAACGGTCAGGAAAGACCTAAACCAGGCAAGAGACATATCCGTGATCCCTGCCTCTTCAAGCCGGTAGAGCAGGATCTGGTGGGAAACAGTGTCAAAGGCGGCACTAAGATCCAATAGGATCAGTTCCACTGTTTGACCATGATCAAGAGTGGAACGAAGGTGCTCCATCATAGCCAGGAGCGCTGTCTCTGTGCTATGACCGGCGCGAAACCCATGCTGAGTTTCATCCAGAGTGTCATTAGCATTTAAAACATAAGTAAGGATTGAGTTTACATGATACTCAGCAATCTTCGCAGCCCAGGGTAGCAGGGAAATGGGCCTGAAATTTTCGGGCTTCAAAGGGTCTAAGGTGGGTTTTTTGAGTATGGGGGAGACCCATGCCTGCTTCCACTTAGCTGGAACGGTAGCAGTTGAAAAAGAAGCATTAATAAGACTATTCTAGCGGGGCCAGACAATACAAGGAAGAGTCTCTAAATTGGGCAAGCTTAAGGGGATCTGCCGGAGAGCCAGATGTAATATGCCTAGTTAACTTGTCAAACTCCTCCTCAGAGATTTCGGGAATAACCAACAGTTTAGAGACAGGACTAGGTCTCGTGACAGAGATCGAACGAGGCGCTTTCACAGGGGTGAAGGCTAGATAAATGCCCCGGATCTTCTCCACGAAAAAGGAGGCCAGCTCTTCGCACTGGGCTGCCGAAGTAGGGATATTATTAGCAGATTTTTTTGTGCTGAGTTCTTTAAGAATCTTAAAGATAACTTTAGCAGGATTAGAGCTGATTTTTATTTCGGAGGCATAGTACTCTGCCCGAGTCCTACAAATGGCTTTATGATACATATTAAGCTCTTTTAAGTAACAGGTATTTTTCTCAGAGGAATAATCTTTCCTCCACTCACGCTCGTATCTTTTACAGCTCTTCAAGCCCGCCAGGGTATCATTGTACCAAGGGTTGGCATCCTGCGTGCGTCCTTTAACCCATTTGGCTGGTATGAGTCTATCTAGTGCCCGAGTTAGCCATGTGCAAAAGGAGTCATAACCTGTCTCTATGTCAGTACAAGCATTTACAATGCAATAGGTCTCGGGTTAATTAAGTTTGAGCTATTGGCATTGCTTAATATTGCAACACCAATTGTACCAAAAGTCTATAAATTGTAGGCCAAAAAAATGTGTATTTATTTTTGTAGCAGTGGTGGCATGCTGCGCTTTAGATGAATATGTTTGAAAGTAAAGTGCACCATACTGCGATTGCTACAATAGTTATTTGTGGATGCGTTATCAATTGATGTGTGCACTTATGGCTGGTGGTGTGTGTGCCTGTAGAAATTGTGCACTGATGGCTGGTGGTGTGTGTGCCTGGTGGAAGTGTGCACTGCCGGCTGGTGGTGTGTGTGCCTGGTGGAAGTGTGCACTGACGGCTGGTGGTGTGTGTCTGATGAAAGCGTGCACTGACAGCTGGTGGTGTTTGGGCCCGGTAAAAGCGTGCACTGACGGCTGGTGGTGTTTGTGCCCAGTGAAAGCGTGCACTGACGACTGATGGTGCCTGTGCCTGCTGAAAGTGTGCACTGACAGTGTGGTTGTGTGTGTGGTTGTGTGTGTGTGTGTGTGTGTGTGGTAGTGTGTGTGGTGGTGTGTGTGGTTGTCTGTGTGTGTGGTTGTGTGTGTGTGGTTGTGTGTGTGTGGTTGTGTGTGTGTGGTTGTGTGTGTGTGGTTGTGTGTGTGTGGTTGTGTTTGTGTGTGGCTGTGTGTATGTGGCTGTGTGTGTCAGTGCATGCAGAGAGCAACTGGGCAGCGTGCCCAGGCGTGAGCTTTCATTACAGGGCGCCAAAAATGCAGAGCACACAGGAGACAGATGCAGGTACCCCGTTGGTCCTTGTTTCTGAGAAGTGTCGGCACTCTTCACGTAAAAGTATTACGTCCCTCTTGAGAAGTGCAGGGACTACGCGGCCTGTTCAGACGAAACAAAGCCTTAGGAACGGCCCCCTAGCGACCAATGATTGGCGCACGGTAACCACGTGATGTTTCTTTAGGGTGTTTCTGAGAGCAGCAATGGGCAGGACCAGCGGCGGCGGAGCGGGCTGTGAGGGGGAGCAGAGGGCCTACCGGTGGCAGTAGCCCCGGCTTCCTGGCGGCATGGCAGAACTACCGAGCTCATCGGGGCTTTGGAATTTATTAAAGGTGTGTGTATGCGTGGCGGGGGGGGGGTTTCTCTATGTGGGTGTGAGTGAATGTGCGCGGCGGGGGGCGGGCGGGCGACGGGGGCAGGGTGTTCTCTAGGTGTGTGTGTGTGTGTGCGGCGGGGGGGGAGGCTGTATGTGTGCCTGCTTTCAAGGAGCCATGGGAGACAGGAAGTGCGCGCGACCTGATCCGTTTACGTGCACGTGCACATGCACATCACTTGTCTCCTGTCTCCCTTGGCTCCTTGAAAGCAGAAATGATTGCAATAGAGTCGCGGAGCGACGATCACTTCGCGATCGCTTCGCAGTCCGAGACCTAAAAACAAATACTGTTCTTTTGCAAAAGGTTAACTCATAGGCTTCCTTAATGAAGTGTACTGTATAGTACTTTAAGTCTTTGGGAAGCTTATGTATTACCAAATTAAATAAGCACTCACTACACAACATGATACATCCATAGACTGCACTGGCTTCCTTTAAGCTAATGTGATGTGCCAATGCCAAAATGGTGTGGAAATCTGTCATCTACCTCCTAGGAATAGTTTGCACTAGAAAAAACTAATTGTTCCCCCTATGGGTGATTTTCTGTTAAAATGTATAAGGAAATTCATGGATGGAATGCTTGGAATAATTTGTCACTGCTAATTACTCTGGCAATGTGTTGACACCTTGTCCCAAGCTTTCACCATGGACTACACTTGCATTTGCCATCCAGTTCATGATCTGCTGAGATGGGTCATTTTGGTCATTTTGAAAATACATTTTTTTTTTACAAGGTTAGATAGTGGGAGCTTGCTGAATGTGGCAGAAGTGTGGCCCAAACCTTCACTGTAACTTCAGAAAAGGCTGGTTTGCTATGTGTGCAGTCACATTCAGGAACAGAGATCGAATGACTGGATAGACAATTTTCAATGTTGTTGTCATTCATGCTTTACCTGCATGAAGTAGTGCACTTGCACTTCCCCAAAATAATTGTAAACGGTTTATATTTGGTTTCAGATATCGATCAAGCGGTGACCGTTTTAGAAAGACTAGACCAGTTTGTAAAATGTTATAACAGCATCCAAGTGATTTATCAGTGGTGTACAAAAAATTATGCCTCCCTCTCTCTATCCCCTGAGTACTAAGTACCTCACATATATTTATTGGTCATGAGGCTGAATTGGGGCTCCCTGAAGGACTGAGGGGAGCCTTGGCTGCAGAGCCTACGTTGCTCCCAAGATGCGCTTCTGTCATGTGTGACTCTTTCAAGCCAGCAACACTTTGCATGTTGGGATTTTTAGAAACTACTTACAATGTTAAAAACACATTACACGTCATAGAATACAGCACTGTTGTGCCTGAAAAGCCAGAACTAGCGGAAGGTTGTATCACACAACAAAATGGGCCCACTTGGCAACTCCTTTAAGAAAGGTTTTTCAAAAATCTGGTTTATCGTTTTGAGATTGTATTCTAGTTTACTTCATAGACGCACACGCACTTTAGATAACTCCTACCTTTTCCATTCCACATAAAATACCAGGAAAATAAACAGCACTCGCATGGTTCACACAGGCCTTACGTGCCTAGACTCCACTACTAGCCTTCGCCATAGAATGGTGCCCATATAATGCACTGGCATTAGACTCTTAGCACGATACACCCTAACACTACAGTGCCATCTCTCGTCACTCCCTATCAACAACTATTTAATACATTGCACTGGTGCCTATCTAGGCAGCATAATGTCCCACTACTGTACTGCACCACGATGCCCCTAATGGGGGTTGCACGGGTTAACAGATGAGAAGGATACTCACTGCGGTGGCGTCCGAGTAGCTGTGTGCGCGGCGCCGCACTCTGCTGCCGCCTTCTGCCTCGGACTACGGCAGACGACAAAGCAAAGCACAAGCACAGCCAATCCCAGCGCGTCACCAGCACTGTTTTGATTCGGTTGACCACGTCATTCTTCAGCACGAGACCCGAATCTGCCAGCTGAGAGGAGGAGATAAAGCGTCTGGTGCAGCCACAACTCGCTGCTTCATGAACATAGAAAGTGGACTTCAGCACTATTAGCCAGTAGAAGCCACATAACAAATAGAAAATCTACATGAACATTCGAGATTAAGAGAACAACAGATAAGTGTCCCTTATTTATTTATTTTAAAAGTAAAAGTATTACGTCCCTCTTGAGAAGTGCAGGGACTATGCGGCCTGTTCAGATGAAACAAAGCCTTAGGAACGGCCCCCTAGCGACCCATGATTGGCGCACGGTAACCACGTGATGTTTCTTTAGGGAGTTTCTGAGAGCAGCAATGGGCAGGACCAGCGGCGGCGGAGCGGGCTGTGAGGGGGAGCCGAGGGCCTACCGGCGGCAGTAGCCCCCGGCTTCATGGCGGCATGGCAGAACCACCGAGCTCATCGGGGCTTTAGAATTTATTAACGGTGTGTGTATGCGCGGCGGCGGGGGGTTCTTAATGTGGGTGTGAGTGCGTGTGCGCGGCAGGCGACGGGGGCGGGGGTGTTCTCCAGGTGTGTGTGTGTGCGGCAGTGGGGGGGGCTGTATGTGTGTGTGTGTATGTATGTATGTGTATGTGTGCCTGCTTTCAAGGAGCCATGGGAGACAGGAGGTGCGCGCGACCTGATCCGTTTACGCGCTCGTGCACATCACTTGTCTCCTGTCTCCCTTGACTCCTTGAAAGCAGGAATGATTGCAATAGAGTCTCGGAACGACAGATCGCTTCGCGATCTGTTCATAGTTCCGAGACCTAAAAAGGACCCAATGGATCAGATCCCAAAAGTGCATGAAAATCCTCAAATCGGAGCTTACGCCAAGATCTTTTGCGCATGGCTCTTTGAAGTTTACAAATGCTAGAGGTAGGGATATAAAAAGTCAACTCCACTAAAAAATGGTCTGACCAGGCTATCGGTGTAGGGATGGTTGTACTGGACAACTCGGTATTCGTAAAAATCGGATCCAACACATGGCCTCCATTATGGGTGGGGCCTTTTACTCTTTGAAGGAGCTAAAAGGCGGCTAAGTCAGCAACCAGGGTACGAATCGTCAGATCGTGTTCCAACTCAAAGTGAAGATAAAGATCGCCTAAAATACTAAAATTAGCTGACCCCACAGCGAACGCTTCTACAGTCTCCAAAAGAGAGATATTAAACCCGCACATGGGTCCAGGGGGCCTATATATTAATAACCCTGCAAAGGTAAAGTGAGTATTAATGGTAATGTTAAAATGTGCGCATTCCCCACCTTTCATATTAACCTTCTCAAAGAGGCAGGAGTAGCCAGATCTCGTGATCACAGCAATGCCGCCTCCTCTGTTAGCTCTATTTACCAGAGTAATCGAATATTCAGGGGGTAGTGCTAAGTTCGGAATGGTCGTGAGGTCGTCCCTCATCCATGTTTCCGTTAGGAAGAAGATATCCGGAGACTCATCAACTATAAGATCAAATATTTCCGCATGGTGTATTACGTCATTTACATTGCACATATTGACAAATGTGTTTGTTTTTTACGTTACATATATTTACACTTTTAGGAACAGGGAGTTTAATTGATCAACACTTGACCGAACATTTTGTGATTTGGGGCAAATGTATTTGTGGGGAACAAAGACCAGACCCCAAATGATCTCCGGTCATATGTCTGAATGGACTCTAGTTCCTGCGTAATGACTAGCGTAATGGCTAGCCACACCCAGGCCAGGGCTAGTCACACCCGGGCCAGGGCTAGCCGCACCCGGGCCAGGGCGCTGCCCTCTTCATGTACTTTGTGCAGGGGAAAAACGTAGGTTTTGCTAAATGAAGGCGAGCAGCTGTAATGCAGTATGAGCAGGTATTTATTTTATTTATTTATTTTGAAAGTTTTATATAGCGCAAACAAGATCTTTGCAGATATCAGAGCGCTTTACAAATACAGGAGGTAGGAAACAAGAAACATGGGAGAGATTAACAGACTTTTGAGCATAGAATACTTGTAGGTAAAAAATGAAAAGCAAAATAGGGTGGGTACATGGGGTAGCATAATAATTGACTAAAACCCAGTGGCGGCTGGTCCATTAGGGGCGTCGGGGCAGCGCCCCACCTGTCATAATCAAGTAACGTCGTTGACACAGGCAGGCAGCAAGAAATGTAAGCAGACGCAATTCATTCGTCTGTTTACATTTCCTGCCTGTGTTGGCAGCGGCTTCAAAGCTTCAAATGCGCATGCGTCATTCAGTGCATGCACGCAGGCGAGAGCAGCAGGAGTCCAGAGAAGTGGACTCCTACTGCGCATCTGCGAACCAGGGGCGCTTTGGATTTAGCACGGCCACTCCATTGCATTATATTAGGCGTGCTGCGCATGCCTAGTGTAGTGCGGCAGTCTCCAGATAGGCTCCTGCTCGGGCGGTGACGCACATTCGCCCCATGCAGGGTCAAATGGCAGAATACCGCGCCCATTCGCATCCAGTCCTTTGATTTGTCACGGACACGTTGGACTCGGAGACGTAATGTGATGACGCGGGACCGGCCGCCGGCGGAGCAGATGCCTCAGCATGGTAAGTTTCTTTGCTTTTACTGTATTTTATTACCCTCATCCCCCCCCCCCCCCCCTACTCCCCCCCTCCCCCCCCACGCGTACCCCCAGAGTCATGCAGGCCGCGAGAGGGATGGTGGACTTTTTAAACTACTTTACTTTCTTTGGCCCTTAAGGCCAGGGTGAAAAGCGCCTTCTCGATCACTTTGGTGCGGATTTTATTCCAGGAGCTGTAGGTAGGAGCACAAACGGAAACAATTGGGCACAGGTACAGAAGAGGGTGGTGGAAGAAGTTAGGTGTAATGTATACGTAGTTTATGTATCGTTTATATTCATTTGCAGCATCACGCTGAAAATCGGAAAAACATAAATGCACCTTAACCAACTGAGCTTTCCTACCCGATCAATGTATTACTATTTACCAGAGATTAGTTTATTGTTCCCACTGCAGATTGTTTAAGTGCTTTTGATGGGAATATTTTTTGTAATACGCAATCGTACTGTACCTAGTGCAAGCCTATTTTTGTAGGTGGCATTAAAATTACACTTTCCAGACTGGTAACGCTTCCATTGCAGCTCAAATTTGAAATTTTTAACTATGAAGTCCCCAATAAAAATGTAGCATTTGTAAAATGTAATAAGGCTTCTGCACGTCCTTTTAAGGGAGATGTAGGGCTTTGGACCACCGGAAGTGAGGAACCACAGAGTCTTGGTGCATCGAACCGTGACGTCAGGCCAGTGGATACTAAACAGTGCAAGATCACATGCACTCACTAATGTGGTTAGCAAGATCGCACAGCCTGTTCTCACGACGCATCTGCGCCGTTGATGACTGAACAGAGAAATATATATACAGCACAGAGCAGCCCTTGCACAAATGTCACCCCACCCCAGGCTCTACACTGTCCTATAAGAGGCCACTCCCTTTAACACTTCCTAATGGAGTGGTCGATTAGAACAGTTTAACGTGACATCACAAATTGACTTTATTTCACTCGTCCTAGTTGGCTTTTCAAGTAAAGGTGTTTCCTTCTCCCAGTTTTCTCTGAATTGTGTGTGCAAACGAGCTCTTAGTTTTAACAGTGTAAATGTGAACTACTGGCGTGCATGGGTGAGGGGGTAAACAGTCAGTGGTGAGGTCTTAAAAACCCTGTTTATTCGGTAATGGGGCTTCCATGGCTTGGGCGTCGGGGAAAATAAGGGAAATGCCCCCCCCTTGACTGCTGTTCTGGTAGTAAAATACAGCGATTCTCAGGGTTCCGTGGGCGTCGGTGCCACTGCACTTGCTTTACAGTGATAGCCACGCCGTCGCCCCTGTTTTGTGCAGGAACGCCTTTTCTCACTAGAAGGGTGCACGGATACACACGCCATCGATGCCTACAACACGTCCATAAATAGTGCAGCAATTCCACATACACTGCAGAGACCGCGCGAAAAACACATTTATCACCGGCCTACGGGGGCGAAAGGAGGAGGCTGGGGGAGCATGAGTCGGGGGGCTGCTGAGGCGAGAGGGTGGAGAAGTGCAGGGAGATCACGGAGTAGAAGGTGGAAAGAAGGGAGGAGAATCAGAAGGGGTGGGGAGCGGAGATGGGGTGAAAGGAATAGTGGGACGGGAGGAGGCGAGCCCCTAGAGGTGATGGCATCCGTTAAGCGCTATATAAAAGTGTCAACATTCATTCATTCATTCGACGAGGAGAAGAAGGAGAGATGGGATAAAGATGGTGGAGGTGATGGTGCGGAGGGCGGATGGGGAAAGAGCAAATGATGGGGGCGAGGACATATGAAGGAAGCCGGAGAGCCGAGGCGTTGTTATGAATAAAACTAGCCCTGGTACCTCCAAGCTGAGAGGCACCGTATTGCTTCATAATCAAAGTGCAGCCACAAGTTGTTGGCCTCGCAACACTCCATCCCATCACCTGTTTCCAAGGCTTGCCTGCGCCCAGGCCTGGCCCCTCCGAGGTCCAAGTGAAAAGGCCAATTAGCTGTCTGTACCCGGTACAAGGTGTTTAAGAAGCAGTGATTCCCGTGGCTCGTTCCTTGGATGTGTTTCACAGCTCAACGGCTTCTACTGCAGCCGGATTCAAGCCTCTCTCTCATTATCTTCTTCTCATCCTTGCCACTGACTCCACAATTCCGACAGTGACCGGCTCTTCCTGCTCCTTCGTGCACGCCTGCTGCAGACTGCAATCATGCGGACGCTTCCCCAGTAAAATACAGGTTCCCTGACAGAAAAATACCAACAACAAAAAATCTAATACAGGACAATGGTCAGATTTAAATGGTTGTTGGAAGAATACAAGGATGGGTGAGATTTTTGGGGCATCCGTTTCAGTTTTAGAAAGCATAAATGTCTGACGATGGTAGGCGGTGTGTGCATCTCCTGGCGGCTGGCAGAGGGTGGATGAATATTCAAGCACTGGTCAGGGCTAGTGCTTTAATGAAAATAGGCAAGTACTGGTACTCACTATCCAAAGTATCTGTTTGCTCCTGAAAAGTGGCAATATTCTCCCATTGAATGTATTGTAGCAGTGTTGAAAAGTGTGGGTTCTCTCTGTTTCATATTAAAGAAGTGCAGGTATTCAGAACCGAACAGAACCTGCCTGCAAAATGCACTAGTGAGGGGTACTCCCTAAATGTGTTATCCCTGAAATGTGCCTTTTTATTCATTGTCTTATTTGGGTGAGCCTCAGAGGGGGCATTAGAGCTCTAAACAGTGTGGCAGAGCTGTGAACTGGCAAGGTGTGAAACGGGAATGGACCTGGAAGTAGTAATTGTGTATGGGTGATCAGTCATCCAGGAAGTCACTCTGTGAAGAATTGTGTTGTCCCTGACAGCCTGCCCTGAATTTCCAGTTTGCATAACTGAGAAGTAAACTGTCTTGGTTGCCTGAAGTGCCAAGGAACAACGGTTGGCCTAGAGGCCGACTGTGAGCTGCAGAGATGAGGCTGTGCAGGGAACTTGCAGAGTAAGTATTTGTAGAATATTGTTTGCATGTAGCTGTGTGGTTGTTGGTAGTGGTACCAAACATATGTGTTTTTATGTCCGCTCATGCTAGTGATTTTACAGAAGTGTAGTTTAATCTTCCCTGTACGTAATTGGGGTGTTAATTGATGAGGGTGGATACCAACCTCGATTAATAACGACAACCCCTGTCGGGGTGAAACACTAAAGTCACTGAATTAACACCCTCATAGACATGCTTAACTTAGAGGTGATGTGTCCCATGAACACTGCCAACATAAGGTGAGGTGTGCATGCGGCACTCACATGAACACTGCACACATAAGGTGCTATGTGTATGCGGCATTGCTGCACTTTTCACCACAGCAGTCTCCATTTAACCTCCATCCTCTGACTGTGGTCATTTAACCTCCACCCCCTGGATCTTGATATTTACCCTCCGTCCTCTGGCTCTGGTTATTTAAACATTGTCCTCTGATTATTTAACCTCCATTCCCTGGCTGTGGTTATTTAACCTCCCTGTCCTCTGGTTATTTAACCATTTTTCTCAACCATTTTTCTCTGGCTGCAGTAATTTACCATCTTTCCTCTGACTCTTTCTCAAATTTGCTTGAAACGCACTATTTGCCCCACTCTTTTCCAAAATGTTCTCGGGTGCTTCAGGCTCGCTCGCTACGCTCACCACAGTGCAGTACGACAATTGTTTTACGCCCTACCACTTTCAAATGTCACCAGCCGCCACTGCTAAAACCAATGATGGGAGAACAATAAAGTGAAAACCTGTCCAAGAGACTGGAGCCGTCTGACCTTCAGAATAGTCAATAAAATTCCTGAACTAATTTGAGAAAGTTGTATTTTCCCAAAATATTCAAAGACTGGTATTAGAATAGTAAATGTGCCTTCCCAGTGTACACACAAAACCCTCTTTTGCCATGGCGGTGCAACCGAAGGCGAGGAGCTCAAACATGTTGTGTAAAACCACGGGCTTAGGCCAGTTCTACCTGAATGAAGTTGGATTTATAAAGCGCAACTAAACCCATAGGCATCAAGGCGCTGAGAGATGATGCAACTGTTTGATCAGAGGCAGGCAAGGGGTAAGTTACAAGTATGCTTCTTGAAATAGCCAGGTCTTGAGTGCTTTGCGGAAGAGGGCATGGGACGCAATACCCTTAAGGTCCTCAGGGAGCGTGTTCCAAAGTCTGGGTGCGAGGAAGCGCACCTGTGGATACCTCTTGTCCTGATGGCCTCCACCCAAACCTCTCAACCTTTCAGGTCATCTTGAAGGGTGAAAGTCAGGCTACCAGAACTTTGACCCCCGCAACATCTCAATACATTATATAAAATGATTTTTGACACATTGACATCACAGGAAGTGATATCACATGGTTTTTGATCAAGTGATATCACATGAAGCAAAATAACTTTGTCTTTTTTAGCTTGTTAAATGGCAGTCATTTTTTTCGACCGCGGAAGGATGATAGGCTGACAAGTCCCGCTGGGATTTCATACCTGTGAGCGTGTGGTCACATGCAAATCTTCTGCCAAAACATTTATGAGTTCAACAATGGGGGCTGGCAAATCAATGAGGAAAAAAACCTAGAAGTGTACTTTACTCACGTGACCATGCATTAGGACAGCAGAGCTTTTCACTGATAGTTCTGAAAAGAAATGATCTTTGCTAATTAATAACAGAAAATTCAAAGGTGGCAGGCAGGACAAAGGCCTAATAAAAGAAGTGGGGGAACTGACCTAGTTTGGCAGAATGCAAGAGACATAGCGGCGCGCGACATAAGGCACACAACATCACACATGGCATCATTGGAATTGACATCATAGAAAGTGGCATCACAAGCCACAACTTTACAGGAAGTGACATCGCAAGAAGTGACATCAGATCTAAAGCCCTCCCATATATGTTTAGCAGGTCTATCATGTGTACGTTTGAGCGCATTGCGAGGATAATAGCACAGTGAGCTATGGAAGATGATATGTGACTTCTACACCTTGCAATCCCTCAGTTTTATGTAACACATCCTGTACATTCATTTACAAACCTATATAATTTATTGTACATGTAATATGCACGTGTTGATGTAAAGCGCTCTGACACCCTGCATTGGAATGAGTAGGGCTATACAAGAAAAAATTGTGGTACTTAAATTATTTCAACGCCTCGCCAGGTGTAGTGAGCTCTATATAAATGCAATTTGTTTTGTGTAAATACTGGGAAAGACCAACACATCCGCCATTCTTACAGTGCATGCATATCTCCTAAACAGGAACTGAACAAAGTGAAAAGCTGCCTCTCTTAAGAATGTGTGAAGTGCTAACGAGGTGTGAGCCTTTGTTTCCCCTCCGCTTCATTTGCATCAGGTGTGAGGCTCCTGACTGCTCCCAGCCAAGAGACTGGAACAAAAGGAGGCCGGATGACCCCTTAACCTTGACCTTTGTTATGGGCCCAGCAGGAGTCTTAAATAAGAAAGCCCCATCTGTCCCCGCCTGCACATTGTTGCTTGTTGCAGATGGAAAGCAGACAAGGTGCAGGCGCTGCTGAAAGAGTCCCAGTGTTTGAAAATAACACCGGGACGAGTTCAGCACATTATTCATTGTGGCCCAAATTTTTGGCAGGGTGGACGGCGTTCACCCTCTGAAAAAAGTGGGTGGACACCGTTCACCCGCGTGTACCCCCGACTCGTGCCCTGGTGGCAGGTAATGCAATAGTTTCTTCAGAAGCTTCATCCACTGGGTGCTGATTTCTATTTACAGATTTCTGTGTCTCTGTTGAGTCCGTGGTGCAAGGCACAGTGTAGCCCATGTTATCCTTTTATATAAATAGAGAGGTAGTCTGTGTGCGGCTGTTTTTTTGCGTGGCAAAGGGCGCCGCTTCTTACCGTTTCGATGTGCTGTGAAATTTGTGCTTTCAGACTTTCCTGCTTGCCTTTATCTGCTCTCCAGCGACCTGCTGCCTCTGGTTCACAGGGGAGGTCCTTGAGGTTGAGGCATAGAGCCAGCAGGTAGCGAATATTAAGAGGTACGGCAAATAAATTTTTTGTGCAAATGAGTCGATAGCATTACAAAATTACGCAAAATGATGCAATATGCCATTACAAGTAGTTTGGTGGATTTCGCATAAAATGAAATTTGCAATTATGCAAATTTCACTAGCAAAATGACAATTACACCAGTCCTAGTCTTGATAGCGCAGACGCATCCCGGCCTGTGGAGGCAGCTCAGTGTCGGTTGCACAGAAAACACAGACGTCTTCCTCCCCGTTGTGGGTGTAAGGAGAGTACTGGCCTTCGCTCAGATAGCGCCCTAGGCGAAACCAAATTAGGTGCTACCTCCTTATTTCTCTTTTTAAATTCTCTGGTCCCGATTCACAAAAAGCCTCCACAATGGCGGGGGGAGGCGCAGCACTTGTGGGGGGATCTCCCCACGGTGGTTTCTCATTGCGGAGATCCTGCCACGAGTGCAAAGCCTCCGATCAGAGTGGAAAGCCTCCGCCCCAATTGCGGAGATCCCACCACGAATGCGGAGCCTCAGCTCCGAGTGTGCAGATTCCACCACAACTGCAAAGCCTTCGCTCTGAGTGCGCAGATTCCACCACGACTGCAAAGCCTTCGCTCCGAGTGCGCAGATTCCACCACGAGTGCAAAGCCTCTGCTCCGAGTGCAAAGCCTCCGCTCCAAGTGCGCAGATTCCACCACGACTGCAAAGCCTTCGCTCTGAGTGCGCAGATTCCACCACGACTGCAAAGCCTTCGCTCTGAGTGCCCAGATTCCACCACGAGTGCAAAGCCTCTGCTCCGAGTGCAAAGTCTTCGCTCTGAATGCAAAGCCTCCGCTCCAAGTGCGCAGATTCCACCACAAGTGCTAAGCCTCTGCTACGAGTGCAAAGCTTTCGCACTGAGTGCGCAGATTCCACCACGAG
The DNA here is from genome assembly GCF_964263255.1 of Lissotriton vulgaris. Taxonomy (NCBI): domain Eukaryota; kingdom Metazoa; phylum Chordata; class Amphibia; order Caudata; family Salamandridae; genus Lissotriton; species Lissotriton vulgaris. Next base: position 1,079,788,217 of record NC_141698.1, on the reverse strand, counting down.
TGTAAAGCCTCTGCTCTGAATGCAAAGCCTCCATTCCAAGTGCGCAGATTCCACCACGACTGCAAAGCCTTCGCTCTGAGTGCGCAGATTCCACCACAACTGCAAAGCCTTCGCTCTGAGTGCGCAGATTCCACCACGACTGCAAAGCCTTCGCTCCGAGTGCGCAGATTCCACCACGAGTACAAAGCCTCTGCTCCGAGTGCAAAGCCTCCGCTCCAAGCGCGCAGATTCCACCACGACTGCAAAGCCTTCGCTCTGAGTGCGCAGATTCCACCACGACTGCAAAGCCTTCGCTCCGAGTGCGCAGATTCCACCACGAGTGCAAAGCCTCTGCTCAGAGTGCAAAGCCTTTGCGCCGAGAGCGCAGATTCCACCACGAGTGTAAAGCCTCTGCTCTGAATGCAAAGCCCCCACTCCAAGTGCGCAGATTCCACCACGACTGCAAAGCCTTCGCTCTGAGTGCGCAGATTCCACCACGACTGCAAAGCCTTCGATCCGAGTGCGCAGATTCCACCACGAGTGCAAAGCCTCTGCTCCGAATGCAAAGCCTCCGCTCCAAGTGCGCAGATTCCACCACGACTGCAAAGCCTTCGATCCGAGTGCGCAGATTCCACCACGAGTGCAAAGCCTCTGCTCCGAGTGCAAAGCCTTCGCTCCGAGTGCGCAGATTCCACCACGAGTGCAAAGCCTCTGCTCCGAGTGCAAAGCCTCCGCTCCAAGTGCGCAGATTCCACCACGACTGCAAAGCCTTCGCTCTGAGTGCGCAGATTCCACCACGACTGCAAAGCCTTCGCTCTGAGTGCCCAGATTCCACCACGAGTGCAAAGCCTCTGCTCCGAGTGCAAAGTCTTCGCTCTGAATGCAAAGCCTCCGCTCCAAGTGCGCAGATTCCACCACAAGTGCTAAGCCTCTGCTACGAGTGCAAAGCTTTCGCACTGAGTGCGCAGATTCCACCACGAGTGTAAAGCCTCTGCTCTGAATGCAAAGCCTCCATTCCAAGTGCGCAGATTCCACCACGACTGCAAAGCCTTCGCTCTGAGTGCGCAGATTCCACCACAACTGCAAAGCCTTCGCTCTGAGTGCGCAGATTCCACCACGACTGCAAAGCCTTCGCTCCGAGTGCGCAGATTCCACCACGAGTACAAAGCCTCTGCTCCGAGTGCAAAGCCTCCGCTCCAAGCGCGCAGATTCCACCACGACTGCAAAGCCTTCGCTCTGAGTGCGCAGATTCCACCACGACTGCAAAGCCTTCGCTCCGAGTGCGCAGATTCCACCACGAGTGCAAAGCCTCTGCTCAGAGTGCAAAGCCTTTGCGCCGAGAGCGCAGATTCCACCACGAGTGTAAAGCCTCTGCTCTGAATGCAAAGCCCCCACTCCAAGTGCGCAGATTCCACCACGACTGCAAAGCCTTCGCTCTGAGTGCGCAGATTCCACCACGACTGCAAAGCCTTCGATCCGAGTGCGCAGATTCCACCACGAGTGCAAAGCCTCTGCTCCGAATGCAAAGCCTCCGCTCCAAGTGCGCAGATTCCACCACGACTGCAAAGCCTTCGATCCGAGTGCGCAGATTCCACCACGAGTGCAAAGCCTCTGCTCCGAGTGCAAAGCCTCCGCTCCAAGTGCGCAGATTCCACCACGACTGCAAAGCCTTTGCTCTGAGTGTGCAGATTCCACCACGACTGCAAAGCCTTCGCTCCGAGTGCGCAGATTCCACCACGAGTGCAAAGCCTTTGCGCCGAGTGCGCAGATTCCACCACGAGTGCAAAGCCTCTGCTCCGACTGCAAAGCCTTCGCTCTGAATGCAAAGCTTCTGCTCCAAGTGCGCAGATTCCACCACAAGTGCTAAGCCTCTGTTACGAGTGCAAAGCCTCCACTCCAAGTGCGCAGATTCCACCACGAGTGCCAAGCCTCCGCTCTCAGTGCAAAGCGTCCGCTCCGTTGATGTCTGTAGGATTTTAGTGCCAAATGCTGAGCTGCAGTAAAATGCATAAATCTATAAACATTAGCACTGCCACACTAGCATACATGCAGCTGTGTAAGCTTTGGTAGGAAACTATAACTTTTTTTTTTTATCTCTGCGGTCGCTGGGAACACATGATGGAGTGTGGAGCGACACTCAAATGAATAAGTAATTTTTGTAAATAAATTGAGACATGTAGGCACAGTTTGTTTTGTGCCTCAATTTATGTATGAAAATAAATAAATGGAAGTCTGATTTACAGCTTTATTTGTGGGGCCCATTATAGAACTAGAAACGCTCACATGCCAGTTTACAAGTTATCAAGAGATCACGTTGGATCTTAAAATGTTTTTTTTAATTTAGACTTTCCTGAGCTACATATGTAGTTCTCTGTATTCATCTGTGAAGAATGTCCTATATCGATCTATGTGTTCGTGCACTCGTAATAGCCATTTATACAACGCTTAATAAAAGGTATTTCGTACTACTCAACGGAAACCATTCATCAACCTCGGTTATAGGGATTGCATATAGTCTCCATTTTTGTTTTCCTTTTTAACTTAGCATCTTTTTAAGATGGTGGTTTTTATTATGTTTTTCACTAACATGAGAAAATGTGCACTCATTTATATGTAGTAGACTTTCTGTAGTTTGCACTGTCGGTTTCGGGGCACACACATTAGAACATGATACCCTTGCTTTATTATGTGCTTGTAGGAGATGAATCTTTCCCTCCAAACTTAGTAAAATTGCTATTCTGCATCTCTGACAGAATGTGATAAGACCAGTGTTTTATTTTTTAACCCCTTGCATGCTGCCGCGATTCTGCGCCCGTGCGGCAAAATTGCGAGTGGGCGGGTTTAAGACGGCCCGCAGCCGTCATCAGCACACGAGCGCCGCAATGCATGACGGATGGGGGCCGTCATCAGCATGCAAGGGGTTAAACAGTGCCTGTGTTGACGTTGGTGAGGGGCACTTTGCGCTGGAGTTATCATCAATCAATTAGTCAGACATTTCGAGCTGTGAATGGTATTCAGCCTTGCAGGCCCTGACAGTCATCCTAACAAGGAAGATAGCTGCGCAGGCAGAGATGTGTGCATGCTTGCACACTCAGACGGTGTAAATTCATTAATGCACTGAAGCAGCTTCCTAAGACATTACAGTGATGCATGGGGTTAGATCATTGCAACCAGTTCTGGCAGAATGATAATTCCATCACGCTCTCATTCGATTAGGAGTATTAGTGATCGATAGGAGTAACATTAGGAACAATTAATATGGTTGAATTGTATGTGTTTTTTTCATCGTTCTAATAAAACTTATAACAATGATGCGTTTTTATCTGTCTAACAATCGCAGTTCATGTCTTACAAGGATTAGATCTTTTCAATCAACATTTGACAACGTATTGTTGCTTCTTTTCTTTATAAAACTTTGTGCATGCAAAAGTAAGAAAGGAAAGGGTTAGATATGTGTCCACAAATTCCTTGTGAATAAAAGGGGTCATGTTCAAGGTTACCAACAGCATCTACAACTCTGGAGGTTTAGGAGTTCAGATGCGATACTGGGAGCTAGCTGAGCCAACATTCCCCGATGATATGAATAGGCTTACTGCTAGATTCATCAAAGTCCCGATTTGCGAGTCCTTAATAGCAATTATTAAGGAATCGCTATTAAGGACTTGCAAATCGGGATTCATGTAGAAATCGCAAAATAAATTGCGATTCCTACAGCCTCTTTATTTGTGATTAGCAAATTGCTAATCGCAAATAAGGAATACCATCCCCATTCATTCCTATGGGCCTAAACGCCCATAGGAATGAATGGGGAGTCAATCCTTCTTTGCGATTAGCAATTTGCTTATCGCAAATAAGGATGCGATTTCAAGGGTGCCAGGGTGTCCAAAGGACACCCTGTAGCACCCCTGAAATGTGAATATACACTGATGTTGTGCACACACATGTCCGAAGGACATGTGTGTGTGTAACATGCAACTTAGAAAAATGCATTTAAATGCATTTGTCTAAGTTTTCGCTATTTACCACGAGGTTTGACTTTGTGGTAAATAGCGCTCCTAAATTGCGAATTCGCAATTTTTAAATGTTTCATGAATAGCATTTAAGGAATCTCTAATAGAGATTCCTTAAATGCTAATCCTCGCAAATTTTCGAATTCTTTATTAGCGATTTTTGCATTTGGGATGATGAATCCCAAATGCAAAAATTGCACTCGCAAAGGGCCAGATTCTCAGAATCTGGCCCTTTTGCGAGCGCATTTCGCTTGATGAATCTGGCTTTAGTCTCTATATTGTCAAATTGTGTTGACCTAATGCACAGTCCTACTAAATTTGTAGGAACCTTTTAACGCCTCATAAAAATACAAGTTTGAGTAAAAAGATGTATTGTTTCAAACTTGCAGGTTACCATGGAGATGTTTGTTGTGGCTTCATTACACAGTTATCTATACTACTATTATAAAGGAAGAACTTTGAACCTTTGAGGCGGGTAAACTCGGGAACCACAGCGCCAATCCATACACCCGATACATCGTTGTAATCGTCAGGGTGTGCAGATGGACATAGGCTATATAAACTTAATAAATATACGTTATTTAAAAAATTTACCTAAAAAAAAAGTAGTCCCTTGGAAGAAGCGCCGGCCGCGACGTGCGTGCTGACATGAGGAGCACAGGGAGGAGCGGCGTTCAGGAGCGCGAGGAGGACCGGCGGACATGGCGCGGGGAGGAGCAGCTTACAGGTGGTGAGGAGCGGTGGACAGGAGGTGAGGAGTGGCGGACAGGCGGTGAGGAGCGGCGGACAGGCGGGGAGGAGCGGCGGACAGGCGGGGAGGGGCGGTGAGCGGCGGATGAGGTAGGTTATTTATTTATTTAGTTAGGAGCGGTGAGCGGCGGAAAAATAAAGCAAAAATGACAATCGTGAGCAAGAGGAAGCAAACGGAGCATTACAAAAGTGAGCCAAACGGTGCATTACAGCAGGAAAAAGTTACGTGTGCAGGTTACAAAAGCGTAGAAAGTAAACATAGAGGTATAGGAGGAAAAAGTGACGTGTACAGGTAGCAAGAGGAAGCAAACGGAGCATTACAAAAGTGAGCCAAACGGTGCATTACAGGAGGAAAAAGTTACGTGTGCAGGTTACAAAAGCGTAGAAAGTAAACATAGAGGTACAGGAGGAAAAAGTGACGTGTGCAGGTAGCAAGAGGAAGCAAACGGAGCATTACAAAAGTGAGCCAAACGGTGCATTACAGGAGGAAAAAGTTACGTGTGCAGGTTACAAAAGCGTAGAAAGTAAACATAGAGGTATAGGAGGAAAAAGTGACGTGTGCAGGTTACAAAAGCGTACAAAGTAAACATAGAGGTATAATACTGCAATATATGGAGGAAGGCTCCGGGAGACCCACGGACAACGTCGGGGCGGGTGGGGGCCCTGAAGCCTAATTGCTCCCGGACAACGTCGGGACGGGCTGCTAGTCCTACATATAATACAAATTTGCGACTCACACATGCTGAGCAGGCATATTGACTCTCCATACTAACTTGTAAGTCTTCAAACCTGTGATCAGAAATGGCACACATATCTCTGCAGCAAATGCATTAACCACCAGAGTTAACATATCACTAATATGCTCTGCAATGTGTTTAATGCAGAGAGCTCTGTGCAGCTGGTGTCTTGACCCAGGTGTTTTCTTTGACCAGTTCCTGTCTACCATAAATAACAGAAAAAATCAAAACCCAGAATGAATGGCTTGGAGGTGGTACCTGAGTGACGGCGGCAGTAGAACCTGAACCAACAGGATGACTAGGGCGAGGAGGACAAGGAGCATCAAAACCAAGATGACAAGAAGATAAGAACTAGTGTGCCAGGGCCTGAAGGACCAAGAGGAGCAGGAACAGGGGACCAGGACAAGTGAGGCCAGGAGTCCCAGTGCCAGCAGGAACAGCACCAGGAGGTCTGGGGTCATGGGGACCGGCACTGGGAGGTCTGGCATCCGGAGTGGGAGCAGGAGGAACAGGAACATGACCAGGTCTGCTGGGACTAGGGGTAAGACTGCGGCCAGCAGGACCAAGAAACAGACTGAGATCCAGGGGAGTGAGATGGCCACGCGGACCAGAGGAATGAAAGAGACCACGAGGACAAGGACCAGGAGACAACAGCCAACAGGACCCAGACCTGGCAAACTAGGTTCAGAAGGACCAGGAACAAGGAAGACCAGCTGGATAAGGGCCCGGGAAAAAAACGGAGGGAGGAGACCAGACATGCCAGGACCAGAACACCGGCAGAAGCGGGAGAATCAGGAAAACAAGCCCAAGACAGATAAAAGGACTGGGGGACCAGGTCCGGGGGGCTGGGAGGGGCAGGAACAGGAGAGGAACCTGGAGGATGAAAACGTCTAAAGGTCTAGAGTTGAGATACCTAAAAAAAGCCGGACCAAGAAGGCCTGAAAGGCTAGGACCCATGGGACGAAGAGCAGGTGAGCCAGCTCAGCACCACACGTAGGCCAGGAGTTGAGCCTGGAAGACTAGGAGGAGCAGGGCCGGCTCTAGGGCGGTGCGATCGGTGCCACCCCACCGGGCGCTGACTTTGGGTAGGGGCGTCATTTTTGCAAGTATATCCTCATTTTAAAAGCACCTGCTGCCGCGTTCCTGGCCTCCAGCAATTTTCAGGCATCAATTTAAATGTCAAAATAACTCCCGTGATTAATGTTCTTCCTGGAAAGAGACCAGATGTTTGTCTTAAGGAAGTTTTGATTCATCCTAAGGCAGCACAAGGGTTAAAATGCCTGCTGCTAAGAACGTGTACCATGGAGATAACAAAGTGCATATAATATGAATAGTTAAACAACAGGGGGTGGTGATGGACAGAGTTTCTGAATTAAGCAGAATACTCTCACCCAGTCAAGAGATCAGGGCTTAATCCAACACCGTTTTTCAGCTCACTGCACCATCCCAGCTCAGAACCTGGCTATATGCAAATTAGTCTGTCCCTGGCCCAGTGTATCATGGGAACAGGGCAAACCAAACTACCAAGCCAATTCTTTCACTGGGAAGGAAACAAGCTACCGGGGACCGGTTTCTGGCATTTCAGCCGTCTTCGGCCCGGCTTGCTTGAATCCTGATGGTGCAATGAGCTAGGGACTCACGTCTGAGTATACCCTTCCACGCTTATGGTGGACAAAATAATTAAACAACAGGGGGTGGTGATGGACAGAGTTTCTGAATTAAGCAGAATACTCTCACCCAGTCAAGAGATCAGGGCTTAATCCAACACCGTTTTTCAGCTCACTGCACCATCCCAGCTCAGAACCTGGCTATATGCAAATTAGTCTGTCCCTGGCCCAGTGTATCATGGGAACAGGGCAAACCAAACTACCAAGCCAATTCTTTCACTGGGAAGGAAACAAGCTACCGGGGACCGGTTTCTGGCATTTCAGCCGTCTTCGGCCCGGCTTGCTTGAATCCTGATGGTGCAATGAGCTAGGGACTCACGTCTGAGTATACCCTTCCACGCTTATGGTGGACAAAATAATTAAACAACAGGGGGTGGTGATGGACAGAGTTTCTGAATTAAGCAGAATACTCTCACCCAGTCAAGAGATCAGGGCTTAATCCAACACCGTTTTTCAGCTCACTGCACCATCCCAGCTCAGAACCTGGCTATATGCAAATTAGTCTGTCCCTGGCCCAGTGTATCATGGGAACAGGGCAAACCAAACTACCAAGCCAATTCTTTCACTGGGAAGGAAACAAGCTACCGGGGACCGGTTTCTGGCATTTCAGCCGTCTTCGGCCCGGCTTGCTTGAATCCTGATGGTGCAATGAGCTAGGGACTCACGTCTGAGTATACCCTTCCACGCTTATGGTGGACAAAATAATTAAACAACAGGGGGTGGTGATGGACAGAGTTTCTGAATTAAGCAGAATACTCTCACCCAGTCAAGAGATCAGGGCTTAATCCAACACCGTTTTTCAGGCTGAAATGCCAGAAACCGGTCCCCGGTAGCTTGTCTCCTTTCTGGTGAAGAATTGGCTTGGTAGTTTGGTCTGCCCTGTTCCCATCATGCACTGGGACAGGAACAGACTAATTTGCATATAGCCAGGTTCTGAGCTGGGATGGTGCAGTGAGCTAAAAAACGGTGATGGATCAAGCCCTGATCTCTTGACTGGGTAGGAGTATTCTGCATCATTCAGAAACTCTGTCCATCACCTTTTCCAAAATTGATTTTATCCACACTAAGTGTGGGAGGGTATACTCAGACGTGAGTCCCTAGCTCATTGCACCATCAGGATTCAAGCAAGCCGGGCCGATGAAGGCTGAAATGCCAGAAACCGGTCCCCGGTAGCTTGTCTCCTTTCTGGTGAAGAATTGGCTTGGTAGTTTGGTCTGCCCTGTTCCCATCATGCACTGGGACAGGAACAGACTAATTTGCATATTGCCAGGTTCTGAGCTGGGATGGTGCAGTGAGCTAAAAAACGGTGATGGATCAAGCCCTGATCTCTTGACTGGGTAGGAGTATTCTGCATCATTCAGAAACTCTGTCCATCACCTTTTCCAAAATTGATTTTATCCACACTAAGTGTGGGAGGGTATACTCAGACGTGAGTCCCTAGCTCATTGCACCATCAGGATTCAAGCAAGCCGGGCCGATGAAGGCTGAAATGCCAGAAACCGGTCCCCGGTAGCTTGTCTCCTTTCTGGTGAAGAATTGGCTTGGTAGTTAGGTCTGCCCTGTTCCCATCATGCACTGGGACAGGAACAGACTAATTTGCATATAGCCAGGTTCTGAGCTGGGATGGTGCAGTGAGCTAAAAAACGGTGATGGATCAAGCCCTGATCTCTTGACTGGGTAGGAGTATTCTGCATCATTCAGAAACTCTGTCCATCACCTTTTCCAAAATTGATTTTATCCACACTAAGTGTGGGAGGGTATACTCAGACGTGAGTCCCTAGCTCATTGCACCATCAGGATTCAAGCAAGCCGGGCCGATGAAGGCTGAAATGCCAGAAACCGGTCCCCGGTAGCTTGTCTCCTTTCTGGTGAAGAATTGGCTTGGTAGTTTGGTCTGCCCTGTTCCCATCATGCACTGGGACAGGAACAGACTAATTTGCATATAGCCAGGTTCTGAGCTGGGATGGTGCAGTGAGCTAAAAAACGGTGATGGATCAAGCCCTGATCTCTTGACTGGGTAGGAGTATTCTGCATCATTCAGAAACTCTGTCCATCACCTTTTCCAAAATTAAATATAATATGAATAGGTCAGTGTGTTACTGCTTCTGTAAGAGAGCTCCTTTTGTTACTTGTTTTATATAAGTCAAAATCCTAATATAGAACATTGAGCTATTAGTTGTCATCAAAGAGCTACATGCACACTGCAAGGTTTATGTTAGAGCTATATGTTTTTTTGCGCAGTCTTTCATTATCCTAATCTTACCAAAATGGTTCATTTGGGTAGGGAACAATTTTTCTTATTAAAGAGAACCCCTAAAAATGATGGTACGTTTTAAATTCTGAATTTGTGGTTTTCCAGAATAAGGACTCTTAAACTATATTGCCTACCAGTATCGCTGACATGTCACTCCTACACTACACCTTGTAGTCCTGTCTGATGTGAACTTTCCTATACACCTATTACACACATATGATTGTCTCTGTGCAATGTGTGTGTGATGTAAAGCGCTCTGACACCTCACATTGGTATGAGTGGTGTTATAAAACTAAATCGATGTGAGAGACAGCGGTTATGGAGACTTGAGGGGAACTGTTGAAGGGTGCTAGTGAGGGAATGCGTGGCAGAGGTGGTCATTCGGGGGCGGGCGGGCAATAAACATTGTCGCACAGGGCGCCACCAGTGTTAAAGCCGGCCCTGAGGAGAAGGAGGACTACAAGGCATACTAGGATAAAGAGCAGGCCCTGGGCCAGTAGAAGGAGGCCTGTGGGTTCTAAATCCATGTGTAGAAATATGTTCTGAGTTACAGGAGCCACCCCCTTCTTATAAATGATCTTCAGCATCTTCTGTGCCACAGTCCCTTTAGAGAGTTCCGCTCCCCTGCTTTTTTCAGCCCTTTTACATGCTGTTTCACCCTCATTGAGATATTTAGAAGAAGCCTGTTTGTGTCAGAATAAATGAACGTTACAACTGCAGTGGCGGCTGCCTCGGGAACAGGGGTGGTGAGGCGGGGGAAGGGGGAATGGATAAACAAAAATTACAAACGTACCTTTCCTATGCTGCAGTTGCCGCACGCCTCTCCTCCGTCCTCTTTGTCAACACTGGCAGCACCAGAAGCCGACTTTCCCAGCCAATCACGACGTTGCATGAGCAGCGTTGTGATTAGCATGAGCTGCCTGTTTGGCTGCTCAGGCAGTGCCTGGGAGCCTGGGCATGTTCTCCATCGGGCTGTGCAATACATTCAGGTGGAAAACATGCTAAGTGCGCATGACTGTTTGACCGGCCTGCAAGAGTTGCCCAAAGAGTCATGCGCACTTAGGGAGTGCAAACCACTCATCACTCTGCTCTGGTGAGCTCAGCCTCGATAACGTCTAGTTTTTACCATTTTCTTGTTCTTTTTGCTCAAATAGCAGTGGGACGATGCTCCTCCACCTTAGCGGAGGATCCGCCACTGAACAACTGTACCATCACATTTTTTTTGTATATAGTTTTCCGGGGTGTGTAATTTTTGGGAAAAATGTACTTGTCCAAGGGACAAAATGCTCCAAAATCTACATGTCCTGTTAATAAACCCACTCGTCACCTGTACTCTTTATATATGCATTTGATGGACCACCATAGACGCATAATAACATGCATGTGCTCTAATAGTCATTTTTCATATATATGTTCCTTTTTTATTTTTAATAAAGATGTGTTACAGTACCCTGGCAATTGTGCTGCAATAGAATCCGTAAGCTCTACAGCTTCTTTGCACAGGCACCGAAACCCTCTGCAGACAGAGGCGGGAAGCCAGCAAATAAACAGAGTCCGCAGATTCAACGGCCTGGCGTGGCTCCAAGAGCAAGTGCCTGAGTTAATAGCAAACAAAACATTTGGCATGTAAAGCATACATCAGATGCCATGTGCACATATGATAAACTCTTCAAAATGTTAAAAAAAAAAGTGTATTCCGTTGACGTGTGGAAGCGTTTCAATCTAGTATATTCGATTGTATCACTGGATTGAGTGTCAGCTAGTAAAAGTGATAGTTTCTAACCCTGAGCGTGGAAACCTTCACGAAACGCTTCCCTCACACCCTGACAGAGATGGCATTAGTGAAGTAAGGGGCAATCAGTTGTTCTGTGCCCTCCATATATGGCCTGTGTTGTTGTTTATAGAGAGAGCAACATTATAAAGAGAGCAGCATTATAGTCTTTAAAGGCATACACAAAAAGAGACGGTGAAGGTGGGACAGTGAAGTAAAGTAATTGCCAAGAATCACACCATTTGGTGAAATGGTGAAGCCGGGATTCAGCTCCGGTTTCCTGATTACACACTGTGGAATTCAGGCACTGAATGGATATCTCTCTCCTCTTTTAAAATCAAAGCACAGTGCTTTGTGTCTTGTTTCTGGGAAGGCAAGTCAATATTCTGGGTTAAATATGTGCACACTTTACACGTTAAATAAAGCTGACACAAGAAGTCTTTCTAAAAACAGAGAACGTTTTGCAAGAGCAGCTTAACACCTCAGTGAAGGCAATTGCACAAACTAGCAAATTAATGCAACGTCAGCAAGAGTCTGTGAAAGTGCTCTTCCCTCTCTCTGAGCACTTCCAAAATTGCTGTATATTTTTACTGTCTAAACCCACCCCATGCCCTGTCACACTCCCCCCCCCCCCCCCCTTTTCAAGTCAGAGCGCCAAGCAGAAGTCACAATAAGGCCCTGTCCTGTCTGAGCTGAAAGCTTTGGAACAGGGCTTAATTTGTAAAAATAAAATAAAAAAAAAGTGCCACAGCTCTCCTCAGGAGATCACTGCAGCTTGCACCACACATTGCCCTGTCCATGCTGCCAATGATAGTAAGAACACAGCTACTAACCATCACATTCCTACAAGTCTGACAATTCGAACTATTCCAGCCCCCCAACGCTATAAGAATGGCTTGGGCTGCAGGTAATAGTAATTTTTAATGTACGTTGAATTAGTAATAAGCGTCATTCTGGTCATCTCTAAATTAGCCAGACAGCGCTACCTTGTGGCAGACTGTCACAACTGCCGATGTTGACAATTTAGAACCCGTCCGAGCACTGGAAACCACCTGCTCAAATTAAGCACTGCCATGGAAGAAGCGGTTTCTCGCCAGTGAATCCCTGAAGGCAATAAGGCTGACTGTCCCCATCCCTGTGAATGAATGTATAGTGAGTAAATTGCACGTAACGAGACCAGTAGAATTACCTCCTTCCAGGGGCCTAACAAAGGCCCCTGCGGCGTGGCGGGGTCTAACCTTTACGGGTATTCATTTATTAAGCCTAAGGCCAGTTAATAATTGTGAGAACCAGGGGTCCCTCATCACATTCTGCGTCGGGCCCCTGGTGCCAGCGCTCTAGACCTCATGTTAGTTTGACCAAAGTCTGACAAACCAAAAACCAGGACTGACGTTGCTAGACCGCAGATTGGCAGCGAGTGCTGAACACATAATTATTTACTTGTCAGTACAGACTAACACTGAGAAAACACATGGCAACGCGTCACTAAGGGAGGTGCGAATAAAGGCAACCTTTCCCACAGTATCGAGTTAAGTCGTTTTCTCTCATAAAAACGTGCCATGCTTCAGTTAGTCGACGCTCTCTGAAAACCGAGACAATTTAATGACATTTTTAAGACAGGTTTTGGAAAAACAGGACTTTCTGTGCTGTTAAGTCTGGGAGGTCTGAATTCCCTGCTCATAAGACCAAATTATCCACATATCATGTGATGGGCAAGGGAGAAGCCCCCCCTAAGCAATGTGCAGCCAAACGACAAAGGAAAGTGAGCGATCCCGACCCTTCCTGAGCCAAAATCAAGCATGTTACAGTATGAATTTAAAGACCTTTACCCCCAAATTTCACATTTAACCAAATTGACTTCTTTCTTCCGTCAAGTCTCCCAATTTTCCATCTTTTCTTTAATTTTTTCCAATATTTTCTTTCGGTTTCCTTATTTTTTGCAATTTAACGTTCCTACTTTTCATTATTCATTATTCACCTCTTTCCGTTCTCATTTCATTCCTTCTTTTATTCTTTAAATTCTTCTTTTACTTCACCGTTCCATCTTTCCAGTAGTCTTTCCTTATTTATGCCCTTTTATCTGTACGTCATTTTCTTTCATTCTTTCCATCTTTAGTTTCATGTGTTTTTTCATTGTTTTATTGTTCCGCCCTTCTTAACTCCCCTCTATCCTTCCTCCTCCCCTTCTTTCCACCAATTCTTCTTATGTTCCTGTGCATAAATTCTTCTTTCCATTGTTTAATTTTATTTTCTGGCTTTATTTCCCTCCTTTTTCTCTTTTTTTCATTTTGTCCCTTTTTTCTTTCTTAGCGCTTACTTCAATATTAGTAGTAGTATTTCACCAAGGTTGGTGCAGGTACTGCTATTCATCTCCAGACACATGGTATGTGTGGCAGTGTGCCCCCATCCCCCTTCTGTTCTGAAAGGCTCCCTTGAGCCAGTGAGCTGATGAGCTTTTGGAGATGCACCTGTGCATGCTCAAAGGCTCCAAGTCCATTTGTTCATGCCGCTGCGTCACGTTTTACTTGCCGCCTCAAGCTTTGTGAGTAAAAAAAGGGCCCAGACACCGAGATGAGGCTCAAAATAGCCTTTGCATATTTGTGCACGTCTCTGTTCGCATATGTTTGCACAGTAAAGCCAGGCCTAATGGTTTTGCCAGTGCTTGTTTGTTTCAGTTGCCTAAGATTATAGAACAGTAAAAAGTATTTTCAGACTTGGGGTTCGTGCTTGCTGTGTTACTGAATCTGTACCTCAGGGCTGTGGTTCTGCATGTTCCTGTCTAGGAGTCTGGGCTTGCTTCCAATAGTTCCTGCCCGCCTGCTGTAATAATAAATCACAATGCGGACCAGAGGTTGAGCTTGATTAATGCCTTTCCGTATATTTATTGCCTTGTGTTTTTTCTTGTGATTTCCTCTGTAGTCACTAGCGGTGTATTTCTGTGGTGGTTGCTGTGTTTACAGGCGTTATTGCTGGTCTTCTGGTATAAGCTGTGGTAGTTGCTATTGCAGCTGCTGTGGTTGCAGCACTTGGCGATGATGTAGTCCCAGCGGTGGTCAGTGTTCTGGTCCCTGCCTGGGTGGTGACTGCTATCTCCATGCGTCCATTACAGCTGTGGTTGCTGTTGTGGTCTCTGCTGTGCTTGTGGTTGTTGTTGGTGCAGTGATTGTGTCTGTTGTCTGAGCTGTGGTTCCTGCATTTGTGGCTCTAGTCCCTGATATTGTTGCCACAGTGGCCACTGCTGCCGTCCCTGCTTTGGTGGCCGCTGCTCTAGCGACGGTCTCTCCACTGTGGCGGCCGCTGTGGTCACTGCTGCCATCCCTGCTTTGGTGGCTGCCGTTGTAGCTACTGTCTCTCCACCGTGGTGGCCGCTGTGGCCACTGCTGCCGTCCCTGCTTTGGTGGCTGCTGCTCTAGCTACTGTCTCTCCACCGTGGCGGCCGCTGTGGCCACTGCTGCCATCCCTGCTTTGGTGGCTGCCGTTGTAGCTACAGTCTCTCCACCGTGGCGGCCGCTGTGGCCACTGCTGCCATCCCTGCTTTGGTGGCTGCCGCTGTAGCTACAGTCTCTCCACCGTGGCGGCCGCTGTGGCCACTGCTGCCATCCCTGCTTTGGTGGCTGCCGTTGTAGCTACAGTCTCTCCACCGTGGCGGCCGCTGTGGCCAGTGCTGCCGGCCCTGCTTTGGTGCCTGCTGCTCTAGCTACTGTCTCTCCACTGTGGCCAGTGCTGCCGGCCCTGCTTTGGTGCCTGCTGCTCTAGCTATGGTCTCTCTACCATGGTGGCTGCTGTGGCCAGTGCTGCCGTCCCTGCTTTGGTGCCTGCGGTTCTAGCTATGGTCTCTCCACCGTGGCGGCCGCTGTGGCCACTGCTGCCATCCCTGCTTTGGTGGCCGCTGTAGCTACAGTCTCTCCACCATGGTGGCCGCTGTGGCCACTGCTGCCATCCCTGCTTTGGTGGCTGCCGTTGTAGCTTCTGTCTCCACCATGGCGGCCGCTGTGGCCACTGCTGCCGTCCCTGCTTTGGTGCCTGCTGCTCTAGCTACTGTCTCTCCACCATGGTGGCCGCTGTGGCCACTGCTGCCATCCCTGCTTTGGTGGCTGCCGTTGTAGCTTCTGTCTCCACCATGGCGGCCGCTGTGGCCACTGCTGCCGTCCCTGCTTTGGTGCCTGCTGCTCTAGCTACTGTCTCTCCACCGTGGCGGCCGCTGTGGCCAGTGCTGCCGGCCCTGCTTTGGTGGCTGCTGCTCTAGCTGCGGTCTCTCCACCATGGCGGCCGCTGTGGCCACTGCTGCCGGCCCTGCTTTGGTGGCTGCTGCTCTAGCTATGGTCTCTCTACCATGGTGGCTGCTGTGGCCACTGCTGCCGTCCCTGCTTTGGTGCCTGCTGCTCTAGCTATGGTCTCTCTACCATGGTGGCTGCTGTGGCCAGTGCTGCCGTCCCTGCTTTGGTGCCTGCTGCTCTAGCTATGGTCTCTCCACCGTGGCGGCCGCTGTGGCCACTGCTGCCATCCCTGCTTTGGTGGCTGCTGCTCTAGCTACAGTCTCTCCACCGTGGCGGCTTCTGCTGTCCCTGCTTTGGTGGCTGCTGCTCTAGCTACGGTCTCTCCACCGTGGCGGCTTCTGCCGTCCCTGCTTTGGTGGCTGCTGCTCTAGCTACTGTCTCTCCACCATGGCGGCTGCTGTGGCCACTGCTGCCGTCCCTGCTTTGGTGCCTGCTGCTCTAGCTGCGGTCTCTCCACCATGGTGGCTGCTGTGGTCACTGTTGTGGCTGGTGTTGAGGTCACAGCAATGGTTGCAGTTCTTTCCCTGCTCCGCTGACAGTTGTTGTTCTTGTCCCTGCCATGGTGGTAGATGTGGTCACTACCTTTGCTACAGCTGTGGGTACTCCTGTTGTGACAGCTGTTGTTACTGCTGTGGCCTCTCATCCAGTAGTAGATGTGGTTGGTGCTCTAGAGCTTGCACACCAACACCTGGGGTCAGCATTTGTGTCCGGACAGCTCAGTTGTGTGGATAGGAGCATTGTTAGCCCTCTCACCAAAGCTACAACTCAATGCAAAGTGTAGATTTGCCCAAATCAACTCTGAAAGCTCCTTTTTCTGTTCTAATTTTTTTTTGTTATAACATTAGCACCAGCGTAGACTAAAGCTGACTCTTGCCAGACCCACAAATGAGATGGTATATTCAGTGATGATCTAATAGCCTAGGATCTGAAGGAAGCACATCAGAAGCTGCCACTCAGCTCACTGAAACTCTGAACTGTAATCTCCCCTTTACCGCCCACTGCTGTGAAAGGTACAATTCCTCGAGCACTTTTAGTTTTTTAGGGTAAACATTCTGTGACATCTGTGCTCTGATTTAATTTTGTTATGGCCTCTCTTTAATTTTGTTATGGCCTCTCTATGTTTCATTTTTTCGTCTGACCTTTCTTTCCTGTTCCCAGAGAGCGCTGTCTGATGCTCTCCAGCTGTTGTTCCATTTCCAAACACCTGTACTTATTGGGCATATTTTTCTTCAGTTGTATCACCAGCAGTGTCTTTTAATATTTTCATGCATTCCCAGTGGTTTCGCATTTCTGTTTATTTTCGTACTTTGTTTATTTTTGTATTTACCCGTCCTGTAAAACGTTCATTTCCCCTTGGGGCCTTTTGTGCAGTACAAAACCGAATTTCTTCATTTCTTTAATTGGTGCACCGGTGAGCTCCGAGTGCTGCATTGGGTCCCTGCTGGCGAGGCTTTCCAAACATTAAATCTTATAGCTCGGCTCTAGCGTTCCCTTAACTCGGTTCAAAGTTACCCCTCCCCTGCCAACTTTATCTCATAATTACACGGTGGTGCTAGAGTGGGAAAAAAACAAGTGCCCACCTCCCCCTCCCAGTTACCACCTTTGTGGGTGGGTGATGAGGGGGTGGTTAATTATGATGTCTACGCAGGCTTCCAACCAATGGTGTTGCTGTCTGCGGCCACATGCTGCAGCTTGTATTCTTCTGGGCCAACAGGGCTCGAGCTCTGGAAATATACCAGAAAAGTGCACAGCACCCATGCGTTGTCATTTTTTTCCCCAATGTTTATGGAAATATATATTTTTTAGTACAACTTGTCTATCTATCTTACACGCAGCTTACCATTTTTCTGTGACAGTGATATAAAATGCTGTGATTTTGGGGTTATATATCCCTTCTTTCCTGCTTTGGGTGAGGGTTGGCGTGGTTAGCCAATGCCGTGCCAGGATGTCTTTCCTTCCCATGCATCATTAGGTCGAGCTCACTTGAGAGAGCTTACGTTTTCTTTTGGGAGGCATATTGTGGTTTACCAATAACACAGAGGGGCTTCTTACCATTGGTTGGTTTTCCTGTCACTCTCATTTGCCCGCTTCTTAGTTGTCCCAGCTTGCTAGCCGTTTGGAAAAAAAACCTTTGCACATTTTCTTTTCTATTCAGTTACAGATCCAACTCAGATTGGTAACGCAAAAAGAATACTCCTTTGTCATTTTGGGAGCTGTGCGGTTGCATGGTGCGTGCCTACAAAATGACGTGCGTGGCTGCGTCACTTTTTATTTTTTTTAAGGTTAGCCATGCTGTACTGCATCAAGGATGCGTGCATCGTGGCTAAATCACATTGCCAAAATCGATCGGTTACAAAAGCGAGACCTATTGCCTTTGCCAATGCTTGTTTTAATAATTCACTTGCCATTTCTGTATTCGTTTTGCGACAGTATTGCAGTAGAAAGGTTACTCTAAAAAGTGCAGTGCAGGGGTGGTGAGGGGGGAATGCCTGATAAACAACCATACCTTCCGGAAGTCAGTTTGTCTTATTGCTAGATGTCCAGCAGTGGTGGGCTGACGTCAGGTCACGAGTCATGATGAACCAACTCACCAGCCACAGTTTTGCTCAAATTTGCCTATTTTGGTGCAAGCAAGTAAAACTCATCAGTCTGTTGTGGCACATATATTTTTGTGGAAATGTAATGCACTGTGATGGCCTGTGAAAGCAGCGGGGCCTTCACTCCATTTCAACCTCCCTAGTTTGTCATGAGACATAATTTCAACTTTAGCAGATGCTAAAAACTGTGTATGTTTAAGATTGCCTGGATGGCCAGTCTGATTTGGCCTCCTGGCTCATCCTGTGAAGGCCCTAAAAGTTCATTTATTTTTCTCTATTGTTACCCCCATCTACACACTTCCGTGGTTTGAATGACATGTTTACCCTAAAGCTGGCTCCCTCAACACAAGTAATGCAGGCTGGAGATGTTGAATTTGAACGTTCAAATGGTTGCCTTGATTGTGGGTCAGAATTTATCACTAAAGTACTGTAGGGGTCTGAGTTTTATGTCACTAATCCCACGGGATTGTTAACCCCATTTTTACACCTCTGCTGTACGGTATTGCCTTCTTCATGTTGAGTTGTACTGAAAAATTGCCATTTACTCTGAGTGGCCACAAACAGGAAGAAACGTGTCTGTGGTTATTTGAAATTATTGAGACATGTCTCTTTTGGTTGCCTTGTTTAAAGTGAGTGACTTAATATTACATTATTAAACGTTTTAGCCTAGATTGCTTGGTCGTATGCAGCATGTATCCTGATTCTAGGGTGAAATCCCTCTATATTGGACTGCAGAATTATATCTAGTCCGCTACACTTTATAGTAAAGTCCTTTTTTGCATCCTGATTACATTTATTGCTTGCATCCTAATAACTAACACCTGGCCCTCTTCTTCACTCCCCCGTGCAGCCACTCAGCCCAGGATGTCCGCCGAAGGGCAGCGAGTGGACGACAGCCCCAGCACCAGCGGCGGTAGCTCAGATGGTGACCAGCGGGACGGCGTCCAGCCGGAGCCGGAACGCGAGCAGGAACGGGAGCTGGAGCGGGAACAGGTGCAACCCAAGAAAAAGGAAGCAAAAATCTCCAGCAAGACGGCGGCCAAGCTGTCGACGAGCGCCAAGAGGTAAGCCCGCTCGACGACTTCCGTATTCCCGCTCGCGCCCCTCTAGTAACGTATAACTGAGGAATCGTTGCTCAATAAAAGTGAAATTTGATTTTGTGGGCACAAGAGATGTCTGCTTTTGAGCACTTAACATACATTTTTTTTGTTTACAGTTAAGTGATATAAGCTTGATCAAGGCAGATATATATTTTTTTCATGAGACTCACATAGGGTGTCAATGTGGAGGAAGTGAAATCAAATTCAGAATAATTGAAGGAATTGGATACTTCAAGCTGGAACATGCCACTTTCAGATTTCTAATAAATAAATCAGATTCTACCCCTCCAGTAGTCAATCTATTTCAAATCTTCCCTAATAGGTTTGGCTTCACAAGGATACTGTCTGCCAGACCAATTCTTTGAAAAAGAGTAGAGTTTGGCTCCCACCAAATGAGAATTATCTGTCCCCTCATGCTATTGGCTGTTCGATGTATCAGTCCGTCCTCTAAGAACTGTTTCCATTCGAATACACGAGGGACTATTTTTCATCTGGAATAGATCAGTTGTTGCGCAGTTAGTCACTTTCAAATCTTTAGCACCCCTAGCCATTTACACTATAAACAATATGTTTTGCTACTTTTCCCCCTAGCATTAGCAGAGCCAATAGGTCTGGCTTTGACATACGGAACAGCATGTGTGCATGTGACGCATGGAAACTGCATTCATGAATGCCTATGTTTGCATGCCTAATGGCATTAAAGCTGAACCTCCTGGCTTTGCCAATGCTTGATCATCCCAGCTGCTGGAGGTGGAGGTACCTCACCTGCTATTACCTTTCCTGGATGAGGGTGTAATATTGTGGTCTGCAGCCTCATTAGCATGGCCTAGGGTCACAGACGCTGCTCCAGTCGGTTGCTTTCTTTATAGGGGGCTTTATGCTGTTGAGACTCCTGTACAGGTGAGAGTTAATATTTAATCACGCTGTAAGATCAAGTAAGGAGCGCCTGCAGTGATCGGAGCATTTTAAATTCTCAGCATGAAAATAAGAACTCTGGTCAATACTGGGAACGGAGATGGATAACTATCCAGGGTCAGATAGATGTCTATGTGCTAAATAATAAATTACTGGCACAGCCGAAGGGCTGTGCCCTGCGTGTGTAGGGCACTTAGCATCCCTGCGCACTGCAGCTAGAGATGCAGTCTGAATCGAATGTACAGCTTGTACGAATAAGTGATGGGGCAGTGCATGTAGGAAAAAGGTCTGGGGACCAAGAAAGGGAATATGTTTACAGAGGAGAGGAAAGAAACAAAAACAGGCATTGGCAAAGCCAATAGATCTCACCAATTGGCTTTGCCACTGTGTTTTAGCCATGTTGTACGCCAGAGCTGCTGTTCAGCCTGGCTTAAAGTTTCTAGAAGAGAGTGGTGTAGAGTGGAGTGGAGTGGCATACAGTGTTGTTGAGTGGTGTAGACTAGAGAGAAGTTTTGTGGATTAGAGTGGAGTGGTGTAGAGCAGAGGGGAGGGGCATAGAGTGGAGTAGAGGGGCATAGAGTGTAGTAAAGTGTCGTAGAGTAAAGGGGTGTAGAGTGGAGTGGCATAGAGCAGAGTGGAGTGGCGTATACTGTTGTAGAGTGGCATAGAGGAGCATAGCGTGTTGTGGCATAGGTGTCGTGGAGTGGCATTGAGTGGAGTAGAGTGTTGTAGAGTGAAGTGTAGAGTGGCATTGAGTGGTGTGACAGAGTTGCTTGGAGGGTCATAGGGCGGAGGGTCATTAGGTAGTGAGTCATGGAGTAGAATTGAGTGGAGTGGCATAGAGGAGCATAGTGTTGTGGCGTAGAGTAAAGTGTCATGGAAGGGAATAGAGTGGAGTAGAGCGTCTAGAGTGAAGTGTGGAGTGGCATTGAGTGGTGTAGCATAGTGTTGTAACGTGGAGTGGCGTAGCATAGAGTGGCGTAGCATAGAGTGGAGTGAAGTGGCGTAAAGTAGACTGTCTTAGAGTTGAGTGTTGGGAAGGGTCATAGAGTGGTTTAGAGTGAAGTGGCATAGAGTGGCGTAAAGTGGGGTGGTAAAGAGTGGAGTGGAGTGGAGTGGAGTAGAGTAGAGTGCCATAGAGTGGAGTATCATAGAATGGAGTGGGGTAGAGTGGAGATGTACGAGGGGCATAGAGAGGAGAGGAGAGGAGCCGTAGAGTAGAGTAGAGTAGAGTGAAGTGAAGTTCGATACAGTGGAGGACCTGGAGAGTGGTGTAGATAGAGAGGAGTAGAGTACAGTGGAGTAGAGTACAGTGGAGTACATTGGAGTGGAGTGCCATAGCGTGGAGTGTAGTAAAGTGTAGTGGAGCGTCATGGTGTGGCGTAGAGAAGGTTTGCTTAGAGTGTAAGGGAGTATGGTGTCAGAGTAGAGTGGAGTGTCATAGAGTAGCATAGTGTGGAGTATAGTTGCGTAGAGTAGAGTGACTGAGATTTGAGTGACTTAGAGTGGTGTTGAGTGCAGTGGTATAGAGTAGAGTGGTGTGGAGTAGAGTGTGGTAGAGTGAAGTGGCGTGGGGCGTTGTGCAATGGAGGGGTGCAGAGTGGAGTAGAGCTTTATAGAAAGGAATGGTGTATAGTGGAGGAGAATGGCGTAGCATAGAGTGGAGTAGCGTAGAGTGTTGTGCCGTGGAGTGTCTTAGCGTTGTGTGGTGGGTTATAGAATGAAGTATAGTGTCGTTGATTGGAGTGGCGTAGAGTGGAGTGCCATAGAATGGAGTGTCCTAGACTGAAGTGGCCTGGAGTGGCGTAGCGTGGATGGGCGTATAATGACATAAAACGGAGTAGAGTGGCATAGAGTGGAGTAGAGTCTCGTAAAGTGGAGTTGCGTAGAGTGGAGTACCTATGGTGTGGTAGCGCGCTGCCATTACATACAACACATTTTCAATTGAAACAATAATGTGTGGAAATGGTGAATTGATTTGCTTTGATCATATTAAAATGTTTGTATCGACCACACTTTAGAATTACAAAGAATGTGTTTCATTTATGCTTTTCTAATTCTGATATATGCACAGTTCAATTACAGACATTTACATTTTGTTGTGTACTAGAGAAAAAGAACATCCTATAGTCTCTCCATTCACACAGGGGCCCAGCAGGATTGTCCTCTAAATTATCTCTTTTAAGTCGGAGAAAGAAAAGTAAACACCAAGCTCCCTTTGGTTACAGAGCCTGCTTCTTGACCTCTGTCTTTGAATGCACAGCAAATGTGATGGGATAAGAAGATTTAAAGGCCTTTTTACAGAAAGCGAGCAGTGGAAGAATACAGTAAATAGGCTATGCTCCATGGGAGGGATAAACTCAAGCTGGACAGCCTAAAACAAATATATTCAGCAAACAGAAAGCAAGCAAATGTGAGTTACAAAACACAAAGCCAATGGTGAGCAGGGGACAAAATACATTCCCGTGGAAGCTTTCAGAATGTCCCCAAGATGCCATTAGCAAACCAGGCAGCTGCGCTAACTGCTATGCTTTCACCTAAAAAGGTGTCCTATCGAGTGTTAATGAAAATGCTTCAGTGGTAGGAGGGCGGCCAAAAAATGGTCCTGCTTGTTATATATGGACCATATAGTGGTATTCAAAATGACTCCTAAAGTATGCTGAAAGACATTTTTTGAAAATTAACACACTCAAAAGCAAAATTCGAGTATTTAAGGGAAAACATCAGAAAATAATGTAATACTTATGGCACTTGTGGAAGGAAATACTCTTACTTTTTAAATGTATATATACTTGGAAAAAGTTATTGCGCGAGTCGAAATTAAAAGATGTCCCTTTTGGTACAAAAAATGTTGACTTATACAATGGTTTAATATTATTTTGTAATGCTCATGGTCGTAGACACTGTTCTTTTTTTGTTATTGTTATATGGTTAAAAAATTCCTTCAAGTATTTTGTATGCGCCTGAGACAATTGCTGTGAAAAAAAAAAGATCTATTGTGAACATTAGAACATTACTGATTGAAAAAATGGACGTAAATTATGTAACTTGAACAAGTTAGCGGCAACGTATGTGATGCGCTTAGAACTTGGTCTGCTAGGTTTGGCTGCAGTTCTTGGTTAGTGGTTGCGGCTAATGAACTCTGAAAAGAACTCACCAGGAAAATACTGTTTTCCCTTATCTTTGTCCAGAAGAGAGCGGACAGTATTTTCCACAGGAACTTCTTAGTTACTTTAGATCTGTTTAAGTTACAAGAGGAAGAATTTGCTTCCATGTCAGATTTACAGCTAAAAATCTTTTTCTCAAGCTTGTTCAAAGTTCAGTATGGGGTTAGATACGGCTTTAAGCCTTAATAAGGGCAAATATAGTATTAGTACCTCTAACGGCAGGGTGAAAAGTCCTGACCCGTAAAATGCAATCTGGATCATGGGGTTCGGCGATTGATTCTGATATTAGAATGAACATATTACCTTGAAAGATTGTTACTGAGGCATGGAAAAAAACTTAAAATCGAAGACAGATGATATGAGCTTTGTTATGAGGACGTCAAAGGTTCTATCCAAGGCTTTGATCACGCTGCCCTTGTTAGTTCATCATTGTATTTTGTTGAATGTTTCTATCTGAAACTGCTTTTTAGTAGGTGTGATATATTTTCTGTAGATTAGGCTTGTTTATTGTTAAATTCTTCAGAAATTGAACTAAGTTTTGAATTTTTAAAAAGTTTTTTTTAAATGTGTACTATGAATGAATGTTTGTATGATTCTAGTGTGGAATTGTGATATAAGAACATGTGAACCTCTTTGAAGGTTCAAATTTTTTTCAATTAAAAACTGAAACTGGAACTAATAAAACACAGAGCTTCAAAAGAAAGGATACACATTTATTTGGACATTTTAGGAGGATTTAATGGGTCATCCGATGAATGATGTCAGAATAGTCCTCAAACCCAAGCTGATGTCATAAAACAAGCAACATTCTAGAAGATCTATTGTTGCTGATTGTTAGTGATGTAGTAGTGGGCTAAGAATTAGCTCCTTTGACACTGCCCTGGAATTTGCTAATATTTTTGAGGGCTTCAACAGAAATCCTAAAAAATATATTTAAAGGTTTTAACACCTTCAGCGCGGCGCGAATTCTCGTGCTTAGCTGAAGGTTCTAATGAGCCAATGGGCTCATGACGGAACGGTTCCGTCATGAGCACAGGCCAACCGACGCTCATGACGGAACCGTTCCGTCATGAGCATCGAAGGGGTTAAATGGTCTTGACGCTGTGTCGTAGTGTTCTTTTTTTAGTAAAATGTATTTCCTCCATCTATGGTACCACATTTGTGTGCTTTAGAAGCTGCCTCTTGTATGTTCTTGCTTGTTGTTTTGTGCTCACAAGGTTTGATATCCTACTCAGGATGATTGTTAGCGCTCTATAAAATTAAATTGATTGTGCTTTGACAGACTGCTATGCTAGCGCCTAGAAGCAGACTTCGACTCCTTATTTTAGGAAATTCAAAGCAAAACCTTTCATTAAATAAAAAAAAAAATTAAATGATTTTGCAGTTTGCTACTTACCTATTTGCTACCTTCTGTTATTAAGATTATTTAGTTTTTGGTATTTCTATTATATTGTTATTTTTGTGTTCTGTTGGGAATATGTGTGTAAGCTTTAAAGTTTTTTCTGTAAGTATCATGAATAGTCCTTTAGAGGTTATTAAACCCCGGGTGAGGATTCCGAATGCATGAATTATGCTACGCCAACAAGGGTGTTGGTCGAAGAGAGTTCTGGCTTGAAAGCTCTTGTGTAATAAATGTGCATCCAGAAGGCCTGGGGCACCAAGATCAATAGAACCTTGTTATTATTCCATTCCGCCGTTTTTTTATTGAATGTAGCTCAAGGTGGCAGTTGTGACTAGGGGTGGGCGGAATTTGCTTAATCGCGTGACGCAAATCTCCACTAAACGCTAAAAAATCTCCGCAAACACGCAGAAATTCCGCAAACACGCAGAATTGCTTGGTCGTGATGCTTTTTTACTGTTCTCAATGGCTGTTTGCGTGCTCGGGGGGAAATATCTCGCGAACACGCCGTTGAGAACACGAACAAGCAAAACATTTTGGGAAGTCGCGGAACGCAGAATTTTGGGCAATTTTGCGTTCTCCGCGGAACACGAAGTTACCCAAATTCTGCTAGCGGAACGGAATTTACCGCCCAGGCCTAGTTGTGATCCTACCGGCGAAGTTCACAACACTTGCTGTGATCACATAGAAGGCAGTCGTGTGGGTAACTGGAGGCTTCAACTTCCCCACTCGTGGATGCTAAGTTGATTACATTTACCTTTTTTTTAACTTTTTTTATTACCATTTTCCACAGAAAATACAAGAAATAGCAAATACAAATGAACATTGCAACATTATCATGTATAAAGACATATTCAGTACCACATTGCATATGAGATGTCTCAAGAATTCCTCATCAGGCGGCATGGTTCACCCTAAGTTTTAACATCAATTACTTCACTGATCAATTTTCAGAAGATCCCACCCAGACTTCCAGGCCCCACTCATGTATAGCATAATAAGATGGGCGTGCAGTTCCTGTGCCAAACCGTGATAACATATGATGCGCAGGCCAGTTGAGTTCTAGGCCACAGACCACTCATAGCTTTACGTACAAACATCAATCCTACCAGCTTGCACAATGCCACCATGTGTCCCACAATAGTGCCTCTCTTTACATGGCAGAAAGCATACAGGTGTGCATAGCTGACCTTACAACTCACACAGTGCCACTGGATATTGGCACCCATCACACGGTCACCAGGTGAGGAGCCAATCTCACGCGCTGTGTATACAATTACCTGGAAACCCCTACAGTGGTCAGGTTTCTAGCTAGTTCTTTCGAGGTTCTGCTCGGCCAATGTCCAGGTGTAAAACTTCCCAAGGACATGTCCGGCAGCCTCAAAAGCTTTGTTTTTGGTGTGCGGGATTGGTAGGTGGTGAATTTAAAAGTGCCTGTAGCTGTGATTCTAAGATAACCATTACAAATTAATGGGGTAACCCGATAATCGCCACAGAACCTGGGTACAATGTTATATGAAAAAATTGGTCCTTGACTGGCCTAAGAAAAAACAATAATGAGGGAAACTTTGTCATATGGGGGTTGCCATAATGGTCAACCACTGGTAATCAATACTACTTGATTGTAAATGCATACCCTAAAAAGAAAAGAGTTTCTCAAAATACGCAATGTGTATATACAAACTGTGCCCACACTTTAGTTGAGTAAATTCATTTTTTATATATGTTTCTCAAAGTTGAATGCAAACATAAATTAGACGGTAAACACATTACCACACATATGCAATGAAAGGTTGCTCGAAAAAAAGGGGAAAAGAAGGTGTTCGTACTAGAGGAAAAAGGAGTGAGAATCACAGGATTCAGAGTTGCAGACTGTTCCTTATTCCAAGTAAAAACTGGTTTAGGATAAAAACCAGTACAGTGTAGCCTGTCCACAACATTAATTCATAACACATTTTGCATTATTCTGTAGGTGCATGAATGCAGCATCCGATAGTGGGGAAAGGGTATGGTACAGGCCCTTTACTGGGGGGAATGCATAGACGTTTCGACCCGACTTGTGCGTAGAGGGTGGCTTGTAACCTCCGCTTGCGGGTCTTCTTCAGGACAGAAGGGGGGGGCAACCTAGGGATTAAATTAATTTGTATTAATGGTGCAAAATCCAACAATGGAGGAGTATGTGAGAATATGTCTACGTATTGACCTAGTCCTGGTGCCAATGAAGGGCATCCCAGGTGAAAATTCCAAGGTGTCCTGGTGCCAAAGAAGGGCGTCCCAGGACACTATTCCCAAAGGGTATTAGGTTTATGGAAGGAGGCGAACAAATTATTAACTGTGCGCACAGAACCTTAATAAAGAAGGAGGGTGTGATGGGCGCGCAAATTAAAACGTACCTGCAAAATTGCGGTATGGCATGTGAAGAGAACCAAACTCAAGTGATGTCCTCAAGGGTATTAATGACCTCAACCGTTAAAGATAAAGCACCGGAATAGCGTTGGTTCCATATTCCTAGTAGTCAAAAATGGGAATGGAAACATAACCCTAATAGCAAAACTCCAAAGCAATTGAAGGAAAATGAACAGGGAAGTGTTAGGGAGCATGTGATTCTTAGATGAGCATTTTTTGAGGTCTGGAAGACATTTCGATATTATGAAAATTCGATATATATATGATATAATAAGGACAAGACGGAGGACTTGGAGGCCCGCTCTCGGAGATGCAATCTCCGCATCACCGGCCTTCCGGAAACTACCCACACAGGGAAAATATGGACCTCTTCATTGAACGGCTTTTGAGATCTTATTGGGGGACACCGCCTTCTCTGGAATGTTCGTGGTTGAGAGGGCTCACCGATCCCTGGGCCCGAGACTGAAGCCGGGTGCGCCACCCCGACCGATAATCGCAAAATTGTTAAACTACAGGGACCGGGATACGCCGCTCAGAGAGAAACAGCCACTTCAATGCGAGGGATCGACGATTTCTGTATTCCCGGACTTCACGGCCAGGGTTTAGGAGGCGAGACGCCAGTTTATACCAATGAAACAGCAATTACGCGACATGGAGGCTGACAATGCAATGCTGTACCCTGCGAAACTGCGTGTCAACCGTCAGGGGTGTTCATTGATCTTCACTGACCCCAAGGCACTCCAGAAGGCCCTTGAGGATTGGCGGAAGGAACAACGACTCTCTCCCGAAAAGGAGCTGCTGGATGAGGCAGCGGGAGGCGCTCTTGATGAGCAGGACTAGGCTTGCTGCCGGTCCCCTAACGGCTAAGTACTGGCTGCGACAGTTGTTGTACTGAGAGCAATTGCATAGTTATTGGAGGATGGGTTTCTTCCCCCTGGGGCCTATCTCCATTTTCCTCTGTGACTTGATTGATGTGAATATGAGCGGGGTCTTGGTAGGGGTGGAGTGAGGGTTCAGCTGTCATATTTGTTGCTATTATGTTTGGATGTGTGACCCCTCGCGTCGTGGGGTGGTGGCCCACTGGGACCCCCGCTGGGGCCCGGGAGGTGGAAGGGTAGTCTCGGGAGAGGGGTGGTGGGCCCTCAAGGAGATGTCGCCCTATTGGGAATCACTTATGCGGGTGCGGGTGACGAAACACTTAAGCGCTGCAGTGCGGCTCAAATTTTCTACGCTTGGTGAGGCAGGGAGGATGCTCTTTATTAATAAGATGAGTGATTTTGTTTCCAATGAGCTACCTCCACCCCAGCGTGAATTACACTGGTGAACTGTTTTTGTGCGTGTGTGAGTTGTTGGGGGTAAAGGGGTGGTCGTTGTTGGGGAGGGGAGTATTCCGCGGCCAAGTTAAGGCTGGGCAGGCGTGGGAGGGTTCGGGGGGAAAGTTGGTGCTGGGCAGGTGTGGGAGGGCTCGGGAGGGAGGGGGGAAGTGACTTCATGTCACATTGGAGGGACTGTTTCTTTGTTTATTCTTGATGTTTTTATTGGCATTGTGGCACTGCTAGGACAAAGCATATACCGGACACCTATACTTGCCACACCATGACACAGATACCTGCTGCTGACCACACAGGGAGCCCCTAGACTCGCTGGTTTTGTTAACGTGGAATGTGCGGGGTCTTAACGACCACCGCAAGGCCCGGAACGTCCTGCACTACCTCATCAGGCATAATGTTGACATTGCGCTTCTGCAAAAGACCCACCTCCGCTCGGACAGCCCAATTTTACATACTAGGGGTCTCTTGGGTAACGTTCACTCGGCAGGATTTACCTCACATGCTAGAGGTGTACTGACGTGGGTGAACCCAAAAGCCTCATTGACACTGACACCTCTGGAGACGGATAGGGAGGGGCGATTCACTATTTCCAAATGCTGCAGTAAAGGCCTGGAGATCTGTATACTGAATATTTATGCCCCTAACTTTGACCACCCTGCCTCCTATACATTACTGGCGGCTTAAACCCAGTTACACACACAGGGTTCTGTCCTTTGGTGTGGGGATATTAACTTGACTAGACGTCCAGAGATTGACAGATCGGATGGACCTGACAGACGCCCTTCGGCCTCGGCCAGAGTGCTTGAGTTGTCGATGGCGAGACTGGACCTGTGCGACATGTGGAGACACAGATACCCTGCTCAGGGAGGCTATACACATTACTCCGCTCCACATGATATCCATACTAGGATTGACTATTGGCTGGCCTCCAATCATTTGCTTCAACATGTTTGTGCCTGTGCAATATTGCCTCGTACTTACTCTGACCACTCGCCGCTTCCACTGACTATAGATTCGCCCAAGAAACGTATTCCTACGTTCAGGGCTCGAAAATTCCACTCGACCGCTCGCATTGTCGAGCTAAATTTAACAAGGTCGAGCTGTTTTTAGGTCCTACTCGCCCTTTCTGGCAAGTAGGAAAACAAACCAACTTTTGTCCTCTGTCTGTGAAAACGGAGCAAATGTGACAAGATAACAAGATTTAAAGGCATTTTTATTGCTCACAAAGTTAATGAGCAATAAAAATGCCTTTAAATCTTGTTATCTTGTCACATTTGCTCCGCTTTCAGAGATGGAGGTCAAGTAGGTTGCAGTTCAGTTATGTCGAGGAAATTTTTTAAGGTACCAGTCCTGCAGGACTAGTACCATTTTTTGGATTTTTCGAGCCCTGCGTCCGTTTATGTGGCGCTTTCCTCCTTATTCCCTGCTAGACGGCGCCTTTAGGGAGGAATTGGCCCTGTCCATAGAGTCGTTTTTTTAAACAAACGTGGGTTCGGTTGACTCATACCAGACCGTATGGGAAGCCTTTAAGGCATATATCAGAGGGATCAGCATCTCTAAACACGCTGGGGTGCTTAAATCGATCCGAGATCGGTTAAAGAGGTTGGAGGCAAAGCTCACAGAGTTGGAGGCCCGGCGATTAACCGACCGGAGCGAAGTGCTAACACAAGAGCTGGCACAGACGCTGCGCGGATATCACGAGGAAGCGGATGCGGAAATAAAACATATTGGGAAATATGCCACTGCTAGAATTTATGGGGAGGGGAACGTCCAGCGGCGGTATTGGCTCAGTTAGTTCGACAACGACAGAACAGAACGATAATCTTGGATGTGAGAACTGTGCCGACGGATACGCCGCTTACCAAAGCACAGGTCCCTGAGAGGTTCCGGGAGTACTACGCTGCTTTGTACGCCTCCCGAGGTCCCGCCTCGGAGGAACGCATCCTAGATTATCTGACCCTTATAGAGCTACCGTGGCTAACGAACCTGCACCGGGAATTCTTGGCTCGACCGATTGAACGAGAGTAGGTTGTTTGGGCCCTGTCGGGAATGAAGGCTGGCAGCACGCCGGGTAGCGACGGCCTTACTGTTGCCTTTTATAAGGCCTTCTCTGACCTGCTGATCCTGCAGCTACTTACATTATTTCAGGACATTTGTTCCTCAGTTGTGATGCCGCCTACTATGCGTGAGGCAATATTAGTAGCTATTCTCAAACCTGGGAAGCCCCCAGGGGAATGTGCCTCATACAGGCCTTTATCGCTGCTGAATGTTGATGCAAAGATACTTGCGAAACTTATAGCCTACCATCTTAGCCCTTTGGTAACCACACTGGTTGCTCCGGAGCAGGCCGGCTTCGTGCCAAGTCGCAATCTCCCCTATAACCTTAGGACGGTGTTTGCAGCCATGCAGCACACGCGCCCGGAGGTCCCTGCGGTGGCTGTATTCCTTGACATGGAGAAGGCCTTCGACTCCGTTGAGTGGCCTTTTCTGCGGCAGGTTCTAGGCCGAATGGGGGTTGGGACGCTCTTCCTCCAACTCCTGGCGACGTTGTATTCGGCACCCACGGCTCGCATCCGGATTGTAACTTTGATTACTGACCCTATTCCTATCTGTAGGGGCACGAGACAAGGCTGCCCCCTATCCCCCATGTTTTATGTGCTGGCGGCGGAGCCACTTGCTTGCGCTTTGCGCGAATACCACGGGCACAGGGGCATGCGATTCCTGAACTATCGCCTCATTGTATCCACATATGTGGACAACACCCTCCTGTATGTTCGGGACCCTGAGGTTGACCTTTCACCAGTACTGCATGAAGTGGTGCTGTTCATCTCCCTATCAGGCATTAACGTTAATTGGAACAAATCTATCATGTTTCCACTCGCTCCGGCTACGTCACGTGTGGACCCGGAGTATCCATTGCAGTAGACCACTGACGCGGTGCAATACCTGGGGATCCGGTTACAAATGGATGCTGAGGTGGTGCTGAGGGAGAACTACGGGTTTGCCGTCTCCAAAATAGAGGACGACATCGAAAGGTGGATTGCCCTTCCACTGTCCTTGATGGGGAGAGTTTCCCTGATGAAAATGATCGTATTGCCACGTCTCCTCTTTCTATTTACTAATATACCCATGGTACTGTCCAAAACGTTCTTCCAGCAGCTACACTCGCTGATGATCCGATTAGCTTGGGCGGGCAGGCAGCCTAGGGTGGCCTGAAAAATACTCACTCGTGCGCACGCGGCAGGAGGTCTGGGCGCTCCTGACCTGGAACTTTATTATAGGGCGGCACAGAGTGCACACGCATATTACTGGATACACTGCCCTGCTGAGATTCCACACCTCCGCATTGAAACTATCATTGCGGATCCGGTTCCTCTACCGGCACTCCTGTTTACACCCCGTGATCGACGCACCGGCATAATAGACTCGCTGAATTCGGTCACACATGCGTGGCATCATATGTTGGACGTACAAGGCGGCAACTTACTATCCGCTCCGTTAGCTCCTATCCATTGGTGCTCCTGGCTCGCCCCATGCAGGGACAAAGGGGTAATTGCAGCGCTGAGAGCGCTGGGAGTGCACACTATGGGGGTCCTCTTTGCTGATGGAACTGCCCATTCCTGGGATCAGGTGGCGGTGGAGGGAGAGCCGTATTCGCTAATGTTGCGATTCCAGTTCCATAGGGTGCGACATGCAATTAGGGACCTCTTGGGTGAGGACCTGATAGAACCTCCGGAGGTTGAGGCATTAACCTACATTATTCAGGCTAAGTCGCCCGACAAATTGGTATCCTGTTATACCGCATAGCCCTCTCTGAGAGACATGCTGACTACGCTAAGCCGCGACTGGAATGGCAGAGAGATCTCGATGTGGAAATGACAGATGAGAAGTGGCTGTACTGCTGCTCGAGCACCAAACGCATATTGCTAAAAAGACGCCATAGGCTGATCCATTTTAAATTTCTAAATATCTAAATAGGGTGTACTATACCCCCAAAAGACTTCATAGATACGGCCTACGTGAGAACCCACAATGTGAAAGGTGCGGAGTGATGGTTGCCGATTTTCTACACGGCGGGGATTGCTCATTTCTGGTGCCAGGTGTATGCAGAGGTGAATCGGGTCACTGACCTCACGCTGACTCCAGATCCGCTTCTGGCTATCCTAGGAAATTTTAAACCCCTCCTTAAGGACCTCAGGCGACTGGTAGATATGTCCTTCCTCCTGGCCAGGAGATGTGTTGCCCTTTCCTTGATGCGGGGCCGACGCCTACTTTAAAGCAATGGACTAGGGAAAGGCTATATTGCAGTACGCAGACAGAATCATATAGAAAATTAATGGCCCCCCCCGAAACAGACCTAAGAACTTTTGGTCCCTATTCCTGAGCAGGAGACCTACACAGGACGCAACAGATAAGGAGGATGTAGCCACGACCGCAGGGGTTGTCCACACAGCAGCTAACACGCAATGACTCTGTTGTCGGGACTTGGTCCTGCGACTCATATACCTTCAGGGTAGACAGTACACCAGGGACATAGGGGGAATAACCACTGGCTGGGTCACATCATCTGTAGTGGAGCGGGTGGCTCTAGGGTGAAACAACGCCACACACTAATTATTTTGAAGTATTGTGGCTATGCTATGGTTGACTACATTTTTAAGGTGTTAATGGATATGTGTCATTTTAGAACACTTGCCTTTGATCTCATACTCTGTATGTACATGCCTATGCCTTGATTTGTTGATTTTTGCTTTCTTATTTTTGTCCTACTCTCTGAAATGCCAATAAATAAATTAATGTAAAAAAATATATATATATAATATAATCACATCGGCTTTCAGCCACCCCTTTTCATCCATTTATCTGTTGCTCTACACTTTTTATTTCCGCCCACTATAATATTCAGCTTGGGAAAATGGGCAGCTCACTTCGGCCATTGGCTAACTTCAGGGTGAGTGGCGTCATTCTGCTTCTTAACAAGAAACACATACGCACACGAAGTAGTTCCCTTCGGCTCAGGGGACCAATATGAGATTGTGAGCTTTTCGCAATGAAAAACGTTTTTGCTTTCAGCCAATTTTTTTTATGTCGTTGATGGCCCAACACTGTTTTACAAAACTATGTCAAAACAAAACAAGCATTAACAAAGTCAGAATGCTGGCAGCCAATGTCAGACCTGTTGGCTTTGCTAATTCTTTTTCCACTTTGATTTTTGTTAAACTGCTTTTTGTTTGCGAAGACAAAGGCCAGGCATCGGTGAGCACATCGAATGCGATTTGCTAAATACCATAGGTTGATGTTCTGGGCTTACACCTAGGATTTGCTTGCTTTTCCATGTCTTTTTTTAGGGCTCTCCTAGGCAGCGCTTGTGCTGTCTCTTCCAAACATGCTGTATTCAGGATATGGGCATAAGGCTCTGCCACTTCCCACCCATCTTTTTAATTGGCTCCCGTCACTCTCCTTTGGTAATGGTGGTTTGTCATTGGTCAATAGGCCTAGTAGTCACTCCTTATTAACGCCTTTTCTCTCCCGCAACGCTTTAAAAAAATGTCATTTAACCACGCAGCACGCCTCGGCTTCAATAATGGCGCCTGCGCCGTTTTTTTGTTGCGACCGCAAAAGTATCCTGGATTACAGCAGAACACACCATGTCCCTCGTTTTAATGTACTCGTGAGCACCCCACAAAGCTCAGTGTAGCCACCATACCACCTGAAGCCGCGTGTACCCGGGCGGCGGAAAAACCACTACCAGTATTGAGGCGAGCTCCGGGGCAGCAATTCCATCACGGGAAACACCAAAATGCGCAAGGGGTGCCAGCAAGTATATTTAATCAAAAGCACAAAACTCTCTGACAACACATGGACTACACAGGCAAGAAACAAAAGAAAGACTGGTCAAATCTTAGTAACAGCCGCAGTTCAGCTCTGAATTAATTTCAGGTGTTGCCATTTTACATAGATATTCATTCATGCATTTCTCAAAATGGCAAGTACAGGCAGAGAAAAAAGGAAGACAGAAAACTTCGTAACAGCATATATGCGTGATATATTGTACTGCGATATAAAAACTTTTCTTGTGTGAAATTCATGCTACATCGCCATTCCAGTTAATCGTAAACGAATGCCCTATTTTTCTCACAATTGTAGCTGTTTTAAATTGAAATATTTTTTTGACTCTCTGTAGGAACTGGTTTTAAATCCAATAACATGTTTATTTCAATCATCACTGCCACGTTGGAGCCTAATTATAGACTGTTCCTTGTTCAACGTGGGCGGGATAATGTTCAAGACAAGACTTGAGCTGCAGCTGAGATCTACATCTATTGGCTATAGAGAATGCAGATGTATTTCCTCGGAAACTGCACCCCACAAGAAGCATGGCCGCCTGTGTCAAGAAGAGCATTGTATGATTGACCAGCAATGCCAAAAAACTGGAAGAGTTGTGCAGGATGGTTATTGAGTAGCTGTGTTATTTCATCAGTCATAGGATCCTCATTTGCCATGCTCAGAATCATCATTTTGTACCCAACTAATGTTATGCAAGGGTATTCTGCTACAGGAGATTTTGACGCAAGTGTAAACTGGCAGAAACTCTTCTACAGGGGGACGTAGGTAAACCATGCCCGCCAACGCAAAAAAATCTTTTTCATGCTGGATATCGGAAGCGTGCCCTGGAACTGAGACAAAAAAAGTTACAAAAAATACGAAAAGTTGCCAAATTGGGTTTACTCACAACCAAATAACTGACTAACATATCCACCACTTTAATTACTTTCATATTTTCACAATACTAATTCACTACTAATCAATTATGGGCAGAAAAAGCGCTTTGACGCCTCGTATGGGGTAGGAATCACTATATAAATGCAAACCTTTTTCCCTCTATCCCTCCACTATCCTTCTCATGCCTAATAACTGACTATCATGTCTACCGCTCAAATTACTTTCATATATTCACTATACTAGTTCTCCACTAATCCATTATGGGTTCTGGAGTAGCGTGCTACTCCCAGAAAAAGTGCTTAGACACCTCATCAGGGGTAGTAAGCACTATATAAATTCAATTACAATACAATACAATAAGAAAGTTTAACCTTAAAAGCAAGTGCAATAAAGGGATCAAATAATACAGACGTGGGCGAAAGATTGTCAAAATCATTAAAAAAACACACAAAAGACATAGTTCAGAAGAAAACGTTCTGAATTGATAGTGGAATATTACATTTCAAAATCTGTAAACATTAAGCAAAATAGATTTCCAAAAATTAAACACATGAAGACAACTATATAGTAGATGGATTAAAGTACCATTTAAAGAAGAACAAGACCAGCATGATGGGGAAGCAGAAGGGTCAATGTTATGGATAAAGGTGGGAGTGATAACAGCTCTATTCTGAACAAAAAACAAAGATTGGGTGATATTGGCTGCTTTGGAGGAGTTGAACATTTTAAGCCATAGCTTATCCCACTGCTGTACTGAAAATGATACAGAAATGTCTTGTTCCCATAAAAGTTCAATAGAGGTTTTAGGTCTTACAGAAATGTGTGTTAATAAAATCTTGTATATGAAGGAGGCCCTGGGAGTGGAATGATAATCCATATTGTATAATGGTGTCAAGGGGAGGAACGGTATAGAATTGGGAGAAAAATGATTATTTATTACAAAGGATTGAAGAGCTAATGATAATTGAGTGTATTCTTGCAAGCTAGAGTTGGGTAAGTTATACTGCTCTTGAAGTTGAGAAAAAGGTTTAATAGAGTTATGTGAAACCACATGGTAAACATATAAAATATCCTTTTCTTTCCAATGCTTGAAGTAAAATGATTTATGACGAAATGTAATGAATTTACTATACCAAATGGATGTCAAAAAAGAACCTCGGGTAAATATTGTGTGCATCAAATGTTGAGAATATTTTAAAATCTGGTTTTTAGAAATAAAATTATAGTTAGATATAAAAATTACATCTTAGAACGGAAAATCATGCAATTAAGAACGTTAAAAAAGAATCCATTGTGATATGGGAGAAACTTGATATTCTTTAGTCAATGCATAAAATTGTTGAATTAAAAAAGAAGCAGGATACAGTTTAAAATCAGCGAAGCGTTTGACAACTTTGTTCTTAGGGTGAATCCGTTTAGATAAAGCAAAACGGGCACATTTATTATGCCAATGAAATTTGGTACAAATAGAGTTAATTTGTGAAAAATAATAATTGGGAATTTTGAATGGTAACATAGAAAGTATAAAAAGAAAATGTGATACGATCATCCTTTCGATGGTTGCCAATCTTCCCCACTGAGATGAGTGAAGAGGACCCCAGGAAGAAAGTCCATTCTGAATTTTAGACTTAAAATTATGGGTATGCATGTTGGAAATAGTGGGAGAAAACCAAACACCCAGGTATTTCATTTTGGAAGGGCACTCTGCAGAATTAGTGTTAGTAAACATGTAGCAATAGTGTAGACTATATAATGGTAACTAGGGGTGGGCGGAATTTGCGTAAACGCGTTACGCAAATCTCTGCGAAACAGTAAAAAAATGTCCGCGAACACGCAGAAATTCCGCGAACACGTGGAATTACTTGTTCGCAATGCTTTTTTACTGTTCGCAATCACTGTTTGCGTGCTCGGGCGGAAATATCTCACGAACACGCATTTTGAGAATGCGAACAAGCAAAAAATTTCGCAAAGTTGCGGAATGCAGAATTTTGGGCAATTTCGCATTCTCTACGGAACGCGAAATTACCCAAATTCCGCAAACGGAACGGAATTTACCGCCCAGGCCTAATGGTAACATCTCTGTTTTGGAGACATTTAGTTTAAACCCGAAATATTAGAGTATAGATTAATCTCTTGCAAAAAGGGATCTAAAGACGTGAGAAGATTAGACATAAATCAAAATATCGCCAGCCTAAGCCATACGCTTAATTTCATTGGAGTTTTGTTTAAATCCAGATATGAAGGGGTTACAACGAATACGTTCAAGGAGGAATCTAAACAGAGAAGGAGGAGAAAGGGAGCGAAAGGACAACAATGTCTAGTCCCTCTGTGTAAATCAAAATAAGGGGGAAAAGATCCATTAACGAAAACACCAGCACGAGGTTCAGAGTATAATATTTTTGTGAATGAAATACATTTTGGGCCAAAACCAAACCAGTGAAGACTAGTGAACATAAATTGCCTAATAGTAAGGTCAAATGCCTTTTCGGCATCAAGGAATAAGGCTGCAAGGGGGGAGTGGTATTTCTTTCCAAATAATCTAATATTAGAGAACACTCTGCCATTATCTGCTGCAAGATTGCCATTAATAAAATCAGGTTAGTCAGGTTTAACAAGAAGAGGAATAACATCTTCCAGTTGGGATGCTAAAACTTTGGCAAATTGCCAACAATCATAATTAGTTAACTAAATTGGCCTTTGAATTCAATAAAAGAGTTAAAAGCTCAAGTAATTTAGGGACAAAAAAAGGAAGATATTAGTTCAATAGAGAAGCCGTCTGGACCAGGGGATTTGGCTTTCTTTAAAGACTTGATAGCATCAATAACCTCTTGGAGAGTTATAGCCCTTTCAAGAGCATTAAAAGTATTAATAAAAGGGGGGAGGGTTGGGAAGCCCAGCAAAAAGGATTTTATGTCATGCTCTGAAGGAGTGCCATTTGTATATAGTGATAGTAATATCTAGGTCAGAGGTCACAATATTATTGGTAAGTTAATTACAAATAGGTCCTATATTTTTTTGTTCCGATTTAATTTGGAAATAATTGGCCAGCATTTTACCAGCTTTATTTTGACCTCCATGAAATTTAGATTTAACTTTGAGAAAGATATTACATGCATCATTAGTAGCAAGTTTATTGAGGGTAGACTTAGCTTTAATCAATTAATGCAAAATGGAGGAGGATTTAGAAGTGAAGAAAGTATGCTCTAAAGTTTCAATGTGTTGAAGAGTTGAAAGGTATTGGGAATTAAAAAAAAATTGTGGTTGAGTAAGCAATAGTAAAGGCCTTAAAGGGAGCTTTTACAGCGCCCCAGTTGCTATGAATGGAAGTGTCAGTAGGATGGTTCAAAATAAAATAAATCCTTAATAAACGAAGTAGTCTCCATTATAAATTTTGATCCAACAACAGGGAGATATAAGATCTCCAACAACCATGTTTAGAGTTATTGAAAGATGGGTCAAAAGAAGATAAAACAGGGGCATGGTCAAAAATAGAAATAAAACCAATTTCTGATTATTGGATGGAGGGGAGTAAGGATTTAGAAACTAAAATATATTCAATTGTATGGTGAGCATTATGAAAAGACGTAAACTTATATATATATATATCAGGTTTACAAGTTTTCCATACATCGAAAAATGGACGGCTGGTAATAGCAGATTGGAAGGCTTTATGAGATGTATCCGGTTTAAATTTACACTTGGATTTCCTAGCTATAAAGGGATCTAACCACCCATTAGAATCGCCAGCAACAATAATATTAGGATTGTCAGCGGAAACCAGTTTTAATTTAATGCTGTGCCAGAATTCAGGGTCGGATTTTTCAGGGCCATAGATATTAAAAAAAGAAATGTGTTTGTTGTGTATATAATGGCATTAAGCAATACCAGTCGTTCATTTGTGTCACATTCAGTTGATAGAATTTGTACATTTAACGACTTATGACACAAAATGGCAACACCACCCTTGTGATTAATAGCAGGAGGAAAAAACAACTTGGCCAACCCATTGATGATTTA
Source organism: Lissotriton vulgaris (assembly GCF_964263255.1). Lineage (NCBI taxonomy): Eukaryota > Metazoa > Chordata > Amphibia > Caudata > Salamandridae > Lissotriton > Lissotriton vulgaris. The sequence goes on along the minus strand of NC_141698.1, from coordinate 1,079,749,117 downwards.
ACTTAAGTGACTCAACATCATTACAATGAGTTTCCTTTAAAAAAGCTATATGTGAGTTAAGTTTCGATAAATGAGAATGTAACTTTTGATGCTTAACAGGATGTCACAGTACACAAATGTTCGTTCCACGAGACAACATTAAACATGTTGGGGGGGGTGAAAAATGGGATACAGGAATATGGATGAGCAGCTGCAAAAACGAATAGGAAAGTAAAAAGACACCATATGTTAACGATAATGAGACCTAGAAATAATAGTGAACACATTAAAAAGAAAATACAAATAAACACTCACATGATCATAGAGAAAAGGTAGAGGAAAGAATAGAGAAGGGATAGAAGAGTAAAGGGTCAGATCAAACATAAGAATCCAGATCTGAGAAAAAAAAGTATTGAAAATGAGCATAAGACGAGTTACCACCGATGCAAGAGAGAAATAAGATTAAAAAAGATGCCATACAAGTAAGAACTGTAGAAGAAACTAATGACCCATGCGCAAAAAACAAATACTCAAGAATGTTGAACATTAGTGTCCATGTTGGTGGATGAAACATTCTGAAGAAACATTTTCATTTAACAGGGTCGTCAAAACATCTTGAAGTGCCTTTGTAGGTGATTTCATAGACACAAGGATGCAGGATACCGTAAAGAATATTCTATTATCTTATTTGAGGAGGCAGACCAAGGAATTCTTTCTTTCTGGCGTTGGTAGCCATGGAAAGATCCTGCAAAATGTAAATGTTGTGACCAGACCAAGGGAGGCAACGCTTTTCCTTGGCAGCTTTGAGGACCAGTACAAGATCTGTAAATTCCAGAAATGGAGAATAATAATACCTCTAGGACGAGAAGGATGAGGTGGAGGTCAGCTGAGACGATGAGCTTGCTGGATATTGAGAGATGGAGGATTGGGAAGACCAAGAAGATCAGGTGGAAACATCATTCTATACCCTGGCCTTATATTCTCTCTCTCCCGTACCCTGTCAGTCTCTCCTCTCTCTCTCGCGTAGCATACACAAGATGAGGGACGGAGCGCTGAAACTTTTCAGACATTCACCCCCAGTCATAGACCTGGGTTGAATCCATCATCGTTCTTTAGCTCACTTCGCCACCCCAGTTCAGACCCAGTCATATGCAAATCAGGCTTGACCCTGTGCCTCATGGGAATAGTCCAGCCCAAAATGCCAAGGCAGGTCTTCCCTAGACAGGAAAAAAGCATCCTGAGACCAGTTTCGGGGTAACACCCCTCATCAGCCAGGCTAGCTTGCATCCAGTGTCAAAGTGAGCAAGGGACCCACGTCTGGCATACCCTGCTAACTAGATGGATGGAGCGCTGAAACTATTCAGACATTCACCCCAGTCGCTGTTCTGGGTTGAATCCATCATCGTTCTTTAGCTCTCTTCGCCACCCCAGTTCAGACCCAGTCATATGCAAATCAGGCTTGACCCTGTGCCTCATGGGAATAGTCCAGCCCAAAATGCCAAGGCAGGTCTTCCCTGGACAGGAAAAAAGCATCCTGAGACCAGTTTCGGGGTAACACCCCTCATCAGCCAGGCTAGCTTGCATCCAGTGTCAAAGTGAGCAAGGGACTCACGTCTGGCATACCCTGCCAATTTAGGGCGAATAAACCAAACACAAGGAGTTGATGGATGGAGAGCTGAAACTTTTCAGACGCTCACCCCCAGTCTCTCTCCCATACACTGCCAGTCCTCTCTCTCTCTCTCTCTCTCTCTCTCTCTCTCTCTCTCTGTCTCTCTCTCTCTCTCTCTCTCTCTCTGTCTCTCTGTCTCTCTGTCTCTCGTCTCTGTCTCTCTCTCTCTCTGTCTGTCTCTCTCACTCTCTCTCTCTCTCTTCCACCTTCTCTCTCTCTCTTCCACTCTGGCAGTCTGCCCCCACCCCATCCTCCCTACACAGGCAGCTTCTGCCCCACGGGTGACCCTGGGCGCCTGTTTGTCAGTGAAGCAGCGGCTGTCTCTTTCAGTTCAGCATTTGTTTTCCAAAGCCCCGCTGTATTTATTATTCTCTCCGGCTCCTAAGTGATCTGATCTAAGCTTGTTGTTTCGTGGTCGGTAATCCCCAGGCTGGGTCTGTATTTAGGCTGAAAATGTCTGAGCGCGGTTCTGAGTCCTAAGCAGAATGACCTTTATTCGCCAATAAAGTGAATTGATTTTCAGCCTGACACGTTTTATTCCAGAGGATTCAAGAGGGTGCGGAAAGCCGTTTCCGATATTACTTCTATAAATGTCGAAACTTCATTTTTAATGTTATCTACTTGCAGTGTTTATGCAGTCAAGGAAAAGGTCTGAGTGTGTCGGCATTCTGCGTTTTGGCTCGGGTCAGAAGCCGGTTGCCAAAGTCCACACAAGGCGTCTATATTTAGCAGAGATTGTGTTTCCGCTTGTGTTAGATACTAAAACATGTTTCCTGCTGCAGAATCTTTACCCCACAGGCCTCAGAGACCTATCACCCTTTCTGATGAAGCCTATGAATTATCTCAGTTGGATAATGCACCTGCTGAGTGCATTTGGGTAGCCTGCAGGGCAAGGGTTCAATGCTTGGCGGGCCGACTCAGACATTCATCCTTCCATCACATATCTAAATAAGTGCCATTGAGCTATTTTTGGGGAAATGTTACCAAATTATATTACTCTCCCTAAATCCTTCGCAGCAGTGGTCTCCCTTGACACCTAAAGTATAGCTGTGTCGACCGCTAAGCCCTTTTTCGGTGATTAGAGCACGTAACTGGTTGAAGGAGAGGTTTCCTGAGTCAAATAAAAGCCAGCCTGCTCCCTCCGGGGAATGACAGATGGGCACGTCACCCGCCTGCCTTGTATTGGCCTTTATCTGACGAGAAAGGATGAAAACGCACGCTTAACATAAAAGGACACAGCTGAAATATAACGCTCCTGCCGTCTAAGCGTCTTTCTAATCAGTTGGGGCAGTCTTCTGAGTGAGAAGAAGCATTATCTGGCCACCCCGGAAGCTTCAGAAGAGCCTTATGCATACCTCACAGATGGAAGTATCTTGGGACCAGTGACAAAGTGTGCTTCATCCCACGCCGCAGCCCCCACATACATGTGGACTCCTCCCTTTCCTTGGGCTTGTCATCTCATGCCTCAACAACATTGCACACATATGTGTACTGCCACCATAACACAATTTATAAAACCTATGTCAGTCTCTCACACTTCCTCGTCCATTACACCGACAAGTGCTGCGTTGTAACACGATGACTGCTCCACGGTGGCCCTCACTCATGACATGGAAACACTTTCCACGTAAGCCTAAATCAAACACAACACACAACCACACAAGCCACAGGGTGTAGCATGCTACCTGCACGGAGAAGCGCGTCAGGACACACAATACTGATGGGCTGAAACAAAAAGTCTGCCTCAGTTTTTAGGTATTGTTCGTGCCTGGAGACCAAAGCCTCCTGGTGAAAATGCAGCTCGCTTCTCGTGACTACCCCACGGTTCACTGGTGCCCCCTGAAGGCAGCCCATCCACCGATCTCAGAGCCACCCTCTGCAAAAGGGGGCTCAGAAAGCCCTGGAGAGGGTTGATCACAGAAACCCCAGTAGGCTACAGAAGAGCTTTAACCAGGGATGCTAAAAGTACAGTCTAAGGGCCCTGTGGGACCCCCCCCCCCCGCTGCACAGCAGCACTAGGATGCTGGTACGGGAGTGTGCTGTACAATTCAGAAAGATGTTAAACAAATGGGCAAGCATTTATTTATACCTTAACCAAAGTAACCAAAAAGGTGTCTTGCCACTCTTCTAGTTAGGAAGATATCTTGCAACAAACATGTAAAAAATAGGATAAGGTCTCTTCGAAATGTAAAAAAGTGTATTTCCATAACATGCAGACGCGTTTCACCTTAGTACGTGAAGTATTTGTTTACCCCTTCCATGCGGATGACGGTCGGCAGCCGTCATGGCACACAGTGCTCGTGTGCTGATGACGGCTCCCAGCCGTCATGACCGCACCCGCGATCAGAATGCGCGGCACAGGCGCAGAATTACGCCCACGCCCAAGGGGTTAAAGTGATAGTATTCAAACATGAACTTAGAACCCCCCCCCCTCCACTGTGACAACAATGCCATTAGTGAGCAGAGGCAAGTCATTTGTCATATTTGTCATGTGCCGCCCCTGGGTGTGCTAGCTTGCTATGATACATGGAACAACAATATTGTTTATTAAATCAAACACGAGAAGGTTTTGTACAGCGCACATATTGAACTCATGAATGCCAAGGTGCTCTCACGTGTGATAATGAAGGAAAAAGAGGTAAAGTGAAATACAACATTTGCAAAGGATCACACAGTTTGTTCAAGTGGGGAAGCTGGGATAAATCCCAGGTTCCACATTGTGCAATTCAGCCACTAAAGGGGTATCCTTTTCCCCCCTCTCATTTTACAGTAAAGGTTAATGCTCTTTAATTCTTGGGGCACGAGATTAGAGTGCGGGTGGTGGATAGTAGCCACACGAAGGCTAGGCTCGGCTCGAGGATTCAAGAGACCCTTAAGACGAGCCAGAGGGAGGGATCTTGAGCTCGAGCCTTGAGTGGCTCGCCCACCTCTACCACAGAATGACAATACGTGGACAAAAGCACAGGAAGGATATGATTTGACTATCCTTAATTCGGTGAAGCAGGAGTACCAACACCATAGGACAGGACTCCTTGTTTCAAGATTCATAACTTTCTCACTAAACCGTATTTCAGTAAGTGGACTGCAAGACTGGGTGTTCCCTTTCCCATGTGTAACAGGAGTGTAAGCTGTTGGCTCACACTCCTGTTTTCTTATTGCATGCTTACTATCGGTGTCTAGTTTGTGTTTGCTATCGCTAATAAAAAAAGGAGCAGAGAAATATGTTCAGAAAGTGATTACCCAAGAGCGCACAATTCGTCAGAAATAGGGGCCAAGATTATTTTTTTAAAAACAACATGCCTTTAAGTTCCATAGTTTCCATCTTGCTCGTTACAAAGCAACTGGGGAGTGAGTGGTTCCAATGGTGAATCTGTGGGACTACTCACACCAAAGAAATGCCACTGTGCTGCAAAACCTGACCAGACTTTTAATACTGAGTTCACAACCAGCATATTTTAGCAAAGTGGTACAGCCAGGATTGAACATCCAGTCTTAATGCCATGGCAAAAACATTCCCACTGTCTCATTTCGGTTGAAGAGCTTAGGTGTTTGTGTCTGCCCACGTCAGTGAATTGCACGCCTTATTGGGGGTCTTTGTGAAGGATTTTTATAGCACTTTGTACCTTAACTGAGCCCTTTTCTAACCATTACCAAGGTTTACAGATAAGAGACTAAAGGAATACGAGGCTGGGAGGCCTCCGATTCTATTTATTTCAATATATTAATCAAGTTACTTCCTTTGCACACTTGAGGCTTATCCCAGGGGGCGGTAGAAGGACAGTGACTCAGATACAGCATAGCACAGTATTGTCAAATCTGCAACGTATCAGGAGACCAAGGGAATAATTTAGAGGACAGAAGAGAATGAATCCCTTAAATAACCATGAGTCAGTTTCCACACCACGTAAATTCTTCGCTTACCTTATGCCCACCTTACACCGAGCACCCCCACACTGCTGATATCAGTGCAGCCATCTGTCATTCCATAGACCATATTACTTTGTGGCACCTTGGGAAATATTTGCAAGTGCCAATGCTTTAAGCCATGTGTGCAGTGTGTAAAGGGGCGGAGTCACAGTCCGCTTCACCAGTGCTCTCCACACGATTCAGCATCCATGAAAGCCTGACAACCGGAGAGACTGATCATCTGTGCTCAGTATTGAACTGATTTTTCTCCGCCATCTGTAGTTTGGCCTATAACAAGAGCAACTGGAATTATGCGACATGGGAGGGATGAATTATGTTGCAGGGGCGAGTAAATTATGTGGCAAGAATGGCAAATTATACGGCACAATGCGACACATTTTATGGTAGTAATACTGTAATTATTTTAGATTTTTACACTTGTTTAAAGATGTTTGGGAATTGGTTGCACCTCATTAGTACCAGTTTAACACTCAAATATAGGAATAAGCAACAGAAAGGCGAACAGTTGATATTGGCAAAGAGCCTTCCACTGCGAGACAACACGTGGACCTGCATTCTTAGTGACTTTTGAACCGTTTGAGCTAAAAACCAAATTTATTTTTTGTTAAAATCTGCAGATTATGCACTAGATGATGGATTATGTACCAAATCTATAAGTATGCATAATTCCGTGGCCCTGCCTATAACTAAAAAGCTGAGGGACCACTATATTTATAACAAGAGACACGAGACAGGTCTATGGTGCCCAGGGGCCTGCTTATCTGACAAGGACCCAAACACAGGCTCCCATCTCGGTACTCCACCTGGTTTGAGAGCTCAGACCTGGAAGATAACATACTCGAAAACAATTCATTTGTGTACTCACGGATGCAGAGAACTGACATTAAAAGAATTCATTCACAGTCACTGTGACCAAGGTGTATGCACACTTAATGCAAAGTGGTGCTGAGAGCACACTCTGCATGGTTGTGGGAGCGCCTTGAGACCCTCACGGGTAAGTAGCGCGCTTTACAAGTACTCTGATTGATTGATTGATTGATTGATTGAGTGTCTGCAGTGTAGAGTGATAGAACCCCTGGTTGAATCCACTGAATGGAGCATCTGGGAGAGAAAACAATCACTGCTCAATTTAAAGATGAGAAAAACGTAGAAAGGGTCAGTGTGTGGAGTGATCCTTGCGTGAGATGCATCATAAAAGTACAATGAACGAGGAGGGTGCGTACTGAAGTCAGCTGCTGTGACAACAAAAATGAAATTCTAGCGCAGTGGCACAGAGGGCTCCTGGCAGTGCCTCGAAGGAGGTGCCTCGTGCAAAATCCTGACTGCGAAACCCTCTCCAGTCCCTGTCGTCGCCAGGTGCAGTATCTGCACTCTCTTCTACTCCTCACTGCGCCTGCATTGGGAATTCCAGCCACAAGAAGGTCAGGACTGCTCCAAGGTGACCCGCCTCATCTGCATTCTTTCTGTCAACTCTGCGGAAGGCAGGAAACCTGCTGATTCCAGCAAGATTGTCATCTGTCAGCAGTGACCCTCAGCTCTTCTATCATCATCCTGGCGGGCTTTCATTTTTTAGGTCGAGCCTAAGCAGCATGCATGCAAGACCTGTTGTTATCTCCTCTATCAGCTTTTGGCATGCCCATGAATTGAATTGCCATTTGCTCATTGTTGTGCCATTTAGAAATACAGGGTTTTTATTGGTGCATTGGGTCTGATACTCCCGCCATTGCGTGCTTGGGTCACGACCAGGCGATTTCACTCCTGGTTTACTTGCGTTGCCCATCCCAATATGTCTGCGGTTCCTCCTGGTCATCCTGATCTGCCTTTTTATTTTGTAGGCTGTCAGCATCGTTTTAGGCTTTCAGGCCGTTTCACGGACCATTGCTCTGTTTGCACCTGCAAAGTGGCAATTTCTGTCTGGCAGCTGTTGAGCAATGCCAATAGGTCTAACTAAAAAAATGCGAGACCTATTGCATTTCTAATGCTTGTTTTTGTTTTCAGTAACAGTTTGTTTTGTTTTGAAGGTGCTCAGCTAACTGTATTTCTGGCTGACTCACATTTTAACCTCATAGATGCTATTAAACATTCCTCCCCAGTGCTGCGCTGTCCATTGGAACTAGTGCTGAATGGACGTCCAATGGTCGTGCGCAGCACTGGGGAGGTAGTGCTGCCGTCGGCCAATGCACCGAGACAGCAGTTAAGGGGTTAAGACATACCGGATGCTCAGTTTATCGGCGTGGGAAGGATGGCTGCCTGAACATGCCCTGCCGGGTTCAAACATGTGACCGGCGGGTCACACACACAGGCAGCCACAGTGAACTCGATTACCATTCTCATTCGAGCTGGTACTGCACCCTCCCTCCTGTCTTCAAACTTGCAGCACCCTGACCGAGGTTTTCAAGGCGCCTTGTCAATAAATCATATAATTAAGAATTGCAATGAAGTTCTCCCCTTTTACATGCGCCATTTGCTCTCAACCGTGCATGGAAAGGTTAATGTCTTGCGTCACCCCTGAAACATCATTGACCTGAAAGTACTTTCCTGGCCAGAACACTAAAAAAACATCAAATTCGTCCAAGTGTGCATTCAAGCACCTTATTGTTGTGACTTTTGTTCTGGGCCACTGGAATTATGCGGCAGAGGAGTGCCAAAGTATGCAGCAGGGTTAAGTAAATCATGCGGCAAGAAATGGCAAATTATGTGGCGTAATGCTGCACATTTTGTGATAGTATTACTTCATTATTTTGTCATTTGTAAACTGTCTGGACCTCATTAGTACAATTTTAACACAAAAATACAGCAATGAGAGAAAGAAAAGTCCCAGTCAACCTTTGCAAAGGGCTTCAACTGCTCAGCAACACGTCACTGCATTTTTAGTAACGTTTTAACCGTTTGAGCAAAAAAAGTTTTTTGTTAAAATCTGCCCAATATGCATCAAATGATGGATTAGATGATAAATACGTCAAAGCTATAGTTATGTGAAAAACGCCACGGGCGCAGTATTACATAATACCAGTGGCCTTGCCTTTGTTCCATTTCTGCAATTGTGATTTTCTCGAAGGTTCTCTTGGCCTGCTCACCATCATTTTCTCAATTAAGTCCTGCCAACTTTTGTCCTTTTTAGGTCTTGCCTAGGCAGCGCATATGCGCTGCTCTGCGAGACATGTTGTATTCCATCTGTGGTGTTTGGCCACGCCCATCAGTTTTAATTGGGTCTTTGTGGTGCCCCTGGTAAAATCTTGCTTTTGAATGGTCCCTTCGTTGTCTTTGTCCCACCTTTTGGTTGTTTGTTTTTGCACTGGCGAATGACCCAGTTACAGGGATCAGTTCACTTTTAACCACTTATGCACTTTTGGTGCATTACTTTTTGTTTTGCCTTAGCTCGCGCGCCATCCCTTCACCACCTCCCGCCCGTTGCCGCGTTTCACGATTGTCCTGGCAGTGTTAAAAGTGAAACTCATTGTGGGAAAGCAGTGTAATGCGGGACAGAAGCCATGAAGATGTCACAGACTATGTGGGGGCATGTGTGATGGTAGCTCGCACCGTCTTCCTGGGAAGTCATGGTTTAAGTTAACCCGTCGCTGTGGTGCAGTCTCACTGGCTGCAACACGTGGTCATTTTCATGTCTTCTGCTTTAGGCTGCCTTGTGGGTGAAAGTAAAACTGTACCCTACGGCCAAGCTCTTTCTACTCCTCGCAGTGCTTCGAAGTCGAGCGACAGCGGGGGCTGAGACCACCGTCCGCTGGCAGCATGCTGTGGGGGAGCTCTGTCCTCACCCTTTTCAGCCTGGGGATTGTTTAGTCTGTAGTCATGCTCTGTTCTGCCTCTTTTTCACGAGCGGATTAATAGGTTTTCTTTATATTGAGAAAGAGTACTCAGTTTATCTTTGCAGTTCCCCGTTTCGATGGACGGCATCCATCTGCAGAGTGCCACCCCCTTCTCGTAACCGGTTGAGGCCAAGGTAATCATCTGACTTGAATATCGCTCTGCCCGTCTCATGGCTTCCAGAAAACAGATATGCCCTCCCTATGAGCTGTCCTTCATGCTTCTGCAGATTTCTGACCAGTACTAAACAAGCAGTTGCAATGCAATATGTCTCAATTAACTGAAAGTTTGAGCTATTGGCTTTGCAAATAATAATGCTGAAACTGTCACTAATGCGAGTCCTATTGCATTGAAAATGCTTGTTGAGTATTACCACTGCACGCACTGGTACCTCAGAGTATGCTTCCTTGTGCCAGCTGTGTATGTTTAGTGGCACGAGGGGGGAGGGAGGTTGATGCCTTGATTCCCAGGGGCCCGGTTGATTTCAGGCCCCTGTACATTGTGAGCATCCAGGGCACACGCCCCCCTTCCGCCCAGTGTTTGTATACTTCCTGGCTGAGGAGGAAGTGGGCTCACCCCTTCCACTGGGCTTTTATTCTTCTACTCGGGCACCTCTGTACAGCTCTTCCTGGAACTGTGGTGGTTTAATATGTTTGCTGCTGTTGGTAGTCTTTCACCTGTGCCTACACAGGCCAGAATCCATAATTTGGCTAGTCGTTGTTTTCAGAACAATATGGCAACGTTTTGTGGTCTCTGGGCGGCTCCCAGGGGGTTTGTAGTGCTTGTTAGTGCACTAGTCTGAAGCTCCCCTCCTCCCCAGCACCATTGTTGGCAGGTAAAGGAAATTGCCTCATTCCTCGTTGACTAATTAATACTTGAGTGAGGAGAAAGGTATGATTCCTATTTCTGCCCTGTAACATTCCCTTCATCCTCAGGCCTCCGAAGCTGAGGACATCAGAAATCAGTCGTTCCCATGCATCCTTGCCTGCTCCAGAGAAGGTGCTTGGAGCCCTCACTTTGAGTTGCACTGATCCCGTTTCCACTTGTTCACCTCAGAAACCACTGAGTGACCTCTAGGGTACTCCCAGGGTCAGCCATCTCCCTGTGGTGCTTACCTTCCACCAGGTACACTGGAATTATGCGATTGTGGAGCCGCTGCGATTTCGCATAATTGTAGATTTGCCTCATTTGCCACGTAATCCATCATCACACAACAATGGTTTCTAGCTCAAACGGTTCAAAGGTTAGTGAAAACGCTGCAACACGTGTTGCGCAGTGGAAGGCCCTTTGGCAAAGGTCGATTGGTCACCTCTCTGTAGCTTATTGCTATATTTGGGTGTTAATCTGGTACAAATGATGTACAACTAATGCTCCAATAGTGTTAACAAGCTAAACAATTGCCAAATGAAGTAAAACCATACAAACTGTGCTGCATAATGCCACACAATTTGCGTTTTGCTTGCCGCGTAATTTACTCAACCCTGCCACATAATTTGACCCTCCTTTGCTGCAAAATTCCAGTGGTGGTGCCTTCTACATGAAGTCCCTTAGAAGCCCCCTCGCCTTACACTGAAGCAAACCACATCAATAGGTGGAAGATAAGTAGCGTTGTATGAAAGTCACCCCAATCTAAAATAATATCTGCTGCCCTTAGAAGGCCCAGTGTTTGTCCAAATATGGCTGCCAGGCACCCACCTCAATTACAATCCAGCAGGTCTCCTGTAGCAGAAGATAAGCCCAAACCATGACTGGTCCAAAGTGCAGGCTCCTAGACTACGTCACCCCCCTGCCCCCAATCTCTGACTGGTATAAGTTCCTGGTCTTCATCATTGAAGGCCAATTCTTCTCCCAAACGTGTATATCGCCCTGACACTAGGGTGTCCGCCATCACTTCTCTGAAAAATCAAACTCATCCCAACACGCAATAATTCAGAATCTGGGTTCAAGCTCTTGCCCTTACTTGCAACCCTCAGCTCAGCGCATGCCCCTCTCTATGTCGCCTTATGTGCAATGACTTTTTAATCAATGGGCTAAACCTTGACCGTCTGTATCACACCCACCCAATCGGGAAACTACGCTGAATGCCTTGGGTTTGCTTGGGTTTACTTGTCTCATTTGGATCAGTCATGCCAAAGCTCTGTGAACCGCTTCTCTCTGGCTGCCTATTAACCCCTTCCATGCTCTTGACGAACCCCAGCTGTCATGCACTACGGTGCTCGTGTGCTGATGACGGCTGGGGTTCGTCATGACCCGCCCCTGTTCGTGCTGTTTACAGCACACCAGGGGAATCGCGGCCGCATGGAAGGGGTTAAATCCTGTATCAATATTAAAATCATGCTCATTGTACACTGATTTCTTGTTGGCCACGTGCACATAGTTATGAGTTCTCTGTTCACGGCGCTCCTCCCTGATGAGCCCCAAAAGGCAGAAGTCAGTCTGGTTTTGCTTTTGTTCTCGTTACAGGGGGTGTGGTTGTGCAGTTTAGGCATGATGCTTCCTGTTGTAGGAGGAGCAACACTGATTTGTATCTGGTTACTTTCTGTCCAGATTGCCACAGAGACCAAAAAACAATGGACTGGAATGCAGCTCAGAGTTACTGCCCATGACTGAGAGTAGGTCGAGCATTCCGTTCATTTTTTTTTTTACTTGTGCACATTCATCTTAGTGTGTCTCCAATATTATGGGCCTGATTTAGGTCTTGGTGGATGGGTTACTCTGTTACAAAGGTGACGAATATCCCGTTGCTGAAATATAAATCCCGTAGGATATAATGGGATTTTGGTGGAGCGGATATCAGTCACCACTGTGACAGAGTAACCGGTCCGCCAAGATCTAAATCAGGCCCTCTGTGCCTACATTTTCCCCGAGAACAGCCATCAAAGTCTACTTGCTCACTTAAAAAAAAAAAAAGAGCATTCCTGAAAGGAGAACACTGTTGGTCCATTGTGGTTCCTACATTGTGGAACCCTGGTCTTGCTCCTCAGACAATGGGTCTCACCACCTGCAATCTACTCGCTCTCTTAACACCTTGGCTGCTGTGACTTTTCCCCTCCTGTGCTGACCTTCCTTGAATACTATTGTTCATGACGAGCTCAGCTCGTCATAAGCACAGCTCCACTGTGCCTCATGACGAGCTGAGCTCGTCATGAGCATGGAAGGGGTTAAACCTCCCTTTTTAGGTCAAGCCTAGGCAGCGCGCAGGCGCTGTCTGCCAGACCTGTTGTTATCTCCTCTATCAGATTTTGACATGCCGATGAATTGCCATTTGTTCTTTTTTGTGTCATTTAGAAATACAGGGTTTTAATTGGTGTATTGGGTCTGATTCTCCCGCCTTTGTGTGCTTGGGTCACGCCCAGGCGATTTCACTCATTGTTTGCTTGGTTGGCCTTCCCAGTACGTCTGCAGTTCCTCCTGGTCATCCTGATCAGCATTTTTATTTTGTAGGTTATCAACATTGTTTTAGGCTTTCAGGTCTTTTCACGGAGCAATGCTCTGTTCGGCACCTGCAAAGTGACAATTTCTGTCCGGTAGCTGTTGAGCAATGCCAATAGCTCTAACTCCAAAAAATGGGAGACCTATTGCATTTCTAATGCTTGTTTCTAAATATGCTTAATTTGTACTTATTGAGCAGTTGTGTTTTCATCTTTACACCACTAGTGCCAATACACCTTCACTCTGAGTGCTCAATAAGTGACTTATAACATCATCTGCAGCATCACATGCAAAGCTTTAACCCCTTCCATGCTGACAGTGACAGTGCTCCCAGCCGTCATGGCACACAGTGCTCGTGTGCTGATGACGGCTGGGGGCCGCCATGACCACGCCCGCAATTGGAATGTGTCGCACAGGAGCGGAATTCCGGCCACGGGCAAGGGGTTAAAGACCAAAGTACCACCTCAGCGATGGGAAAACATAGAGCCTGATTTGGAGTTTGGCTGACAGATGCTCCATCACAAGCGTGATGGATGTTCCGTCTGCAGAATTACAAGTTCCTTAGGGTATGATTCACTTGTAATGAGGTGGGCTGGATATTTCATGTGTTTGTATCTCTAAATCCGGCCCGTAGGATGTGGAGAGGTTTGTCTTGGTGTCTTATGTTGCAAAGTACATTGTCAAGCAACACACCCAGGGTGTGGGTCTACATCTCACTGAACATCACTGTTGCTCCATCACCCCCAAAAATAAAAACCCACCCCATTGCTCGCACATCAATACCTCCCACCCTATAGCATAAATTGGAGGGACACCTGTCTGGCTCACCTAGCCAATCATTATGTGCACATTTCCAAATTGGTCCTGCTCAGTGTTAAATTGCTTTCAGATAGGTTTGTGATGTTCAAATACCTAAACATAGGTAGACCCAAAAAGTGTTTTAAAAATAAAATAATGTGGTCACATAACAGAGCGAAGCTAACTCCAGTTATGTGGTGCCCCTAATGTCTGTCCGTATGTGTAGATGTTGGCTTAGACAGAATCACCTTTAATTCCTGCTATGTCTTTTGTTTCCCATGTTTTTGTTTTTTTTATTTTGTTTTTGTTTCTTGTATTTAATTTTTTATGTTTTCTTTTTATATTGTAGTTGATGTGGTGTTGGTTGTTGAAGTTGCACATTGTTTTGTGGGGTTTGTAAGGTTACCAGACTTGCAAACTCGCACAGTGCTACTGTGTATATCACACGATATTGGCTCCCTTCATATGGCCTCCTGGTGAGGAGCTGTTATCACATGGTGGCAGGGAAAATCTGTTGGAAACCACTGCAAAGAGGCGATTTCCTTTGAGGCTTTTAACAGCCAGTGTCCTTTAAGAGGTATGAAAACACACTGGGACTTTGGCACCAGCATCTGCAAGCTTTTTGTTAGGTCTTGCCTGACAGTGTGCGCACTGTTGCTGCGAGGGGTATTATATAAAGCTAAGTGCTTGGAGCCCACCCATTACTTATCATTTGTTGGCGTCATTGCCACTGTTCTTGGCTGCCTAATAATTAGCCAGCATAGGCCGTGGAACCCCTTTATTTTAGGTCTTTGGAGCATGGACCAAGTGCCTTGCTCTATCCTTCCGCTGCTTGCACTGTGATTCAGGTTACTTTATTTTTTTCATTTTTCTTTCCATCATTTGCACCTGCATGCTACTCCTTTGGGTTGCTTCTAACTTCCGTCCTGTTCCTTGTATGAAGTTATTTATTTTTGAGACTTAAATATAACCACACACATAAAACAAAATATTGCTTGTTGTAATTTGTTTTCTAATTTGAAACTTCCTTTTACAGCATCAAATAAATGGCACGGAATATTAAAGCAGTCCCTGTGGCTGCATCTGTTTGTGGGCTGTGCCTCGCCTCTGCGCATACAAAGTATGTGTCCGTTTAAAGTGCTTCAATTTTGTGCAGGTCAGCATCAGCCAGATGTGGGTCTCTGAAAGCTCAGTGTCCACATCTGGAGGGCAGTGTGAGCCTGAAATACTGCAGCAATCTCAGACTGAACATGTGCATAATAATGTCCTCTCCGGTGATATTCTTGTTGCTAAAAAATGCGAGGAAGAGTGGCCGACGTCCACTTCGCCACCACTTTGACTTCAGTGGCTTGTCAGTGCTGCAAATTCATGGTGATTTTTGTGTGAAATTATCCAAATTCTGTTTATGCAGGCATGATTAAAAATGTGCCCTCCACAAACTGCAAACCTAAACACAGATAATGCTCCTTTCATGTTTCAAGAATGACAAAGGCTTTCTTTAACAAGCATTAGGAAAGCCAATAGCTGTCGCTAGTGAACGCTATTAGCTTTGGCACTGGTATGCAGCAATGCTGTACACAGCAACGCAGATGCTTTGCAGTGTGGCTAAGAATTTACAAGTGCATTAGCCATAGATGCATCAAAATTCTTTTTTTAATAAAATAAAAAAATTTAGCCACAGTGCTAGCCAGATTGGCTACTAAATCATTGGCAAAGTTACTAATGCCTTACTACACAGCGTGAACAAAAAGGCCATGGTAGAGACACTAGTATCAAAGGCAAGACCTATTGGTTTTTCCCAAGGCTTGGTTTTTTTTTGTAGAAGAGGATTTGGTGGGGGCAAAAGTGCCTCTTACGTGCTTCTCGGCACGACTCACCACCCCTCTCACACGTTGAAGTTTTTATTTTGTTGGCAGGTCTGGGTTGCATATATGACTTTGACTCCATGTCACCGGGACTCACCAGTTCCAGTCCGGGTTTTCTTTTAAGCAGACGGTGGTTCGGTTGAGCCAGCGATGTGTGTTCAGCAGCTGCGCGTCCTCCCAGGGTTTAATCCCCATCCTGATGCCGGTTCACAGGCCGAGGCGTCCCCCAGAGCCGCCCCTCTGCAGGAGACCAAAACATGCTGCTCCCAGCTCACACTTGCCCAGAGACCTCCAGAAGTATAGGGCGCAGAGGGGCAGCTGTCAGTGGCCCCAACCTGGGAAAGTTCATATACCTCTGCCCTGAATGATCCAGAAACTTAACAGCCATTTTGATAAAGTACATGACACAATCAAAGTGCAATTGACATTTTTAAAGTTATTACATTGCAGTTTTAACTTAAAGATGGCCTCGAATGAATGACATCTGTTTGTGTTTAGAACTGATTTTGACATAACCCGTTAAAGAGGATATTCTGGGCACTAACTGTGTGCACTGTAGGGGTGGGTAACGACCATCTATTTGTATAGCGCTTAATATAGCATCTGTGCCCTTTCTAGGTGCTGTAATTAAATTCTCCTGTTACATAATTTATTGGTTCTAAATTAACCAGCTCGAAAGGATGGATGTCGCGTGCGGGAGCTCTGGTCTCAGATAACCACACGTTACAGCGGCGCGCGTGTAAATCCCGGATATTCTGAGTGATTAAAGAGTGTTGCGTGTTTTCATTCCCACCCAGTGACCCCTCTTAAAGTGATGAAGCAAATAATGTGACTCTGCCGTACCTAATGTTTCCAAATAAAAAGTCTTAATAAATAATCAAAATGTCTTTGCGGTGCTAGTAAATATGTAGCCTTTTGTGTTGTTAAAATGGGCTTTATGAGACCCCGTCACTTTAAGATCGCCTTCATTCGTGGTCGGCATAATATCTGCCAATGTATATATACCTGGAGGATTGTAAGCAAGTCATGGTTCTTCAGTTTAATTTAATTTGTTAAAGGGATGCGTGATGCACTCTGTTTTTTATTTTTTTAACAATAACCAGAACGTGTGATCGCTTGGGTTCTAAATTATAAAACGCATTACTCTGTAGGTTGTGAGAGAGAGAGGGTTTGTGGAGTGTGTTTTAATAGAAGGGCACCCAAGTTCCACTGCCCCCTGTTGGTGCTACAGGTCACTAAGTGGACCGGCCGGCCCAGCTAGCCACAGAAGCTAGGTAGACTACTAAATCTGCAAATTAGCCCAGTTCGTCCCTGAGTGGGTTCTTGTAGTTGTGTTGGGAGGTGTGTGTTAATGTTGGGGGAGGAAGACATCTGCAGATGGTCGTCTTAAGGAGAAAGCGGTCTTAAAGTGCCTGGGACGTCAAACCTTTCGGGTACCATCTCATGCCAGAGTTAGAACCATCTCTGGATGTTAGTCTGGAGCCGGAGTTTTGAATGTGACCCCCCTGGGCTGGGGTACACTCGCTATAGGAGGTGGGATTTGGCCTGATTGGAGTGGAGCACTCAATGCTTTGTAGTTATTTGAAGTTAATCCCTTTGAATTGTGTCAGACCTCGCCCCGAAAGACTTTAGGATGGACTGTTGTCTCTCTATGAGAAGCTCTGAAAGAAGCCATGATGGACTGCTGTCTCTGGAGGCTCTCCATGCCACTGGATTCAAGCAATCCTGGCTGATGAGGGCTGAAAGCCCGAAACTGGGCCTAAGATGCTTGTTTCCAGTCCAGGGAGGACCTGGCCTGGCAGTTCGGGCTGGATTGTTCCCATTGGGCGCAGGGTCAAGACTGATTTGCATATGGCTGGGTCCAAACTGGAATGGCATTGTGAGCAAATAAAAAAAACGATGGATTTAGGCCCAGACCTTTGTACTGGGGGTGAATGTGTGACATTGTTCTGCATTCTGTCCATCAATTGTTCTTTTTGCATTGGTCACCCCGAGTGGGACAGGTATGGTCAGACATGAGTCCCGTGCTCTCCATGCCACTGGATTCAAGCAATCCTGGCTGATGAGGGCTGAAAGCCCGAAACTGGGCCTAAGATGCTTGTTTCCAGTCCAGGGAGGACCTGGCCTGGCAGTTCGGGCTGGATTGTTCCCATTGGGCGCAGGGTCAAGACTGATTTGCATATGGCTGGGTCCAAACTGGAATGGCATTGTGAGCAAATAAAAAAAAACGATGGATTTAGGCCCAGACCTTTGTACTGGGGGTGAATGTGTGACATTGTTCTGCATTCTGTCCATCAATTGTTCTTTTTGCATTGGTCACCCCGAGTGGGACAGGTATGGTCAGACATGAGTCCCGTGCTCTCCATGCCACTAGAATCAAGCTATCCTGGCTGATGAGGGCTGAAAGCCCGAAACTGGGCCTAAGATGCTTGTTTCCAGTCCAGGGAGGACCTGGCCTGGCAGTTCGGGCTGGACTGTTCCCATTGGGCGCAGGGTCAAGACTGATTTGCATATGGCTGGGTCCAAACTGGAATGGCATTGTGAGCAAATAAAAAAAACGATGGATTTAGGCCCAGACCTTTGTACTGGGGGTGAATGTGTGACATTGTTCTGCATTTTGTCCATCAATTGTTCTTTTTGCATTTGTCTCTGGAGGAGAAGCTCTGGAAGAAGATCGGGTGGGCTGTTGACTCCTGAGGAGAAGGTCTGAAAGAAGCTAGGCTGGGCAGTTGTCTTTAATGGAGACCGTCTGATAGAAGCTAAGCTGGGCTGTTGTCTTTAATGGAGACCGTCTGATAGAAGCTAGGCTGGGCTGTTGTTTCAAGGGGAGAAGTTCTAGAAAAGCTATAATGGCATCTTGTCAATGATGGAGAAGGTTTGAAAGAAGCTGGGATGGACTGTTGTCTCCTGAGGAGAAGGTCTGGAAGAAGCCAAGGTGGGCTGATGTGTACTGAGGAGAAGATCTTTAAGAAGCTAGGAGGGGCTGCTGTCTCCTGGGGAGAAGTTCTGTAAGAAGCTGCAGTGGCCTGTTTCCTAATGTGAGGGTCTGAACGAACCGAGGATAGACTGTTGGTTCCTGAGGTGACGGTCTGCAAGAAGCCAGGATGGACTCTTGTCGATAAGTAGTAGACCGGTCCCTGAGATTAGGAACATTTCGCGGTCTCTTTGTGATCTGCCAACAATCTACAAAAGCTTTTGCTGGCCTTTGGGCATTGCAGACTGTAGGCGGGTACCAGGTTGACACCAAACTCTCACCCTCTCCCCTACAGTTTAGTCCCCCTTTGGCAGACCATGGCTTCCCAGTTTCAGGTGTTTACTTGGATTAGGAAGAGTTTTCTGCGTGGCATGTCTGTTACACAGACGTGGATCTGGTTGTTAGTCTTCTCTTGCATCTGACCAAAGCATACAATTTGGTGCGAAGGGTGGGGGGGGGACGGGCGATTATCCTTAATGTCTCATGTGGGCTTGGAGGTTTTTTTTATTCAAAGTTTGTAGATGCTCCTTTTTCTTGGTCCTCTGTGTATCATCTCTGAAAAGAGCAACTACAAAGTCAAGAGCCAGATTGAGATCTCAGCGGATGGGTTACTCCATCACAATGGTGGCTGATAGCCCATCCACTGAAATTGTAATCCCATTATAACGTATCGTATTTAGATTTCGGCAGACAGGATTTCCGTCACTGTTGTGATGGAGGAACCCGCCCTCCAGGATCCAAATTAGGCCCTTAGTCTTTTGGTCGTCCACTGCCAGTTGAGTCAGCAGTGGTACCACCAGGACCTGTAGGACTGAGAGAGTGTCGCTGCTCTCGTTCTACACCAGAGAGTAGTGCACAATTGTAAGTTCCGTGTGAGTAAGAGTGAAGACAGTGTCTGCCGGGCATCCATAATTGAGACCTCCTTCTACTCCACCTCGATCGCTTGACCAAGATCACGGTGTCGCTGCACCTGGTCCACGCTGCTCCCAGATTTCTTACTCGCTAGATCTCAGAGATGGACCTGAGGTCTTTGAAGGCGAGAGTACCCACCATCTTGGGACTCCCCTTATATTGTTTGGTAATCTTCGGACCCCTTGGCCTGCATCACCTCAAGGTGTGAATTGAGGTTCAGAGCCAGGAACACGAACATTGTGTTTAAATTTAATGCCCCTAGGGCCACTATGGCGCTGGTTTCTACCCGCGCCGTAGGTACTGAGGAGTGGGTGGCATACATCAGCCGCAGGTGGTACTGCCAGGAGCGGGACTGTCCTGGCTCCGTCAAGTAGTGCTTTTGGTACACTAGTGGAGTTTCCACCAGAGGTTGATCATTTATCAGGGCTGGCTGCCTTCCAACCAAACAGCACACAAACAACGTTCTAACTTTGTATAGCAATAGAGTATTTCAGTACATCTAAGGGAGTGCGCAGGTTAATTACTCTTTGTTGTCCGTCCAAAGGTAACCAGAACAGTTGGCCCATGGTGCTCCAAAGTTTTTTTTTTTTGCACATCCTATTCCATAATTAAATGCTTTATTTCATCGGTCTTATGTTTCTGCTGCACTGTGCCAGCAGAGAGGAATTAAAAAAAGTGCCGGATTTGGTTGTTCTTTACACGCACCCTGGTCCAGTATGTGTCCAAGTGGACCCCACCCACAATTATCAAAAGATGGTTCCTGTGAAATCATGTTTCGCTCAGAATCGCCTTCTATTTCATTTTATAATTAAACCTTTCCCTCTGTGGCAGACTTCCTAAACGGTTTCTATTCCACTAAACTGCTCCCTGGCCATGATGCGCCGCCTTGAAACGTGGGACTTGACACAGTGCAAAGAAACACTCAGAAGCCCAGTTGGCGCTATAGAAACATTCTTCTATAGAAATTACGTGAGCAACAAAAATGAAATGTTTGTCATTTTAATACGGCCTGTGAAGTCTAAGAAATGTTATAAAATGGATATAAATTCTGCATTTTCTCCGTGATGCTTGCTGGGGTTAGTTTGAAAGCCAAATTAGTGCCATTTTAGGTCGAGCTAGAGTACGCATGCGAAGCATGCGTCTAGCTCGACAACTAATGTTGCCCGTCTCCTGGGAATCTGAGACAGCGTTCGGCCACGCGCTTCTGGTGTCTCAGATTTGTCCGTGTGAGCGTGCTTTTGCTGCTGGCTGCTTGCTGTGTGTGCGCGCTTTTGCTTTCGGTTATGTCTTTCGCAAGACGTGTAGTGCTGGGCGCAGGCATTCTGCTGTTTGGAGTGCGCTTGTGTAAACATCTGAAATAGTTAGTTTGTGTACACATATTAAAATGAAATGCTTACAACACGTGCAGTGCTGGCCGCTGGCGTTCTGCTGTTTAGAGCGCTCTCGTGAAAACATATCCAATGGTTACAGTTTGTGGAAACATTAAAATGAAATGCTTACAGTTTCTTGGGCTCGCACCATCTGCCACACGCCAGCACGAAGCGGGGCTCTCCCCTTAGGCATGGGAGCCCGCAGTCTCCCCGCTGGTCTTCACCCGGGCCCCCTCCTGGGACCCGGATTTCAGCTGCCGCACTTCGCTTTCGCTCCGGACGCGTGCTCCTCAATACGAAACTTAAGAATGGCGCGCATGCGCAGGCAGCCCCCGCCCTCCCACTCCTCACAGCCCGGATACTGAGCTTGTTTTTGTTTGCAGTTTTATATAGCGCAAACGCGACACGAAGGTACTGGAGCGCTTTACATGATGACCACCAGTTACATCACACGTGGACCTGTTAATTGATTGAAGGCACAGGAAGAATAAGTGATCTTCCCAGAATCACAGGATGAGCCGACGCCGAAATTCGAAGCTGCTCAACATTTTGTCAGGTCAGACTTCTTCAGCCAATCTCGGATTCCTAGTCAACTCTTCATTCCTTGCATACGGGGACTTACAGACCCACACAAAACACAGGGCAGCTAAAATACAAAATAATCGTCATCTAAAGCCCAGATCTGGACTGACTGAAGGCGTGGTATCTCCTGGCAGCACTTTCCCAATCTCTAGACGCTCTTCCCACCCGCAGGGACCTCGCTTACAGCACCGATAAACTGCCCTCAGCAGGGGACCCCAGTTTACACTCCATTGCTGCCCTTAAAGGTCTCCTCACAGTCTCTCCCTACTCCTTCACAGTCTTTTTTAGGAACTCCCTGACCCAGACACTGTTCCCTCTCTCAGGCCAGGTGTCTTCGAACCTCCACCACAGGGATAGCTCTCCTCCGCTTTTGGTCCTCTTCCATCAGATGCCACTCCATATTTAACACCTCTCCCCCAGTGCAAATAGTTTTTTCCTGAGAAAAAATAAAGCAGCCTCGAATGTGCAACCGACAACTAAGTGATGTGTGTTGCAGCCACGCATTACCGTTTCTATTGTTTTCTTGTTATTGTTCTCATATATTGTGACTTATTTAAAAAAAAAATTGGACCATAAATATTATGAATAGCCAATTGGCAAAATAGTTTCAGCATGTTCCCAAAAAGTGTTGTGGAATTCACAGTGGAAGTGGCAAGAGCCCTCACCCGTTCGTCAGCACTGCTGCACTTTTAAGGCTGATGCGGATTGTAACACCCATGCATACGTTGGGCATTAAGGAGTGACTGTTTACAGGCATTCGTCTAAAGAGACATTCTGGGCAAAAAACGATGGACTAGAATAAGACTCTAAGCAATTGCAGTGGCTGCGACTTTTGAAAGCACTCCACCCGTTATCAGTGTGTCTCAGCGTTTTATGCCTCTGCATTCTAATATGCTTTCCTCCAATCTTCGTTGAAAAGCCCACTTGGCCAAAACATTGCACGGTTGAATAACTGACAGCACATTTCAGCGTTTATTTGTAAAGGGGCAGGACCAGCACATTGCCACCTTCCGAGTTTTTGAGGGGCATTATCCGCTGGTCTGCCAGCTTGACTCCTCCACCCACACCTTTGTGGCTCTTCCGCAAGTGGATATGTTGCCTGGCAGGGGGCTGCCACAGACTGAAAGCACATCGATTCACAGTCCACTTGATCAAAAGGTCCATGCCATGGTCTCCCCACACTACCGTCCTGTCTTCTCCTACCCTTGCAGTCCACTTGATCAAAAGGTCCATGCCATGGTCTCCCCACACTACCGTCCTGTCTTCTCCTACCCTTGCCTTAGTCTATATATACTACAGCCAAACCAAATCCCCGAATAATACCCTACCATGCCTAACTTTGTCTGTTTATTTTAGAAGAGCAAATTGTTTTCAGGATCTTTGCTAATAAATGTGGGTGCAAATTATGGAAGCAAACATCCAATGACCTATTATTGTGGGTACTCTGTATGCATAGCCTCTATCTACTTTTCTTCCTTTTTTAACCCTCACTTTATCTATTGCCCTCACTCTATCTATCTGTCTATCTATCTATCGCCCTCACTCTATCTATTTATCGCCCTCACTCTATCTATCTATCTATCTATCTATCTATCTATCTATCTATTGCCATCACTCTATCTATCTATCTACCTCCCTCAATGTATCTATCCATCGCCCTCACTCCCTCTATCGCCCGCCCTCCCTCTATCGCCCGCCCTCCCTCTATCTATCGCCCGCCCTCTATCTATCGCCCTCACTCTATCTATCTATCTATCGCACTCCCTCTATCGCATCGCCACAGCATCACTCAGCACCACCACAGCATCACTCAGGGGCACCACAACATCACTATGCGCTACCACAGCATCACTGAACGCCGCAGCATCTCTCGTCGCCACCACAACATCACTCAGCGCCACCACAGCATCAATCTGTGCAACCATTCAACAACAACTGGTTTAAATATGTTCTATCAATGTTTAAAGCTTTATTACAAATGTTGCAAAAATATGTTAATATTTCACTTCTGTTCTTGGATTTTCGTCACAATAAAATACACTGAACATAATCTTCACAAAAGTTATATACAAAAGTTTAAGCAATTGCCATTATAAATTACAGTAACTTTAATTTAAGTATTCATTATTTAAAAAAATTAAAAGCCATCGTTAATTGTAATATCAATACATCTAAGCCACGTAAATACAACACATATTGCATTACAAATGCTATAGGTGTCACATTTGCGAAAGTTATAACTATTGGCATTGTAAATGACAAAGCTATTAATTTAGCTATTTTCAAAACCAACACATAAATAAAATGTGTCATTTACAATACCAATAGCTCAAACTTTCCTAATGCGAGACCTATTGCATTGTAAATGCTTGATTTTTTTTTTTAGAATTCTGCTGTGAGCTCGTGTCCCCGTCGCGCGATGCTTTATTTATGATCCTTTACAGTGAGCGCGCGGCACACGCAGAAGCGAGCTGTCTCTCTGGAGATTAAAACACACAGCTGCACTGAATATTTCTGATGTTAAATAGCTGTTTATACGGTTATTTCCTTGAAGCATAATTGCCATCGCAAATACAGTTCTGTGCCACAATATGTTTTGTTTTATTTTTCATGTAAAGTAGGAAAGCAAAGCCAATGTGTACTAACATGTCGACCATTACGTAACATAGCGT
Organism: Lissotriton vulgaris; assembly: GCF_964263255.1. Classification (NCBI taxonomy): domain Eukaryota; kingdom Metazoa; phylum Chordata; class Amphibia; order Caudata; family Salamandridae; genus Lissotriton; species Lissotriton vulgaris. Next base: position 1,079,725,115 of record NC_141698.1, on the reverse strand, counting down.
AACATGTGTATTTGTAAAGCGCACGTTCACCCAGATGGGTATCTTGGCACTGAATAACAAAGGTTTATGTTACCCGAGTCAATGATACTCATATCATTGGCCTCAGAAGGATGAAAGGCTGAGTGCACCCACCGGGATTTGAAGCAGTGACCATGAGGCAGAGCGCAGGCCCCTACAGTAGACACATCAGTTCACTATGCCACCAGACTGAGTACAGAGCTCCCTCTGAAAGGGCTTCAGGTTGAAGGCTGGGGGCAAGGGGGTTTCACCTGTGACAGGTGGCACCGAGAGGACCGGGTACGGGGCAACAGCTTCCTGAACAGACATGAACTGGCCCTATGTTCCATTCCAAGATTGAAGTAGGGACTTAATGTTCACCTATAGAAGGATAAAGATTGCCTTTAGGAGAAACCGCAAAAGCGCTACTCAGGACCGGACTGGCCGTAGCGGTCCCAGGCATTTCCCTGGTGGGCCACCAGGGTGGGGGCCGGTTTTGGGCTGCTGAGGGGCCGTTTTTGTTACAAGGCAGTTTTATCAGCATAGCTGCAAAATCGGCCCCTGTAACAAAATCATCTGAAACCGGCCCCAGCAAATCGCTCGGCCGCGCCCTGGGAGAGACGGGGTGGGCGGGGCAGAGTGGGAAGGGTTGGGCTGTGCTAGTGAGAAGCATCGCTCCCGCTTTTGTTACAGGGCAGATATTGCAGCACTGCTGCAAAACTCAGTAACAAAACAGGCCTCCACTGGTAAAAAATTGCCCCACCCCTCTGGCCTACCAGGGAAACACCTGGTGCCCGCTGTGGCCAGTCCGGCCCGGAGTACGAACAGCAAGGAAAGGGCCTGCAGAGTTAATCAGATGCAGGTGGTTTAAATAGACTTTTGCAGGGGTCTCCAACCTTTCTGTAGTGAGAGCCACTTTTGATCAGTGAAAATCATTGTGAGTTACTGAAGGCTGAGCAGCTTGCGCACTGTTACCAGACACCCCCATGACCGGCTTCATTTACTTAATACCTAATGTCCATAGATCCCGCTACTATGGTTTGAACAAAATACTGTGACTAGGGGCACTACAAAAGGTTTGCCATGTGTGTCAATGGAGTATGTATGAACATGTGTGCAAACGAATAGGATACATGTGTTTGGGTGAATGAGAGCCTGAGTCATATGTACTTGTCGCATAGGACATACGTTTTGCCATGCGTGGCACTGTTAAATGTATACCTTCCACCTGGAGAACAACGACCGAAACACCACCAACCTGCTGGACAACCTCGCAAACCTCGGACTCAAGCAGCTGGTGACCACCTCCACCCACTACGCCGGACACACACTCGACCCCGTCTTCTCATCCAGCAAGGACATCACCTTCAGCCACGCCACGGGACTCCACTGGGCGGACCACAGCTGCGTCCACTTCAGCTTCAGAAGGACCACGATCCACCACCACCAGAAACAGGTTGCATGCAGAAGCTGGAACAAGATAACAGCCGACCAGCTCGCAACTTCCCTGAGCAAGAACCCACCCACCAGCGCAACGAACCCCAGCGAAGCGGCCACCAACCTCACGAAGTGGATCAGCGACTGCGCAGACGACCTCGTCCCTCTGAGGACCCCGCCTAGCAGACCCGGCAGCAAGAAAGCCCCATGGTTCACCGACGAACTCAAGAGCTCCAAGAAGAACTGCAGAGCCCTCGAGAAAGCCTGGCGCAAAGACCCAACACCGGACAACATGACTGCCCTCAAGCTCGCCACCCGAAAACACCACCAACTGATCCACGCCACCAAGAAAACTGCATTCAAGGAACGATTGGACAACAACGCACACAACAGCAAGGAACTCTTCAACATCGTTAAAGAGCTCTCCAACCCCAACGCCGGAAACAACGACATCACCCCTTCACAAGACCTCTGCAACTCCCTTGCCTCCTACTTCCACAACAAGATCGCGGACATACACAACAGCTTCAGCACTCAACCGACGCACGCCACGACCGAACCACCGCCCCCCACCACCACCCTCCGCGTCTGGACCCCGATCAGCACCGAAGACACCTTTCCGCACGATGAACTCCATCCACTCCGGATCTCCGACCTACCCCTGCCCTCACCACGTCTTCAACAAGGCCGACGCTGTCATCGCACCCCACCTGCGGGACATCATCAACACCTCCTTCGACACCGCTACCTTCCCGGAGAGCTGGAAGCACGCCGAACTCAGCGCTCTACTTAAGAAACCATCAGCCGACCCCACCGACCTCAAGAACTACCGCCCCATCTCGCTGCTCCCGTTTCCTGCAAAAGTCATCGAGAAGACCGTCAACAAGCAGCTGGCCGCCTCCCTCGAGACGAACGGATCCCTCGACCTCTCGCAGTCTGGCTTCCGGGCCAACCACAGCACCGAGACCACCCTGATCGCAGCCACCGATGACATCCGAGCCCTGCTCGACAACGGAGAAACAGCGGCCCTCATCCTCCTAGACCTCTCCGCGGCCTTCGACACTGTCTGCCACCGTACCCTAGTACAGCGCCTCAGCAACGTCGGAATCCAGGAGAAGGCACTGGAGTGGATCATCTCCTTCCTCACCGGAAAGACACAGAGAGTCCGCTTCCCCCTGTTCAGATCAGAAGCCACTGAAGTAATCTGCGGCGTTCCCCAAGGCTCCTCGCTCAGCCCAACCCTCTTCAACGTCTACATGAGCCCCCTCGCAGCCATCGCACGCCAGCACAACCTCAACATCATCTCCTACGCCGACGACACCCAGCTGATCCTCTCCCTCACCAACGACCACGCCACCGCCAGAGCCAACCTACACGAAGGGGTGAAAGAGGTAGCCGAATGGATGAAGAACAGCCGCCTGAAACTGAACTCGGACAAGACGGAAGTCCTCATCCTGGGATCTACACCCTCCGCCTGGGACGACTCCTGGTGGCCCCCCGCCCTAGGCAGCGCACCCAAACCAACAGACCACGCACGCAACCTGGGCGTCATCCTGGACTCCTCCCTCTCCATGACCAGACAAGGCAACACCGTCTCCTCGACGTGCTTCAACATCCTGCGCATGCTACGAAAGATCTTCCGGTGGATCCCCACCGGGAGCAGGAAGATGGTCACTCAGGCCCTCGTCACCAGCCGTCTGGACTACGGCAACTCCCTCTACCCCGGAACCTCCGCCAAACTCCAGAAGAGGCTCCAGCGGATCCAGAACGCCTCAGCACGACTCATCCTGGACATCCCCCGTCGCAACCACATCTCCGGACTCCTGAGATACCTGCACTGGCTCCCGGTCAACAAGAGAATCACCTTCCGTCTCCTCACCCACGCACACAAAGCCCTACACAACCAAGGCCCAGGATACCTCAACAGCCGCCTCAACTTCTACGCTCCCAAACGCCAGCTTCGATGGACCGGCCATGCCCTCGCCGCCGTCCCCCGCATCCGAAGAGCCACCACAGGGGGAAGGTCCTTCTCCTACCTCGCCGCCAAGACTTGGAACTCCCTCCCGACCCACCTCCGCCTGACCCAGGACCACCTCGCCTTCAGGAAGCAGCTCAAGACCTGGCTGTTCGAGCAGTAGCAGACCCCCCTCCCCTTGAGACCCTCCGGGTGACTAGTGCGCTATATAAATGCCTTGATTGATTGATTGATTGATAACACAGACATAAAAACGTTTTTAAATGGAGAGATTTAAAGTGCAGATAAATATTCTGCAAAAATGTTCATAATATGGAAACATTTTCCGCACTTTAAATTTATTCCACTTAAAATAATGGCTGTATTTTTCAGTAAAAAATATGGCACCGTGTCTACCCGCCACTAGGAGCAAGATGCCTGCTGTGTTTAAAGGTGACACTTTGAAATGGGAGAAAATTGAACTGAAGAGTTAACTTTGTTTATATGGGTTCTATAATACTCGTCATTTACATTTTCCTTCATTTCTAAGTGTCACATTTACGAAACAGCCGCCATCTCACTCCTGGTGGCGTGTAGACACAGTGACATATTAATAACAGAAATAAACAGCCATTTTTTTTATGGGAGGCATCTAAAGTGAATAAACATGCGTCATAAAACATTAAGGCATAATTTAATGAATTGAAAGTGGAGAAAAACATTAGAGTTAATGTTCCATAGAAATATGTGTCTTCAATTTAAATTTCTCCCATCTAAAAAAAAAGACAATTTTTTAGTTATAAATATGGCGCAATGTCTATTGGTCACTGTAAGCAAGAGGCCTGCTGTTTGTAAATTCAACACTTTGACATCGGAGAAAATTTAAATGAAAAGTTAACTCAATCATCAAGGTAATTTTTCATTTTTATTTTCTTCCCTGTGAAAGCTTTCAGAAGCATCATTTTGTTCTCACACTCCAGTATGAGTAGACAAGGACCTTTAAAAGTGAAGTACCTCAGCGCTTCATTTCTTCGCCATTGTGCCCCCCCCCCCCCCCCCAATCCTGGGTCATATTCTGACTGAGTACTGCTCATTATCAGGCCCTGCTATCTGCAGCCTGATGATAATATCAAATAAACACTGTAAAAGGAAAATGTGACCTTGTGCTCATTTAAAAATGTGTTCAAGGCTGCGAGCTACTCTGAAGGTCTGTGAGCTACTGGTAGCTCGCGATCGACTGGTTGGAGACACCTGGACTAGTGCCTGCTAGGATTTCTGGCTCAATTAGTCACATGCAAGGGATGCGGGTTATGTGAGTGTGGAGCATGGCTGCGAAGCGCTGCGTCAGAGTCTTAAGAGTCAGTGAGGGGAGCGCTCAGCTCCCCTGGGGCTTCTCAGGGTGCCCTGTGTCACAGAGACCACATACGAAACAATGACCCTGTATAAAAACACCAGCCAATGACTGCACCGTGCAAAGCAGCTCTGAGCCTGCTATTAGCATGACGTCGTCATGGGGCAGGCCAGGGGCGGCTCTAGGCTCATGGCGGCCCTGGGCACGGAGCGTAGGAAGGCCCCTCCCCCACCCAGGAACGCAGGCACAGAGGCTAGTGAAGAGGGGGGGGGGTTAGGGTGTTTGGAAGTGGAACAGAGCCGGAGGCCGCCAAATCCCTGCCAGGGGCCGCCACGCAAATATGTATCCATCCTCAGAGGATTATTATATTAAGGATATATATTGGTGTGGCGGCCCCTGGGGTTTGGCGGCCCTGTGCAGGTGCACAGCTTGCACATGCCTAAGGCCGCCTGGGCAGGCTCAGTGGCATGAATTAATAAGACTAGCACTGCTCAGCCCCCGCTCTCTCTCACCAGCACCCTGCTGAGTCCTGCTCTACAAGTAACCCCAGAGCGGAGCTAGAAGATAAGGTGTCTGAGTTGGGAAGAAGTGAAATCCTGCTGAAAATTGTTCTCGCCATCCCTGCACCCTTTATCACCTCTGGCGGTAAATTGTCTAAGCAGGTAATTTGAAAGGGGAGCAAGATTTTTCTTTTAAGGCATCGAATAGCTTCTCTTCTGGTTTTGTTCTTTCCATTCTTGTACTTGTGTTACATTTGCCATGGAAAAAGCAGGGCGGCAATTCCCAGAATGCAAAAGTAAATAGTCGTGGAAGAGTGGCTCACCCCAGACCTTAATAGCAACGTATATTCTGTCTCATGAATTTTGATGGGCTTTGAACTTGAGGAGAGAAAGTGATATACATCACTTGTGATGGATACTTCTAACCGCAGATTTCTCACCTTTAGAATATCCCCAGGCGCCAGACTGGAGCCGGAAAATCCCGTGCCCCAAGGAAAATTCTATCCCCTTAAGCAATGCCCATTATGTAACCATTTACTTATTTCTGTGTAATATTCTGATCTCAAAAAATGAAACAGACATTGGACCGAGAATGGCATTTTTTGTAAAGCAGACAAGAGAAGGTATTCTGTCAAAATATAAATGGCAGGAAAAAGCTATTTACGGATGTCTACCTGGGTGAACAAAAATAACTTATTTTCCAGAATGTTGTTCTAAGAAATTGGGTTATTCGTTTTGCAGGATGTGAGGCCTGCGCAAGTAATAGGTTCACATTTATCTCCTTATGAGGAACCAAGTACCCCATTGTAGCACTAGACTCCCTCCGGGTAGCAAAGCAGAGCAGTCCAAGGCCTACCCAGGGAGGTGGTGTGGGCTATCGCCATTCGCTGGCACACAATAGCACTCAGTACATGATTTAGCAGTCAATGCAATTTCTTTGAAAAAGTAAATTTACTACACACGCACTACTTAATACTACACATTAATTTACAAATACATACAGTAGGCATAATCACTATCAAATACTGTTTTCCGATCCTTGGAAAAAAAAATAATAAAAGAGCAAAATACAATTTAGAACATTAATATAATTAGAATTAAAATCATAGTTTCAGTGCAAAATGAACGACTGTAATAAAGTGTGTTAGCTTCGCAATATGCTACCTCCACTCCCGATTACCCCTCCATCAGTTTCCTGCTTCATATGACGCAATTTGAAAGATGCAATTCATCACAGATTCACAAGAACAGATCATAAAAAAGAACTGTAAAACATTGATACAAAATCAATCAGGTGCAAGAACTGCTGCATAAAGTGCATTTACTGAGTAATAAGCTACCTCGACTGCTGTTACCCCGCCATTGATTTCCTACTTCGTATAAACATTTTAACCTCTTGGATGCTCATGACGAGGTCAGCTCGTCATAAGCCACGGCGCTCCGCTGCTCATGACGAGCTGAGCTCGTCATGACCGCGCCCGTTCCGTGGAACGCTCGCACGCTGGGCTGATTCCCCTGCTGTGCTGAACGTTCCATTGGAACGGGCGCTGTCATGACGAGCTCAGCTCGTCATGAGCACCGGAGCGCTGTGGCTCATGACGAGCTGACCTTGTCATGAGCATGGGGGCGGTGCACGCGCCCGCCCCCCAGCACAGCGGGGGAATCCCGCCAGCGGCAAAGGGGTTAACGACAAACACTGAAACCGATATCGGGCTGCCTAAAATCTAGATATACGTCACTGCTTCCCTACATTTCTTAAAAGCAAATGATTTCAGTTTGTGGTTAAGACCGACATTAGGCAGATAGAAGTATCTTTGGTGACGTGAAATAACATTTGACCCCCAAAATCATAGTACCCCCACCCATAACAGGTAATAGGGGGGGGGTCATTTAAAATAAAAAACAGGCCCATTGGCTTTGTCAGGGGGTAACCACATCAATATATAAGGCAAGCCTATTGGCTTTGTGCAGGGAGTCCCCGCAATATAATATAAAAAAATAAAAAACAAATCACTGGTATCACTAAAAACAATCAGCAGAATAATTATTAACAATAAAAGCATTGCAATGTTTAATAATAATCCTTGTATCAGTATACTTTAAATACAGCATTAAACTGAAAATAATGTGTGTGGGTATTTATTTTATACACTCAGACCACATAATATGCAGCCATTGGACCAACCAGTAGGGGTCCCTGTGCTCCACAGCTGTAGAGCAATAGCTACAACCCAGGGACTGCTTTAAAATTGTGACAATAGTTTCTGACGGTCATATTTCCTGGAGCCTGAGAGACATTAGGTGCATTTATCAAAGCTACTCAAGAGGGGGCTGCTGTGCTCCCGCAGTCCCAGGGCACTTTGTCACAAATGTTGGTGCACCACAAGGCAGAGTATATTTACAAATTAAGCCCAACAGAGCATTATGAGGCACTTTGAACTGGGAGCAATGAATATTTTATTAGCAGGTCCAGCTAATGTATTTACACACGCAACGTCACTCTGCGCATATTATTTTTCAAATCTTTTTTTCTTTTTTTAGAGCGATGCACCGGTTGCATCCACATCAGTATGTATAGTTGGGGAAGTCCAGGGAGCCCACTTCCACGCTGCCCGCCAGCTTCACACCTGCGTTGCTTTGTGTACTAGCCTCCCTGCTCCCCCAGTCATGGGCCTGGGAAGCAGAAGGCAGCACCACACCACAGGAGATCCCCGATGGCCCTATTCCCCCCCCACCAAACACGCCAGGGATGGGGTCTCACACATACATGCCCCTCCCCCAAAAATAAAGCGAAGCCCCACACCCTCCATTTCTCAGAAAAGGTAAATAGGTCACAATTAAACTGCATAACTCTAGCCCTGGTGGTCCCAACTTGTTTAGCTCCTGTGGTGAACCCTTGCCACCTGGAGCAGTTCCAGCTGGCCTTCTGACTTCCAAGAGGCCACACTCTGTGCTTAGTGGGTTTCATCGGCTCCCTGCATCTTCTTTTTCCTTTGCCTGACTCCTGGTTCTCCTTCCTGCGTGCTGGGGCACTGAGGTCCAGATCTTCCTCAAACTGGTCCTCGAGGGCTTTCAGGGGCAGCACAACTGACCCTGGAGAGCGCATCTAATCCTGGAGGTCAGCTTGATTCCAAGGTCCTTAGTCCATCATGTAGGGCAGTTGGTGGTTTCTTCTTCCAGTTGCCCATGGTGTTGCTGCCTTCACCCAGTCCAGGTCAAAGGTCTTGCTCTCCTTTCAGGTTCTGGGGCTTCCACTTTTATGCCCAGTGCCATTCTGTGGGTCGGGGAAACACCCCTTTGTCGAATCCTAAAAGGGATTCTGGGTAGTTCCTCCCATTACCAATGGTTTAGCTTCCGCCTGACTAGTAAAACAAAGAAAGGGGCAGGCCTGGTATCTGGCTCCTTTCTGTGTTCTTGAAGTATAAGACGGTCAGGGACAGCGCCCCCTGCCATGAAGATCCACTCCCCTCTACACCCAAACCTTCTTAGTCCACTGTCTGGGCACACATTTCCCAATGGGGGAGCCATTAACAGTCCAGGCAGCTGGCCACTCACAGAAAGGCCTCAGAAACTTGAGGCAATGCCAACTTCTAAAAGTGGCGTTTCGAAAATAATAATTTAAAAAATCTTTACCATTGAAGAGGGGTTTAAATTATAATTCACATGAGTGGAAGAAGTATTTCTTTAGCTGCTGCCAATTCAAATTTAGAATTTAATAATGCAACAAAATAGACCAATGATTCCCTTTGAAGCAGCCAGCCTTGCTACATTGAAAATTGTTTTGGGGAATATTTCACTGTAAGGACATGTTCAACATCAATTTCTACATGGCGTACCTTTAAATAACGTACCCTGCATTTATAGGCAATATGGCCTACATATGGGTGACATTAATATTTAAAAGAAAGCTTTAGGCCTGTCATGAGGGGTAATTTGGCAGGTCGAATTTGTAGGTAAAGCTGCCGCAAGCAAGTTACTTGTGTGCAGCTACCAGGCTGCGCACAATGTAATCTCTCACTTGCAGCATGCAAGCGTATGTGCACATGTGTAACCAGCCCAGTGTCCCTTACCCGAGCTGTGCCTCGGTGGTCTTATCTTATAACACGGATGCTGGTAAACACGTGCAGTCCAATTGCCATGAGTGACACATGGGCAGGGTGACTCACCCATAGTAAAGATCCAAAAATTCGGCCATCAAAATGCAAAAATTCCCAGTGTACTAAATGGACAAAACCCATCTGCAACAACAGACATCTGAAGCTGTGTGAGCAAAATACCAGCTGGAGGATGTGCAAGGAGCCAGCAATATATTGCTGCCCCCTTAGACATGGTGTTAGAGTGCCTGAGGAGTTTGCAGTGCTGTTAGTGGCCTACTTCTGTGTTGGGCGTCCTGGTGAGCGCCACTCGTTATACCCAGGCCTGAGGAGTCCCAGGCTTGTAATGCAATGTAATGAAGTTATTTATAAAGTGCTAACTTCCACTCCGAAAGGAGCATCCCAGCGCTGGAATATCCATGTTTTCAACAATTTACTGTTTTGGGTTTCATTTTTTTGCAGTCTCAGATGGGTTGGCAACTTGTTCCATGCCTTGGTTCCCAGAACAGCCACTGTCTTTCCTCCTTTGGTTTTACATCTAAAGGTAGGGGGTTTAAGGAGGTTGGCTGATGAGGAACTGAGGGTTCTTGATGTGATTGGAATATAAAATTAAACTATTCCACTATCCAGCCCTTACAGCGCAAGTCGTTGTAATGACTTGCGTTGTAAAAACCGCGTTGTAACGGCACGCGGTGTAAAAGCCTGCGTTGTAATGCTGTACATCCCTCTGAGAGGTATTTAGGTCCTAGGTTGAGTGAGGCTCTGAAAGTGATTAAGAGGATTTTAAAAAGTATTCTTTTGTGGAGTGGGAGCCAATGAAGGGCTTTCAAAGCTGCCGATGCCGAGGACCTATGAGGCAGCTTTAGCACTAAGCTCGTCGCTGCGTGTTGGACCACTTGGAGTCTTTTCAAGGTTGATTTTTTTACTCCTGCCAGGAGGCTGTTGCAATGTGTACCACATCCCTGTCAGCTCTTCCCAGCTCCAGGTCATGCATTTGATGACTAGGCCCGAGTGAAATTTTGTTTACGCCGGCATAATCTAATTACATTTCTGGATTTTTGTGTTATGATTGTTATGCGACATGCACAACATTTCACCAAACGACTTGTTGAGAAATTGAGAGTTCACTATGCCATCATGAGAGAATGGGAACAACGCAAATAAACAAACACAAGCAACAAGCTTCAGGGCACCTCGTATTGGCACGCCTGAGCACTGCTGTGTAAATGTTTCCTGATCCAGTCTGGCGCCTGGGGATTTTCAAAAGGTGAAGAATTTGCGGTTAGATAGAGAATCCACCAGAAAGAGCTTTACCGAATGTCATTCGATGCCATGAGTGGATGACTGTGGAGGATCACAAGAAATATTTGATCGTAAAACTGTGATAGCTGATTTTAGGCACAATTTCAATTTGTTAATGGTGATAATACAGTTATTTAGGAATTTTGGAAACTCCATATTATCTTGTCAAAATGTAGATTCCTGAGATTTGATGGAGTGTCTTTTTTTTTATATATACTTAGGGTCTAACTCTAAAACTCTCCTGATGACTAAGAGGTTTAAGAGCTTGCTGCTGACATTTGCACATGTCTTGTGGATCACGAGGTTGAAACTCAGCAGGGCAGTCTCAGCCTTTCATTCCTCCAAATTCAATAACTTGAGTATCTTTAAAGTGATTTTACACCTGTTAGTTGCCAATGCTTAGTATTGGTCCAACAGTAAATTAAAGTCCTTCTTCTAATTAACAAAGCTTTTTTTTCCTCATTGAAATAGAAGTCACCCAGGAGATCCATTTCCATAAGGTAACACATTTCTTCTTAACGGACGTCTGACCAGTGCATGATATTTGTGTGGCAAGTGTGCTTGACCGGACAACAGTTTGTAAGTAGATTACACAGTTTTCTGTCTCCCACCGACAGGTGTACAAATAAACTGCAGTAGGAGTTCAGGGCTGTTTGTGATTAGGGCAACCAGTTTTATGGTATTTATTTTTTTTACATTTCCGTCTGTATTTATACATATTTATTTTTTGCTAATCTGTTTTTATCCAGATTTATTTTGGGTTTTGTAGAAAATCAAGCTGAAATTAGTATATTTCCACATTTATTTAACCTATTTAACCATCCTGCTCAATCTGGGTTTCGTGCTGCTTACAGCACCGAGTCAGCACTGGTGGAAATGTCTGAGGCTATCAGGGAGTGGTTCAGATTATGTTGGACCTCTCTACCGCTTTCGACACGGTTCCCCATCAGCTGCTGATTTCTCAGTTGGCATCCATTGGCATCGCTGGTTCCGCATTAGAATGGCTGACCTCATTTCTGACCAACCGGACTCAGCAGGTGTGGATGCCTCCCTATGCTTCTTCGGCCAAGCTGCTTTCTACCGAGGTACAACAGGGGTCTACATTAAGCCCACTGTTGTTTAATATCTATCTGACCCCCTTCATCTTTTTGGCCGAAGAATTAGGGGCAAAAATAATTGCTTACGCAGACGACACGCAGCTGCTGTTCACCTGGCCGGGCACGGATCTGGACACTTCTTCGGTCCAGACCTGCCTCTCCTCAGTCTTCACTTGGCTCACTCTTGCCTAATTAAAATGCAACGAAGATAAATCTGAAATACTTCTCTATGGGCAGTTTCCCTCTAATTTTGGAGAATCTCTATGGCCGCCCGATGTCCCATTCCCCAGCGCTGTTGGCAAACCAGCAAAAAACGTGGGAGTTTGGTTTGGGGAAAACCTAAAATTTGATGAGCATATTAAAAAACGTACCTGTGGGTGCTTCGGCACCCTGAAAGCTCTTCATAGGTTTTTCCCCTGCTCCTGAGGGCGTCCAAAGAAACAGTGGCAAGGGCTCTCATTCTTCTTAGCCTCGATTACACGAACGCCCTGTTCTCTGGTATTCCTGTCTACCTTACCAACCGCCTTCAAATCAAACAAAACGCGGCAGCCAGACTCCTCTTTAACATCTCATGGCAGTCCAGCGTCCGGCAACATCTACGCAGCCTGCACTGGCTCCCTGTCACACAACGGGTCGTGTTTAAATCCCTTACTTTTGCTCATATAGCCATCCATGGTCAAGGGCCGGCGTACTTGAGGAAGCGCTTTGCCTGGTACTTACCCATCCGTCCACTGCGGTCAACCTCCCAACATCTGTTGGTTGTTCCACGCTTTAAACGAACCCGCCTTGGTGGACAGTCGATCACCATGAAAGCGGCCATCGCCTGGGATACCCTCCCCCGTCGCTATGCGCTACTCAGGATTTCAATCTTTTTTAAAAAGCACTTAAAACCCACCTTTTTAAAATGTCATTGTAACTTTTCTAGTTCTCCACCGCCTAACTGCATTTCTACGCGCCAGGATACTCCTGAGTAATCGAGCGCGCTACAAAACCACTAATAACATAACATAAATATACACTTGTGCGTGAATGCCTGCCAGGTTTCAATGCTGTGAACCACCGCAGAAGATAAATCAATGCGCTTAAATGAAAATATGCACATTTCTGTATCAACCTTGTGCCTAGCTACTGCTGTTAAAGCTTCTTTACTAAAATTCCCTTCTTTTTTAACACCCCTTACCTATCAATCCACACAGACATTGTCCTGACAGTCATGGCAGACAGTATTTAGAATTGCTCAAAAAACAACCCATTTCCCGTTTTTAGCCACATTTAAAAATAAATACAGATGAGAAAATAAATGTTTTCTGTCGGTAATTATATGTAAAAATCAGTAAAAACGGAAAACAGGGAGCCTGATTTGTGATGAGGCTCTTCAGCGAGTGGCTGTAATTCACCCTCGTAGATATTAACTACCTGAGAGCCAATCAAGAGGCAGCATTCCTAGTACTTTGATTTCCAATAGTTTGTTTTACCTGACTTGGTCCTAAATAAATGTATTGACCGCCAAAAGACGGTATCAACTATGCTGTCATTCTAACTAGTGATTTACAGATTGGATATTAATCCTTGATGCAGGTGCATTATCTGCAGAGCTACCTTTAATGTGTTAATTCTGAGGACAGGCAGGCCCATGTTTACATGTAGTGCAATTCCACTGTTTCTTATTGGTGCTTGTCTTTTCTTGCCTGAGCACCCACCCTCAGAAGCTCAATACTAATGTTTTGCTGGTCTGGCCTATGGGACGGCTTTAGCTGTCTCACCAGACTATGGATTTCCCCCCCAAAAAAATTTATGTATATATTCAGTGAAAAAAACAAAGGTTAAAGTGACGTTATAGTTAGATGAAAATGTCACTGACAAGGCAATTTTTGAAACTCCAAAAACCACTGAAATTCACCTGTTCTAGTTATCACAAGTAAATATAACTCGCTCCCTCGCCATGCACAGTGTAAGAAGCAGATGTATCATTTCAGAGCTCATTAGGGATGTTATCAATCCAGTCACTGGGCATGTCATGAGTGTTGTAATATGTGAGGGAATAAGCAGTGCATGTGAGTTGTAGTTACTTTAGGGCAAGTGCTCTAGTTACTTGAAATAACTATAAGTGATGAATTTCAGTTCCCCAGCTTAAGCAGTGAATGTGAATGAGCGGCTACTCAACTGATATCACTCTTCTGCTTGATAATGCTTTTTTTATTTTAGACGGGGCATAGCCCTCCATCCCAAATCACTTAATGACCCCAGAGACCCCATCACACGGTTACTGATTAATTTTCTTAACTAGGTAAGGGGGCATGAGGCCTCCCTCCTCAATCCCAGGGCCACCGATCCTCCGAGGCCGATATTTTTTATATATATATATATATATATTATAAAAAACAAGGGTGTCCCCATGGAGGCATCACACGTGGCACAGTTACCGCTCACCACCCCCGGCAGCAGCAATCACAGCGAGCACTCGCTTCCTCCGTCTTGCAATATGCTAAACGCGTTTCAAGCCGTAAGCCCTTTGTCAATGGCATGCAATCAGCACAGTGAGGCACTGAAATAGATTAGGAACATTTATTAGTTGATGAAGTCAACGCCCATGTGGGCGTGTGCAGGCACAGCATTCTGGTAAATGAAGTCCATATGCCTTAAACTCACATTCCCTGTATGACCAAGTGGATTCAGTGCCTCACAATGTCAAAATGTCAACCCGATTGGGTGGAGGCCAGCCAAAAGTTCACTGTGTTGCTCCCAATGTATTCCGGAGGTGAGGCCCATTCCACTCCTAAACATGCCCACAGTAGCGAGCACAGGACCCGCCTTAGTTCAGCGGTGGGACTTCTCCGCGGCCGGACTACTGGTTCTTGTAGTGCTTATGATAATGCCTCAGGTGAGTAGGTTCTGAGTGGCACGGGGCGGACCCGTGATGGCGCCAACCGGTGTCATCTCAACGGGAGGTCGGAGTCCTGTGAAAAGATGAAAAAACACAGCAGGATGCACAACGCCACAACGCATCAGCCCACAGGGGTTTTAATACTTTTAATTTTGCTGCCACTCAGAACCTACTCACCTGAGGCATTATCATACGCACTACAAGAACCAGAATTCCGTTTGGACACGCCCATATATATATGTATGATTGAAAGGGCTCCCGACCAGAGTTTCTTCCCCCAGGAACCACACAAACGACTTGCACTCCAGGGTCTGTGTTTGAATTGCGTTTAATGGCTATATATATATGTATGTGTATATATATATGTATGTGTGTATATATATATATATATGTATGTATATATATGTAAATGTATTTATATATATGTGTGTGTGTATATATATATATTTATTTATTTATTTTAGCTTTAGGGAGCATGCAGCCCCTTCCCTGAGACTTTTGAAAGCCTGGGAACTCCACACACGGGGCCCTCTGGCACAGTGTTCCAGAACCCCATTCACTGGGACTCTGAGTTCTTCCCTGCCCAGGAGAGTGCAGGCAAGGAACAGAAATCCATCTTTGTACTCGCTCTCTCCCAGGCAGGGAACATGAATTTGCTTCTACCCGGCGGGAGCTGAAATAAGATGTGTTCCTGCTGGGCGGAAGCAAACCAATGCAGCCGGCTCCCACCGCACCAGGGATGGTCGCAGGCTGGAGAGTCGGCAGCTGCCCTGGAGCTCCCCCCCAGGCTCCAAGGCCTCGAATTAATCCTGGTGCCTCAGGTGGCACACACTGCTAATTTTTTATTCGTTTAGGTCCTTGGGGGATGGGGTGTCAGGGGCCATGTAATGGCTGAAGAAATAGGCTGCAAGCACCCCTTTTCCTTAAGTAAAAATGTGGCAACATCATTGACTCTGGAGGGGGATATTGAAATTGAAAAGGACAGCCTTTTCTTTCCAATTTTTCCAAGGATCCATGGATTCTTCATTCTCACGTATCCGCGATCCCATTCAATCAATCATTGTATGAAGATCTGTTTTTGTCTCCAAAAGGGGGTCCATCTTGGACCCCCCCCCCCCTCACACAAGGCCACACAAGGCCACGGGAGTCAGGGTATCCCTACCACTGCCCCCCCCCCCATAAGCTCTCTATGGGGTTTTTTCCTTTTTTTCTGGACAGGGTACTATGGGCCTGATGTAGGTAATCCCAGATTACCGAGTCTTAAATACCGAATCATACCAATTCGGTATTTAGGAACTGGGAATCGGGATGTAGGTAATTTTACCGATTTAATTACCGAATCGGTATGATTCGGTAATTACCGAATCAGTATTTACTGATTTGGTACTTGCCATTCATTCCTATGGGCCTGGAGGCCCTTAGGAATGAATGGCAATTACCGAATCGGTAAATACCGATTCGGTAATTGTTGCACTCCTCAATTGTGCATGGGTGCACATGTTGCAGACATACATGCCCTTAGGGCATGTATGTCTGCAACATGGCACTGTTTTAAAAGCAAAACAAATGCTTTTTAAAGGGTTTTCATTATTTACCACCAACTTCTAGTTGGTGGTAAATAACGAATTCTTAAACCTCTGTGGCACTGATTACAGTGCTACCTACATGTCAAAATACAGATTCGGTAGTTTTAAAATTACCGAATCTGTATTTTAACATGCCCCTACATCCCAAACTCCAAATACCGATCGGTAACGGCCGAAATCGTCCGTTACCGACCGGTATTTGCCTTCCTACATCTGGCCCTAAGTCTTCTAATCCTAAAATTGCTGCGAATCAGATTGTATCCTTTGATATATTAGGTCTGGGGCATCTCTGTGGCGTGACATATACAGAGAGTCTTAATTTCTGAAAACATTGCTAAGGCTGGATCAAGACATAGCTTTCTATCAAATTTGATGTAATTCCATTCAGCAGTTTTTATGGTATCCTGTTCAATATTCCTTTAGGGGAAAAAAAGATGTGATGAAGGCATTCAGAGTCAATCTGATATGTTTCCTACTGACACACCAGGTTTTAGTGCCAGGGGTCTGAGATGAAGTTTATCCATGCCTGGCTTTTCCAACCTGGCTTTTCCAGCAATAGCCCATGAGCTGAGTGCTTCAGTTATATATAGTCAGTTGTCTGTCTCAAGGTCTTTCAGCGGCAGGACACTCTTTTGAGTAGCTGCGCGCTCTATAAGTACCAATTTACATTACATTGCATGCCACCCACTAGCCAGCAGTTCTTCCGTGCATGGAGACTGGGCCTGGGGGTGTCTGTTACCAAGTCACTGTGCATAAAAGAAGTGACACAGATCTGCTCGTTTTTGTAAGGCGACATTGGTGCTGATGCTGCAGCACAGATAATGAGCTGTTTGCAGCACAGACAATGAGCTGTTAAATGCTGCTTTACGGATAGTTTTGTTTTTTCTTCTTCGAGACCATTGTGAGGAATGTGCACACCTGCAGGGTAGCTGGCCCTTAATCAGCAGGGGAGGGCGAGCGGCTCCAATGCCTTGATTGGAGGCGGGCAAGTTTAGTTTTCCCTCCTTGATAAGTCTGTCTCCTTTTTTTTTTTTTTTTGCAGTTTGATATATAAAGCAAATCCGACCAAAGGTATTGGAGCACTTTACATGAGCACCACTTACAATACACACAGTCATGTTAATTTTTTTCTAGGCACAGGGAGATTACATTTTCTGCCCAGAATCACGGGATGTTGAACCAACGCTGAGACTCGAGCCTGGTTCCCAAGTTCCAAAGTCTGCAGCTTTGGCCATAGCCCAACAACCCCCCCCCCCCCCATCTCCCCCAGGGACGGATTTAGGGCAGTGCTACTGGTGCTGCTGCACTGGGCGCTAACCTGCGGAGGGGGCGCCGACATCGGGGCGCTGAGTTCAGCAATAGCTTATGATGGGAGAGGTGAGGGGAACTTTTGTGTGGTGGTAGTGAGATAAACTGAGGAGGCGGTCATGGGGTGTAGGGGTGCTGAAAATGATTGTCGCAACGGGCACCACCAGAAGTAAAGCCGGCCCAGCCCGCCCCACACACACCTCTCCTCACAAAGCAAAAAGGCGTTTGTGAGCACTGCAGGGATGGGGTTTGTAAACTGCAGCACACAGAAAAAAGCCCGAGCAGCTGTTCATCATCTAAAGGCTGCTGTATGTGCAGGGCTGGCACTGCTGTTTCTGCCCTGGCTCAGTCTTTCTGTGTAGATTATATCTTGCTTTATTTAATTTTGCTCTGCTTGAACATGAGAAGGAGGAAACATCAAACACCTGTTTTTTCCCACTTCTGAAATCTAAATGCGGCCTGAATCTCTGAACTTTGTCATGCCTCCGGGAAATTATAATCAATCCACGATCCAGGGCATGTTTTTTCTCTCTCTCTCTCCGATTCGAATTGTTCATTCCAAGCTACGAAAAACAGGCGCAAACCTTAATAGTGTGTCTGTGTGCCGGTCAACAAGTAGGAGTAAAAGATGGAACTGGAGAAAATGAACTATGGAGCGTGATAGAAGTAGAAGTAGTGAACGCATGAGAAAACAAGCAAATATGAATGTTACAAAGAGGAAAAGTGACTGAGAAGAGTGTGAACTAAGGAGAGCAAAGAGGAGAAATACAGTGAGAGGGAGTGACCGTGGGTGGGTTCTTGTGGCTAGTATCTCATGTTCCAGCATGTTACACCCAGTAATGTGCATGCCTTTCATGGCACATATTATGTGGGCCAGTAACAGATGAATAGTGTGTTATGTTCAGACTGATCTACGGTCACGCATTCTGTGGCAGTGACTATTAGACAAGCAAATTCGCTGTAGCGCTTGCTCCCCTGTAAGGTGCAACCACAGAACATGTTTATATATTCGCACATACATTTTGCCATATTCCTAACACCAAGAAGTGGTATAACTACACCGTTCTTTCTTGTTCTGTTGATTGCCTTATTTTGTTACACAAGTATACAAGTCTAGTTCCTGTCCCTGGTTCCAAGATGCTAAGTTTTTTGGATGGCATATAAATTCGGATGGTCGATATTTTTGCTGTGGCACTTTTTTATACGGGCATAGTTCCTCTTGTTGCATATTTATTTTGTGTCTAGAAGCGATGTGTAGTTTTTTTTACATATGAAAAACGAAGAATACTCCAGACTTTCATATGGTTGTTTATTCTTCCAGAAGAGCGACATGAACAGTGTCTATGATTGAAGTGCTGGTCACTTTTTCGAGCTATCAGTCTCAACAGTATCTAAACCTAACATGTTGTCTTGCTTAGCCATTCAGATAATACAGATTCTCCCACATGGTGGCTCAAAACACACACGGCGAAGCAGGACACATTAACGCAAAACAACACCTTTAGAAAAAGGTTTTATTTTACAAAATGCAAAGACTCTTTTTTTAAAATAAGGCTTGGAGTTTTATTTATGCAATGCTCTCGAACAGAAAGGCTTTCCCAGATGCCAAACGCACAGTATTCAAATACACATAGATATATACATATTTATATGCAAGCATTAATAACACTCTTGGTAAATGCAACAGTTAAATGCATGAATAACACTAATGAATAAAGAAGCAGCAAATGGTATGAGATAACACTCAAGAAAATATAATATGGGACGTCCTGCAAGAGATCAGAAAGATATATATACACTATATACATCAAATTATTACTTTGCATGTGCACCTCACTCAGTCACACATGACAAAGAAAAAACACCTTACATGATCAAAGTCACTGGCAACACATCATAATGGCAAAAATCAAAACTCAAACACCTCAAATGACCACAGCCACTGGAACTACGCATCACAATGGCACTAGTCAGAAACAAGTCACCTCACCCGATCATTCACTCGACATCCTTGCCAATTCTCGCTGGGGGGGCTCAAAATTCGGTTTGTCTTACATCAGTACGTCTACTCTGTAAGTGAGCTTCCACTGAAAGACTGCAAGATTACAAGAAAGAAACAGGGCATATGCAGGGCATCATACATTCAGGCTAGAATAAAATAACACACCAAAGTCAATTATAATAATGGTAATCAAAGGTCATCACAGGGTGTCAGACCACAAGAGTGCCTCCAGCACTACACCTCTAGCACTACACGTGTTTAAGTCAATGTCATTGGGAAAATGCGCCATAAAATGCACACTTTAGAAAAGTGAAAAGTAGTTTGAATGGGAAAAGAAGGTTTAGAAAAGGGGCGTTTCCTTCCTCTCTATCTACTTTTAAGCAGTACCTAGTTCACCTGCACAGTTGCACATCATATCACTCGGTTGTGCACACAGCAACAAAAGTGTGCACACAAACATTCTGCTGCTGCACAAGAGGAAGAATAATTAGAGGAAACATTAGTTAGGGCCCCCCTTTTTCTTGGCCCCCGCTCGGCAGATCACCCTGCTCATTAAGATTTGTGAAATAGCGCCAACATTAAATTGTCATTCAGGTTTAGTTTCTGCCCACCATAGGATCAGGCAATGATCGCTCCCACTTCAGCCATTGCTGCATCTGCACTGTGAGTGGCTGTACAAAGCCTGTGCACCCTGTTCACGTTCACCATAAAGTAGTTCCCCTCTTTTCAGTAATAAATCTAGCTCAGTCTGCTTTGTTGTGTATATTTTTCTATATAAACTGTAAATATCAGCTGTTTATACTGCCTGCCCCCTGAGCACCCAGTTAGATGTTGATTTATTTCCTCTCTCCTTTTTAGGTCTCGCCTAGCGTTGCAGTGCACATACGCTGATCGGTCTGCGAGGCTTCCTATAGTTGGGATTTTCTGGAATATCAGTTTAAGCCCCGCCCATCATTTTCATTGGGTCGCGTCCGTGTTTATGCTAAACGTTGGCTTCCCATTGAAAAGGAGGCTTTTTGGTTACCGCCCAGTCTCCTTCTCAAACGTCCCATCTGGACTCGATCGTGTACTGGCGGCGTTAGACGGTCTCCTTATATTACTTGGTAGGCACTTTCTTTTTGTCAGTCTCTGTGAAGCGCGGTGCTGCAGCGCTATGCGCTCGAAATTGTATGGTTTTTTGTATTACTTTAATGAGCACTGCGCCCGCTAGGGACATCGCGCTCACTTTATTTATTTATATTTTCCCGGCGATCCTCAGATTTTGTAAGTAATAGAGCTTAAAAGTAGACCTTCTCTAAAATACTTTTGTATGCCCACTTTTATGATAATTCTGGGGGGGGAACAGCACGTTGGTTTTGTCTTCGCTTTACAAGACTTGTATTTATGGCTTTATGGAGGCCCGTAGTAAAAAGAAACTGCAGCCGAAGGGGACAGGCCGTCTAGAGATCAGTAAAGAAGCCTTAAAAAAGTGTGTGTGAACTATTTAAACTAATAGCAATAACGCCTTGCGTGGCATTTGCGAGGGAGTTTAACAATCACACGTTTGTGTGTTGTGGCATCAGTGAAATTCCTTTTTGTATGAGTTTAGGAATACTCTGGCTTTCTTAAATTCGTGTTTGAGTAGCATCCGTATCTAGCTCATTTGTTTCTTTTAATTGACTAATATTTGATGTATCGACCCAGGATCGAAGGAATTGAAAAGTAAACAAACCTGAAACGTGTATTGGCTCGCACGGCGGCCACATGGCTCAGCGTCACTGAGGTAGTAGCACTTTTCAAGCCCTAGGCCTTCCTTTTACGAGTAACAGTTTTTAGGTCGGCTAGTCCCGTTGGCTCAGTAACCCATACATGGCAACGTTTTAGAAGGGGAAAATAGGAGATTAAAAAAAAAAAAGAAGCGGGATAATATATTTCTCCCAATCAAGCATTTTCAATGCAATAGGTCTCGCATTTACGCCAGTTTAAGCTATTGGCATTGTAACTGACAATACCTTTTATTTATGTTTTAAAAATGAAAACAAAAAAGGCATTGTCATTTATAATGTCAATAGCTCAAACTTGCGTTAATGCGAGACTTATTGCATTGCAAATGCTTGTTTAAAGTTTGTTATAAAGTGTTTCAGTGGTATTGTAACATTTTATCAGCCCTCGAGTGCTTAGTTATGTGATGATTGTTCTGTTTTCATGCACTAACAGCTGTTAATTCCCCTTCCTTCATCGTGCAACCTTGCTATCAGTGCAGGCCAATAATTAACAGGTAATTAATAGTTGTTTACTTCCTTTTGGAACGATTGATACCACTGTTAATGCCTTGAGAAGACATCTGTAGTCATTCTGTTAGGGCCTGTGAGAAATTGGGTGCTTGGAGTGTGAGCCCAGGTCAAACAGAAACCACAATCCTTGTCGGGGTGAGACACACGCCAACTCTATATCAACCTGTGCTCAACTCTTTGGTAGCTTGGCACAGAGCAGTCAGGCTTAACTTAGAGGCAATGTGTAAAGTATTTGTGCAACACGTCAAACAGTACAGTGAAAAGACCTCACAAAAAAGATACCTCACTAAGTTAGAAACATAGAGTAACATTTAATACATAGAAAAATACCAAAACACCAAAAATCCAATTAGTAGAACATGACTTAATTTCTTTTAAAGATTTTAGTCGAAAATAGCGCCAAAAACCACAAAGTGCCGATTCAGGCTACCGGGTCACGCTGGACAAAGTCAAAATCACACTTTCAGGCTGACTGCGATGGAGAGCAGGGCAGGCCGGCTACAGTCGTCAGGGTAGGCCCACTGAAGTTTACCTTCTCAAAGTCCATGAGTCTTGTTCGCATTGGAGGGGGCGGCTAGGAGCAGGGAGAGTGTTGCAGGAGGCTGCCACAGTAGTGCGAAGAGCAGGTCGGGCGTCGCAAGTGTGCATTGCTGGAGCTTCGTGTTGGCGGTCCTTGCGATGGTCAATGCTGCAGTGCTAACGGTCGGGCTGACAGAGCTTTGTCCTAAATCGCGGTCCGAGCGACGAGGTCTCAGTGCAAACGGGCCCATTCACAATTAGCCCAAAAGCTTAATCTAAGTCCAATGAGTCACTACAAGTGTTCAGGACCTGAGGGACACCACATGGGCATCAGGAACTCACTTCAGCGGAATCCGGGGGCTGATGTAGGATGTTGGGGAGCCTTTTATGTCCTTAAGGCTCAGATCAGGAGGCCAGCGGACTAGCCCTTGGAGACACTTTGGTGTCCTGGGTTTAAGATGAGGCTGCAGGTCCAGTTCTTCTCCAGGCAAAAGGGCAGCAGGCAGCTGGACAACACAGCAGAGCAGCAGTTCATCGGGGTGGCAGTCTTTTCACCTGCACAGCAATCTTTCTTCCTGGCAGAGTATCCAGAAGTAGACGGATGAGTTGTTGTCTGAGGTCCAGTGTTTCTACACAGCTGTGCTTTTGAAGTGGGGAGAAGCAAGCTTCTAGTCCCAGGCCTTTGAAGTGCACAAATGCCCTGCCTCCCTGCCCTGGATGAAGGCTAACTATAGGGGGTATACAGCTCTTTCTGTGGAGACCAGTACACAATCTATTTAGGTGTGAGTGGGGCTAGGCCCAGCTCCTCCCTCCCATCCTGCCAGTGATGGCCCATCCAGTCACACCAGTGGGGCTGTCTAGGAGGAATACTCAAGGCCCAACTGCCAATTACACCCAGTCATGTGACCCAGAGACAGGCAACAGGTACTAAAAGGCTAAGGTTGGAAAATACACTTCTGTCAAAAACAAGATCCCTTTGGGCTCTTTTTAAAACTTACAGAAACATCTTACTACCATCCACTCACGCACGGCCAAACACCAAATAGAAACCAAAAAAATAGTATAAATAAATAATATAATACATTTTTATTGTTAGGATCCTTATAGATTCAAAATGTATACAAAAGATTTAAAAAACATATGTACCATCAATACACATATATTAAAAACATGTCATACATTGACAACTGGGAGAATACATCAACGCTATTAAGGATCGAACCAGGGCTATTAATTTCACTCTTTATGCACTTGGGGTGCTCACTGAACTCATCAGGTTGTTGATGTTTTTATAGCTTGATGTATTCTCCCAGTTGTCTATGTATGACATGTTTTTAATATATGTATTGATGAAACATATGTTTTTTAATATTTTGTATACATTTTGAATCTTTAAGGATCCTAACAAAATTATATTATATACATTTTTGGGGGATTCTATTCGGTGCTGGGGATTGGGTCGTGAGTGGATGTTAGTAAGGTGTTTCTGTATATTTTGAAAAGAGCCCAAAGGGATCTTGTTTTTGACAAGTGTCTATTTCCGGTGTCCTGTCCCTTTGGCGAGTAGGACCCCTCTCTCTAATTTTGGAATAAGGAAGGAAAAGGCCAACTTCTTTAAAGTGCCATTTTGAACATTGTAATTAAAAATCTGACTTTACCATTAAAGAGGGCTAACCGTTACAATTCCATTGACACCAAACATGATATATCTGCTTAGTCCCATTTGGAAATTACTGCTTATTAAGTGTAATAAGGAATCCCCAATGCTGGTCTATGGGAGAGGCAGGCCTTGCAGTAGTGACAAAAGAATTTAAGAGTTTTTCACTACCAGGACATGTAAAACTTAAAAGTACATGTCCAACTTTCTAAATACACTGCACCCTGCCCTCTGGGTTATTCAGGGCCTACCCTAGGGATGACTTACGTGTATTAAACGTGAAGGTTTGGCCTGGCAAAAGGATTACTTTCCAGGTCGAATTGCAGTGTAAAACTGCACCCACACAAGCTGCAATGGCAGGCCTGAGACGTGTTTAAAGTGGTACTTATGTGGTTCGCACAATCAGTGCTGCAGGCCCACTAGTTGCATTTAATTTTCAGGCCCTGGGTACATGTAGTACCACTTTACTAGGGACTTATAAGTAAATGATGCCTATTAGGTATAGACGAATGCAACATCTTTTAAGCAGAGAGCCCAAGTACTTTTAGCACTGGTTAGCAGCGGTAAAGTGCACAGAGTCCTGAGTTCAGAAAAATCGAATTCCGCAAAAAAAATAAGAGGGGGAAGGCAAAAAGTCTAGGGGTTACCCTACAGAAAGGGCCAAGTCCAACAGCGCCAAAAGTCAACTCATTTCATAGATGTGCCATATACATGTTCTACTTCAGGTCAAAGTCAACATAGGTTTATTTCAGGTGTGTTAAACAAGGACAGTGGCATTCTCATTTGTAAATTTACACTGCGTAGACAGGAAGCGACTGATGAGTAACATACTTAATTGCCTGTTGTAGGAAAAGGAAAATATGAGGCAGTTTATATAGGATCAAGAAACAAAAAAAAGTATTCTATTTATGTAGTCCCCTGAGGAAGGGTCCAGAGTGCTGCAGGGTTTATAGTCGCCGAGAGGGAGAGTTCGGGATGTTGGCGGAGCTGACTGTTTCCACAGGCTAAAAATGACTCTTCGTTTCTTTGCCTCTATTGTCTTTCTTCCAAGAGTGGGGTTTTAATGCATCCCTTGTGGGCACCCCTTAGGAGATTATGATTCTCTACAAAACGAGTTTAAAATTTTAACTGTTTCTCCCCTTTCTGCTCCTTGCCTTCCAATCTCGGGTTTACACCCAGGTGAAGAGTCTTTGAGAGCAGGTTAGGTGCCATTTACTGTAAACATTTGGCTGGTGTAAGGTGGGGGTTCCTGTTCCTCTGATTGTTTTGGGTTTGCCCTAGATGTATGCTGGTTCTCTCACCTTCCCAGTGGGAGCAGAAGGAATAAAAAGTGAGTTGGTAAATCAAGCCCCCACGTGGGCGAAATGCCAGACCACTAGCCTTTGTGCAGCTCTTGCACACAGCTACACCTTGACAAACATATTTTAAAAGTGGACGCCTGGGGCGTTGCAGCTGCTTCTGCAGGTAGGAACAGGGATGCCCGGTACACTCATCAGAAAATGCTTCATGCGGGTGATACAGCGAGCCCAGTGAGAGGCTGCTTTACACATCCCTGTGTCAGTCACGGAGGGCACTCTTTCAGCTGTGTTCAGGGAGGGGAAAACCTACAAGTGAATGGTGAAGAACAGTGTGCTCAAAACCAGGCGTCTACTGAGACATGGGCTTATATGTATGCTGGTCTTACAGGATGGATGGGTTAAGGTGGGAATAATTGTGTGACATTAAAGGGAACCGTCAGGGTACCCTTACCCACTTCTTAGACTAGTGAATTAAATACAAATGTGGCAGAAAAGGTGACACCATTAGCAGTATTTTTTGATGGCACAGGTATAGGGGTCCTCGGCACAGCGCCTTGATCTGGGGCTTGGCGCTGACCTGACGGAAGCACGCATTAGTGCCTTAATTCTGGGTTCAGATCCGTGAGATACAGCCCATCTCTGCTCGTGGTCAGTGCACTCATTCCTTGCCCCTTGTTTGTTGGAAGTAGGCCTCTAGGCGCTCTGAAGCCATTCGAGAAAAACATGGACTCCTTATATCTCATATACCGCGTCCAAGGTTCAGAACACCATCCCGGAAGACGCTTGGCGTGGAACCACTTTGCCCACTTGTTATAACATTTCATAAAAATACTTAGAAAAAAAAAAAAACTGATTTGAGACTTTTGTGTTGAAGTTCTATATAACAAGCAGCTAGTTGTTGCTATTAATATTCTATTCGTGATTAGCAGTGGTGAATGCTGGCCCAAGAACCCTGACCAATCGCCTTCATTCACCAATGCTGCCACCAAATATTCCAGTGACAGCAGAGCTGTCCATCAAAGCATCCCCAGCATCCAGGACCACAGAGGCCCTGCATTCACCCAGACATGGTGGCTTGAGTCTGGCTCTGGGAGTTTTAGAACTTCCTCTCCTGGAGCTGTGACATTTGAGTCACCTACGAGGGACAGAGGGAAGGGCGCTCCCTTGTCGTCCTTTCCATATAATCTACGCCAACATACCTGACTGCTGTGTGGGTGTCGCCATGAAGATGGGTCGACATTTTGATAAAGAAGTGATTAAGTGTGGAGTCTTTTAGATGTTATTGGGGTGCATTCTTAATATTGGGGTCGCTGGTACACCAATTCTGCATGCAGAACACGAAGGAGTTACCTTTCCTAGCCTTGATAAACTTTAAGACAGAAATATGTAGTGTTAGACCAGGAGGCCCTGATCCATGCCATATTTTCAGGATCACCTCTGATTTTGTAAATAAGTTCCAAGTAAGTTCACTATATAGAATTTTTTTTTCACATGGATATTCAGAAAATGTGTCTGTAGTTTACTTTCTGGGAACCGCCTTCATCACGTCTTGTTAAGGACTTCAGATATGAACCCAGGCTCAGATCTTTGGTCCCCAACCTATCCGTACAGTGCAGCTGTCCTTGAACTTGCATCTAACCACCACCTGTCCATTGTTTTTATTTTGCAAAAATTTCCTCTCAAGCGTCAGATCTAAGAAATCAGTGTTGGAGGTCGAGGCAGTACCACGGTGGCTTAGAATTAACACCTTGAACAAGTTGACTATTTATTTACGCATTTGTTGCAAGCGTGTACTAATACCCTTGAACCTGCAGGCTCTCCTGGGTCATAGACAGCGAAGGTGAAAAGAACTGTCCTATAGTAAAGAGAGGTTCTGAGTACGCAAAAACAACAGTTGATGGACAGAATGCAGAACAATATCTTACATTCACCCCAGTACAGAGATCTGGACCTAAATCCATCGTTTTTGTGCACTCCACACCACCCCAGTTCAGACATGGCCATATGCAAATCAGCCTTGACCCTGTGCCTCATGGGAACAGTCCAGCCCGAACTGCCAAGCTATGTCTTCCTGGACCGCAATCAAGCATCCTAGGACCGGTTTCTGGCTATCAGCCGTCATCAGCCAGGATAGCTTGACTCCAGTGGTGTGGAGAGCAGGGACTCACGTCTGAGCATACCCGTCCCACTCGGGGTGACAAATGCAAAAACCACAGTTGATGGACAGAATGCAGAACAATGTCATACATTCACCCCAGTACAGAGATCTGGGCCTAAATCCATCGTTTTTTTGCACTCCACTCCACACCACCCCAGTTCAGACATGGCCATATGCAAATCAGCCTTGACCCTGTGCCTCATATGAACAGTCCAGCCCGAACTGCCAATCCATATCTTCCCTGGACCAAAATCAAGCATCCTAGGCAGCCGTCATCAGCCAGGATAGCTTGACTCCAGTGGTGTGGAGAGCACGGGACTCACGTCTGAGCATACCCGTCCCACTCGGGGTGACAAATGCACAAACAACAGTTGATGGACAGAATGCAGAACAATGTCATACATTCACCCCAGTACAGAGATCTGGGCCTAAATCCATCGTTTTTTTGCACTCCACACCACCCCAGTTCAGACACGGCCATATGCAAATTAACCTTGACCCTGTGCCTCATGGTCACAGTCCAGCCCGAACTGCCAAGCCATGTCTTCCCTGGACCGGAATCAAGCATCCTAGGACCGGTTTCTGGCTTTCAGCCGTCATCAGCCAGGATAGCTTGACTCCAGTGGTGTGGAGAGCACTGGACTCACGTCTGAGCAATTACGGTCTCACTCGGGGAGACAAATGCAAAAACAACAGTTGATGGACAGAATGCAGAACAATGTCATACATTCACCCCAGTACAGAGATCTGGGCCTAAATCCATCGTACGCTCCTATATTTCACTTCGTAATGTTCACTTGGTGGAAGTTGCAAGGTAGAGAGTTCCAGACATCAGGAGCCGGCACCTAGCGGGAGCGCCTGTCCTGTTTGTTGTGAAAAGTGTAAAGCCTTTGATTAAACTCTGGATTACACAAACTTGGTTTATTCTTCAGAAACCTGGGGCGCAGAAGGGACTTCAGAGGCGGTTTTGTGTGCATGTATTCCTTCTGCGTTCTCTACTTTGCATACACGTCCCATATGTGGATCTCGACTTTGGGATGACCACCCCTTATCAAGGGGGTCTTCTTTTACATCATTCTTTGTGACTTTTCTCGTTCTTCACGCTGTGGAGGATTGCTATTTGACTGCACATTCATACAAAGTTTGATTAGTAATTTATAGACATCTGTGAATGTATTCAAAAATGTACACTCAAAGAGCTAAACTATGACACAACTACATAATTTTTAGTTTTCGGTGATGTACGTCAGTAGCCCTGAGGAAGTCCTAGTCAAAGCCGAAACATGTGTTGGCTGTCCTGGCTGTGCTTGCACCTAACCATACTTTATGGCTACATTCGGATATTTTGGTATTGTGTTAAGGCCACATTAGTTTACACTGTATATTGTCTGTTGTGCTCATTTTCTTTATGTGACATAATATTCAATAGTTCAGACTATATATGTACCATTATTCTTTTCTTTTTTCTTCAATAAAATGTTATTGCGAACAAAACCTTTTTGGACTACATAAAGTTGTGAGACTCTTAATGCGAATTATATTGTGCTCCAGACAAAGCTTGGATTTTATGTACGTCACTGCCTTTTGTAATGCACTTGAGTGCACTCCTTTGCAGCAGGAGTGCTGTCTGTTGTGGCACATATAACAATGTCTTTACTTACTGACCAGGCTTTGAGGGAGGTCTAGTGCAGGTTGCATTATCCCACTGCTGGTTCTGTCTTGTGACATATATTGTGTGCATGTGTGGCATAAACACTGTTCTTTCATGGGAAGGGAGCCTGTGCAGCGATCTAGGATATTGGGAGGTCAGACGCTGCCTTCTTGCATCCTCATCAGTCGGGTGTCAAACACCCGACTGATGAGGACCAGGAGCAGGCCTGGGCGTAGTTCGCAGAGTTCTGCGTAGCAAAACTCTGTGGTTACAAAAAAACTGTGAAGTTCCACGAGTGGCGGAGTGCAGTGCGAACTGCAGTTAGTGCTGGTATTCCTGCCGCTCGGGGAGAAATTCTACCCGAGCGGCAGCTCGCGCTCGTGAACCTACCTTTCGCGGTCGCGAGCGGGGAAAAAACCTCTGCTGCACATAGCGAAGCGGAGTTTTCTGTACTCCGCAAGCTCTGCAGAGTGCAGAAAACTCTGCAAAATCCACGAACGGAGCGAAGTTCACCGCCAAGGCCTAACGAGGAGCAGGCGTAGTCTGCATTGCAATCGTTGAAAAAACGGACAAGTTATGCTGCCCGGAGGTTCTATTTGAAGAAAGAAACCGGAGTCTGACCTGGAGACATTGACTCAACATCTGCAGGATGTTTCTGCCTCAGGCAGGAGGCCCTGGTGTATTTAATAAACACAAGGAGAAGTTTGTGTGTTAAGCCCTGTTTATGAAGGCGCCCTCCTCCTCCCCCACCCCCATCACAGTTCTAATATGAGGCTGAATGGTTCAAGCACGTGTCTCTGGAAACACTACTTTTTGGACGTTCCTGCTAATATCCCAGGGTCTTTGGCTGACTTGCCTCTGGAGAGTACTTTTATTTCATTGATAGATTGGGCTGGGGTCGGGTTTTTACTCTACAGAGCTTTGTAGACTGATGTTTCTCCAGACACTTTCTTGGAAGTCTGCGGTCTTCTGCAGCTGTGGCCGCTGCCTGCACACAGTGAAAGTGTTATGGATACTGGGCCAGATGTACGGAGACTTCCGGTTGCGATTTCCTAATAGTGAAATTTTATGATTCCCTATTAGGAAATCGCAAACAGCTATGTAGAACTGTGTGTTTTACATTGTTTGCGATTCCTGGTGAGTCGCAATTAACCTACATAATTAGTATTCATGACGTAGGTTTCGGTTTGTGACCCAGTGGGAATCGCTAAAAGCACAGGGATGGTGGCCTGCTTGGGACAGCCGACCACCATGTCAGTGTTTGCTTTTAAATAAAGCAACTTTTTTGTGGGAGCAGCCCGTTTTCCTTAAAGCAAAAAGGGTTGTGTTACAAAAACAAAAGTTTACTTTTTAATTTTTTAAAGAGTAGGTAGTATTCCATCGTACCATTGCAGACTTTCACAAAGGCGAAGGGGTCCCCTAGGGGCCCCATCCGATTTGTGAATTGGTTGCCACATACTTGAAGTGAGTGGTAAAATGCTAATGTTTTGTAACAGACAAAAAACAGACCTGAGAGGCAACAATATACAATACAGTGCGTAAATCAAGTGGTTTTCCAACGGGTGTTCGTATATATTCACAAAAAGGAGTAGCGATCCTTCAGATTATTCTTCAAAGATTTTTATTGCAGTCTTCAAACACAATCTTGACAGAGATGACAGCCAACGCGTTTCGCCCAGATTGGGCTTCCTCAGGGCAAAATAGTATTTGGAATGTCAGCAGAACTTCAGTGTGATGTCATACGGAGGGCGTGCCTAATTTTCGTGTGTCGAATTAAAGCTGTTTCTCACACAGACCGACTCCAACGAAAATTCGGAACCGGGTGCTGAATGGCTCCGTTGCGCCCTGCATCATAACTTGTTACAGCCAGAGACACCTATCATAGTGTCCACCCGGAAAATTATGTATTACTGATTCGGATCTAACCAGTGTAGGCACCACAGGAAAACTCGTCAGAAAGCAAATTTCTGTGTCAGCACGGTGTTCGTGTCCAAATGCTTATTGGCATCAACCTTAAAATATAAGCACGTGGACCTCCTCACTTTTAGACAGCTTTAATTCGACACACGAAAATTAGGCACGCCCTCCGTGTGACATCACACTGAAGTTCTGCTGACATTCCAAATACTAT
The DNA here is from genome assembly GCF_964263255.1 of Lissotriton vulgaris. Lineage (NCBI taxonomy): Eukaryota > Metazoa > Chordata > Amphibia > Caudata > Salamandridae > Lissotriton > Lissotriton vulgaris. Next base: position 1,079,693,916 of record NC_141698.1, on the reverse strand, counting down.
TTTGCCCTGAGGAAGCCCAATCTGGGCGAAACGCGTTGGCTGTCATCTCTGTCAAGATTGTGTTTGAAGACTGCAATAAAAATCTTTGAAGAATAATCTGAAGGATCGCTACTCCTTTTTGTGAATATATACGAACACCTGTTGGAAACCCACTTGATTTACGCACTGTATTGTATATTGTTGCCTCTCAGTTCTGTATTTTGTCTGTTTAATGAAGGTTCTTTAGCAGTGGACCAAAGAGGTGGGCAACTTTGGCAAATAAGGTTTTGCTTTGACTGTCGTGTATATAACAGGGTAGTGCAACTGTTGATTCCTACTGCTATCTGTTGCTTCTTTTGATAATGTTTTGTAACCACGTAGTCAGATAACACACATACCACTGCGAGTCGCTATTAGGAGGGGACGCCCATTACTTCTTAATACTGATTCGCTAACCCATTTTGTGATTTGGTATTAGGTTACTGAATTGCAAAATTGGTTTGGTACATGTAAAAAGGCTTTTTGGCAGTCAGAATAGGTACGTTTGCAAAATCAAAAAAACCTACGTACATCTGGCCCGAAATGTGTACATATGTCCAGCTGCGAGGATTCCTTTCACTTTAGTTAAACATATTTTTATCTTCTTTGGCATCAGCCATCGACTCTCCTGAATAGGTCTTCTCTTTCTAATCCCCTGTGTGCTGTACCCTCAGACTCCACGCGGACCTGCACTTCAGCATCTCCCAGCACATGTCACAACACAGACAAGCAGAGGCTTTGGGACTGCAAACCGGGGTTCATGATTTACTCAGTTTATTGATCTTGAATGGCTGGCCGTGCCTAGGAAGCAAAACAAATAATTCGTAAAGGAAGTGCGCAGTGAGCCAAGTACTCTGGAAATCGAGTTTGTTATAAGTACTACAAAAGTGAACGACTTTTCCAAGAAGTGAAATTGAATAAACTACAGCCAATAGAGGAAAATTGTAGCTGTGCACAGTTATGCCAGAGAACCGGAATAAATGAGGGCCCATTTCACTTACACAGATCCATTGTGATCAAATAAAGGGTTCACAAATACAATAGTGATAGGCCGTGACGGGGATACTTATTGCGCCCGTGAGCCCGTCATTCACATGACATTCACTGATCATTCACACGACATGCACAGTCATTCACGCGACATGCACCAGTCATTCACACGACATGCATCAGTCATTCATGGGACATGCACCAGTCATTCACACGACATGCACCAGTCATTCACACGACATGCACCAGTCATTCACACGACATGCACCAGTCATTCACAGGACATGCACCTTTCATTCATGGGACATGCACCTTTCATTCATGGGACATGCACCTTTCATTCATGGGACATGCACCTTTCATTCATGGGACATGCACCAGTCATTCATGAGACATGCACCAGTCATTCATGGGACATGCACCAGTCATTCACACGAAATGAACCAGTCATTCACACGACATGCACCAGTCATTCACGGGACATGCACCAGTCATTCACGGGACATGCACCAGTCATTCACGGGACATGCACCAGTCATTCACACGACATGCACCAGTCATTCACACGACATGCACCAGTCATTCACACGACATGCACCAGTCATTCACAGGACATGCACCTTTCATTCATGGGACATGCACCTTTCATTCATGGGACATGCACCTTTCATTCATGGGACATGCACCTTTCATTCATGGGACATGCACCAGTCATTCATGAGACATGCACCAGTCATTCATGGGACATGCACCAGTCATTCACACGAAATGAACCAGTCATTCACACGACATGCACCAGTCATTCACGGGACATGCACCAGTCATTCACGGGACATGCACCAGTCATTCACGGGACATGCACCAGTCATTCACGGGACATGCACCAGTCATTCACGGGACATGCACCAGTCATTCACACGACATGCACCAGTCATTCACACGACATGCACCAGTCATTCACGGAACATGCACCAGTCATTCACGGGACATGCACCAGTCATTCACGCAACATGCACCAGTCATTCACGCAACATGCACCAGTCATTCCGCAACATGCAACTGTCATTCACGCGACATGCACCAGTCATTCACGCAACATGCATCAGTCATTTACAAGGCATGCACAAGTCGTTTACATGGCATGCACCAGTCGTTCACGTGACATGCACCAGTCATTCACACAACATGCACCAGTCATTCACACAACATGCACCAGTCATTCACACAACATGCACCAGTCATTCACGGGACATGCACCAGTCATTCACGGGACATGCACCAGTCATTCACGGGATATGCACCAGTCATTCACGGGACATGCACCAGTTATTCATGGGACATGCACCAGTCATTCACACGAAATGAACCAGTCATTCACACGACATGCACCAGTCATTCACAGAACATGCACCAGTCATTCACACGACATGCACCAGTCATTCACGGGACATGCACCAGTCATTCACGGGACATGCACCAGTCATTCACGGGACATGCACCAGTCATTCACGGGACATGCACCAGTCATTCACGGGACATGCACCAGTCATTCACGCGACATGCGCCAGTCATTCACGCGACATGCTCCAGTCATTCACGCGACATGCGCCAGTCGTTCACGCGACATGCGCCAGTCGTTCACGCCACATGCGCCAGTCGTTCACGCGACATGCACCGGTCGATCACGCGACATGCACCGGTCGATCACGCGACATGCACCAGTCGATCACGCGACATGCACCAGTCATTTACCCGACATGCTCTCTGGTTGACAAGTGCACAAATTGAATGATAACTTTATGTAAGAAAAACAGAATGAAACAAAGACAAAAGAATAGTATTTGCAAAGCAAAGGCCACAGATGGAAATGCAGAAAGTGTATTAATTTTGGACACAAGACAGAGCCATTTTGCAATGATAAAGCTTATGTGGAAGGCTAGAAGCCACAGCAAGTGTAGTGATTTTAGGACAATAGTGTTTATTATAAGAGAATTAAAATGTGCACAAAATTACAAGAAGCTGTTTGTTTTAGGGACAAGACAAATCTTAAAACAAAAACACTGCTGCTTGTTCAAAGCTTAATGTGTGCAGAAGGTGTGTGTTCTTGTGCATTCCTAGTGCGAAGTACAGGCTGTTACAGCCTTGGTGAGTAAAGCACAGTGGATCCCTCCTAGATTATAGGTCAGATTAATCCCTACAGTGAATCTACAACCTGCTGGAGTGCTGGGGACAGAAAGTAAACTAGACAGCTGAGATGTATGTAACATCTCCTTAAAGATCTAAGAAGTGAATGGAAATGGCTCAACCAAGTGAAATGTTTGCGTATTAGGTTCTGATCTCTGCGGTGTTTACTAAATTCAGTTATATAGCAAATAGTTTTTTCTTTGCGCCGTTGGAACCCTTGGTACTACTGAAAGTAACCCAGCAGGGCGCAGGGCTTTCTGTTGAGCCGGCCTCTGCAGAGTGTGTGAGGGATGTTCAAGGCCTCCGTCTTCTGTCTCCGGAGCTAGGATCCTAGGTGAAGAAACTGGAGTCTGGTGAAAAAATATGTGATGCGGCCCTGTTCATTGTCCTTTCGCTCTTTCCATATTACGCTAATCTTAGTTAATGTATGCGGATGTACTCCACGTGCTAATATACTTTTGCTAAATTGCCCAGCCCTTGGGTATATGCAGGGCTCGAGTCAGGGGTACACGCTGGTGGACGGCGTCCCCCTAATCTTTTTACAGGGTGGAAGCCGTCCCCCCTGCCATTAGAAGCTGGGTCCTACAGAAATAAGCTGAACGTGTCCCGGTGACACCGGGACACGTTCGCACGTGACGTCATGAGGTCATTTGCATATTGTCAGTACCCCCACTTATTTTTATAGGACTTGTGCCCTGGGTATATGTCAGTTCTGGACTGACCGACCCTGTTCTAAAATGTATAGTAATCAGTCCGTGATGTAGACTCCTCTGTGAGGCCATGATTGCACAATGGAGGCTCACCTCTGAATTTTAACTTAAAAAACTTCACCTGCCCAAACTGGTCTTTTGCTGCGCTTCAAAGACAGAGGTCAAATGTCAGGCAACGTTTTTTGACAAATTGCTGCTCATGTTTTAAACATGGGGATTGGTGTTAACAAACTCCTCTCACTTTACAGGCAGAGAAAGAAAAGTTAATGATGTGACAATCTTGCTGGGGTGCATGAAGTGTGAAAGGAAAGGCTTGTGGTGTCATATTATGCAACACACAATAACATGTAATCAATACCTGTACATGAACTGTACACAATCAGTAGATAGGAAAGCAAAAATTAGGCAATTTTTGTGTGTAATTCTGTAGTGTGATGGAAACAAAGATTTTGATAGGATCAAAATAAAACAAGACACTTTCCTTTGTGATGCACAATAATAAATATTCACTGAAACCCGATTTTCACAGATTATTCTGTGTATGTAATGTAGTTCTATCAGGAAAACTGTCAGCTTGAACACATTTAGTGGCCATTGTAATAGAAAATGTGCTGTCCGTTAATGACTGGGCTATCACACGATGCCGAGTTGTATTAAAAAATGCCCGCCTCCTGTCCGTTAGAAGTAGCTGACTTGTGAAAGTTTCTTATTCTGAAAAGTGGGTCGTGGTTCTGAAAAGTTTGGGGGTCTACAGGCATAATGCTGTTTATTCTCTGTGAAAATAAATTGACTGTAAACGGTGTGTCTAACACTTCCATTAATTCATAAAGCCATGTACATTGACTCTGGGTGAGGCATGTTTTTGTTGGGTTTTTTTCCAGTTTCCTCTAGGATTATGTCACTTGATTTCTGAGAAGTGTGTCCCTGGCACCGGATTCCCTTAAGAATGGAACGAACATGTGCATGCTTTGTGGTTTCTCTTCGCCAGTCTCACTGTGGTGATTGACTCTAAGTTAACCAGTCATTTAACCTGCACGGTTCCCTACCCAGGCTAGGGGCCCTTGCTAGATATATTTCTATGCCTACAGATCCATGTTCACCTGCTGTAAATAACATGATTTAAAATAAAACCAACCTAAAAATGAGCCTGATTTGAGTAAAGGCCTTTATTTTAAATGCATGTTAGATGCACTAATATCCCGGCTTCCCCACTTGACCAAAGGTGTGATCCTCAGCCCACTGCTCACCTCATTATGTGTCATTTCCTTAACCATCCAGTTTTAGAGCACGGTGAAGTAATTCAGTTCAGGGCATGCGCTCTGCAAAAACCTCACTTGTATGTGGTTAGTACAAAATAAGCTTGCTTCGCGTTTAATAACAATATAGACTAAATGAAGAGAGAACATGACAAACATGTCTTGGGTAACACCTCATGGTTTGGGGCGTTCTTGAATGTTTCATGCTAAAAACGCTAATTTAATGAATGACACCCATTTTAGGGGTATCATCGTATGGACTTTAGAGACAATGTAAAATGTTGAAAAAGACATGTTTTTGTTATTTTAAAGCCTTTATTTGAAGTATTCATGACATTTGTTCCCTGAATACATCTTTTGATGGCCCGGCTTGTTATTTGGCGCTTGCGGCCGAGGCAGACCTCAAAGCACATTTCTGGCGCAGGCGCGTTATCCATACGAGCTATCTTATGCACCAACATTTCTGAGAAGCGTTTCTTCTTTATAAATAAGAACAATCGCATGCACTGCTGTGTGTTCAATGTGAGCGGGCCATCTTCTGCCGGGGGGTTAAGAAGCGGCAGAGTGGGGAGATGGAGTCAGCAGAGAAGCGCTTGTAGGGCTGGGGCGCAGTCAGTCGTACCGTTTTCTCTGCCTAACCCCCCCCCCCCCAGTCCTGCTCCCTGCTTTGTCGAGACCCCTCCTGCCCAGAGTTCCATGAGCTGGGGGCCCCGTGGCTCAGGCGCGCGTTGCAGAGTAACACTTGTAGGGCTGGGGCCCAGTCAGTCGTACTGTTTTCTCTGCCTCGCCCCCAGTCCTGCTCTCTGCTTTGTCGAGACCGCTCCTGCCCCCGAGTTCCATGAGCTGGGGGCCCCGTGGCTCAGGCGCCCCTTGCTATAATCCTGCTCGGATGAAATCAGGCCCTCGGCGGCCGCCGTCACGGTGAGCCGCGGTGCTCAGACTGGAATGCTTTTCACAGCTTTGCTGGGTTCTGTTTTTAAGCTTTTACTTCCAGCCCTTTTATAGCCTTTGATTGCCCCATTGCATCTCCTTGGGGCGGAGGAAAGTCATTCAGAGAGGCCACGGGGCAGTGGCTAAAGCACAATGGCCGCGCTGCACGAGCTCATAAAGCGCACTGTGAACTGAATCGCCTCCAGGCGCTATGCTAGCAGCTCGCTGGTGTGTGAAGCCGCTCACAGCACGATACATTTTGCTTTACAGCCCCATTCGTTGCAGTTCTGATGGCACCTTTGTGGATTATTTGTGTTTTTATCCAGTGCTTATGTGCAATAAGAAGCATATCGCCTGCTGGACATGCTCACCTTTTATTTACTTACATGTAGTAGTGTTATATAGCGCAGACAAACTCAAGAGGGCGTCGAGGCGCTTTACGTGTCACATATTTGTCAGCGTTCTCAATCAAATGAGCCTAGGTTGCCTGTATCTTTGTGTTAAGTGCAGGAGCAGTGAATGCAACGTGTTTTTTACACACTCCTTTGTCACTGCTGTGTCCTCAAGGCCCAGTAGTCATGGCGTCATCTTGTGAAAGATGAAAGGCGGAGCGGTCCAGTGGTCCACCCTGTAACCTGCAGGTATCACACATCTCCGCAGCTGGCGCATCGACCCACTGAGTCATCGGGCTGGTTGTTGGAAGGTTGTTGATCCCTGTGCCTGCCAACATCGTAGTTTGTGTAGTGTAATCATGCAGTGGGCGGGTCTCTGTGACACAACACTCTGCTCGCGCTCATGCACGGCTGTAATGCAATGTTTGAACTTTTACCGAAGCGCTCTAACATGTGTGCACTGTTCTGTTTTTTAGGATTCAGAAAGAACTGGCCGAAATCACCCTGGACCCCCCACCGAACTGCAGGTAAGTCAAAGTCCGACTGCTGTGTGAGCCTCGGTGCCCCCTCTGTAAGGGGGGGCCCGGTCTCTCTGGTTTGTGTTCTTTGGTGATTGGCGAGGACTCCCTGGTTGTGGTAATTAATAATGCTGGTGATTGATATATCCATATCCATGGATATATCCATATTTAATATTTTCGTTTTAGCTCTATTCTTTTTATTTAATAACTGTTAATGCTACGGATAATCTATTTAATGTCTGTTATCTGTATTCTCATTTATTTGTGACATGTTGGCATTAATATTACTGCTGTCCGAGGCTGACATTCTGCTATTTCGAGGTTTCCTTCTATCTAAGCGCAAAGAAGCTTACCAAGTGGAATTATTTTTAAAGTCTTTATGTAAAGGTGGTTGAAATGCTGAGACATCTGTGAGACCAGAGACTGTGGCCTTTGCTGTGAGACGAACCATAACTTCACCTGCCTCTTGCTTGGTTAAAAAAGTGTTGAATGTCCTTCCTTTATTGGAGAGATTTATGTTTTTGGCCGGTGTGCCAGCATTGAGAAGGGTAATATCGCATGCAAGGACCCTGTGCTTTTATACATTTTATAGGACAGCGTAATCAAGGCCTGATCACGGGGTTTTAGCCTTTTAATGTCCCACGATTAACTAGACAAAGTAAATATTAAGATAATGTGATCCTCTGTTGGCATTTGTCTGGTGTCACTCGTTGTCTTTGTGTTTTTATACTGTCAGTTCTATTTATTTCTGCTATTTATTTTGATCTTGGTGTTTATTTCTTGGAATCGCTCTTTGTTTTTTACAGTTCTCCTTTGTCTCTAAGGACTGCCACTGTGAGCTTCCCTGGCTCTCTGTCCCCCTCTGCTTTAAGCTCTGGTTTTATTGTGTGACATTACTCTGTATTCCTCTTTTGAATCTAGAGCCGTGCACCTAAAGGGCTGTCGGGGGCTGTGAGTTTAGGAGCATTACATATTTTCTGGGACACACTGCCACGAGGGAGGCTCTTAACCCATGTTTTTTCAAGTGCTCCGTGGTTGAGGTTCAAAGGCAGGTGGTGAAGGCAGTAAATGAAAGGCTCCTGTGCTTTGTTCATCCGTGATGCTGGTGGTAGTAAACTTGGGGGTCTGTGACTCCTTGCACCGCCCCACAGAATTGACTCTTTCTAGTATTTGATACATTGGGGGTTAATGTGTCTTTTGTGAAGAAAAAACGTCCAATTTGTGATTTGCAGTGAAACTTGTAAACTATGAATTTGGTTGAGTTTGGTGGCCACATTTTTGTTCAAATTTGGGACTCGGGGTACCTTTTTTTCAAGGGGGGGGGGATATGTGCGAGGGGTCAAGTGGAGAACCAAGCAGCACAAACAAGGTCTTTGAATTGCCCCGCGCCCCTTGATTTCCTGAAGATTAGGTGCAGGGGGGGAGGGGGAGGGCGATAAATCCTCTGAGCTAGGGGCCACTGCAAAGAGCCCTCCAGGCTCATGAAACATGTCCCTGGGTAAAGGTGGAGCTGTGCTGGGGTGGAGCGCAGTATCCAGCCGCGGTCAGCAGGAGGTCCTGCAGGGCGGTGACGTGGGGAGGGGCAGAGTGTGGGGGGGTAGTAATGTATGAATTACGGAGTTTAACAGGCAAGCAAACATACAAATAAGAAGCATTGGAAATGCAATAGGTCTCGCACCATTAGAGTTAGTGCTTTTAGAATTGTTTATGGGTTTTTTTTGTAAATGTTTAGCATTTTTGTTTCCTGTAGCCAATGCTAAAGTATTACAAATAAAAGAAGCCATAAACATTTCTAAAAGCTCTAACTGAAATGGTCTGAGAACTATTGCACTGTGTGAGGGTGAGGGTGAGTGTGAGTGAGGGTGAGTGTGAGTGAGGGTGAGGGGTTGAGGGTGAGTGAGGGTGAGTGAGGGTGAGTGAGGGTGAGTGAGGGTGAGGTGTTGAGGGTGAGGTGTTGAGGGTGAGTGAGGGTGAGTGAGGGTGAGGTGTTGAGGGTGAGGTGTTGAGGGTGAGTGAGGGTGAGGGTGAGTGAGGTGTTGAGGGTGAGTGAGGGTGAGGGTGAGTGAGGGGTTTTGGGTGAGTGAGGGTGAGGGGGAGTAGTTGAGGCAGAGTGAGGGTGAGTGAGGGGTTGAGGGTGAGGGGTTGAGGGTGAGTGAGTGAGGGTGAGGGGTTGAGGGTGAGTGAGGGTGAGGGTGAGTGAGGGTGAGGGGTTGAGGGTGAGTGAGGATGAGTGAGAGTGAGGGTGAGTGAGGGGTTGAGGGTGAGGGGTTGAGGGTGAGTGAGGGGTTGAGGGTGAGTGAGGGTGAGTGAGGTTGAGGGGGAGGGGTCGAGGGGGAGGGGTTGAGGGTGAGTGAGTGAGAGTGAGGGGTTGAGGGTGAGGGGTTGAGGGTGGGTGAGTGAGGGTGAGGGTTTGAGGGTGAGGGTTTGAGGGTGAGGGGTTGAGGGTGAGTGAGTGAGGGTGAGGGGTTGAGGGTGAGGGGTTGGCGATTCTAAGGTGGCCCCTTACTGCAAAACTGGTTGCGGAAATCCTGGTGCATGAGCTGGACTGCTGCTGGGGCGCATTGGTGCTGTTACAAGGGTGTAAGTGCAGCAAAATCACCCGATTGAGCGCTGGGCGCTGCGCATCTAAAATGACGGCAGCGCACTGAGGGGGAGACTTCCACCGGCTGCGGCAACGGGAGATGTGCACTCTGTTTGTGAGCGGCTGGGAGGCGATTCGGCGTGCAGACTCACAGCGGAAAACTGCGGAGGCGGCAGTCCTGGGGGAGAAGTCTGGAGGGCGAGATCGCCTTAACCTTCCTGTGGTGCACTACGCTCCCAAGATGGCAGTTATGGGATGCGGGCGGAGGCCTGATGCCGGCGAAGGTGAGAGGCAGACCGAGGCGGTGAGGCGAGGAGGTGCTGAATGCTGGAGTGGCCGCTGGGACACGCACCTTGCGCCCTGACCTACAGCATTGAGAGGTGAGGTGGCAGCGCTGTACCGATCATGCTACGCAGCAACAATGGTGTGGAGGCACCGAGGACGGAGGCTGACTGGTGGCTGTGAGCACTGTGTGAGGGTGAGGGTGAGTGTGATACAATATAAGCCAGAGGATGAATTATCATACAGTCACCTCAAAGGGAACAGTTAACTAATCCCTACTCTACTCTAAGTTATGTCAAAAGTGGACAAAGCATGTCTGCAAAAAGTTTCTGAGCTATCTTGTACATTGCTCTCGCTTAAATCAACAAATCTAACAATTGATACACCTACTCACGGTTCCCATAAAACGCTCAAATCAGGTTAAAGCATAGAGATAACATGTAGAGCTCCGTAGCCCCCCAAATACAGCTTCTCTAAACGTCCTTCACACTTAGTTATCTGCTACAAAACAAGATTCGTTATACTAGCTTGTACTCTGCAGGTGTACCGGTGCAACTAAATAGGTCATTCTATAGTTATCGCGTAAAAGAAAACAATTCACACTGGAATGAAAACAAAATACATTGTGTTTGATAATACGTACTTTAGCTTCTCTCATAAAAAAATGCGCACGCCTTTGTAACAAAATGGCAACCGGACGTTAGCTATTTTAAAATGCAGGCTGTATTAGCTAAAATGAATCTAAACATGAATAATACACAGTCAATACATGTGTGTGTTTACATATTAATGACGATAAAATCCAAAACATTTAATATGACCAAAAAACCTTTCAGTCTTGGTTGAGCTGTGCACTCTAAAAATCCCCAAAACATAATGTAACAAGTCTGCCAGCTCCCTCTCATTCCAGTTGTCTTTTGTCTGAGTTTCCTCAGGTTGTCTGCTTCCTCGTGTCAGGTCTTTCCTTCAAAGGGAGTTGACATTGCTTTCATATCTGTGCCCACATGGACACACATGTTGGGAACGATAAACCCATTCTGGAATTAGTAAATTAATTATGGACATATGACGCTTTCCCTTTTTGTCGTGGACGCGGTCTGTCATATCTAGCGCCCTGAGGCTGTCTGTGTACACGAGGTGCTGTGCAAACAGCAGGCCGGCCCCACTGAGTGCGTTTGTGCCGTGTTACTTCCAGCCTTCAGCGCAGCGGCGGTGAGGTGAGCCAGGTGGCGCTCCAGAGAGTGCTAATGAGGTGCAATGTGGCACGAGGTGCAGCGCAGTCTTCGTGTTGGTATAATCAAGTGCCTGCACGAGCCCTCCCGCTCCCCCTCCCCCATGTCTCTCCTCTCCTCATCCTATTTCTTCACCCGTCCAGGAAACCGCTTGTTTGAAGGGGCGGTCTTTGATGTGTGTTTGTTTTAGGGAGGCAGAAGGCCTCGTGCCCCATTTGTCAGTGGGAGGGGCTTCGACAACTGCTCGACATGAAGGGGGTTTGTTAGGGAGGTGTGAGGCTAGACCTGCTAGGGTTGTTGTGGGGGAAAAGGGGGGTGGGGTACAGGCGCAGGAAGGTGGGAGATAGGCACAACACACCCACGAGATCGGAGCAGCACAACACTCGTGGCCAGCTCCATTCAGCCGGTAAGTGTGACCGAAAATTGGGTCTGGGAGATGGATTTAACAGGCACCCATGAGTTTACATCCTGTTTCCAAAGTTGGAGGGTAAAGTGAGTCGTTGGAGAGGAGAAGGGTGCTGTTTGTATTTTTTCCAGCTGCAGAATGTAGCACAATGAACGTTTATTGGCTTAACGCGAAGACATATAGGATTTAATGCATTTAAAAGTGTTGCTGGTATACACGGTGCTGCTGTGAATGAAGGCGTCTTGCAGATTTTGATCGTTGTTTGTGTTTCTCTCCATCCTAAATAATACTCAGTACTGTTGTGCACTTGTTTCTTTAAGGTGCCCCTTTTAAAAAGCTGGCGAGATAGCTCCTTGGGTTTGCCACAGAGAACAGTATGTCTCCCTCGTGTCAGACTAGTTAATTCCTAGCCCGATGCACGTTACAACATGGCTTAGAAACAGTACTGTCCAGACAAAAACAGAAAACACACAAGCAGTTTACTAGGAAAGCTCTTACGCAACCATCTATTTATTTAGAATTTTAATAGAGTGCTGCGATTCTCCTCTTTGTATTTTTTTTCCACGGATTGCAAATGAAGGGGAAAAAAAGGCCCATTTCTAGAGTTCTTTTCAGTATATCAACTATTAAAGCCAAGTATCAGCAGAAATATCAGAAGGCACTTTAAAAATACAAATTCATGGACAGTAGGACTTGTGCCAAGTGAGTGTTCTTTTTTTTCTTTCTTAAATTGTAGTACTTCCAGAATATATGCCACTTTAAACCAATAGTTTCTATTCAATCTGCGGCAAAGGAGGGAAGAGAGGGGAGGGGGAGGAGAAATGCGACACGGCGGGAAGGGGAGGGACAACCAAACAAGACGGAGGGAAGAGAGGGGAGGGGGGAGGAGAAATGCGACACGGCGGGAAGGGGAGGGGGCGGAGCGGGTAAACCAAGACGGACGTGCACGCGCTTTTAAGCTCAATGCGCATGCGCATTGAGCTTAAAAGTCACGGGCACTGCAAGGAATCGCCACGATTCCTTGCAAGTTAGGTAAAGAGTGGATAAGTCCCAATACTCTCGCTTGCTCGATGCGCATGCGCATCGACAGGCGAGACCTAAAAACGAATTTCGTTGCGCACTGCATCACCAAATGCGATGCAGTGCGCGCTACGAAATTCGTTTTTATTAGGTTTCGCCTATTACCATTCGCTTGCGAATGGAATGGCGAAAATTCATGGGCTCGATCGAATAGTCAAACCACTGCGGTTTCCACTGCGGTTTCTTTACAGTGCATGTGAGGTCACGTGACCACAAAAGCGGGTCACGTGACCACACACGCACGAGCATCTCCCTAATCCGCCTGCCCCCACCAGGCTCTCCCGCCCCCATCCGGCTTCCCTCCGCGCATCTGCCTATCACACTTCTCCCCTCGCACGCATTCCCGCCCCCCACCAGGCTCTCCCGCCCCCATCCGGCCCATCTGCCACCAGGCTCTCCCGCCCCCATCCGGCCCATCTGCCTATCACACTTCTCCCCTCGCACGCATTCCCGCCCCCCCACCAGGCTCTCCCGCCCCCATCCGGCCATTTGCTTTTTCGAGCCGAGCATGGCGGAATAGTCTTGCTTTCCCGGTTTTAGCTTGTTTCTGTGTGTGGTGAATTAAGTTTCCACTGATGCTACCTAGACTGCGCATCTCCCTAATCCGCCTCCTCCCCTCGCTCGCATTCCCGCCCCCCCACCAGGCTCTCCCGCCCCCATCCGGCTTCCCTCCAGCCATTTGCCAGCATACACTCTCCAAGCGCATGGCGCTTTCGCACACAGGCTAACCCTGCTAACTCTTTACCCTCTGTTCTGCGAGCCCTACTTTCTCTCTTCACTCATCTCTTACCTCTCTCTCGCGTTGGCCTTTCACCCCAGCCCTTCTTGCCCTTTCCCCCACTCTACTCAGCCCCCTTCCTTCTCTCTGTCTTGGGTTGTTTCGTTATTTCTAGATTATCCTCTCACTTTTCGCCTTGTTCTCCTTTCTCACATCCCTAGCTTGACTCCGCCTTTCGCCGTTTCCTTCCTTCCTCCCACCATTTCCTTCACTCCCATTGCATTTCCTCACCTTCCTTCTCTGTCCACCTTCCCTTCTATATGTACTCTCGCTCTCCTCGCTTCCTTCCCTTTTCTTACTTTTTTCACCTCCCCAGTGCATGTTCCTTTCCCTTCCAACCTTCTACTTTTCCTCCTTTCCCACAAACCCGTTTTTCAAGTTCCGTGTTATTATTGGGCACAACAGTCGGGCACTGTCCGTTATCTTGCCTCTCTCCTCTCAGGTCGTCCCATTCCTCCTGCACACACTCCCGCCCCCTCCCAATAATTCCCTTGCACATAACATACCACCACGGCTCGGCCTAAACTGGTTATTGAATATAAGCACCGCATCACTACACACTGTATGATACCTATTAATGTGATTATTTTGAGTGTCGGCGTTATTCCTGTTGTCACTGTCACCGTGATGCGAGTTACTTTCAAAGTTACAATTGAGTTCTATGTTGAGATGTTTACAGCGCCGTGCCGACATTAGTGTGCCTCGCAGATCTGTGCTGCGTACTGTTTTATTATGGTCATTATTCGTATTACTAATTCAATTACTGTTCTCCTGTTCATGTGGTATACCATTATAATTAATATACTGTAGTATAATATACTGAGTATTCTTTCAATATTTCTGTTAAGTTTTTGCTTCCACTAGGACTCATAGTTTCTTTCTGGGGAAGTATGTGTCCCTAAGTCCGCTGAACTTGCCCTAATGATACATGTAGGCTTAAAGCAAGGCTACTGGAATTATACCATTGTGCGGTCGCGTGATTTTCGCATAATTATAGATTTTCAGCATTTACAACATCGTCTGCATATTTTAACAACAATATGTTTTGTTTCTAGCTCAAACGGTTCCAACAATACTAAAAATGCAACAGCGTGGTGTTAGGTCCTTTTCAAAAATTGTTAACTGCGCTAACTCTTACCGATTCACTTGTGCAGAGCACTGTTTTCACCGATCACTTACGTTCACCCGTATTTACCTCTGTAACCAGCATGTTTTATGTGCGGCATCACTTGCACTGATTGTCGTGCTGTTTCTTGTTAAGCTAGGTTAGATGTTACTAATGTTTGTTTCCACGTCCATAGGTAAACAGGACCATCTGCTCGTGAATGCTGGCATGCTTGCCCATCCCCCTCACAGCGCTCATGGCACATGCATTCTTTTGTGTCAATTTTTTTTCCACCCTTACGGCTCCCATTTCACCGCCACTTTTATGCTCTTAACGTTTCCCCACAGCTCTCACTTTCTTCTTAGACGCCGCGGCAGCGCGTTGTCTGTTTTCTACTTCTTGTGACCCCGGGGCTGCATTCCGGGTTTTGGAGTACTTCTTGTACTCACCACACCGCTAACTTCACCCCCAACGGCGTTTACTAAACACCGACATGGTTGGCTTCGGCAATGTGAGCTTCAAGCACTAGGGTATGCCAGACGGCCATATTTCTCTTAACTTTTTAACCGCGCTAACTCTTACATATTCACTTGTTCAGAGCAATGTGTTTTCACCCTAAGTGTTCTTTCTGTGTTTAAAGTTGTTTGTCCTGGCCCAAAAAAAATGATGTATCATGAGTCGGATCAGATGTAAAAAGAACCGCAGTGGAATACGGTTTAACAACTAGTATGTATTGTGGCTAGATTAGTGTTGAACTATGTGATACTAGGGTTCAGCTCAGGCTTGCCCCTGCATGCACAGCCAATTCATAGTCACAGGCAAGGCAATCCTAAGAGCTGTTCGTGCAGCGCTGCCTGTGCACGTATAAAAAACAAGCACTGGCGTTGCCAATAGGTTTCGCATTTGGAAAGTTGGAGCTATTGGTTTTGTAAATGACATTTTATATTTATATATTGTTATTGACAATGCCAATAACGATATATAAATATAAAATGTCATTTACAAAACCAATAGCTCCAACTTTCCAAATGCGAAACCTATTGGCAACGCCAGTGCTTGTTTATTTATATGTTTACTTACCTGTTAAACTCCGTAATCCATACATTACTGCCCCTCCCCACGTGCCCACCGCGGATGGCAGTACCAACCCTGGCCCAGTGGAGTACAGTAAGAAGGACTGACGTGAGATGTAAAAAGCAGTATCTCTGGATGTTGAACAAGTTGTCCCCGGAGCCCTCTTCGTGAGTGATGCTGGGAGGGCCGTGCGTCTGGCAGAGCCCGGGGCAGAAGGAGGCTGCATGCTGAGCTGGTTAATGATGGGCACTCGGTCCTGGCTGTCGATGGAGAGCTGGCATGAGAGAGAAGCTGTGCCCAGCGCCCTCCTGTGCAGTCACAGTGGGGGTACATGGCAAGGCCATGGCTTCTGGTTGAGTGTGATGGTTGCACCCCTTGTGCCTCTCCTCTAGAGGCGGGCACGCCAAGCACTGCACAGGGCTGGCTCGGCCTAGATGTCTGGCTGGCTCCGGCTCGGCTCCGGTGCACAGGGGGTGGCGAGCCATAATGGAGCCCGGCCCCACCCCCCAGACACTGCCCGGTCCCTCCAAATGGAGCTGTGTTTAGAAACTTCCACTTCCACGGGGCATCTTTCGAGGCAGTCAGTCCAAAGTACTAAATTACACACGTTCTCAATTAATCAGCTTTTTTCATCATTACAGAATGTTAAAGATGCTTATCCGCTGATGGCCAAGAGGTGGATTGGGGGGGGTTCGGGGGGGGGGGGGGGGGGGGGGGGAGGGGTGTTGCGGAATATTCTGCGAGTGTTTGGTGCATGAGCTCTGTGGCTGCGGTAATGATTGTTAAAGTGCCCCCAGGGGCTCGTTGGGCCTGTGAGCTGCACTGCCAGACCCCTCTTCCGTGAAGGCCCCTTTCGAACTCCTTTGTTAGCCCCGCAGCTGATGCGCAGGGGGCCTC
This sequence comes from Lissotriton vulgaris, assembly GCF_964263255.1. Lineage (NCBI taxonomy): Eukaryota > Metazoa > Chordata > Amphibia > Caudata > Salamandridae > Lissotriton > Lissotriton vulgaris. Next base: position 1,079,677,480 of record NC_141698.1, on the reverse strand, counting down.
GCTTCCAGGGACTGCTCCCGCCGCCCCCTGTCTCCTTCACTGCAGGCTGGGTGCACCGGAAATGTGAAAAATGCACAAGGGCCTCGCGTTGAGCCCCTCCCCCATGCCCCCTTCACTGCAGGCTGAGTGCACCGGTTGTGTGGAAAAATGCGTTTGTACAGCTAGAGATTGGCAAGTGTCCCTCCTCCTACAGAGGGGCAGGGTTCGCGTCAGAATTTCACGATTTGTGCTCGGTCAGACACCTACTGTTCAGGGTGAACCTGAGATAAAAGAACAGACTAGGCCAGGGATACACAGGATGGCATTTGCCGCAGGAGAAAGGCTGCCTGGTGGCTCTGTGATCAGGCACTCAGTGTCCCCGTCCAGTGAATTCTGGGAGCTGTAGTCCAGGTTCATCTCATTGCAACCATTTGAACCGAGGCTCGTGGGGGGACGCTGTCCACCCGCGTGGTACCCCGACTCGAGCCCTGAGCTCAAGGTCCTACCAATTGGCATAAGGGAAAAGGCACGTGAAACTTATTTTGTTAAATTAAGTATAGTTTTTATAAAAACACTTCTCATCTAGCTCGCTGTAGGGGACTTGAGCAAAAAAGGCAAAAAGAATTGCGCGCGCAAGAGTTACAACCTGGCTGGATACAGGTGGTGGACCTACATCTGTTTATTTTTTTGTTGCTTGGATGACACCCAGTTATTTGGTAAACTGAAATGGTGAGAATGCCATTCACACCATACATTAAAAATAGATTTGTGTTACTTTCAGTGCTGGGAATGGGAAAAAATAGTCCAGAAACCCATAAATCAGGGGCAGGGGCGGCCTTAGGCATGTGCAAACTGTGCACCTGCACAGGGCCACCAAATCCCAGGGGCCACCACATCATTATATATCCTTAATATAATAATCCTCTGAGGATGGATAAATATTTGTGTGGCGGCCCCTGGCAGGGATTTGGTGGCCTCTGGCTCTGTACCATTTCCAAACACCCTGAACCCCCCCCTTCTATTGGCTCCGCGCTCCGCCCCGACTGAGTCCCCAACCTATGCTCCCTGCCCAGGGCCACCATGAACCTAGAGCCGCCCCTGTAGGGTCAGGGTGTGCTAGTGGAAAGGGGGTGGATTCACAAAAAGCAGAAGGATGTATGTCTGTATATGGTATTTCTATAACGCAAACTTCGCTAAAAGGCAAAGCAGTGGATGCTGACAAACAACTTGCACATTTTTTTTATCTCTCCTGCAAAGAAATTGGCAGTAAGGACAGTTGTGGCCGCAAAAGTGTGGGGGGATATGGGGGGGTCTAGATAACTTAAATTGTCCCAAAGAGGCTGCATTTAAAAATATCTCACAGGGTTAAGGCACTTGCTGTAGAGATTCTGTGCCCAGCAATTTTCAGAGAACAATAATTAACAG